>NW_027526422.1:85304718-86009718 GCF_048455015.1 Haemaphysalis longicornis | reverse complement strand
TCCTGATAGGGAGCAGGTGTCGGCTTGCGCTATTGAGAGGTGTCGTCACGACAACACGCAACGGCACCACGGTAATAAAGGCACATTGGCACCAACACGTGCCCAGCGTAAAAAGCAACGCCAGCTCCAACCGAGCAGTGCTGCAAGGCGTATGCCTGTTGTAACCGGTGAGATCTACGGACAAGTTTCCGTTCTGAGAGACACCGGAAGCAACGCCGTCATCGTGCGACGAGACCTCGTCCCTGATAGTTGCCTTACAGGCCGTGCATCAACCGTCCGTTTTGTGGACAATACCACAAGGAGACCTCAAGAGGCTTTTATCCACGTGGATACACCGTACTTCACTGGAAAAGTCAGGCCTGGCCAAATGCATGGCTGATCCCTTGTACGACCTTACACTTGGAAACGTACCAGGCGTTAGGGACCCGAACAGGCCAAACCCTGCATGGAAGCCACAGCAACCAAGGCATCCAGCGAATCCAGCAGTGCTCCGTGGTAAAGCACATCTTCCTTCGGCCGACGAGAACACCAGCCACGTCCATCACAAGGTGCAGCATAACCGGCCAGCAAGTCCCATCATGTTTGCCGGTGTTACAACAAAAGAGATGCGCCAACAGCAGCAGCTGGACAAGACGCTAGACAATTGCATGAAGATGGCATCGGCAGAGTCTACTTCCGATAAAGAGAACCCCTGCAAGTTTGTTTGGCAAAAGGGGCTGTTGTACCGTCGGTACTCGTTGCCGTCTGGCCGCCCCATACAGCAACTTGTAATTCCGCATCCTTTTAGAGACGCGGTAATAAAGAAGGCCCATGAAGGAGTACCAGGTCATCATAGATTCCTAAAAACAACTAAAAGAATTCTCCGGGATTTTTATTGGCCAAATGTTTACGCCGACGTCCGAAGTTTTCTTAGGACCTGTGAGCCGTGCAAGACGGCAAATCTGAAAAGTGAAGTGGGCGTCACTCCTTTGAGAAAGATGCCGACTGTTGGCCTGTGCGTAACGGAAAGTACGGTTTCAAGGAAAACGAAAAGCCCATAGCGCACATACGGACCACGATGAGCGTAAGCATCTGAGCCCTAAGTTCAACATTTTCAACCTTGTTTTGGCGTCTCAGCAGTGAGGTGTCATGGTCTCTAGACGATGCTTACTGTCGGTTCGCAAAATCCGTTGACTGTGCAAACATTGTTTTGTTTTCTTTCCCTGAAAGTGTGTGTGTGGCTTCACCCCAAAACACTTTCCAAAGCCGGGGGTAGTGTAATGGAGCCGCCAATCCCCGAAGGGGTATGCTTGCAATCGGAGGACAATAATGCCCCGGTGCGCGAGCGCGTGGGCTGATAGAACGCGACGGGGACCACCATCGGTCGGCATAAGCTCGGTGTGTGCTTGGACAGCACCGAACGTGATCTACACCCACCCGACGGCGCCCGTGCTACCGCGCCGGGACGTCGCCAGTGAACGCCGCATTACGGGGTCCGTGCCGTAGCGCCGGTCGCTCGTACCCGCTACCACACCGGGCACCCGTGCCTTGCGCCGGGGAGTCTGGTCGTCAATCAGGCGGGGCCGCCATCGGTTCGAGAGGACCACCCGTCGGAGCCGCCGCCCCTGCCTGCCTCTCTTGGGCCTCCGGGCGAGAGGTCCGTGCTACCGCGCCGGGCCGCCTCATGTTCCTGCTGGGCTGCGCCACTGGATCGGGCCACGTGTGGTTCGAGTGACGTGGGGCCAGCCAAACGGGACCAGCACGTCTGCGACCCTCGGCTAGTGTGACTGCGACAATCCATATGAGCCCAGTCCAGATTGCACGCGTATGTTGGGCGTTCGCTACCCTCGCTGAACTGGGACTTGCGCGGGACTGTTAGGAGGTGCAGGACTGAATCCCGCTTGTTGTTTTTCTCCTTTCTCATTTGCGTTTGCCGCGTTTGTAACGTTTTGGTTTCTTCCCGTTTTGCCCATGACCCATTTGAGCTGTTTTTGCCGCATAATACATCGCTCCTACGTTTCCCCTTCGTGTTGTGGCCTCTGTCGTCATTGACTCCGTGTGCTCGTCTCGTGATTACCACCACCGAACCCTGAGTTCATCACACAGTGTGTGCGTGCGTGCGTGCGTGCGTGCGTGCGCGTGTGTGCGTGTGCGTGTGCGTGTGCGTGTGCGTGTGCGTGTGTGTGTGTGTGTGTGTGTGTGTGTGTGTGTGTGTGTGTGTGTGTGTGTGTGTGTGTGTGTGTGTGTGTGTGTGTGTGTGTGGGTGTGTGGGTGGGCGGGGGGGGTGTACCGTGTCATTGAGAGATTTCGGAGTGCTTTTCGGTTTCTGTAATATGAACTAAATTACTTCATCTCCATAATTCCTTTCTTGATGCCAATCGTATCACGCGGGGTCGCACTTAATTTTGCTGGCATTTCGAGTGCCTCGCTGATGGTGCGATTTTCCTTCCATAACCAAACGAACATTTGGCGTAATTGTTCCATTATGTGGGTTATTTGAAGTGGTTAAAAAACTCTTAAAACAAACGGTGTTATGATAAAGGTATTTTTAAAGAAGCCCGACGGACCTTTGTAAAATATACTATTCACACGACGAGAGAAAAGGTACTGTGCTTTCTAGCACCACAAAATCCAAAAAGAAGTGAATCATCAGAACGCATCAATTCTGAGTTGCAGAAATTTCCGCATGGAGAAAAAAGAGCCCTAAATTTTAAAATAATAAAATAATATTAATAACAATAACATTCATCATCATCATCCTCTTCATTGGTGATTACCCCCCCTCCGCTGAGTTGGGATACAGCAACACTTCCTTAACTCTAACTCGAATATCTCGAAATATTGGTTCAGTGGAAACTTTTTCTCGCCGTGCATTTAGTTCGCGTTGGTGCTATGTATCTGCCCCTGTTTATCTCCATACGTTTTCTCGGGAACCCCGGATATCTCGAAATGTTGACAAAGCGGTCACAAGGCAGAGTCCGCTACTGGCGGCTGCTGAGGTCTCCCTTTGAACGCTTAGCTGCCTCTGTAACGGGCAATAACTTCGGCCACCGACAGGCTGGCTAACTGGCCCACCGAGCCCCAGAGGTCACCGCAGCTCCGACACCACTTGTCACCAATCAGGACATTACTCATGTTTACCGGACCACCAGACGAAAATGCCCGTGCCCTCACATATCCCTCAGCACAACCCTGGAAATGACACTTTGACAATTACGAACGTGGACGTACACATACACCCAGTTTGAATGAATTTATTGTTTGCAGCACCGCTCCATGCAAATTTCGTCCACAGTTAGGTACCCTCCAACACATATGTAATTCTAAAATGCACTTCCATCCCAGCCATACCACCCTTATCCATCTGTTCCTTTCCCGAATGGTGCGAGACACTTTTGACGAGCTGCCAACCGGAGGTCCAGACACTCCTGGTGACACGGTCCAAGACAGCTAGGGCAATGCATGACTTTGCGGGCTACGGTTCTACTCTCACTTCCGAGCTCATTAAAAAAATTTCTCTGTCCCATTAATACGCCGAAGCTCGCCGAGTCATACGAGCCAGGGTCATGGACATAAAGTATGGCCAAAACCCGACTAAAAGGTACACTGATGCGTCTCCTTATCTTCAGCGGCCAGCCCTCGCGGTATGCGTCAGCAGTTCAACAGGGCAAGAAATGACCTGCCTCAACGTCGGTACAACACACACGAAAACCGCAGAGGAAGTGGCTATTGCCCTAGCCCCAACGACTAGTCAGGACCTAATAACAGTGCTTACGGATTCTCAAGCACCATGCCGCAGCTATCTACGGGGACGCATCTCCAAAACGGCCCTCCGCACACTCCAAACAAACGGTCAGCTACCCAAAATAAAAATCGTCTGGGTACCCGGACACAGATCCCTCACCGGTAATGAGGCGGCCCATGCAGCTGCCTGCGCGCACGTACACCAGGTCATTATCTACGAGGAAAAAACATCACCTGCTGCTCCCAAACCAGAACCTCTTGCCAAATATGGAGATATTGTGGCCCACTATCGTCAAAGCAGAAGAATATTCCCGGCTCCACATCCCCAGCTATCCAGACAAGAAGCGACCAGCCTGAGAAGACTACGAACAAACTCTTATCCCCATCGCTCCCTCCTTCACGCGATCTACCCCACCATATACCCGGCCACCTGTAATTTCTGTCTCTTACCTGGTACGCTATACCATCAAGTATGGGAGTGCTGTCTAACCCCAGGCCTACCCCCAATCCTTCCCCCTCTTACGAGCAGTGGGTGGCATGCCTGAGAAGTCCGGACCCTGGGACCCAGCGCTTCCTGGTGAAGAGGGCCTGGAGTGCCAGCCAAGGTCAGGGCATCCAGGTCTAGGGACGCCCCCCACCTGGCAGGTGCCCTAACAGCAGCACCAGCACTCGTGAAATAAGCATTTATTCCTCATCCGCCCACTACGCGCCGAACGCGGACGTGAACAGCAGGTTTATATGAAGTACGCGCTCTAGTAGGCCGATATCCCTGTTTCAGAATGCTGTCCGACACCTAGATAGTTGAGATAGCTGTAGAGGATGCAGCTAATCTTCATTTATCTCCATCTCGGTTTTCTCTGAAGCTCTTAAGGGCCTTTGTTTTATTCCATTAACAAATCGAATGAAAAAGGCATAAGCGCACCATAATTGTTCCTCTTTTAAAGAAGATCCAATTCTTATCCGGTTTCCCGTAATTAAAAACTTGTTAAATTATGAGGGAATTTTGTGACGTCCGCATCTTATATTAGAAATTTTGTGTCGTTCTTGGTGTACATTTGCTTGTACGCTTGAAAAATCAAGAGTTCCTTGTCAGCGCTTGTTTGTTTCCTACGTGTTTCTCTTCCTTCTTCTTGTCTTGTTCATGCTCTTACAACTTTATGAGCATAAGTCAACTAACTCGAACCACAGTCCTTTTAACAAGATTAGCAATTTGTTTTTCATTCTTCTGTGTTCCGAAACGGGTATCGAACAAACGAATCCTGAGTGGCAGAAATTATTCGGACGTCATCTTTCTCCTCTGTAAATTCCGCTATATAACATACGTACGTGGAGTCGTGCTGTTACTGCCCGTGCGTGTTCCTGGGCTGGCATACCCTGCGGAGGAAGGCGGAAGAACACAAAAATGCATAATGCAACAAAGTTGAACTTTGGTGTTATAGCATACTTTTTCTGTGGAATTTTGGTATCGTTTAAGTCAATAACAAATAGCAGACGACGCTGCATCATATTCAGTTTCATTACACCGAGGATACGTTGGCACGTTTCCACGCTGCATCCACAGCCAGTTCCATTAAAGCCCTCATTCGTAACCGACGTGTTCTCCCTGCTCTTTCACGGCGGTTTGGCAGACGGAGCATCTCGAGGTCTATTACATGGGGCCGAAACCCGGGACCTTAAGACAAGGCCAACCTCCACACACGGAGCTGCGCAAGTCCTGTCAACTGGGGCAACTCGTCCCACTTATGCCCCAGCATCCCTGGCCGCCAGCTGACTGTCATAGAACGGCTGTTCTGACGTCGCCAGAGTCTGCGCTCGCAACTGGACGGCGTAACAGCAGATCCTGAAGGAGAATTGCGAGGGCAAACAGGGCTCTCGGCGTCCGATATGAGGGCGTCATGCTTGAACGAGTCGAGGGGCTCCACCAGCACATAAAAAACTTCCCGACCTCATCTTTGACGAGACGCCAGACCACCTGCTCGAGAGCGAGACGTCGGACGTACGAAAATGCGGAGGCAAGGTCGTCAACGCGGCAGCGGTTCTGCGGTTCAGGTTGCAGGACGCGTTCACATCCAGGCCTGTAGGACCAACAAACTACCAAGCTCCGTCACCAGTAAGTTCAAGCTCCCTCAGCTTGAGCTCATGTAGGACCAACAAACTACCAAGCACCGTCACCAGTCAGTTCAAGCTCCCTAAGCTTGAGCTCATGTAGGACCAACAAACTACCAAGCTCCGTCACCAGTCAGTTCAAGCTCCCTCAGCTTGAGCTCATGTAGGACCAAGAAACTACCAAGCTCCGTCACCAGTCAGTTCAAGATCTCAGCTTGAGCTCATGTAGGACCAACAAACTACAAAGCTCCGTCACCAGTCAGTTCAAGCTCCCTCAGCTTGAGCTCATGAAGTTGTACGGAAGCAGCAGAAACTAGCAGCGCTTGTGGACGCAGTTTTCATCGGTTGTGAATAACAACGACGACCTGAGCACTTCAGAAAAATTCAACTATCCGAGCCCCTTTGTGACTGGAGCCGCCGCAACGGCTATTTCTTTACTCCAGGCTGCAGCGAGGAGCGCTACAAATACGCCATTGACATCTTTAAAAACCTTTTCGGGGACGAGAGACTCTTCATTTATTGCATTTTCCAGAGCCTTTCTCATTCGAAACGTATCGTCGTCCCCAAACGCACGGCAACTTCGACGAATCTTAAATGCACATGAAGTCTGACGGCACTTGGCGCTAATCCCGCTAGTTATTACTCCATGCTGCGGGAGATACTCTAGAAACTGCTGATCATTGATTGATTGATTGATTGATTGATTGATTGATTGATTGATTGATTGATTGATTGACGCTCGATCGATCGATTGATTGATTGATTGATTGATTGATTGATTGATTGATTGATTGATTGATTGATTGATTGATTGATTGATTGATTGATTGATTGATTGATTGATTGATTGATTGTAGGGTTTAACGCGCCAACGCAGCGCAGGCGATGAGACGTAGGACCGGACAGACGTCTTAATCTCTGCATTCTGGTATAATCCCCAATGAAACGTTCTCGATCGAGCCTTGAGAGAATGTATCCTTTAAAATGTGTAAACAGAACTCCTCCTCCACTTAGATTTTCCTACGTCGTCAAGCCCACATTCATTCCCTATGGACTAACGTTTAGGTGCTCCCGCATCTAAACGGTGTAGCACTTGTCTTGTGTGATTCACACACACGTTTGAAATCAGCTAACATGACACCTCGTTCATTTTGGAAATAGGGCGCCCAGTGTGTAAGAAATCTTGCCTATCCTACACCTTTTTCGGCGCTGACAAGCAGGGGACACGCCACTTACACTCAGACACCGCTAAATCACAGAAAACCTGGCGTCTGTCCGTGCTAGAAGTCTTATGGTTGTTCGATAAACAGTACGAACCCTTCCGACATGCCGACCGCGTGAGAAACACGTGTTTGATACTGACCAGGAAACACCGTACCATAGCCTCTGTCTGGTCCTCGTCTTCTATTTTTGTCTCTTGAACTGCTAATACATCATAGTTCTCCTCAGGCGCCAGCTTATGCGGTTGAATCTGCCTTCGGGAACTTAGCCCGATTGCTTCATTTCGACATGGTCGAAGAAAACGCCAAGCAGCAGGTACCTACAACCCCAACGCTAGGCCTACGTAGTGCACACGAGAGAATTACCATGGGTATTCTAGACAAGTGGTCCGTACCTCCACACTTGCACATACTCGCACTGCGGGATTGGCCAACCAAAGAATTCACCACGAGAAAGCTTCGCGTTCAATTATCTTCGTCGTTAGACGGAGAATGCATGGTATTAATCTCTTGCCTTTGTGTGTACCATATCACTGAAAGATTTCGGGGTGCTTTTCTGTTTCTGTAATATCAACTAAATTACTTTATCTTCATAATTAATTTCATGATGCCAATTGTATCATGCCTGATAGCGCTTTATTTTGGGGATATTTCGCGTGCCTCGCAGATGGTGAGAATTCTCTTCTAACCCCGAACGAACATTTGTCGTAATTATTACATTATGTGGGTTATTTGAAGTGGTCAAAAAACTGTTACTTAAAAGAAACGGCGTCACGATAAACGTATTCTTAATTGAAGAAGCCCGACGGACCTTTGCCAAAAAAACTATTCACACTCCCCAAGAAAAGGTACTGTGCTTTCTAGAACCACAAAATGCAAAAAGAAGTGAATCATGAGAACGCATCAACTCTGAGTACAGGAAATTTGCGAATGGAGGAAAAAAAGCCCTTAAGGTTAAAATAATATAAAAATAATAATATTCATCATCATCATCCTCTTCATTAGTGTGCCCCCCACCCCCCCCCCCCCCTCTCTGCTGAGTTGAGAGACAGCAATACCTCCTTAACTCAAACTCAGATATCTCGAAGTATCGGTTAAGTTGAAACTTTCTCTCGCCATGCATTTAGCTCGCATTGGTGCTATGTATCTGCCCCTGTTTATCCCCAAACGTTTTCTCGGGAACGCCGGATATCTCGAAATGTTGACAAAGCGGTCGGAAGGCAGAGTCCACTACAGGCGGCTGCTGGGGTCTCCATTTGAACGCTTAGCTGCCTGTGTAACGGGCAATAACTTCGGCCAACGACAGGCTCGCTAACTAGCCCACCGAGCACCCGACGTCACCGAGGCTCCTACACCACTTGTCACCAATTGGGACATTACTCAATTTTACCAGACCACCAGACGAAAATGCCCGTGCCCTCACATATCCCTCAGCACAACCCGGGAAATGACAATTCTACAATTATAAACGGGGATGTACATACACCCAGTTCGAATTAATTTATTGTTTCCCGCACTGCTCCATGCAAATTTCTTTCACAGTTAGGTACCCTCTAACATATATGTAATTATAAAATAATTACAAAATTGCGCTCGCATCCCAGCCGTACCGCCCTTCTCCATCCGTTCCTTTCCCGAACGGTGGGAGACACCGTTTACGAGCTCTCAACCGGAGAACCAGGCCCTCCTGGTGACACGGGCCAGGACAGCTAGGACAGCGCATGGATTAGTGGACTACGGCTCCACTCTCACTTCCGAGCTCACTAAACTTTTTTCTCTCTCCCACTACGCGCCGAACGCTGCCGGGAATGGTAGATTTATGTGAAGTGCGCACCCCACCAGGCTGATGTCCCTGTTTCCAGAATGCTGCCCGACCCCTAGATAGTTGAGATAGCTGTGGATGATGCACCTAATCTTCTTTTAACTCCATCTCTATTTTCTCTGAAGCTCGCTTAATGGGCTTTGTTGAATTCTATTAACGAAGCGAATGAAAAATGCATAAGCGCACCATGATTGTCTCTCTTTTAAAAGAGATCCCATTGTTAGCCGGGTTCCTGTAAACAAAAACTTGTTCACTTGGAAGGGTTTTTTTTACGTCATTTTCTTCTTATATTAGAAATTTTGAGTTCCTAGTCAGGGCTTGTTTAAAGAGTTCCCAAAAATAAAGAGTTCCTAGTCAGGGCTTGTTTGTTTCCTGCGTGTTTCTATTCCTCCTTCCCGACTTGTTCCCGCTCTTACGACGTTCATGAACATACGCCAGCTAACTCGCACCAGAGTCCGCATTAAAATATTCACAATTTGTTCATTTTGGCCGTTCCAAAATAGATATCCAATGAAATGAATCCTGGGTGGCAGGAATTAGTCGGACTCGATCGTTTATCTTGGGAAATTCCACTACATAACATACGTACGTGGAGTCGTGCTGTTACTGCCCGTGTGCGTTCCTGTGCTGGCATACCCTGTGGAGGAAGGGAGACGAACACAAAAAAGCATTAAACTTGAAGATTGGTGTTATAGGTTTCTTTTTCGGGGGCATTTTGTTATCGTTTAGGCCAAATATCATTCGAATGCAGTACTGCTGCGAACTTCCAGCGCCTTCAGTTGTAAGAGCCTGCGACTTACCCTAAGTAGATCGTAATTCACAAATCAAAATTGATGCTCCCTAGTGGTAGTGTAGCCAGTGCTTTCGACACTGCTTTGCTTATGTTGGATACCTGAGACTAGAAACTATCCGCATTCGCATCTCTTAAGTGGATTTTCAGAAGTACGGTGCGTAAAATATTGTTGAACAAGACTATAAAATTTTGCGTAAAAAAATCTCCATCAAAGAGCCGTACCCAGTATATGTTTAGATGAGAATAACTGTTGTAACTTCTTCCTCTTCTGAGCTGCAGCAGGCGACGCTGCATCATAATCAGCTTCATTATACGACGATGCGGTGGCACACTCTCGCGCTGCATCCACAGTCAGTTCCAAAAAAGCTCACATCCTTAGCCAAGGTGTTCTCCCTGCCCTTTCACGGCGGTTTCGCAGCCGGAAGATCTCAAGGTTTATTACATGGGGCCGTATTCCGGGACCACAAGACAACGCCAACCTCGACACAAGGAGCTGTAAAAGCCCTGTCAACTGGGGCGACTCCTCCCACTTACGCCCCAACATCCCTGGCCGCCAGCTGACTCTCATGAAACGGCTACTCCGATGTCGCCAGAGTTGCGCTCACAACTGGATGGTGTAACAACAAAACCTGAAAGATCATTGCGAGGGCAAACAGGACTCTCGGCGTCTAATAAGAGCGCGTCCTGCTTGAACCAGTCGAGCTCTCCCACCAGCCGATAAAAAACTTCACGACCCCATCCTTGACGAGACGCCAGACCACCTGCTCGAGAGCGAGACGTCGGACGCGGGAAAATGCGGAGGCAGGGTCATCAACACGGCTGGGAGCCTGCGCTTTAGGTTGCAGGACGCGTTTACCTCCTGACCTGCACGACCAACAAACTACCAAACTCCGACCACCAGTAAGTCCAAGCTCCCTCAGCTTGAGCTCATGAAGTTGTACGGAAGCCGCAAAAAGTAGCAGCGCTTCTGGACGCAGTTTTCGTCGGTTGTGCAAACAACGACGACCTGAGCACTTCAGAAAAATTCAACTACCCGAGCCCCTTCGTCACGGGAGCTGCCACATCGGCTATTTCTTGACTCCAGGCTACAGCGACGAGTGCTACAAATACGCCATTGAAGTCTTTGAAAACCTTTTCACGCACGAGAGACTCTTCATTCATGGCGATTTCCACAGCCTTTGATTTGCAACCGGTTTCGTCGTCCCCAAACGCACGGAAACTTTGACGAATCTTCGACTACGTAAAAGTGCACATGAAGTCTCATAGCACTTGGCACTGATCCCGCTCGTTACTACTGTATGCTGAAGGGAGACCCTCTACAAACCGCTAATCATTGCTTGATTGTTTCATTGATTGATTGATTGATTGATTGATTGATTCATTCATTCATTGATTCATTGATTGATTGATTGATTGATTGATTGATTGATTGATTGATTGATTCATTCATTCATTCATTCATTCATTCATTCATTCATTCATTCATTCATTCATTCATTCATTGATTGATTGATTGATTGATTGATTGATTGATTGATTGATTGATTGATTGATTGATTGATTGATTCATTCATTCATTGATTGATTGATTGATTGATTGATTGATTGATTGATTGATTGATTGATTGACTGATTGATTGATTGATTGATTGATTGATTGATTGATTGATTGATTGATTGATTGATTGATTGATTGATTGATTGATTGATTGATTGATTGATTGATTGTAGGGTTTAACACGCCGACGCATCGCAGGGGATGAAACGTACGACCGGACAGACGTCATAATCTCTGCATTCTGGTATAATTTCTCATGAAACTTGCTCGATCGAGCCTGGAGTGACTGTATCCTTAAAAATGAGTTAACAGTAAACCTCCTCCACTTAGTTTTCTTACGTAGTCATGTCCCCGATTTATTAACTATAGACTAACGTTTAGGTGCTTGCGTCTCTAAACGGTGTAGCACTTGTCTTGTCGTGTGATGTACAGATAATTGAAATCAGCTAACATGAGTACACCACGTTCACTGTTCCAACAAGGCGCCACAGTGACGAAGAAATCTTATATCCCGCCACTTTGTCGGCGCGTACAAGCACAAGACACGCCACTTTCACTCAGAAACTGCTAAATCAGAGACAACCAGGCGTCCGTCCGTGCTGGAAGTCACATGCTCAATATTTAGGCCTCTTGTTCGATAAACAGTACGAACGCGGACGACGTGCAAACCGCGTGAGAAACCCATGCATTATACTGACACTGGAAACACCGTAGCATAGCCTCTGTCTGGTCCTCGTATTCTATTTTTGTCTCTTGAACTGCTAATACATCACAGTTCTCCTCAGGCGCGAACCTATAAAGTTGAATCGGCCTTCTTCGGGAATCTAGCCCGATTGCTCCATTTCGACATGGTCGAAGGGACCGCCAACCAGCAGGTACCAAAAACCCCAACCCTAGGCCTACGTAGTAAAAACCAAAGAGTTGCTGTGGGTATTCTAGACAAGTGGTCCGTACCTCCAGAGTAGCACACACTCGCACTGCGGGATTGGCCAACCAAAGAATTCACCACGAGAAAGGTTCGCGTTCAATAATATTCGGCTTTAGACGGAGAGTGCAGGCTGTGTTTTTGTGTGTGTACCGTGTCACTGAGAGATTCGGGGTGCTTTTTTGTTTCTGTAATATAACCTAAATTACTTCATCTTCATAATTTCATGATGCCGATTGTATCACGTGGGAAGGCGCTTTATTTTGCGCGAATTTCAGGTGCCTCGCAGATGGTGCGATTTCTCTTCCATAACCAAACAAACGTTTGCCGTAATTATTACATGGTGTGAGTTATTCGAAGCCTATAAAAAACTTTCTTAAAACAAACAGTGTTATGATAAAGGTTTTGTTAAAAAGGCAGATGGAACCTTGTAACAAATAATATTCACACGCCTAGAGGAAAAGTATATTGCTTTCTAGAACCACAAATTGCAAAAAGAAGTAAATAATTAGAGCGCATGAACTCTGAGTAGCGGGAATTTCCGAAACGAGCCAAATCAGACCTGGAGATTTAAAATAATAATAATAAACATCATCATTATCATTCTCTTCATTACTGATCGCCCACCAGCCCCCCCCCCCCCCTTTCCCTCGGCTGAGTTGGGATACAGCAATACCGCGGGAACTCGAACTCGGATATCTCGAAATATCCGTTAAGTCGAAAATTTTTCTAGCCGTGCCTTTAGCTCGCGTTTGTCCTATGTATCTGCCCCCCTTTATCGCCAAACGTTTTTTCGGGTACCCCGGATATCTCGAAATGCTGACAAGGTGGTCACACAAGGCAGAGTCCGCTACAAGCGGCTGCTCAGGTCTCCCTTTGAACGCTTAGCTGCTTCTGGAACGGGCAATAACTTCGGCCACCAACAGGCTCGCTAACTGGCCAACCGGGCCGCCGAGGTCACCGCAGCTCCGACACCACTTTTCATCTATCAGGACATTACTCAATTTTATCGGACCAACCGACGAAAATCCCCGCACCCTCACCCATCCCTTAGCACAACTGGGGAAATGACACTCCGACAATTACGAACATGGACGTACGTACACTAAGTTCGAATGAATTTATTGTTTCCGGCATAATGCATTGCTCCATGCAAATTTCGTCCACAGTTAGGTACCCTCCAACATATATTGTAATACTGAAAAGCGCTCGCATCGCAGCCCTACCACCCCTTTCCATCCGTTCCTTTCCCGAACGGTGGGAGACACCGTTTGCGAGCTGTCAACCTGAGGACCAGACACTCCTGGTGACACGGGCCAAGACGGCTAGAGCAAAGCATGGATTAGCGGACTACGGTTCCACTCTCACTTCCGAGCTCATTGAAACTTTTTTCTCTCCCACTACGCACCGAATGCGGTTGTGAACGGCAGATTTACGCGAAGTACGCGCTCTAAGAGGGTGATGTCCCTGTTTCCGGAATTCTGTCCGACACCAATATAGTTGCGATAGGTGCGGACGACACAGCTAATATCCCGTTATCTCCATCTCGGTTTTATGTGAGCTCGCTTAAGGAGCTTACTTTTATTATATTGACGAAGTGAATGAAAAATTCTTATAAGCACACCAGGATTGTTTCTCTTGTGATCCAACTCTTAGCCGGCTTCATGTAATCAAGAACTTCTTGAATTATCCTAGGCTGCGACATGGTAAAAAAGCGCACTAAAACGAGGACACAAGAAAAAGGCGGTGACACGGGACGAGCCTTTTTCTGGTGTCCTCGTTTTAGTGCGCTTTTTTACCATGTCGAAGTCCCATCACCAACTAGCCCAAATTTCTGCCCTGAATATCCTAGCCTGGTTCCGGTACCCAGAAACTTGTTCAATTATTGCGTTTTTTTTGCCTTCCGTATCTTGTTATCTTACAAGCTTTGTGTTGTTCTTGGTGCGCATTTGCTTGTACGCTCGAAAAATAATGAGTTCCTAGTCAGCGCTTTTTTGTTTCCTACGTGTTTCTATTCCTCCTTCCCGTCTTGTTCGCGCTCTTACGACTATCATGATTCATGAACATAAGCCAACTAACTCGCACCATAGTCTTTCTAAAGAGATTCACAGCTTTGTTGTTCATTTTTTCGCGTTCGAAAACGGGTTTCCAAGCAAATGAATATATTGAGGCAGAATTAGGTTGGGCATTCTCTTTCTGCTTTGGAAATTCTACTACATAACATACGTACCTGGAGTCGTGATGTTACGGCCCAGGCGCGTTTCTGGTCTGGCAATCGCTGCGGAGGAAGGCCGAAGAACAAAAAAAAAAGCATTAGAATATTACTTTGGTGTTACAGCTTTCTTTTTAGGGGGCATTTTGGTATCGTTTAAGTCAAATATTATTCCAATGCAGTACTACTGGGAACTTCCAGCGCCTTCGGTTGTAATAGACTGCGACACACTCTAAATTGACCGTGATTCACAAATAAACATTCAGGCTCCCCAGTGGCAGTGTAGCCACTGCTTTCGACACTGCTTTGCTTATTTGGCTACCTGAGACCACAAACTAGCTGCATTCGCGTCTCTTAAGTGGATTCTTAGGATTACCATACGTAAGATATTGTTAAACTTTATAAATTTCGCATTCAGAAATCTTGATAAAAGAGCCGTACCAAGTAGATCTTTAGCTGACAATAACTATTGGAACTTCTTCCTCTTCTGCGCTGTATCAGACGACGCTGAATCATCAGTTTCATTAGCACTGACGATGCGGTGGCACGCTCCCGCACTGCATCCACACCAAGTTCTATTAAAGCCCTCATTCGTAGCCGAAGTGTTCTGCCCGCTCTTTCACGACGGTTTGGCAGCCGGAGGATCTCGAGGTCTATTACATGGGGCGGAAAAACGGGACCTCAAATCAAGGCCAACCTAGACACATGGAGCTCCGCAAGCCCACTCGACTGGGGCGACTATTCCCACTTATGCCCCAGCATCCCTGGCCGCCAGCTGACTGTCTTGGAGCGGCTACTCCTACGTCGCCAGAGCCTGCGCTCGCAACTGGATGGCGTAACAACTGAACCTGAACGATCATTGCGAGGGCAAACAGGACTTTCCGCGTCCGATATGAGCGCGTCCTGCTTGAACGAGTCGAGGTGCCCCACCAGCAGATAAAAAACTTCACGACCTTATCTTTGACGAGACGTCAGACCAGCTGCTCGAGAGTGACACGTCGACGCGGGAACATTTCGGATAGGAGGTCGTCAACACGGCTGCAACTCCGCGCTTCAGGTTGCAGGACGCGTTCGCATCCACACCTGCACGACCAACGAACTACCAAACCCCGACCACCAGTACGTCCAAGCTCCCTCAGCTTGAGCTCATGAAGTTTTACGGAAGCCGCAAAGCCTATCAGCGCTTCTGGATGCAGTTCTCGCTGGCTTTGCATAAGAACAATGACCTGAGCACTTCAGAAACATTCAACTACCTGAGCACCCTCGTGACAGGAGCTGCCGAATCGGCTATTTCTGGACTCTTGGCTGCAGCGAGGAGTGGTACAATTACGCCATTCAAATCTTTCAAAAGCGCTTCGATGACAAAAGACTCATCATTCATTGCGATGTCCGGAGCCTTTTTGATTTGAAATCAGTTTCGTTGTCCCCAAACGCACGGCCACTTCGAACACTCTTCGGCCACGTACAAATGCACATACGAGGTCTGATGGCACTTGGCACTAATCCCGTTAGTTAATACACCATGGTGCGAGACATCCTCTACAGACTTCTGATTGATTGATTGAATGTACGGTTTAACGCGCCGACGCAGCGCAGTTGATGAGGCGCGCCTTATGTAAGGGCTCCGGAATAATTTTCACCACCTGGCGATCTTCAACGTGTGCCGAAATCTCGAGCAACACGGGCGTTCTCGCTTTTCACCTCCATCAGAAAAGCGGCCGCCGGCGTCGGGAACCAAACCCGCGACCTCGTGCTCAGCAGCTCAACGCCTTAGCCACTGAGCCATCGCGGCGGGTCTCTACAGAATGCTGACGCCCGACATGGTGTTAAAGTTTTGCGAACGCTTCGGCCCATCAACGCCTTCAGCAACGACATCCAGCTCGACTCCAGCTGTAAAGGACCTTCAGCACAAGACAACACAACCCGAACAAGAGCTTCAGCAGCTTGCCGTGTTCATCAGCCATTAAGTCCAAAGTAAAGAAGCAGTAGAGCAACGACAAGCAACGAGCACACCGGATGTCGCTGGGACACAGGAAGAGCCTATTAGACAACATCGACCCCGGAACGCACAAACCGTGACGTCTCTGAAAAATTCAACTAACATTCTCAACGCTGCTTGTTTTGCCATTCCACTGAGCTCCATCCAAAGCTCTGAAACTGCGCGGAATGGAGCTCTACACGGCAGGAGGAGCTGCTCGCCAGTCAGATGATTCCGATGCCTTAAGCAAGGTTACTTGTCCAGCGGCTGCCGAGGTCGACTGCGCTGCGACACGTGTGCACGAAAGCATGGGACCACCATGTGCCGTCAGACGCCCCGAGTTGCAACACTGAGACGTAGCTTGCTTCCAAGCCAAACTGACCCTACGGTCCTTCTACAATCATTGACCGCAACAGTCGCAGCCTATGCATCCTCAGGACGCTACCGAATTCTTTTCGACGGCGGAATCCAACGCATTTTTATAACTGCAGATGCGTCCAAAAGACTAGGATGCGAGTTGTTAGAAGAGGAGTCTTTGACTGTAGATATCTGTGGAGGTCTAAAGAAGAAAAACCCCTTCGGAAAGTACGTCCATTCATTGCTGAAGACAAAACAAGGGGTGGTACACATTGAGGCGCTCGAAAGCGACACTTTATGCAACGAGCGTATTCCCATACCGAACGACCAAATCATTAAGACGATGACAGAAATGGCACTCAGAGAACAGCGATTCGGTGAAAACAAGATATCGATCCTGACTTGTGCGTACCACTACTGGGACCTTGTAACAGGCAACGTTGAGGGAGCGATCCCGAAGCTTAAAGTAGTGGCAACGTTTCTGGGCTGAACTGTTCAAAGCCCACTGCCATTTGGAGCTAAATTCACTCAGTGACGTTACCTTGCTCCGACCATCCATGGAAAATAACGAGGAACCAAAGGTTGGGAGCCGTTTCGAAAGTTGGAAGCACCAGCATGAAATGCCACTACGAACGAAGTTCGGCCACCGATCTGGTAATGAAACGAATTGAAAAAACAGTCACACACATGAACGAATGACTCTAGGTTACGCTACTTCCGCAGAAAGCAAGGGTTCACCCGGAGGACACCTGCCGTTACGACGACGCAACTCCTCAGCTCAACGAAAAAACTAGGTAAAGATGCCAAGCTTGCGAGAAGGTATGAGGCCAAAACTGGAGCGCACTTGAAAGAAGGACGAAGGAAGAACTCCGCACCTTCCGTGACCCAGCACGCCCATACAAAGATCCTCCATGGCGGAGTACGAGACGTGCTGACCCAAGTTCGCAAGAGGTGCTGGATACTACTCGCCGATAACTAGCAAAAAAGACATTCGATTATTCTTTGTCAGCCGAATACTTGTCGAGCCATGGCGCAAGAAATATGTCCGCTCTCCAAATACGGTTGAAGTGTTGCGCACTTGCGTCATCTGCCAGCGGGGGAGAGTGTTGGAACTTCTTCCTCCTCTCTCCTCTATGGCAGACGATGCTGCTTCATCATCCGATATATTACCACCGACGAAGCGGTGGCACGCTCTCGTGCCGCACTCACCGCCAGTTCCATTTGAGCCGTCATTCGAACCTGAGGGGTGCTCTCCGCTCTCTTACGACGGCTTGGCAGCCGGAGGACTTCGAGGTTCATTACAATAACTATTCCTCGAAACAGTAGCTTAGGACACTTAAACCCACGCGATTATTCTACCTTCCAACCTAGTTATGCCAAACACTGATATAGCGAATTATCGGTAATGGCGAACAAAACACGACCTTTGGTTTGTACAGCTTTATTTCAGTGACACTTATTCTTTTTACAACGAAACCGAAACCGTGCGATATCGGCAATAACTAAGAAATACTTGGTTCGCGTGAGGCTCGAAACTCGGAAGCTAGCTTTACAAGCAAAAACAAGGAAATTAGAAGATAGCAGTTTTTAAAACTACAGTTGAAAAGGACGTTTCGTGCGTAGACACCGTGGAAAGCTTCATCCTGCAGTGCTGTGAAAAGCCGCCATACGAAGATTACATCCTTCTTCAAATAAATAAGAATGCAGGTCTGTTTTGACGAACGAACTTTGTTCTGTTGTAATTTCGTGTTGTCATGTCCCGGTCCATTTGGTTTGAAATGGAACAAAGGGACAGATAATAGTTACCTTTTTGGCAGCATGTTCGAAACCTTAGAATAATCAGTTTTAGTATCTAGAATTTCTGCGCGAGCCAGATTGCCGTTTCGTTAGAGCCGATTGCCACATATACTGTTACAACGAATATCTAACATAGCGAACAAATTTACTTCCCCGATACTACTTCGCTATAACCAGGTTCAACTATAATTCGCTTGCCCTATTCCGTTTTGTTTTATTGCTTGTATTGCCGCCATACAGGTAACAACATTTCGCAGTCGTAAATGCTGGCTAGTTCTGATCCCGCGTGGGGGACTATTTTTCTTATTGCCAGAGATTGCCCTACGGCAAAAGGGAAGATTTTTAAAGTTACAATACTGCACCCGTTTCACGCAAGAATCCAAGAAAAGACCGGTGCATGGGTTTCCATATTCCACGCTTAAGATCTGTACCCAGGCTGTACCCAGGAGTATAAACTTCATAAAGGTTTAAGTGCGCGCAATAAACTCATCGCGATTGCGGGACTCCGCCGACTGCTCTCCAAAGGGCCATCAAGGCAAGGTACAACTTGGCTTTTATCGGAGGGCTGGACACGTCGTATTTAAATACATTTCGTTCAACGTGAAATGTGCCGCATTCAGGGGTATAGACATTGTATTGAAGACTGGACTTCAGATCACGGCTGAGTGCCGCATAGTACGACGGAGCAAAGGTTATTTGGTTCACTTCTGGGTGAAAACATGAGGGTAATTAAGTAAACTGACTCGGCGTGGTGGTGAACTAAAATCTCGGGTGAGAGGTCCCAAGACCTGACCGCGCCTTTCACCGTGCAAGTATCGAGTTCCCTGTGACGGCGTAACCACGGACATTCTTCTGCCTTCGCACTGTGAAAGTGAATACAATTAGGTCATGCGGGGCTGGTTATCTACTCGTCGGTCCTCTGCAACTGTCCCTATTTTGCGAGAAGCAACCGAGAGATGGCGCAGCATTACCGCTGTGAGTAAGGTCCTTATAAAAGCTGTCCTAGAGACCTTAACCCGCATTTACGTTACTCGTAGCGTTCGCCTGAAATTCATGTTGATTTCCAAGAAGAACACAGCCGGCGGTGGGAAAAAAGATTAAAACACCCATCTGTGTTTTCTTTCTTAGTCCCGTCATCTGCGCTATTTTTCGTGGAGTTGCAATGCACCAACGAGCCAATGTACCTACAAGCCATGTACCAACACAAGATCATTCATGTTGAGTACCCTATGCTGTAGCAACACCGCCTTAGTTAGGCGCTTTTGCAGCAAAAAAAAAACACGCTTTTTTTCTAGCTGTAAACCCGCATAGTTATCCCGAACACAGCGGAAATCGATCACTGGCACCATACAGAGCTAGTGAGCTGGCTCGCTCTCTTGTTTTGTACATAATGTAACTGCTTTGAAGGCAATTACGGTTAAGATTGACACGAATGTTATTCCTACGAGGTAATCTTTCAACTTGAATGAAGTTTTATGTTATCCTTGAGGACTTGACACTCCGTCACTTTCCGAGTAGCTGCTACACAGTCGTGAAACTTGCCTTTAAAGAGGAGGTATATTATGTAGCCCAGGAAAGCAAACAGCACCAGGAGGAAGATGGAGAGGAGGAGGAGGATGGCTCGCCTCTGCCTGCGTAGGTTCGGGCGCGAAAAGTTAACGATAGAGTTTTCGGTCAGCAGCGCTCTGGGGGACAACTTTTGCGTGGGAAAACATCAATTTTGGAGTTCGCTAACGAGGAGTGTTACAACGCTTACCCGTAAACTCTAGTCTCAGATTAGAACTCATTTAAGCCCCAGTGTCAGTACCGGACGGTGACATTTCGTGTTGCGGTTTCCAAGTTGTGGAATACATCTTTTAGCATATAATTTACCCCACATCAGCAGAGTCACGGATTATCTAAAGACTTAGTTTTCTTTGGCTCTCAAAATAACAGCTCGGCGGTTGTTGATACCGCGGTACTGGAGTGGCCTTTCAGGTTCCCTGTTAACTGGGGTTACTCAGTGGGGTTCGGGAATGTGCCACTCCGCGTTATTCCATTTTGTATTGGACACAATACAATGTTCCAGGCCTCATCTACTGGTACGCTCAAAACACAAGCGACATCCTTGTGACTAATTACTAAAGAAAAACTGCTGTTCGAAATTTGCGGCTTTGAGGTAGAGTCTTTGGTTTTTATTTCAATTCTGAGGGTTCGTGTAAAAATGTTCTGAATACTTTTTCCTAATTTTTCGTAAATAACCATGGTTCGGAATGTTTTAAATTGATTAGGGGTTGCCTGCCACCAATCACCGCGTTCGATGCTTACCGGGTACGAACTAAGCGCCGCTTCTGTGCGGTTGACGAAACGGAAAGTCGCACCATTAGAGTCTTTCGTCCCTGGTGGTATTCCTCCACGATTTCTAGGCTTGGGCGTGAGCTCTTTTTCTATAATGAGTCAAAATATTGCTTTAGACGCGTGTTTTTATTTTCCTGTTGCAAATATCAAGCGCACGTCTATTTTGAATTCGACTAGTACCAGTTATGTATTGATGTTTTTGCTCAAATATGCCGAATGTTTTTTTTTTGTTTTGTTTTTGCTCAGCAATGTTGACAAGTGTGAATTACGGTACCAGATTTAGTCATTTGGAAAGGTATCGCCAAAATAAACTTCTCGTTTCAGAATTGTTTCATTTTTGGACGGGTGGTCGAATCAAAGGATAGACTGGCAAGCGAAAAACGGACCCCAATTTCCGCGTTTAAGTAGCTCAAAAAAGACTACCGTATCCGGCAAACCAGCCTAGCTCTTAAACGATGTACTTGCCAAGCGTTATCTTCGGGGACGAGTTCTGTGTCGGGGCTGGAAAACACACACAGTAAAGCAAAAAATTAAGACGTAGAATTACTCTCCTTATGTGTGTATTTACGTTATTTTGTTCCAAAAGACGTGCTTGCATCTACTTTCTTAAATAAGGAAACGTCTTGCACTCGATAGCATTTCACAATTATTCCACTGAATAAACAATTGGCTGACGGTTTCGGTACTCCCTAATGCGATTGATCCAGCGGCATTCCGCTAGCAGCGGAATACCCATGGGCGCTGATATTTTGGTGCCCCTATGTTACCACGTGCTGGCTTTCTTCGATAAATCGTGATTTTCGGAGCGCAGTGTGGCTGTATGAAACATTTAGAGGCTGTTTTTAAGCCCCAGACAGACTTGAAATGGCATGCTGTTCTGTATGGGCTGATTCCTCCGGACGGAAGGTGGAAAAAGCCTGCTTCGCGTCCTCCTGGAGAATAACCACAGTGGCATAGCGTAACCTACAGCTACTATTAGTGTTGCGTCGCTTATGAAGAAGCTCCAGGGCAACCTGGGTCCACTAAATAAGCTACGCTAGCGTAGCCGAAACTGACCCTGTCGAACACACGCGCTGCCTCGAAATCATCGAAAACTAAACACCGCTGCCATGATTGCCAAGCGGCGCCCGGACCAATTCCGCCCGTCAATGTCGGCCGCAATTGCGCGCATGAAGGTGGCCACCCTGGCGACAGACACCAAAATGGCTGCCGACGGGCTTCGATGGAGCTACTCTTACGCGTAGCATATTTAGTGGTTCTAAGCTGGCGTTATCTCGCAGCGTGTCGCCGCCGCCGATCTTGACTCACGCCGCCTCGGCATGCCGCCCTCTACCTCACATTTTCGTCATAGTTGCCTCCTCCAGTTTCCTATTCGCTCTATCTCGTTTGTCTTTGGCTTCACTTCGCTCAATTACGCTGAGGTCAACGGCGCCGCGAATACCCTGGAGCGTGCGCTTAAGAGCTGCGCTTTAAATAATTTCTGGTGACACATCAGTCTGCTTACGTTTTTTAATGTGAAGTTGATTAGGGCAATGGCAGTTGTTGCATCGGCATTGAGCACCTCAGGGGAGTTGCCATCTTCAGTCGCCAGTCACCGTCAGTGTGTATGTTGGACTTAAAGGGGAAAGATGCTGACTCCACATAGGAATTGAACCGAATGTGAGCTTCTGATCGCAGCTCTAATCGTCATTGACCAATGTCTGCTTCTGACCATTCCCATGGCAGTTCTGAACTCCGTACTGATAAGCTGAGAATCTCTGTCATGATGGCGTCGTGGCACTAGCACGACACACGCGCCTTGTAGCAGCACGGTATCGCCGAGATAAAGCATAATAAGTTCAGTTTCAAAACGAGTAAGCAGCGCTAAGTGCACTCGAAAAATGTGTTGCGTGTGGGCGTGCAGTATTGGTTGAGACCCCTGCCAGTCAACACGCCTTCTTGGCTTCAATTCCCGCTCCGCCCACTAACGGCACCTATCATCGGCACTGGCCAATCCCCTTCGAGCAGCTATGTGGCCACTCCAAAGACGATTCCATCATTCGCATACTGAGATAATACGAATCGGTATCGTGATACCTTCGTCTAATAGGCATGACACAATATCGCCTTCAGAGATCGTCAGCGGGCTTGACTGTACCATGACAGCCGACGTCTGCGTGACGTAAATGTGCAGTAGTGGGTAAGTTCATTTCTGTTTGCCTGAGTTCAAAACATCGTCCTGAAGTGGCTTTTGCCTTTTGAATTAAAGGCGACTAGTATTTTAGGGCCGTCCGCTGCCAACAACGCCAGGGGTTTTAGCATTGTTGCTCCCATAATGCTCCTCTAGCGATACCAAATGCTCAGAAACTCTCAAGTGCGAACTGTCGAATAGGGCAACAGCATTATCTTCCAGCCGCTCATTTGCGCACACACTACTCGACATATCAAGGAGTAGCCAATGTACTTGTAAACCAACCATTACACATGTTTTAGGGTTTCACAGTGGTGACACATCAAATATTTTGGTGATTATAAAGAATTATCGTTGGGAAATCCCTGGAAGAGGCCTAAGCCCAACTCTAAATATTTCCACGCAGTAAACAAACAAGTGAGGTTTTAGTAGAAATTACCTTTTCTGGGGTGAAGGTGCGCTCCACAAAGAACTTCAAGAAAATAAACGCGATGAAGAAACACTCAACGAAGGGGCGTTATCACAGGAGCGTCGGGGAAGCGAATGCCGCGTCAATTAGATGCGACTGCATCTCATTCACTCGCCTTGTCCCTCCATACGGTGTTGTTGTCCGTCCACACCCCTTACCCATTCTCCTCGCCGCGCGAGCTGCGCTCTCCGCCGCTCACCCCCTCTCCTCTCCGATAGCGAACACTCTCTCGCAAGGGTCATTGGATTGGATTCGATTCGATTGGCTTGGATTGGATTGGATTGGATTGGATTGGATTGGATTTGGATTGGATTGGATTAAAGTGGATTATGTTGGATTGTGTTGCCTCATAGCCGTGCCACGTTGCGTCATAGCCGCGGCAGGGGGTTCACGGCACGTTTCACGCGATGGGAGAATCAACCTAACGGAAACAACAACGGAACCCCCTATGCGTCGCATCTACACAGGGGTTCCTGCGAGGGGAGGTGGGAGTAATTTTTTTTTTGTTTTCTGCTAGTTTACCTGGTGTCCGTAGTTTTCTAGAAGCATGAATAAATATCTAAAACATTTTCCTATAAACAACAACAGCCGAGGATAGTGACCGCAAAGCAAAGCGATTTCCTTATCAGATAAGACGGCCTCTGCGGAATGCAAAAGCACCATGGGCTTTATTCCAAACACAGGTGAGAGCTGGGCAGGGCTAGGCGATATTAACATAACCCCTAACTAAACAAAGTAAACTGCATGTTTCGCGGCGCTATTTCTTCTCCGTAACAACCCTAGGATACTTATCTATGGATATTAGGGAGGTAATGGCGATAAATTTTCACAGGCCAAATTGGCTTCACATTTATTGGTATTTGCAGAGATGAATTCTCACTGCTTTTTTACCGTGCCACTCTTCTTTCCGTTTGCTTTTAGAAGTCACAAAAAATGCAATTTCAAAATTGTGTAATACTTACACGTATCCTGAACGGATCGAGAACAATCAAAGTGAGAACAGTCACAAAACATAAGGTAAGTGTTGGACGCTTTCATACGGTGGTCAAAGCTTACTTAACTCGCTTAGCACAACAACCTGGTTTATTAATTGCAAAATATTGTTCACTTTCGATACCGATCCACCAGACCTTAAAATAAAAAAATTACGCGAACAGATTCTTTTTTTTTTCTGCAGAGATCGACATTGCCGCACTAATTTCCAGAAATGCTAGTTTAGGAATACAAGCATTGGCGTTCTGAAGCGACCGTTTATCGCACGCCCCTCCCCCAGGCGTAAGTGATAGCGCGTGCCAGACACAGAGCCACAACCCACACACACCCGCACTCGCACACGCACGCACGCTGGAGGCCTTCCGGTAACCAGTTGTGTGCGTAAGTGTGCGTGCGCCACACACATACACACATACACACGCCCACACGCCGGACGGCATCGCATAGTTGAGCTGTGCGCCTTTTGTGTGTTCGCTCGTGCACTCCCCTGCCCGCCCCTCACATAGAGAGAGAAAGAGAGAAATGCTAGCGAGTGACTATACCAGTACAACGCAAATGGCCGCAATGCTGGCCTTTAGCGCACATGAGATTCGGTTTCCTCCGTACATTGCCACGGACCGCTGAGAGGTGGGTCGTTCGCAAAATGCGAAAAGAGCTATAATTTAATACTGTCAACGCAGACGTAACTCATGTAGGTCGCCGCGACATGGAACAAAACGTTCGCGGAAGCGCTTCAATGCACCGAAACATGCGAATAGCTCGAACATTCACTCCTAACAGTTCCGGCTACCTCCGTAGACGAGGGATGTCACGCTAATTACAAATTAGACTAGGTGCAAAAAAGTGGTGAAAAGTCTGGGCCTTTATTTATTGCAGCTGTGTCTCAGAACCCAAGTTCGCTTTTTGCACCCTCAATGTGCATCACGTACTTTGCGAAAGCCACCCTCGAGGACACCTTTACCTGCGAAATCTTGATCGATGCGTTTCGTTTGGCAAGTCTTGTTACCGTTGAATCGGATAATATGTTACATTCTCTACATAGACTGACCCAGCGTCACAATTGAAAAGCTGCCACAACAGGGAAGTTCGTCCCTTAGCCCTCTCTAATTACATTCTACATAGGGTTCTAACGGGCGGCATGCCTGCATGCGTGCAGCCAGGAATAAACGCAACTTGCTGTTGCAAATCGAACAAAAATGACTACATGGAAAGATAATTACAACTAAAGGACGACGGCAAGTTGTCACGTACTTCTGTAACCAAGTCAATTTTGTAATGCATAAATAAATAAATTTCCACTTCTTCCTCATTATTTGCCCGCGCGGAAAAAACTCATGTGCTGAAAGAGCTTTCTCACTCGATTTGAGCGTTTAGAAACTTCCCTGAACGCGCTAAGTAGTACTCGCGATTTGCGTACGAGTGCGCTTCCCGTTAAAGCTACACATGCGATTTTTCCGTCCACAGCATGCGCTATGCGACAGCGGCAACACCTGTGTTTACACGGCCGAATTTATCGCACACGTAACAGGCAACAGCTGCTAACGCGTAACAGGTATAGGCTGAACGCTTGATTAAGGTACAACGCGTCGACGCTGTTGTAAATTGTATTTGAATATCGCGATGAACCGTCACGTCGTTGGAATGAGCCGCGCAAGGAAGACGACGATGAAGAGGAGCTGTACAGCCGGTAAAAGGCTTGTCTATAACACAGCGTTCGTACTCTCAGCCCTATCCTGCCCCGCCGGAGCGGGATTTGAATAAAACTACTGCGGAATACTGAAGTCTTAGCCCTTCGCTTTTGCCTCCGACATGTTTGGAACGAGTATGTTTCGGCAGTTTTCGGATGTAGCTAGTTGAAGTTGAAATCGCTGTTATAGACAAGCGTTTTACCGGCTGTACGTCAAGCACGCAGCGCGAGCTGTACTTTTGCTTTGTCTTCGAAAAAAATTCCCCCGCATTTCCCCGAGGGGGAGAATGTGAAAGTGCGAATGCACGGTTGTCAGCCCGCTTGCGGCGCTTGCGCTCGGCCCCCGCAGCCCACCGCCTTGCCGCCTTCTCTTCCATCTCTTCCATCGGGTTTGTAGTATCACGTGTACACCACGCAGTTATCAAGCCGCTATAACGCCGCTGAGTCGCCAACGCACGCCGCTGACGACGTAGTTTGAATGCGTTAAAGATATAAGGCGCGTCTAACACTGATATCACCGTCGCGTCCGTGGCTTGGTCGGTAGCGCGTCGCGCTGCGGCCCGCAAAGTCCTCGGATCGAAACCTGGCGCCGGATGCTGTTTTTTCTTTAAAGAGCACTGCGGACGCCGCCGCCGCCGCCGACGCCGGCGGTGGATGGTTTGGGGTCGCTTATAAAGAGCATTCGCTCTTAAAAAGAACACGACGACGCTTGCTGTGATGGATGCCGGGTTTGCGTCTCTTTTCTTCGGCGCCACTAAAAGCGGAAGCGCGGTTTTCCCACAGACGCAACGCAGGCGATGACGTGCGGCGTAGTGCAGGGCTCCGGATTAATTTTGACCATATATGCTGAACGCGACAGCTGCCAATTAGCGCTGAGCGTTGCAGCTTTTTTGTCGCAAGCCGAGGTCAAGGAGAAACATACAGCTTCCACAGCCATGCTGGGTAATTTCGTTTGACGGCCTTTCGGAGTCATAAAATCGTGCGTCCACAGCCAACCATTTGAGTGTTCGCTAGCTGGAAAGGAAACCTTCCAAAACAAACTTAGAAAATTAAAAATACTTGTAGAATGTTGTCACATTGCATAATGTTACAGCCATTAGGCTTTGCGCCCGCCGTGGTGGCTCAGTGGCTAAGGCGATGTGTTGCTGATCACGAGGACGTGGGCTGGATTCCCGGCCACGGCGGCCGCTCTTCTGATGGAGGCGAAAAGCAAAAACGCCCGTGTGTACGAGATTTCGGCGCATGCTAAAGATGCCCAGGCGGTCTAAATTGCAACTTCCACTATGGCGCGCCTTATCGCCTGAGTTGCGTCGGCACGATAAACAGTACAATCAATCAATCATTACGCTTTAGTGCTGGAAGAAAGTACGTAGGTGGCGGTGGTGAAAAACGTTCTTTACTGAGCTCAAGGGGTAGGGAAAGGGGTGTGGTCAGCCTCCTTCGTCCAGGAGGCCGCGGGCCTGCGCTGCATCCGTGGCTCGTTGCACCAGCGCGAGTTGACGCTCTGGCGCCGAGCTGGTCAGCGCAGACTCCCACTGCTCAGGGGATGAGGATGGGATGGGGTGAGGGTGGTGGGGACAGGAGTATACTAGGTGGTAAGTTGATAGTGGGATGTCACACTGTGGGCAATTGTAGGGGAACAGAGATGGGGAGATGTGGGACAGGATGGTGTGGTTGTAGTATGTCTCGGTTTGCAGTCGCCGGTAGATATACGCTTGATGGTTGGAAAGAGTGTGATGAGGAGGTGGGTATATCCTTCTTGTGTTTGTGTAATGAGAGAGAATGGAGCTGTATGTGAGGTCGAGTGGGGTCAGTGCCTGTGGGACAGGTGGGGCTTGTCCGGTTCTTCCTGGCCTTGCTGTTGGCAGTGCCCGGTTTAGGAGGTCGCGGGCTACGGCGTGGGCCGCCTCATTCTCTGCAAGGCCGGTGTGGCCTGGTGGCCAGATGATAGAAATGTCGATGTCTTCGGGGAGGTGTTGTAGGATCCGGATGGCTTGAGGGGGTGCGAAGCCGGCTTGGTATAGGCGGCAGGCTTGTTGGGAATCCGATATGATGGTCAAGTAGGGTTTTTGTTGGTGGGTAGTGGTGGCGTGAGCGATGGCTAGTGCTTCGGCCGTTGCTACAGGTAGGTTCCGATAGGAGGATGCAGTTGCTAATTTACCAGTTGAGTCGAGGACTACAAGGGTTGTGTGCTTGTGGTCTGTAGATCGAGCAATATCTGTGTACCGTGTGTGAGGGTCTGAGCTGTGTCGTTTTTCAAGGAGCCTCACCCTGGCCTCTCGGCGTCTCGGTTGTAGGTAGGATGCATGTGTTTTGGATCAGGATGGACCTTGAGGCGTTGACGGATGGTGAGAGGAATACGTTGCGGTGCTTGCTGTGAAGAAGGGGTAGTGCGTCCGATGTCCTGGAGAACTTTTCTTCCTGCTGGTGTAAATATGAGTCTCTGGAGGTCTGATGCGCGCTGTGCTTCCGACAGTTCACTTAAGGTATTATGCAGGCCCAGTTTGAGGAGACGATCGTTAGATGTGTAGGTTGGTAGGATGAGGGCTGCTTTGTGGGCTTTTCTGATGAGGGTGTCCAGTTTGTTGATTTCCTGCGGTTTCAGGTTGACACATGGGGTGTCATAGGTGATGCGGCTGACTATCAGCGCTTGGATTAGCTTGCAGGTATCGTGTTCTTTAAGTCCGTATGTAGAGCCTCGTATGCTTCGGATGAGGTGTGTTAGCTGTGTGACTGTTTTTTGGAGTTGTGGTAGAAGGGCCGCTCCGGAGCCATCGTAGTGGAAAGGTACGCCGAACACGCGGAGCGTGGTAACTTGTGGGATGGTGGATCCTTGAATGACGACTTGGGGATCTGGGGTAGTGGGAGGGGGTCGGCCTCTTGTGCGGGAACATAGAATCAACAGGGCCGATTTGTTAGGTTCGTAGAAATACGTAGAAGTACGTAGAAGTACGTAGAAATAAAAAAAAATCTAAGTACATCGGGCAATATCACGTTTGCCGAAATGCGTGAACAGGAAACTATAGGCGACGGACGCTAACAAAACCAGCGTTGAGAGGACATTTATGGGCGATTTTTAAATATCCCGTAATCTTTGAAGGTGAGAACACGCTACCTGGTCGCACGTGAAGTCGAAATTCATAGCAACCCTCGAAAATAATTGTGAAATTTGTCTAACAAGCCGCGCCGGCCACCGCCAATGCCAAGGATACAGCAGGAGCACCAGCGAAGGCCACGGCGAGAGGCGCGCTTGAAAAGGTTAGCCATGGCTAATAACGTCACGTCGGCCTACTTGGCCATGCCCAGGGCGCTGTGCTGTAAACCATCAATAGAGGAACGAGGCAAACTAATTTCATGAATAACAGATTCATCACCTAATTTCATGACGGCCACGTTATCACTCTTTGCCAGCGTCACAAAAGAATTAAGATTGCATGCTCCGGCTGTTATGTTAAGTAACAAACGCCGCCGATAAAGAGATTCCGAAATTCGCATCACAGCCGAGCCTCTGCGTATGAATAAGAAGCAGTCCTCGAAGCCCTTCAGACATCGTCAAAGGTGACAGGCTGTAGTCGGGGCTCCTGCCAACCTCGAACCAAACCACACGTTCACACTCCCGAGATCCCCTGAACTGAACCACTCGGGAAGAGGGGAACTCCGCAGCCCTCTGACACACCCGTAGGACTGCAAGCCATTTTAATAGGACGAGCTGAAGCAGACACCGCGCATACTCCTAGACTGCACAAGATATGGGCAGACCGTCAGACATCTCCCCCTACTTTCACCATACGTCACGTCATACTAGACCCAAATCACATGATGTGTATCTGCACAACCATACACCATAATACAAACACATGCCGCAAAAAATGACGGATCGCAAAAAGCACGCAGCGAACAGCAAAGGTTCTTGGGGGCACACATCGGGAAACCTTCTCGATGACGTCACCTATCCTCTCAATGTCATTCAAATTCTCTCCTCTGCTCACATTTCACGTCCTCCGGGATGTGACGACTAGGCTGAGTCTAATCTTCCGGCAGCCGTGAGAATTACCTTCCGGAAATTCTAACGGCAATTTTTTTTAAAGTGGCTGGCCTAAAATTCACTGAATAAAATTAGCTTCCCACGTCGCCTAACAAACTCCCAAATCCAGCCGCACTGCAGAAAACCTAACCTAACCCAGCAGAACGGCACACAACACTACCTATAATAAACCTCATCCGACCCACTCTAGAAGCCGTGTGCGTCGATCTCTTGACATTATATAAAAAAGCGAGTTCACAATGAGCGAAAACTTCAGAAATTCGGACAGCTTTGAAAAAACATTATCTTCAATGCTGGACTCGAACCTGGGCCTTCGTGTTAAAATGCTAGTACTATACCACCGCGTGACAGGAGCAGCTGCAGAAACGAGATTTTAGGGAATATTTGTTCCAGAGAATCTTCGGGTGGCGTGTTTAGCCAATCAGAGGCGACTACCGTGAGGAATTTCTGGTGGTAATTCTCACGGTTGCCGTGATAACAGACACTACCTGAGGAACAAGCAGGTCCTGATGCATAAGTAAACAAAGCGTTTCTCTCTCTCCCTCTCTCTCTCTTTCTCTCTCTCTCTCTCTCTCTCTCTCTGTCTCTCTCTCTCCTTCTGGGACGAAATATGAGAAAACGTCCAGCCGCTTCACACTTTGTACCTCAGAAAAAAATTGTTGTCAGGTTTGGTGCAGCTAAAGAATGGCAATTGCACGTTACGACGCGAGAAAGTGATGTAACAAAGCGCAAGTTTGAACAAGCAACACTGCAGGGATTTGTCTGAGCCTTCACAAAAGACATCATTGCGATGCCTCAGAACATTTTCCGCAAATCGTAGGTCCCACACCTAATACTCCTTTTCCTAAACAATAATGATCGCAGAATAACTCGCAACAGGCGCACCGCTAACACGACTCTACCCGGAAATTCGTGAGGTAACGCGATATCTTAAATATATTCAAGCCATATCGGGCACGGTGCCTGCTGCAAGATAGAATGCATCCCCGTAATATTCGCACAACAATGCTCGCGCCCTGGTGTGGGAAGACCGAACGCGTTCGTGGCTACCCAGATGATTCGGCGCGAATCTGAGCGTCCTTAACTTATGAATGGCGTCTCCCGCAAGGCACCCAGGCATTAGAAAATGAAAATCCAAAAACTTGCCCGTGGTATGGGTGGGGCTCATGAAAGTCGTCTCGGCTGGAGTCATGCCCATCGTTGTCCCAGTCGAAGATCGCCGACGATACGCCGGGCCCACGACGCTGCAAGGGAGTGCCTCCTAAGCTCTCCTCCCATGATTTCCAACCCTCCGCCGGCGCCTACTCCAGTAACATAGTATTCGCAGCACCAACACATGCAACAAGAAAGTCGTAAGCGACTCCAAGACATTACCCCTCAGGTCTTCCTGCCTGCTGGAGCCACCCTACAGGGGGTGGTGCTTTGATTCCAGCGTTCGATTAGGTTATTATTGATTGATTGACTATCGATAGGCCACTTTTACATCACGTGCCACACAGCTCCTCATCCTTGGGCAACAACCGCCCTCTCCCAGGTGGAGGGAATTACCAAATTCTTATTAACAAGGCCTACGCAAGCGCGGCGTATACCCCAGATGTAACCCGAAAATGTTATAACGGCGTCACGTCCCTGACATCGGCACCCACGTGTACCTTTTGTGGGCAGGCTACAACGCCTAACTTGTATCATTTGATCTGGCACTGTACGACATTTGATGTGGGCAGAGCCACCCTGCTCGATAAATGGCCACTGCCATCTGACGCTCACGCGCACTTACAGGTACTCCGGAGTAAGGCATCCTTACTCGGAGCAATGGGCCGATACGCACTAGATAGTGGTCTCTACAAAGCAGTATAGAGCGGGCCTGACCATGTGATTTTAGGCGGCACACAAGAACGAAGACGCCCTCCAAAGGACGTATGATCCCACAATGAACTTTAGTGGTATCCCCCTTTACCCCCTACCTACCTCCTCCCCCCAAAGGGCTTCGTGCCTCCTTTATAATAAAGCATATTCATTCATTCATTCCTGTTCGTAGCGGTCTTCTTCTCTGCTCGAGGATGGCTCGTGGCCCGTGCTCCCCGTCGTGAAAAGGCAAGATATTCGTAATCGATGATGATGTTGATGCTTATGACGAGGATAACAGTAACCGCAATGTCTAGACAGTGTCCGACGGCCCTCCAGCTCAGAGTTACAGCCATGGCTAGAGTGCCGTCCGACGACAGTCGAAGTCTAAAGCGAATCTTTATTGTCCCACTGATGCTGTTGTACGCGAATACGCACTGCAGAAAAGCCGACTTTCTCGGACGTTAATAATGAATGATCGTGGGTGAAGTGAAAGAAAAACGCGTCTCGTGGCCGTAATGGAAGCTGAGTCTCTCGCGTTAAGAAGCCGGCGTCGATCCGATTGCTCCATTTCAACATGGCCAAAGCGAACGCCATTATTTTTCACTTATCAACTCCTATACAGCGGCAGAAAAGTTAACTGGCTTTCATCGCAGTGACAACCGTGAGGACATGTATACATTTTGTTGTGAAACTCCCGTACTGAACCCAAAAGGGCGAGCGTGCTGGCGGGCGGAAACAGTACACTGAACGCCGTTTGGTAGTTCTGCGACGCCACGCATAAAGCTTCGGTCTTTAATGTTGGCTCGTGAAGTCCAAGCTCGTCGTTTTGCGGACTTTTGTAACTGGAAGACGCCTTCGCGTAGCAGACTACGCCAAGGTGCGTTTCAATTCACGTCTGCTTCACACAGCAGTTCGCATCGGCATGGTCATCGAAAAACCTAAGAACTTGGTGCCCCACCGTGAACGGGCTGCTCCAATAGAGTTTGGAGTGACAGAGCAGGCACAGTCGGTATGCAGGAGGCTATGGCTCCGTACTCTAAACTGACGCCCCAGAGCCCAAAGGGTTGACTCGTTTTAGCAGGCACAGAAAAAAATAGGGCGCGTAGTGACATCACAAATGTCACGTGGGTGCTCTGTGCAGCGAAGCGTTTTGGTAAGACGCTGCCGTACCAGCATAAGCCCTGTGGAGGAGGAAAATAGGAATATGTCCAATCCAGACGCGGGGATAAGCGCCAAAGACGTGTGAGGGGAAGAAGATGAACCCCATAAGGTAAATGCGCGAGAAACGAGCTGAGTTATCTCAACGCTCGGACCTGCGTTCCTGTCGGCTTCACCCGTACGAATAAACCACCTCAATCAACTATCGGTGCGTCGAATGTCTCCTTGACAGTATATGTAATAAGTATAAGCTAATCCTGCCAGTAACGTTTTCACAAGAAATGCGCGTCCAACAACCCTTCGAGGGAGTCTATCTGCCGCGCTGATGATGAACAATGCCCACGGTCATGCAACGCATCGTTCAAAACTGTTTTACGAGCAGACGATAATTGAAGCGCACGCACCGGCTGCAGACGGATAGACGCGCGCTAGGAACCGCCGGAATCCGGGCCCGCCAAATCACCTAAAAGAAAGGCGAGGCCTTGGAAACACGTCTCCACTGATCGTATTGCGCACACAATGGTTCAGGGTCGACTGGTGGCGGTCGATGGTGCGGTCGCCACCAACGCTTCCGTAGAAGCTGCCCGTCGAATAAAACCGCAGCGCACACTACACTTGCTCCCTGACGGTCATGAGGCAAAAGCCGCCTCTAAGTTGTCGCAAAGGGGGGTTCTGTCGCCAGGCGACTGTACAACCAATGCACAGCACTTTCCGAGGGATAAAAACGAGCTCGAAATTCCTCCTCCTTTGAAAGACCTGCCGGGGTTGAAATATGCCTGCTACGGCGACCATAAAAATAAACCACGCCACACCTGCGGCCACCACGGGCGTCCGGAATTCAGGTCGGTCATGTGTGCCGCGCGCTATTCCGGTGGTTTCGCTAGAGGTGTATCGAATGCTCCACTATCTCTACTTTCATAACAGAAGCAGCTTGAAACTCGGGAATAGGCGGCACTCGGGCCTTCAGGAATAGCGCCCCTAAGTGGCTTTTGCCTTTTGAATTAAAGGAGACTAGTATTTCGGGGCCGTCCGCTGCCAACAACACCAGAGGTTTTAGAATTGTTGCTCCCATAATGCTCCTCTAGCGATAACAAATGCTCAGAAACTCCCAAGTGCCAACTGTCGAATAGGGCATCAGCATTGTCTTCCAACCGCTCATCTCCGCACACACTACTCGACATATCAAGGAGTATCGAATGCGCTTGTAAACCAACGATTACACACGTGTTAGGGTTTCACAATGGTCACACACCAATTATTGTTGTGATTACACAAAACTGCATATTTTATCTTTCGGAAACCTCTGGCACAGGCCTAAGCACAACTCTGTCTTAATATTTCCACGCATGAATGAGAAAGCGAGGTTCTAGTAGAAATTGCGTCTTTTTTTAGGGAATGTGTGCACCGCAAACCATAGAGTTTCACACTAATATACACTAGAGGGAACTCTGGCGCCACTGTCTACGGGAGCCGCGCTTCGGCGAGCGTGCCGTCATGTACCGGGCAGGCACGTTCCCCTTGTCCTTTGCATGGCTCATGAACAGCCTGAAAAGTTGGCTCTGGCTTCAAAAAGCAACAATATTACTGTGAATGGTTCATCAAATTTGTTTTGTTATTTTAAAACTGAACCTCCAGAAAGGTTAATTTGTCAGTGATTATGTACATGTTTCATGCACGCTGAACAAGAAAAAAATGTTATCCTTTTTTGTTGATTTTGGTGTTGAGACAAAAAAGAAGCCATATGGCTAGGTAAGCCAAGTAGGCGAGGAACGTCGCTAACGGCAATGGCGCCGCCCACGGCGGCCCGCGAGTGCAGCGACAGATTTCCCTCTAGTATATATTAGTATGAAACACTATGCCGCAAACAACCTGAAGAAAACGCAAGCGGTGCAGAAGCAAACAACGAAGCTACATTAAACATGAGCGTCGGAGAAGCGAATGCCGCGGCGTTTGTTTTCCGCGAGTTTATCTGGTGTGCGCGGGTTATCAGAAGCATAGATTAAGATCGAAGATATTTTCCCATAAACAACAACCCCCGAGGGTAGTGACTGCAAAGCAAAGCAATTTCCGTATCAGATAACACGGCCTCTGCGGAATACAAAAGCACCACGCACTTCATTGCAAACACTGCTGAGAGAGCCGCGCACGGCGAGGCGTTGTTACCATAACGCATGACTAAACAGGGGAAACCTGCATGTTTCGCGACACTATTTCTTCGCCGTAAGAACCCAGAGATACTTATCTATGGATATTAGGGAGGTAATGGCGAAAAATTTGTCCGAGCAAAATTGGCTTTGCATTTAATGGCATTTGGAGAGATGAATTCTCACTGCTTTTTGTCGGTGCCATTCTTGCCGTTTTCTTTTAGAAGTCACAACAAACGCAATCGCAAAATTGTGTAATACTTACACGTCCCCTGGAGAGATCGAGAACAATAAAAGTGAGAACAGTCACAAAACATAAGGTAAGTGTGGACGCTTTCCTACGGTAATCAAAACATACTTTCTTTGAAAGTGTGTGCGTGAGAGAGAGAGAGAGAGAGAGAGAGAGAGAGAGAGAGAGAGAGAGAGAGAGAGAGAGAGAGAGAGAGTGATTATGCCCGTCCAAAGCAAATGGCCGTACTACTGGCCTTTAGCGCACATGAGATTCGGTTTCCGCCGTAGATTGCCACGGACCGCTGAGAAGTGGGTCGTTCGCAAAATGCGAAAAGAGCAATAATTTAATACTGTCGACGCAGTCATAACTCATGTAGGTCTCCGTGACATACAACAAAACGTTCACGGAAGCGCTTCAGTGTACGGAAACATGGAATAGCTCGAACATTCGCTCCTAACACTTTCGACCACCTTCGTAGACGAGGAGTGTCGCGCTAATCACAAATCAGACGAGGTGCTAAAAAGTGGTGAGAAACATGGACATTCATTGATGGCAACTGTGTCTCAGAACCAAAGTCCTCTTTTTGCACCCTCAACGAGCATCACGTACATTGCAAAAGCCACCGTCGCGGACACCTTTACCTGCGAAATCTTGATCGATGCGTTTCGTTGCACAAGTCTTGTAAGCATTCAATCGGATTATATGTTACATTCTCAACGTAGACTGACCCAGTGTCACAATTGAAAACCTGGCACAAAAGGGAAGTTCGTCCCTTAGCTCTCTGTAATTACATTCTGCATGGGGTTCCAACAGGCGGCATGCATGCATGGTTATCGCAGTTAAGCCATTAAGCCTGGAATAAACGCAACGTGTTCTGCAAATCGAACAAAAACCACTAGTACATGGAAAGATAGTTAAACTTACAACTAAAGGACGACGGCAAGTTGTCACGTCCTATATGTAACCAAGTCAATCTTGTAATGCATAATACTAAAAGGAAAAATAAATTTTTACTTTTTCAGCATTATTTGCCCACGCGGAAAAAAATTCATGCGCTGTAAGAGCGTTCTCACTCGATTGGAGCGTTTAAAATCTTCCCTGAACACGCTATCGCCACCGCGCGTCCCGTTAAAGCGACACATGCGATTTTTGCGTCCACAGCATGCGCTATGCGGCAGTTGCAACAGCTCTGTTTACACAGCCGCAAGCTATCGCACACGCAACAGGCAACAGCTGATAACGCGTAACTGGTATAGGCTGAACGCTTGATTAAGTTTTAACGCGTCGACGCAACGCAGGCGATAAGCCGCGGCGTAGTGCAGGGCTCGGGATAAATTTTGACCATATATGCTGAACGCGACAGCTGCCAATTAGCCCGGAGTGCTGAGCGCTGCAGATTTTTCATCGCATGCCGAAACGTGATGAGGTCAAGGAGAAACATGCAGCTTCCACACCCATGCCGGGTAATTTTGTTTGACGGCCCTTCGTAGTCATAATCGTGTGTCCACAGCCAACCCATTTGAGTGTGCGCTAACTGGAAAGGACACCTTCCGAAACAAGATTTAAACAATTAATAACACATGTAGAAAACTGTCATATTGCATAATGCTGCAGCCATTAGGCTTTACACCCGCCGCGGTAGCTCAGTGGCTTAGGCGTTGTTCTGCCGAGCTAGAGGACGCGGGTTCGATTCCCGGCCACGGCGGCCGCTTTTCTGATGGAGGCGAAAAGCAAACACGCCCGTGTGTACAGTCTTTGTCAAACTTTTGTGGGCCACGGCGACCGTGGCCGGAGCAGGCGCGCTGTCAAGCACGGGCGCTGCGCTTGCCGCTGTCGGCTGGTTACGCGGATAAAGATAGTGAGGGGAACTTTCATGCTTCCATTCGTAGTATGGCTGGCGCGATAAGTGCAGCGGCGCCGGTTTCTCAAAGCAGGCGCACTTCGCTTCAGCGCAGGCACTGTGCGCAGCACTTGTCGCGCCAGACACATATCAAAAGGAAGAGCAAAAGTTCCCCTCGCTCTCTTTAGCCGCGCAACCAGCCGACAGCAGCAAGCGCACCGCCCCTGCTTGGCCGCGCGCCTGCTCCGGAAACGGTCGCCGTGGCCCACAAAATTTTGACAAAGACTGTACGTGATTTCGGCGCGTGCTAACGATCCCCAGGCGGTTTAAATTACAACTTCCACTACGGCTCGCCTTATCGCCTGAGTTGCGTCAGCGCGTTAAACCATACAATCAATCAATCAATCAATCATTACGCTTTACTGCTGGAAGAGAGTACGTAGGAATAAAAAAAAATTACTCCCACCTCCCCTCGCGGGAACCCCTGTGTAGATGCGACGCGCATAGGGGGTTCCGCTGTTGTTTCCGTTAGGTTGATTCTCCCATCGCGTGAAACGTGCCGTGAACCCCCTGCCGCGGCTATGACGCAACGTGGCGCGGCTATGACGCAACACAATCCAACACAATCCACTTTAATCCAAATCCAATCCAAATCCAATCCAATCCAATCTAAGCCAAGCTAATCCAATCCAATCTAATCCAATTCAATGACCCTCGCGAGAGAGTGTTCGCTATCGGAGAGGAGAGGGGGTGAGCGGCGGAGAGCGCAGCTCGCGCGGCGAGGAGAATGGGGGAGGGGTGTGGACGGACAACAACAACGCCGTATGGAGGGACAAGGCGAGTGAATGAGATGCAGTCGCATCTAAAAAATCTAAGTACATCGGACAATATCACGTTTGGCGAAACGCGTGAGCAGGAAACTTTAGGAGACGGACGCTAACAAAACCTGCGTTGAGAGGGCATTTATGTGCGATTTTTCAAGATCCCGTAATCTCTGAAGGTGGGAACCCACTACCTGGTCGTACGCGAAGTCCCCATTCATAGCAACCCTCGAAAAAAATTGTCAAATTTGCCCAACAAGCCGCGCCGGCCATCCCCGATGCCCAGGATACAGCAGGAGCACCAGGGAAGGCCACGGCGAGAGGCGCGCTTTAGAACGCCAGCCATGGCGAATGACCGCACGTCAGTCTACTTGGCCGCGCCCAGGGTGCCGGGCTGTAAACCATCTTTAGAGGGAGAGGAAAGCAAATTTCATGAATAAAAAATTCATTATCTAATTTTATGAGGGCCACGTTGACGCTCCTTGCATGTGTTACAAACGAATGCATAGTGCATGCTCTGGCTGTTACGTTATTTTAAGTACCAAACGCCGCCGACAAAAAGATTCAGAAAATCACATCACAGCCGAGCCTCTGCGTGTGAATAAGAAGCCGTCCTCGAAGCCCTTTAGACATCGTCAAAGGTGACAGGCTGTAGTCGTGGCTCCTGCCAACCGCGAACCAAACCTAACGTTCACACTCCCGAGATCCCCTGAGCTGAACCACTCGGGAACAGGGGAACTCCGCAGTCCTCTGACACACCCACAAGACTGCAAGCCATTTTAATATGGCGAGCTGAAGCAGACACCGCGCATACTCCTAGACTGCACAAACAAGATATGGGCAGACACTCACACATCTCCCCCTACTTTCACCATACGTCACGTCATATCAGACCCAAATCACATCATGTGTATCTGCACAAGCATACACTATAATACAAACACATCTAGCAAAACATAGCGGACCGCACAAAGCACCGAGCGAACAGCAAAGGCGATTGGTGGCACACATCGGGCAACCTTCTTGATGACGTCACTTATCCTCTCAATGTCATTTACATCATCCCCTCTACTCACATTCCACGTCCTCCGGGATGTGAGGACTAAGCAAGTCCCTGTGCATAACTAACCAAGGCGTCTCTCTCTCTCTCTCTCTCTCTCTCTCTCTCTCTCTCTCTCTCTCTCTCTCTCTCTCTCTCTCTCTCTCTCTCTCTCTCTCTCTCTCTCTCTCTCTCTCTCTCTCTAACTCTCTACTTCTGCGACTAAATATGAGAAAGCGTCCAGCCGCTTCGCACTTTCTACCGCAGCAAAAATAGTTGTCACGATTGGTTCAGCGAAAGATTGGCAATTGCACGTTACGACGCGAGAAAGTAATGCAACAAAGCGCAAGTTTGAACAAGCAAAATTACAGGAATTTGTCTGAGCCTTCATAAAAGACATCATTGCGCTGCATCAGAGCATTTTACGCAAATCGTAGGTCCCACACCAATACCCCGCTTCCTAAACGGTAATGATCGCAGAATAACTCGCAACAGGTGCACCAAGATTAAGCTAACACTACTCTACCCGGAAATTCGCGAGGTAACGCGATATCTTAAATAGTATACTGAAGCCATATCGGGCACAGTGCCTGCTGCAACGTAGAATGCATCCCCGTAAGATTCGTAGAACAATGCTCGTGTCCTGGTGTGGGAAGACCGAACGCGTTCGTGGCCACCAGAGGATTCGGCGCGCATCTGAACGTCCTTAACTTACGAATGGCCTCTCCCGCAAGGCACTCAGACATTAGAAAATGAAAATCCAAAAACTCACCCATAGCATCCATGGGGCTCAGGAACACCAATGCCTCAGTCGCAGCTCGCCAACGATGCGCCGGTCCTGTTCGTAGCGGTCTTCTTCTCTGCTCGAGGATAGCTCGTGGCCCGTGTTCACCGTCGTGAAATGGATAGATAATTATTGATGATGTTGACGCTTATGACCAGAATAACAGTAAACGCAGTGTCTGGAGTGCGTCCGACAGCCCTCCAGCTCAACGTTACAGCCATGGCTAGAGGGCCGTCAGACGACAGTCGAATTTTAAAGCGAAGGTTTATTTTCCTCACTGATGCTGTTGTACGTTAATACCTTCTTGCATGAAAGCCAACTTTCTCTGACGAAAATAAGTTATGATCATGGGTGAAGTGGAAGAAAAAAACCACCTCCCCTCGCGGGAACCCCTGTGTAGATGCGACGCATAAGCGGAGCGGCGAAGGGACCGCGTTTTATAGCGCGCATAACGTTGAGGGGACTGCGTAAGCCGGTCCCAGTCGATGACGACGTTGGCGTGCTTGTAAAGCGGCGTGTACTCTAGGTGTTTGAGCCAAGCGTGGATGTTGCTTCGCCGGAGAACGGCACACTGGTTATATGTGCAGCGCGCCCGAAGGAGAGGAAACCGCGGTAGAGAGAGTACTGCACATGCGCCGGCCCCAGCGCGTCTGCCGCGGCTATGACGCAACGTGCCGCGGCTATGACGCAACACAATCCAACACAATCCACTTTAATCCAATCCAATCCACATCCAATCCAAGCCAATCCAATCCAATCCAATCTAATCGAATCCAATTCAATGCCCCTCGCGAGAGAGTGTTCGCTATCGGAGAGGAGAGGGGGTGAGTGACGGAGAACGCAGCTGGCGCGGCGAGGAGAATGGGGGAGGGGTGGACAACGCCGACGACGACAACGACGACGACGCCGGAGGGACAAGGCGAGTGAATCAGATGCTCTGCATCTAAAAAACGCTTCTCATGGCCCTAATCTAACCTGAGTCCCTCGCGTTAAGAAACCGGCGTCGATCCGATTGCTCCATTTCGACATCGTCAAAGTGAACGCCAAGCAGCCGGTACCGATTCGAGCCGTACATCCCCAACCCAAATGTTAGGCCTAAGGAGCGCACACCCGAGAACTGCTGTGGGCATTCTAGAAAAGTGGGCCGTACCTCCGGAGCAGCGCATACTCGCGGTGGGAGATTGGCCAACCAAACAATACATCATCAGAAAGCTTCGCGTTCAACCATCGTCGTCGTTAGACGGAAGGGTGCATGATTTTTGAAAGACGGGGCTGACACAGGCCATAGGGTCTGCCGTTGTTGTGCAGACGTTCCGCCTTAGCGTCCTTTTATAAGGGCTATGGTTGGAGTCTGGCTCTTGCCTTTTTTTATTTTTTACATCTTAAGTTTTCAATACAGTTTCCATGATTTTGGTTAGTTTTTGGTGTTTTAAATCATTTGATTTCTGTTTGTTAGATTATGTCAGGTTAGTTTGCTTTGCGTTTCGTAACGTTAATGAAGGCCGAAGTAGTACCGGACGCCACAATTGTTAATAGAAAGACCCACGGACGTCGCTTTAGTGGAGTGCTTAGAGTACCGTCCGACAGCACTCAAGACAGAGCCAAGAGTAAAAAGCAATGGGAGTAGGAACCAACGCAGTTTCCTTTGTACGTTTTTTTTAAGAGCAAGAAATCTTCAGCCGTTCTATTCTGTGAATGTGGATGGCAAGAGAAGCTGAGGTGACGTCGAATTTTGAAAAAGCGGTAAGAACTAATTTATTGTCCTGTTCGGTAGAAATTGTGACGATATGTACGCGCACACATTTAAAGACGAAAGCCTGAAAAACCACCGCTGTTGATGTAGTAGTAGTTAATGCCGGTGAGGGCCATAACCCCCGGTAATAACAGTATATAAAATACATACGTCATGCAAATGGAACCGGGTGTTCCACAGTAACAGCCTAATGCGCTACCACTGAGCTATCATTCATTCATTCATTCGTTCTTTTTTCGAAGAAACCAAAATAGATAGTGTGCTACAGGGACAGAGACTGAAGGCTAAATCGCCTGACGGGGACTCTGCCCCTCTGCAGTTCAGCATCCTGGCGTGTACATTTTACGCAAAAGAGATAGACGATTTGGGTATCTGTACGGAGCAAGTTTTCAAAAAAAAAAGAAACTAAAGCAGCTTGTCTAGTAAAAGAACATCAAGGAAATAACTACATCTACAACATATACGAGTGAGTTCACAACGTATTATAAAGCAGATGATACAACCGACACCAACAAAAAACAAAAAAGACACCTACAACCGGTCAACGAGTTATACCAATAGTACATGCATTTCCTCATGATACAGTGTGTTTACAACGTGTACAACGTTTCTCTAGAATGTGTACAACGTTTCTCTCAGCACCGTAAGGCCATACACGAAAATAAAGAAAGAAAAAAAATTCGGCTAGATCACGTGAAAAAAAAAATGGCACGCAATATCAACTGGCATAGGGAAGACCCAGTGGCTGCATTACATTTTTAATGTGCTGTTTAAACGCGCCTCCCGAACGCGTGAAATCTATATTACAATTGATTGATTAAGCATAAAGAGTGTTTGGTGTGCACTTGTGTGTCTCCCTTAATTTGTCCTTGTTTTCGGCATTCTCCTGTTCTTTGTGGTATTGAATAACGAGAATCGTGGCCTCCGCCCGGCCTGTACAGGTTATTTTGTTGTATGTACTGAAGCAGTTTAAAATAGTAAAGCTGGTCCGCTTTTAAGATGTGTCTGAAAAGCAGAGAAGATGTTGGCAGCCTCTGGCAGTTCCCGTGATAGTTTTCGAAACATCTGGTAAGTACTTTCTTCTGTAGCTCAATTATTTTATTATAATTGTCTGACGTAGTTGCTCCCCAGACTAATCATTTATAACAGAGCTGCAAATAGAACAAATACCGGTAAAGAAGCATTTTTTAGCCAAAGCGGAATCAATGTCATTAACTTGTAGAGTCCGAACAGTTCGAGCCAATTCTATCCATAAGTGTTTAACGTGTGCTTTCCATGATAATTCCTCCTGAAACCAAACGCGAAGGGACTTTTGCTCTCTAACTCTAACAAGAAGCTGGTTATTGAACGTAACTGTAAAAGCCGTGCATAACGGTTTATTTATAGGCCAAAATATGATGTACGTGGTTTTTTGGCATTCAATTGTAACCTGTTATTTGTCAGTCAATTTGACAGGCGTCGCACGTAATCGTTAACGCTGCTTCGAAGTGACACATGATTATTAGATGTGAAAAAAATATTAGTGTCATCTGCATACATTATGAGTTGTGGTGAATGAGGTGTCGAAACAATATCATTTATATATGCAAGGAAGAGGAACGGTCCTAAAATCGAGCCCTGGGGGACACCCTGTTTCAACATTGATTTTGAAGGTGTACCATCAACTACCGCGGAGATGGCAGAGCTGATTGCCATTCAGCGAGCTGTTCAATGGCTACAAAATCAGGAACGTTTCAAAGAATCGGTGACTCTTACAGACTCGATCAACGTCCTACGCTGTCTAAAACGACCAGATGAAACCTCTGAGGTTACCTGAAATATCCGGCAACGAGTCAGCACGCTGCGGCCCCGCGGACGTCTTGTGACCTTTTTCTGGTTACCGGCTCACGGGGGAAACTCAGGCAATTGCAAGGCCCACGCACTTGCGCAACAAGCCAAAAGGGGCACATCAACTGGGAAAAGCTGCGTCACCCGGGCTCACCCCTTCTCGTCTGAGCATGGACATTCTCCTGAGATTCCTTCGGTCACAGTGCCATCATCTGCATCTGAGGATCTGAGGATGAGCAGACGGATGAGAACTGTGAAAACACAGGAGTGGAACCTTCACCTACTTCGAGCTCAGAATTCTACACCCACCGCAAGGTGGAAAGGAAGGTGCGACTACGAGCAGCTCTAGGAGTGAAGCGTCCAGACGTTCCTCAGCATTGGCCCATAAAATGCACACTATCGTTCACAAGTTTACAACTGGATCGGCAAGAACACCACCCTATCATGCTGCAAGATACGGCACTTTAGATGATCCCGAGTGTCCACGGTCCTCAGCCGACAATAACATTGCACACATCCTGTGGGACTGCCCTCGCTTTGCCGACTGTCGGCAACAAGCCTCCAAAAACGTAGAATTGGCAAGCCCACACAGATTAATGATTGGCTTTATCCAAGTCGTTCCAATTAGAGCGAAGAATGGCACCTGCTCACCGCTCTACGAAACTTCGTCAAGAAATCTGGCCTTCACCATTTCCTTTAATTTCATACCCCATCGGATGTATCATACTTTTTCCCAAACTCCCATTACCTAATCCCTTTCCCCTAGCCACCAAAATTCGCTAAAGCACAACATCGCGTCGTTGTATCCTTTGTACATAAAATAAATGCGTGTAACCACCACCACCACATCTCTTTTGAAGCCGAAATCTTCTTCGTTGCTCACAGCGCCATGTGACATGTGTCGGTGGACGCTTGAGGCGTCGATGTTAGCGACGGCTCAAAAAGCATGGCAGCCCGTCTCGCACGCTGGACTTGGCGGCGGAAGCGTGTTGCTCAGTCTGAGTAATCCCAATGGTGTTCTGGTGTTCTGTGTTTAAATAGAATTTCAGTTATTTGGAAGTGTTTTCTTGTCCCCTCATACTTAGTGTTGGTGTTTCTTCCCAATTCCCTCACACTTCGTATTGCTGTTTCTTCCCAATTTGTGCCCGCCAGCGTGCGGCCTCTGTAATGTTGCTGTTAGAAGAAACGCTTTGATGTAAGCGCTCACTGATAGTGATGCTTAGTAGCTGCGCCTCCTCGTCCCCAACTGTGTTTTTTTTTTTTTGCGTCATCTATCGGTCATTTTTAAACTTTTACGATTCGAGCCGTTCGACCTCGCTAGGTGGTGAGCAGTGTCATCTCTTTGCTCGGATGGATGCGGCGGATCCGTTTTTTGTGCCGCCAGCACCGCCTTTGCGCTGAGGTTCACAATTACAGACGATCTGCGTTTTGATGCATCGGTTGTAGCAAGGTAAGGCGACTAACAACAACTAGTTGCTCCGTGAGTCGGTGAACGGCAGGATTACAAGCATTTGGGAAATAAAGGCAGCATTTTGAATACAATCGTTATGACTTCTGCTCTCTTTACAGCGGCGCGTTCGCCCTAAACGCGTAGACGGAGCGCTTAGCGGGACGCATGCAAGTCGCGCGTATACGATTGGCGTCATGGCTTGCTAACCGCAGTTCTGGTGCGCGGTAGGTAATTTTTTGGGTATTTTAGCGCATTTTAAGCGCACACAACCCCAGTGCCATCTATTTGTACTTCCTCGATGCTCAAACTGATCAGCTCGCTAGGCCTTTCTCGCATAACAAGCATTGCTCGGGTAAGGCCGCCAGGGGAGGAACGCTCCTCCATTAGCTCACGAAAGGGGGAAACCTTCCTCCATTCCAAAGGGAAAAATGCGCTTCTACCTAAAGGGAGAATCTTTCTATCTCTTAGGGAACAATATATGATACATTCCTGTTTTATCCTTAAGGGAGAAACTACGACACCCTTTTTTCTTAGAGTGTACCTGCCGTTGCGGCGAGAGGGCATGGGCTCGAAACCAGGCGCCGCAGCGTCAATTGCGCTTTTTCTGGCGACGTCACTTCCGTGACGGATATGACGTGACTGAGATTTTGGTGCACCCGGGCATAAAACACTTCCGGGTTAAAATAGTGCGGTCGAGCCTCGCTTCCTAATTTTTGTCGAAGAACAATTTAAGGGCGTATAACGACGGGACGCCACCGCCATTGAACGCGGTGTATTCGCACACTCGGGCCAAACCGCGCAACGTTCGCAATGTACGGTACGCAGTAGAAATACTGTCCCTGTGCTCGATTCATAATCGGTTTACAGGTCAAGTTGGATTGCATTAAGGCAGCGGGTGGCTATTCACTATTTTTTTGTCGCGTTGTACTAAGCAATACATTGGTATTCGTCCAGCTGTAACCAAACTTAAAATTTTCGTGAAACATGTTTTTCGTCGGTGCACCTATGAGAAGAATTTCTAACCCCCCAAAAAATCGAAGAGTGGTAATAGGCTCAGACTGCTGCATATTTTTAATGGGAAAGAGTTAAAGTGCTCACTGAGCAATAACGCCTGAGTCTTTCGACGTTATCAGGGCACTACAATGACTCCTAAATTCCAATCGGCTGCTAGTGCATGCCACGAAAAGAAAAAACAAGTACAAGTGCTTTTTAACGCGAGCCTCAAGAAATAAAACACGTATAGAAGGTTTGCGCGTGCACGCGCAAAACCATGTTGGAAGGCCGACAGCCTCTCTTGTTAAATCGGCTTGATTCCAGCACACGGCGCGCCGAACTTTGCACGACATTCAACACCCACCCGTGTTTACTTCGACACTCAGGGGAGTTTATTTCATCATTAAACATTTCGCATTCCCAACACATAAAAAGTTTTTGATGTCCCGGATTATTTCTCTGTGGAATAAAGTGATGTATAGCCTAATACTGTGTGTTTGATGTGACTACGAAAGTAACCGTCCTGAGTAGAACTTGAATTATTAAGCATTGTAAAATAAAACATTTTTAACTCGTTAGCAAGTTGGGCGTGGCAAGGGCACGGGCCCTTGCTGTGATGTGATTCGTTGATGTGATTTGTCCTTGGAATAGAATAGACCCTGAGTATAACTTGGGCCGACTTTCCTCTCATTTGTACGTTAGTAATTTGCTCGTGTTGAGAACCCCCTTGTCAACGTATCGCCTGAAACCCACTTAGAAATCAGTAGAATGGCATATATTGCCTCCAGTAAAATAACAGTGTGCACAGTTCCGTGTACGTGCTCGCGAAGCATGTGAAATCATGACTAGGGGGGTTCTTTTTTTCCCTTCAAGTTTATTGTTTTAAATGGAAAAAATATATATATATAACAACGGAGGTCACACCCCATTTTTTCTTACTTTTGTTCTACTCGCTTTGTGAATATTGTTAGTTTCATATCTGTAAATAACACAACCTCTAGTCCTCGTGTATGCCTTCAAATCCATACAAATTCTACCTGAGTGGCAGCAAGTACTAATTTAAAATCTACTTCCAACACATACCCAGGTTGGCGTTAAGCTTCCGTTCGATTTGCTCTTACCTCCGGATGCACCGCGCCAGCGCTCGAGTCGCGTGCTGAACTTTCCTTCTTGCAGACCGAGCTGGCGAAGAAGAAGCAACTTCGGGGAATCGCCGTCCTCAGCGTGGAGCTGGACGACAGGACAGACTGTGGGAGGTCGACCTCTCCCAGCAAGAAACATTACTTGCTCGACGCTGTGCACCGGGGCATTACTTCGCCCTGAGCAGCATCACGGTGTTGAGGCTGCGAGATCGCAGACTGGCGTTACGGGGCAACGCCTTTCTTCGTAAAGGCACTCAAAACGCCGCGTTTGAGCGCTATAAACTGTTCACTCTATTTGCATCCGACCCTTCACTGGATCATGATTCCCCCTTTCCCCGTTCTTCGTGTGGGAAACGTCCTCTACCGAAGTGTGGACCACACTTCCCTCTCTTTCGTTTGCTCCTGTTTCCGTTGTAATATCGTATCTGTTTATAAAATATTATTTATGTTTACATTAATATTATTAAGTTCAGCGAATATTCACATCCTGTATCTTCAAGTTCCCCTCGCTTCATTGCGTTTTCTAGGCTGATCCTTGAAGATGTTTGGTAGTTTAATTATTGATGTTAGCCCCAATAAATTCATCAAATTGCATCTGGCCTCTTCTTTTTAGTTACTGTTTATTCGGTCACAGGGACAATCTAAACAGAAGTGCACATTTTTTTTGAGATATTGGCGTCGCATTCGTGGATTATGCCCAAGACGATTTCATTGCATTTCTGACTAAGCGTGGGTTATAGGCACCGGCAAGTATACAGGGAAAGGATCTTATTCTGTCTTTTTTCAACGGCGACAATTACTTTAAGAAACTTGTACTGACACGAGTGTGGTCGTCCCTTTGCGAGGGCTTGGTGATCCCTCAAGAACAAGCAACTGATAACGTAACAGCATAAACAACCAAGCCTGAATAGTCCCATTTTAGAGTGTGTCTATCGGATAAATTAGGCACGGATTAACTGCATATGCGCCCCTTGTGCAGCTCTGAGAAATATTACACCTTCTTAGACAACATGAAATCCGCTTCTTATGCTTCCCAAGAACCCATACATTTAGCGCGCATTGAATTTCCCACAAGATAAAAGCTCAAGAAGCGCCCCCCATTACTCTGGTAAATGTGTGCAGTCGCTTCCTCGCCACCATTATGACACCTTGTTGATACCCGTTCTCATTTCCCTCACACGTTTCGTCTTTTCACCGTTGTCATCGGTTCTGCTTCACGATTTCACGCTAAAACTACGCGGAGGTGATTTAATCATCTTGTGGTGAGGGAGGGCTGTTTGGATCACGGGCGGCGCTGCGAAGAGCGTCTCCGTGACTTAGGCTTAGAGATTCTCACATTTGTCGTCTGCTTCACTCGAGCTCGCTCTCCCAGCTGTTTCTTTGCGCTCGGTTGACTTTTGATGCTTGTCCGCTTGAGATTTTGCGTGTGCGTGACATTTTATCACAACAAACGATTTAAATCCACATACAGTAGCTCAAGGCGTCATTCAAAATATAGTTTTTGATGTCTCTCCGGAAAAGAGAGAGAGAGAATAAATATTTTTATTCATCCAGCAGAGGCTGATGTGTGGGCCTCGCCCCGTGGAAGGCGTCCCTAGTCCGGGATTCCTTGACTTTGGCTAGCCGTCCGTGCTCGAGGTTCAGGTATACCTCCAGCAGATTTGTGAGAAGGCTGGGAGTGGGGCGTCAGCAAAGCCGATCTTTCGGGTGCGCTTTGGAGCCCTTGTGTGTGGAGGTAGTGAAAGATAAAAGAAACATTGCCGGCGTCGCCCCATTCCTTGAGAAGCCGGTCCTGATGCTCAAAGAGTCGAAGCTAGGTGTCAGCGGTGGTATTCATAAATCTTTCGAACAAAGGCAACAGCCACAATCTAATAACCGACAACAGCGAAAATGCAAGACCAAAGCAAATACTACGCCATTGGGGCTGTCGGCTTTCGCAGAAGACGTTACGATTCCCGGTAATTGTGTGTAAGGTAAAACCCTTTTTGCAACCTTGCCTAACACTCGAAAGTATTGTATCACATCACTTTTACGTTGTGATGGCATGAAAGTATGCCGACAAGCACTATGGCGGGCAAAAACTGTAGGTTAAGTTCCAAGTAACTTACTGCGTGTACAGGCGCGTTCTGGTTTTATATCAGGCTAGTAACCAGTATGGAGGTTTATTGAGCAAAACGTTAGCAATTCAGCACAATACCAATAACGTTTGTTCAAGCTCGTAAGCTGTGCTCGTATAGTTAGGGCACGTCGGTATAACCGCTTCATCCACGAACTAATCGTGGTTTTCACCTCGTCTGATATTTGTAGGTGTAAACACTTAGGAATGACATACCCATTTTACATTACTGCTTTTCTGTCCTTATAAAATGCCAGTACGGAAAGGAGCTAGTGCTAGTCCGTTTCCATCATTTCTGCAGATGCGCCACCTGGCCGCCATAACATGTTTCCGCCCCATATCACACAGGCACTCACACATACGCACCCGAATGCACACACATACGCACGCACACAGACGCAAGCATGCGCGCACGCACACACATGCAGGCGCATGCACTCACACACACACATACACACACACACACACACACACACGAGCACGCACGCACGCACGCACACGTACACACGTACACACACACGCACATGCGCACACAAGCACGCACGCGCACGCACACGCATGCACGTATGTTAGTCACATGGGCGGTAAAAATAAAGTAACGTTATGTTTGTTCATACCAGAGGGGCATTTACAGTACATTTCCCACAGCCGTATTCTCCAAATAATCAGATATGCGTTATAGTAAACTGTAGCCAACAGGAGACGATTGGGTTGAAAACTTTATTTAACAGTAAAATTGACCTCGCTTGGGCGGGGTCTTAGGTTTAGGACAAGAGAGCTAGAGTAATTTTATTCGGTTCATGGAACGGCATCCCGAGTAGGCCACGATATGATTTTTTTTTTTCCTGAAGGGGTCGAAAAACAATAAAGAGCTGCTTGGACATATTCACCTCTTTCCATTCTTGCTGAACTGAAACCGGCACGTCTACTATTTATTGCGTTCGTTAGCGAGTATATCAAGCCTCCAAAACCGTAATCACGTGATAACCGCTCAGGTTGAGAGTCAGTTAGTTATGATAACGATGGTTATGATAGAAATTCGGCGCACCGAAGTCGCCTTCAAATACTCTGAGAAACGTCGTTGCCTGCGCTGTTTCGTGGTGACGTAGCACAAACCTTCTCAATGTACTTGCACGTGAATAAACAACGCACGCGCACTGCGGATACGCGCCTTCTTGCACGCAGCCATAACCAAAGACAATTTGTGAAGAAGGGAATGTATGCCATACAGTCTGAAGAATACATCCATAAGAACTTTGTGAGCCACCCAAACATCCCCAAATCTCCTACTAGGACGTTTGCGACGGTTCAGAAAAATTAATTCATTGTGCAGAGAAAAAAATGAATCTGACACAAGTTGACACCAACGAACTAAATAGAAGAAAACCGTTTTATTTCCTGCTGTGCGATGCGCCTGTAGGGGCCAGCTACTAAGAGCGTAGCCATTATACTGTTGAGGAGGACGAGCAGGGAAAATTTATTTGATGATAAAAATAAAAGAGAGTTAGGGCCTGTGGCACTGTTGAGTCCTCATAAAAGCATCTCAACAATATTTGGGGAAGCCTATGAATTATGAATTCTTATCGAGAAGCTCTGAGCCCTGAAGCTAGCAAATAAGCTAGAAGGGACGAGTGACACACAGTCTTCTGAACGGTGCTCTGCAGATAGTTGTTCTCTCTCCTCGTGTGTTGCAAACTTGTGCGGGATGCACCTTGAAATTATTCCGGGGTTTCAGATGCTGTAAAAATAACATAATTACTGGAAAACATCTTTTTAATGCGCTAAAGCTGCAAAACGGGAGATTTCTAGCACAGTCACTGCTGCTCTTCACCAGCGGAGCGTAGCACACGACAGCGGCGCGAGTCCCTAAGCTGGCGTCTGGGGCCAGGGGGCGCCACTCAAACACCTCCCCGCCAATAGTATCCGAAACGCCGAGAATTATGCGTTTGCGTCGGTCAGTGACTGCAACTTTGTCGTGAGCTTAATTTAATGAAGATCATCCGCCGGTTCGATTGTTCCTTGTCGGAATAAATGAACGCCAATCTCTCTCTCTCTCTCTCTCTCTCTCTCTTCTCTCTCTCTCTCTCTCTCTCTCTCTCTCTCTCTCTCTCTCTCTCTCTCTCTCTCTCTCTCTCTCTCTCTCTCTCTCTCTCTCTCTCTCTCTCTCTCTCTCTCTCTCTCGGAAGCCCTACTAGCGTTCTGATTACCTCTTCAGGACCGGGAATCGGACCTCGAGGCAGCGTGCATTAGATAGTCTCATTTCCTTGCCGAAGCCTGCCTCCGCTGATGCCAACTTCGTGACGCAGTGTTATCACTATTATTTTCAATGCTTGTGCCGGCATCATATCCGGTGGAAAATACCGTGGTGGCTCAGTGGTAAGGCATTGCGCTACTGAAATAGGCGGGTTCGATTCCCGGCCGCAGCGGCAGTTTTCCTAATGGAAGCAGAAAACAGAAAAGCCAGGATGTCGAGAGTACAGCGCGCGCTAAAGATTCCCAGATTGTGAATATTAGCTAGTCTTAGCTGACCGTTTTTTCGAGGTCCGGATTTTGGTCCGGGTCGATGCGAACTTTCCATGCCTTGGTTATCGCTATCGGGACCTTCGAGGTTAATTGAACGGCAAGGGAGAGTTGAACGGCCCGGGCTGATCTCCACAATATTGAGCCCTCTGGGGCGAAGAGCAACTTTGTAATCACTGACCGGTAAGGGTTGCAAGTGTGACTTCCTTGGGGCAGGTGATGGCGAGCCAGGGGCAGTGCCGCTAGACAGCTTGACGTGTTTTCCGCCCGTAACCATACACCAGTCGAAGGAATTTATTCTTTTTTCTTCCGGTGGACAGGTGCTTGGTGTTATGGCGTCATTTCCAGGCACGGCTGGCGACTGTGTCTGCCTAGCATTCTACCACCGATAGGACGTAGAACGCACTTCACTGCGCACGCCCGGCTCCAGCAGAAAACGCGCATGGTTTCTTTTGTCTCCGCCGTACTATCATTGCACTCCATTCACCACTTCAGTTCCCGCTGCGCCATATTCCCGCTTCCGGCTAGCCCTCGCATCCGGGTGGCGGCGATAACGTATTTCCGCAAACGCTTGATGAGTACGGCTGATAGCGGACGGCTAGAAGCCCCGGGAACCGAAAAATGGCCCTTACTACGCTATCGCGTTAAAAAAGTGCCCGCCCTGGTAATATGTCAAATGGTTTCCTTAGACGATATACTGAACAGCTAGTTCCGTTTTTGTATGCAATCTTTACGGCGTCCCTCATTACAGCCACCCTGCCCGAAGATTTACTTTGTGTAAAAATCCCTCCCATCCAAAAAGGCGGCAATAAACTGCAGGCAGAAATGTACAGGCTAATCTTACTAACAAGTTGTTGCTGCAAATTGGTGGAACACGTTATCAACAAAGGAATAATAAATTAGATGAAAACAATCGGCTTTATCAAAAACAACGCGGCTTTCGAAATGGTTCTCCAAGCTCACACCGGGTTACTTCGGCTGAAGTCATTAGAGTAATAAACCAAATAAGCACTTATATACTTTAGTTTCCGTTTGATTTGGTCTTCTGCTGACGATCGCCATATATATGCACCGGGTAAAGGGTTCTGAGTGACTTATATGGCGTTCGTCGATTTTAGCTTAGTGAGACGAACACAGCTCTGTTGTGACATCAGGATTTGATTTTTTCCGAGGCAAAACTAGAAAGTTTCACCCGAAATTAAGATGGCCTTAAGATTGAGATATAGCACTTAAGATATAGCATATAGCACTATAGCATATAGATATAGAGATAGCATAAGATATAGCGAAATTAAGATATTGTACTTTGCCGTTCAATCTATCTATGTGGAGCAATATATATCGAAATCCTCTATCGTCGGCTTCGCTAAAACAGAAAATCACATCGCTTGCAATACATCATTTCATTGAAAATATAATGAATTTATTAAAAACGTAGAAAACAGCGCGAATTAACGGGACGCCGAGTACAAAACACACATACTCTGAGTCCAGTTAATTAGGGCTGTTTTCCACGTTTTTAACATATTCCAACCAGTCCAGTTGTTTCCCAGTCTAAGATAATGAGTCTAATCAAAGTACAGTAGCCATCCGATTTTTTGGACCTGGAGGGGAACTAAATATATTCCGAATAAAAGAGCAGTGCGAAAAATCCGCGAATCACAAAAACAAACTTTATTTCATGGGGCTTCGCCGATGGTTCCTTGCCTTGAATTCCTTTTTCGTGGGAGAACTTGTGCTTGCATCTCTTACAGCGTCAAATTTCCTCCGTAAACATTGGACAGCAACGCCAAAGCGTTGGCAATGTCTTGCGTTGGCAGTGGCGGGCGGTCAGGAGTGTCATCGTCGGAGCTATATGTCGCTTTGCGGCAGCGCGATCATTTGGCAGCTCGATCTCATCGTCTGTTAGCTCCGCGGCACGACACAGGAAAAACCTGATGGTGATGTTGCTTATAGTCAGCCTTACCTGGTCTCTAAAAAAAAGTGGTGTCTGAAAAAACTAGCCACGTATGACCCGTTTCCGGATATACATATTGCTTCCACCTCTGAATACATGCAAAATTATGGCCTAAAAGATCCCAGTTTGTTACCCCGGCGGGAGTGAAGTCAATCCAAATCCAATCCGAAGCTAGCCAGGTGGCTTAGGGTTCAAAATGGTGTCACCCTGGAGTCGCGCAATGGCTCTTTTACGAAAGACTGTGTCCAAAAAACCGAATTTTTGGCTTCATTTTGGCCGAGATATCTGTCGTTGATATACATTACTTCTTTGGAACAACTGGTTCTTTCTCGGGAAAGTACGGAATACCAGCAAGTCGGAATTTTTGGAGTCCGAAAAAAGGTCGGCTACTGTATGAAGGTTCAACAGCCTATTAAAAGCAGTGGCGTACACATGATTTCGGTTCGGAGGGGTGCAGACGGACCCACAATTTTTTTTTTAAATAAGAAACAAAAGTTTGGAAATTTAAAAAGTATATCGTGATTAAGACGGACTTCTAAGCGCATAGTCGCCTTCCTCCATATAGCCTTTGTGTTAGTCTCTTTATCTTTGTGTTTAGGCAGTGGCATTGAAATTGCCTTATTGTGATGGAAGCAGATGTCGAAGTCGCGTACCCTCAACGCATTGCTTGTGACGGAAGACAGATGACAGGCAATCTTTAGTCGATGACACACAAAGTCATTATCATCATCAATTCCACTCGTTAGCATCAAGCGGAACAGATTCGATACGTCCCAAGTCCCAAAGGATAGCTTTGACGGCGATTCCGCACTGTGTCGTAATACCAAAGTGGAAAAATGCCTAAACAATGCGCTAGAATACAATCGCGGTACTGTACTGCGCCGAAACATCACTAGTGTTGCATTGCACATGAAAGACGTCAATACACGCAGTCAAAAGCGGCAATAATCAGCGCGAACTCAGATAACAGCTTCACTGAAACACCGATTCACTTACAGCGCGATATCTATACATGATTTTTTTTATTATAGCATCTTTTTTGCCTCGAACCGAAGTACTCGTTATAAAATAAAGCAACCATTACACGCAATTCCATCAGAGGTTGAGCTAAGTTGCTATAGTGAAAAATGCTCAGACGTATTCCTAACTCATTTAGGTGTTTGTGAGTCGAAGTCCAAGGCAAACCTTTGTTGGAGCGAAGAACGCAAAGTAGCTGGTAAGCGAGTGGGTCTCGAGAGGAGAGAGTGAAGGAGGAACGTAAAGCCGGCAAAGACGCCATCGTGCCAGCGGCGTAGATGTCTCTAACACAAGAGATGACGTCGCTCCGTCAGTGCGACCGTGGAACTAACGTGAGTGGAGTGTCAGTATGCAGGAACGGGGCTGCAGCATGGGGGTACATAACGCTCATATAATTTATTTTCCCGGACACCAAGTTCCTCCCGAAACGACGAACTTGCTATACCGATCGATATGAACTAAATGCTACAAAATCAAGTGTTGAATGGCTCTGCGCAGAGGCATTCTAGACGAAGTTCAAAACGCAACGCAGTTAAAACTTGGGTTATTTAAAAACGAGTATTTCACAGAGAAACCCTACCAGCTAGGGTTTGTGGTTGGACGAGATAAAAAGGGCTCTTCAAGGAGAAAATCGACAGACTTTTTCTTTGCGTAATACGCTGTCTTTTGAAAAGTTCTCAGGAGCTTGGTCACGAAACCAAGCCACCATTCAACACAACATTTGTTAAACGAAGACTAATCAAAGGAATGACGGCTTTCACCGGCGAACACAATAAATTATAGTTCTGGTTGGCAGCTTACAATGCACACGGCAGAAGGTTATAAAAAATTTCTCCTCCCTTTTTCCAACACAATATAAGAGATAAATACAAGAATGCCTACCGGATCCATGTGGTTTTTTTGCACCCACCAGTTTGGGGTGATCCTGTGATGCTTCACCTCTGCTTTTCAACACTTCCGGTAGCTGTTCCTTGTCAGCAGCTTCCTTTTCCGCTTGAGGAGCCGATTTCTTTCCCTCCGGGCCCCGCCGCAAGCACACATCGATAATTTTTTTTTTGCCTGCCGCGTTAGCCATGTTACCACGGCTAACGATGGCTCTTTTACGATCTCCCTGGTAGTGGCTCCTCGGTAAGGTCGTGTGGCCGGTGTTGTGGATCTGCTAGCGTGTGCGTCCGTTGGTCCTGAGTAGGGGCAAAGATTAAGGCCGAGTAGATCAAAGAAAGAGACAGAAATTTACATAGTTTGAGACTGAGTGAACACAGAAGTGCGCTCGTGTGCGCGAGAGATTAAATAAGCAAATTGGGTCCGCCCTCTTTCATCTGTTTTTTCCGCTGTGTTCAGAAACGTACTCTAGTGTTGCTTGATATTTATTTGTTTTTTTTTTATTTTACAATCGTCATGGGACGTCGCGCCTGCGGTTCTTATTTTGGGACCTCACAGTGCTTCTGCACCCATTCACGTTTCATGTTCACGCTTTGTAAATAGAATTCAATTCAATTCAATTCAATCAAATTCAATCAGGAAACCCCATGGTGCTGCAATTGACGCCCACGCACTCACGAAGAGAGGGCTGCTTTCCCTCTTAGACGGGGGACGTCGTGTTTGCTACAGACAAGAAATCTGCCCAAGGTCGAAGCCCTTCGGACCACCGAGGCTGAAGCGTCAGCAGGACGCCTGGGGCCCCCTTTGGTAATCCAGCGCTTAGCGGCTCGTTGAAGGGTGGCATCTCGGACACACCACAAAGGTTCCCTTGATGAGCGGCACACCGCCCAAGAAGACATGAACACTTAGCCTGCCACTTATAGGGACGCACCGCGCTATGTTTTGTCACCGTCTCGGCTAAGGGTTTTTGGTCATTAGGGCAGCCTTGTTTGGCGGGCGCTTGGCTGCCCGCGAATTCGCCTAAAGCGGCGTATGTCCACAGCAGCATGGGTTGCCGCCGCGTCATTGTGTATAAAGATGGGTCGCATCTCGTCGATGAGGGTGGGAACCCGAACGGCGGAAGGCTTGGGTGGTCCAACCCGAGAATATCGACGACGGATTTTGCAACAACGCACGCCGATCTTAACACTGAGCTGTTCAAGTGCCGCGGCCTCAAAAACGTGGAGACGCCGAAAAATGAAGTACAGCTGCCTATTGCGAGTAAATAGGTGGAAAGTCGTGTTGCTAGCGAAAAAATATAAGCGCACCTGACACACCCACGTTCTCGAATTAGGTAGCGAGGGTGATTGTAAAGGGCTTCGGGCGTTTATATAATACGAGAGGCTGAATATCCACCGATTTGAAAGGTCCACCTAGACGGAAGGGCCAATCGAGCCTGAATATCCACCGAGACGAAAGATGCACCGAGACGGGAGGCCCAATCGAGTCTCAATGTCCAACGAGACGAAAGATCCACTGTTGGACCTTGCATCTCGTTGGATCTTTCGTCTCGTTGTACCTTTAGACGCTGAATCTTTGGGAGAGATGTGAAAGGGTGAGGACAAAACGATCTGGATCTGGGCCTGCCAGTCTTGGAGAACTTTCAGCGGCAAGTTCGAAAATCAGTGAAGGGTGCAACCGCTGGGTATCCGACGGAAGGAGAGGGGCCGCCAGCGCCTCGGTTTCTCCGCAGCATGGCACCACTAGGGCAAGCTGCGTCATTTTTTTAGATTCGAAGCATCTAATGGTCGGGGCTATGTACCCCCTTGTCGTTGTTGTTGTTGCGCCGTCCACAACCCCACTGCGCATGCTCGGCTCACTGAACGCCGGGTGGTGCCTTACCCTTTAATGGCTCCTGGAGTGACCGTGTGGCCAGTCTCTTCCTGGTCCGGCACAAGACGAGCACGCTCCCCCTTTAAGGGCTCCTGGAGCGACAGTGTTGCCGGTGTCTTTCTGGGCCGGCACGAGACGAGCACGCTTCACGCGCCTTCGACGCTTCATCGTCGGCGGCGGCGGCGTGCGTCGGCGAGTCTCGGCGGGCCGTGATTACAAGCAGCCCACAGCCATCCGGGAAACGTGCATCGACCTCATCTTCGGCAACTTTAGGGTTCATTCACTACAACAGCCCTTGACTTTACATTTCACAGACCATAAGGCGGTCATAATCAAAGCGGAACGCCAACCACAGCTCTACGTCACCTACGTTGAAAATGACGATGATAATGCCTTAGTAACGACAAACTCACACCACGTACAACGTCTCCCTTTCTTTCTCTCTCTCTTTAATGCCTCTCCACTCTGACGCCCCCCCCCCCCCTTCCCCTCCAATAAAATTACACCATCTTCCCGTAGGACCCTTATGGTCGAGCCTGTTCTCTCCCTGGTTGTTGTGCCGTCCACACCTTCCCTGCGCATGCGCATCTCTACTTCATTCTCCTCCTCACAGCCGTATAAACCAAGTGTGCACACGCGCTGCACGCTACTCCACTGCGCATGCGTGTCTCTCCTCCATTCTCCTCCTCGCCCTACCAACGCGTCTCCTTACACCACACACCAACTCTACTCACACTACTTACTTCTACTCTACTTCTCAGGGTTCCCCCCACGGGAAGATGGTGACATTTTTTTGTGTGTGGTCTGTCCAACCAACACCTTGCGTCCTCTCTTCTTCTGGGTTCCAATAACTTGCGCCGCTAGTTCCTTCCTCCTCCCCGAAGTAGCAGCCGTCGTCCGCGTTGGGAGCCCAATCCCGAGGCCCTGCGTGTCTTTGAATCGCAAGGCGTTCTATAGCGCGACGCATTCGCATGCGCATTTGTTTGGGTGTTTTCTTACGTGTTTTCTTTGTCTTTTAGGGGCCCACACTTGCTTTAACTGGAAAGTTTCTCAAATATTTGCCGCTGTGCGACCGGTGTCGGCACTCTCTTAGTCGCCGTTCCAAGCACTCCCGCGACTAGCTTTCTTTCCTTCCGCGCTTCCGTGGTGGCCACTACGTCGCCGGATGAAGGGCACGACGGAACGTCACGCGTCTCTAGTTTCGCCCGGCTGCTTGCTTTCAAACGCTTCCCTGCACAGAGCACCCACGTGACATGGGTGACGTCACTGTGTGCGCTGTTCTTTTGAGCGGCTGCTAAAAGGAGCCTACCGTTCAGGATCTGTTGCCTCGATGTAGAGTAGTGAGTACTTCTGCAGCCGGCTTGGGTTTGAGGCCCAGCAGGCCTACCTTTTAATTGCTTACATTTTTTTCTAAATTTATTTTTTTGTAAACACAAATGTACGTGTTGTTTTTGTTAACAATAGCGATTTGGTATGTTTCAGGTCGTGTTACGTTTGGGCTGCAGCCAACGACAACATTTAATTACCGTTCTCCATCGTGCGAACAGACACGTATGTACCTTGGGTGCTCTGTGCAGCGGAGCGTTTGGAAATACGCCGCCCGGCTGTTCGGGGCAGCGGTAGCCTTTCATGAGAATGCACCTAAAACAACAACAAGACAATAAAATTTCTTAGGGCACTAGAGTGTGCTTACGTTGTCTGAAAGCGAAAGCCTTCCCATGCTTATTAGCAACTTTACTGATTTTGTGTCTCATTTTGTTTATTTGCCTTCTGGCGCTAATTACCTGGACAGATTTCTTTCTGCAATGCTTTGTTTGTGTCCTTTTTCTTAGCTTTCATTTTTTTGTCTCACAGCGCGACATAAGTCCCGAAGCAGGCGGGAAAACACCCCAGATTTTCTCGAATCATGGTTGAGCGTGGTTCAACGACTTTTACGTTTACAATTTATATTTTTTTGTTTTTTACTTTTGTGGAGCAGGCATATTAGCCCCTCAGGCCGCCTTCTCCTGGAAAATCCCCCAAAAGGGGTATGTGCCGAGGAGAAAAGAACAACAACAACGACCCTAACTCTTGATCTTCTGTTGGCAGCTTGCGGAGATATCTCAGTGGTACCTGCCATGGGGGGTTTACTGCTTTCCGTGCAAAAAGCCCGGGACGGTCGTATATGTGTTTTTGGAGTGCTGATGCGACGTCTTATTTTGAGACGTGCCTCAGCGGATACTAAAAAATATTTCCGCTGGAAGACTCTCGAATCTGGCACCGAATCCAAACACAGACTTACTACATTATGACAATTTTACATCAAATTTCACCAGCTGTTTTCCCTACAACTGCACAACATGCAATACACCAAACACCCCATATCACCTCGTATAGGACTGCGTCAAACATCCCAACCCAATTCCATCACCTACACTGGAGCAGGAACATAGGCTGATCAGCTTCCAGCTCGAGAATCAGGAGTACCTGATCTCCCGGGCAGCGTGGTGGCGTTTCCTAATCAGTACAGCCAGCCGTCATCTGAGCTTGCGATGGGGATTATATAACAGCATAAACGTACCTAAATCATCCAAAACCACCCGAACAGAAATAAATAACAGCCAAAGGGTACTTACAATGGTTAAAAACCACGGTGCTGAAAAATATTCAACAGAAATAGCCGAAACCTACCTAAAAGGGGCAAACCCGCAGATACGTACGAGAAGCAGTAGCTGAAACTTAGCAAAAGGAAACCAAATAACCCGAAATCCCATTTATAATGCATAAAGAAGTCATAAATAGATTATATGTGATAAAAAATGTTAATATTTGAATGTGATAATCCCTTGAAAATGAAAAAAAAAAAGTGGTAGCGGGATTTGAACCCGGGTTAGGATGTTTGCTTCGCAGGACCGGAACTACTACAATACGAGAGCAAGCGGTTCTGAGCGGTTAAATTGAGGGCCACAAGCACGTGGAGATAGTTTCACACATTCCCCTAGATGGCACCATGCGTCGCTTGGCTGTGCTGACTACAAAACGCTTATACGCTCCCGGGCACGGGCTGCTCGGGGGCCTAAAGGCGGCCTGGACCGAGGCCACCACCCGCTCTCCTTTCCCCCTCCTTTTTTCCCTCCAAAAAATTAATGTTATTCCTCCTCCACCACTGGATGATCACTGACTGAGGGTTTTACCAATCGAGATATTCACCGATGGGTCCGCGCTTCCAGACAAGGGGGCGGCGGCCGCAGCAAGCACCGGGCCTGCCTTCACTTCAGCCAGGCAATGCCACCTGCCTGCCTGGCTGTAGAGCCAGCAGCTCCACAACGGCAGAAATCGCGGGCCTTCACTGGGCGGCGCACATCATCAGGGAGTGCGAGCAGAACCTCATCGACCTGAAAGTAGCCAGCCTCTCAGATTTGAAGGCTGCCCTCCTGAGGCTCGACCGGGCCCACCTCAGCTGTCTCGCTGTACAAAGTCTCGCCAGTAGACTGCACAGTCTCAGCGCCAAGGGCCTTAGCATCCATATGCAATGGCCATTTGCTCACGTAGGCATCAAGGGAAATGAGGAGGCTGATCGCCTGGCAAAAGAAGCGCACTATTCGTCCACTTCTATGAGTGAGGCAGTCAGGCTCATGGACGTCGCGCGGTACCTTATCCGAAGGGTCCTCCAAGCCATGCACCCTGACTCCCGAGTTGCATACGGCAAGCCACCGCACACGCTTCCTTCTATTGGACTGACCCGAGCTGAGCGTGCTCTCCTTCTTCGTCTGCGAATCAGCTGTCACCGCTGCGCGGAAAAGAAGTCACAGGCTTGGCATCGCTAGTTCATCCACCTGCCCACACTGCCCTGCCCTAGCCCTGGCGATGTCCGAAGCCATTTGCGACACGATGCTGAGCGACTCGCAAGAGGCCATCCGCAACCTGGCGAATGGCCGAGTGAGCGGCAAGGCAGCCAATATCATCGAGAAAATGGGTGTCCAGTTAGATAGAAGAGTAGAAATCAGATGGATCTCGGCGCACGCGGGTGAATGCTCACCGTACACAGCGAACCACAACGAGACGGCCCACAGGGAGACGCCCGCAATAACACACCGCGCCCCCAGTGTGTGGAGTCGTCCCGAGTGGGCATGGTCGGTGGAGACAAAAGACAAACCCAGGGGTTACGGCTAAGCACTCAAGAACATGCGGCTGATGCGGAGAGCATGTCCGCCGCCCCACCGGGCGCTGGGTCGCGAAGAGGCAACGTATCTCAGTAGGCTACTGACGGCGTCGGTCACGTCACCGGCAGCGCTAGATACGTTAATTTCCCCGGCAAAGCCGGAGTGTGTAGGCCACTGGGGTCTAAAAACCTGACACGTGTCACTAGCACAACGCGATGGACCGTAGCCCAGCCGGTGTTTGGCTGTACGACGTGTTGTTTCCATGCCAGCGTGCCATAAATTAGCTAAGCTGGATGGAACGAAAGAAGAATAGAATGAACTACTTAGACTAGATGGAATCCCAGTGGCCGGTCTCGTACAAACAAGTGTTGCGCCTGTCCAAAACCGAATAACAAACCACAAAAAACTTGAAAAAAGAAAAAGAAAAAAAACAAAAACAAAGGTACATCATAAGATAAAAGTCAACTCAGGTGCCCCCCCCCCCCCCCCCGGACTCGTCGTGTAAAACGTTGCATGGTGATCAAGCTCCCACGCAGGACACGTGCCGACAACCAACTCATATCTCTCGGGAGAAAACCCAGCTCCTTACCAGCCTGCATTGTCTCCCGACACAACATGGACCGCGCTCCGAAGGCCATCCCATGAAATGAGACGACACGACCAGGAAACACAGTTTTTAACACCGAATACTTCTCAGCCTTCTCTCGACATTTCTGCTTCAAAATGTCCTCATTGCTGTCCCATGTTAAGGCGACGTCCACGATCACGACCCTTTCGTCAACCTCAAAAACTATGTCGGGCTTTAATCGAACCCTGGAGGGGCTGGTGTACACCTTCTCCTCTACGACCAACCCCCCAAGATTCTTTTCACGGCAAATACGCGCAACCTGCCGGGCCACAAAGTTGTGGCGTTCGTGACGAACCAGACATAAGGATTCACACTCTTGGAGAATGTGGAATGCCGTCTCTGGCCGCTCGGCACATCGATGGCAGGCACGAGCTGCTGTATCGCTGGCATGACGGTTTGACAAAGTACGTGTTGGAGCAAGGTTTGTACGAAGACGAAGTACTTTGATTCTGTCACCGTCACTAAGGAATTTACTGTCGGGATAAAGCCAAGAGTTCGCATGTGGCTGTTGAGCATGTCCAAAAAGGTCTTTGTTAGTATATTGATTTTTCATGTCCTGGAACCACTTCACCGCACCTCTTTTAAGGGCGGCGTTAACCTCCTTACTTTCAGATACCCCCTCAGGGACTTGGAAAACCGAGGCGATCCTCTTATGGTTCTTGACTAGAACTTCATCGAACAAGAAGTTGACAGCAGGATCATTGAGACGCAGTAGCCGACACAAAGATTTGAACTGGACTGCCTGAGCAGCCCTCGTGAGTTGCAACAAACCTAGACCACGCTCCTGCACGGTAACCACAAATGACTATTCGGGAAGCTCTTTGGCAAGAGCTCTTTCACACGAATACCTATGGACTTGTCGTGTCGGAAAGCCTCATTCTCCACTTGGAGTGTATTGGACGTGGTATACAAATAAGCCGGGATGATGAGTTGACGGATGCATTGAAGCTTATCAAATGGCCTCAAAGACGCCGAAGTGATAAAGTCAAGTAGGCGAGCTGCCTTCCTTGAATTGACATCAGGATTTTTATTAACAAAGAAATCAAGACCAAGATACTTGATGGGGTGGTTAGGAGTAATGGATTGAAGATTGGAGGTGCTGAACTGTGAAAGAGGGAGGTCATAGTGGAAACCGTGTGTGTAATGATTCACACGTCATCCGAAGTACTGCGATTTGGATGGATTTATTAAAAGATCCACATTTTGGAAGTAATCCTCGATGGGCCGTACCAAAGCTTGGAGACCTTCGAATGAATCGGAGAGAAGTAGGATATCATCTGCAAAAGCCAAAGCAGACATACAAGCACCACCCAGTGTAACACCCAACGTAGTGGAGTTAAGTTGTTCCATCAGTGGATCCAAAACACAATAAAAAAAAGAGAAAGTGGATCCCCTTGTTTTATACCCCTACTCATTCTCACCCTAACACCATCGGAAACACCCCCCGCCCAGAAAACAGTTGAAGCATTTGTATACATTTCACGCACCAAGGACTGCGTGCGCAACGGGACCTTGCGGGCTTCAAGAGCCGCGAAGATAGCTTCGTGGAAAACTGAATCAAAAGCCTTTCGTAGATACAGGCTAACAGCAACAAGAGGACGTTTGGATTTCTTGGTTAGATGCATCAAAGCCTGCAGGATTAGAATATTTGAGGAAGTACTACGATCATCAGAGAAACCAGATTGAAATTTGTGGGAAGTGTTACCCTCAGCCAAGCGACTCAACAACAACTTGGAAAAAAGACGTAACAACACTGGGGAAACAGTAATGGGGCGGAAGTCGCCCGGTCCACTAGGGTTAGGACATTTGGGGATGAAGACTGTTATAGATTGTTTTAGCTCGAGAGGAATGCAACCACGCGCTAACCAGTTGTTGGCAATCAGAGCCAACGTCGAAGGAGGGATCATCTTCAACTGTTTAACAGTTATACCATCGGGTACAGGCGAAGCGTTTTCGTCTAACGGGCGGAACGCTGCTTCCACCTCTGAATTCGAGAAAAAGCCCTACTCGACAGACAATTGGACAGAGGAAACCAGAGGAGTATTAATGGGTGAAGAAATACCGCTAAAAAGACTGTCATAAATTTGGTTAAGAGATTAACGAAGAAGCAGCCGGATGCCCCCCACCAACAAGTGATCACCAAAACCTTAGGACCTAATAAATACAACCTTTGGTGCTCTCGAAAGAGTGCACGTCTACGCTGTGACTTGTTCCCGACTATTGCAGTAGCCGGAGGCTTCGGCTTGCTCTTAGAAGAGCGTTGTGGATTTTGTACAGGTTATAGATTTTGTTAATGTTTGTGTAAGACAAAGTACCTTCTGTGAACGCCGACGTCAAAGCCGGACCAAGATCCACCCCTTGAAAAAGACTACGAACATTATTTGTATCGAGGTGAAGATGGGAAACTCTACGATCCTGAAAAGGAGGAAGGATTGAGGGGTTAATTACATTCTCACGACAAAGTGCTAGAACATCCTGGTACCTTGTGGTTCGACGCACCTGGGCGATGGCCGAAATCGAGCGAGAAGTGAAAGTATTATGTAGGGTTTGGTTAAACTTTAGACAATGACCTATCTGGACCTCTAGCGTAGCTAGAGCATACAAGTCAGAAGGGACCCATCTACCATGGGAATAACTCGGATGTAGCACAGTGTCAGACACCGAAGCGACATCCGGGCCACTCTCTGTTTCAGTGCTGGAAGAGGACGGACCGATAGTAACTTGAAGTTCGTGCAGAATGGTTTGGTAGCGAGAATTACGACGGATGTTTTCGATGGACTCGCGTGTACGGTTTGGAAAATGAGCTTGTAGTGCATGGACGCGGGCCCCCGAGCCCGGCAAAGAGAGATCGAGCCGCGCCAGCGTCTCCAGATCTGCCGTTGACCATCTACCTTGCGATAGAGGGACGTACCCTGAGGCTAACTTTGACCCTGTAGCAACACTTTGCTGCCTCGATCCTCCCCGACCGGTCCACTCACTCGCATCATCTTCGACGATTGTATTGAGACTCGCAGACCCTAGTTAAGTTACACCCTCCGACTTCACCGACTGCGCTATCTTCCTGCGCATCGCTATCATCTTCAGGAGCCCCAAACAGTGCCACATCAGCACTGGGCGTCGAGGAATCACAGTGTACTCCGCTAGGAGTAGACTGCGCCACGACAACCCCCCCCCCTCAATGGAGTAATATCAACAACAGGACTAAAAAATTTCTTCTTGCATCTAGTGTATTGTCCTGTCAACGACTTCCAACGTGTACCAGTATGAACGCCACACCAGTCACATCTCGACGTCAACACCAAATCATGAATAGTCGTGAAATGAACCTCACATTTCTTGCGTGAAGCTGGAGGTCACAGACCGAGCAAACGTAAGCTTGTACGCCGTAGTAAAATTCAACAGACATCTCAGCAACAAAACACGACGGTTGTCCGCCAGAGAATAAGAGAATAAGAGAAAAAAGAATAATCCGTGAGAGAATAAGAGAAAAAAGATAAGTCAGAGACCCCCCTATCTCAGCACGGCTGAGGGCGAAGCACCGACGAGGTACGACGAAGGAACAGACAGTTTCAGTTTCGGGCGAATCCAGGAGTCAGTGACCCCCTGCCTCAGCAAAGCTGAGGGCGCCGCACAGAAGAGTACGGCGGATTGACCTTAGTTTCAGCGATTTCGGGCGCACCCGGGAGTCAATGACCCCCCTGCCTCAGCACAGCTGAGGGCGCCGCACCAAGTGATACGACGAAGGAACGGACTGGTGTCAGAGGGCGCCACACCGCCGAGGTACGACGAAGGAACGGACAGTTTCAGTTTGGGGCGAAACGAGGAGTCAATGTACCCCCTGCTTCAGCGAAGCCGAAGGCGCCGCACAGAAGAGTACGACGGACTGACCTTAGTTTCAGCGATTTCGGGTGCACCCAGGAGTCAATGACCCCCATGCCTCAGCACAGCTGAGGGCGCCGCACCAAGATATACGACGAAGGAACGGACTGGAGTCGGAGACCCCCTACCTCAGCGCCGCTGAGGGCGCCGTACCGACGAGGTACGACGAAGGAACGGACAGTTTCAGTTTCGGGTGAACCCAGGAGCCGATGACCACCCTGCCTCAGCGAAGCTGAGGGCACCGCACAGAAGAATACGACGGATTTACCTTAGTTTCAGCGAGTTCGGGCACACCCAGGAGTCAATGACCACCTGCCTCAGCACAGCTAAGGGCGCCGCCCCAAGTGGGGCGGCGTCCTCCACCTCCATCCACCTTCACGGATTGAAATGATTCATCATTTATTTTCTCTTTTTTTTTCTGAAAAAAAAAAGGCGTAAAAAGGAAACTGTGCTGGCTCATGCCCCGCCATGTGCTGTGGGAAAGCCGTGGATTCTGATCGTTATCAACGTACGAACCATCAACACCATCATCAATCGCAAATATCTTGCCATTTCACGCAGAGTTGATTTCACGCGGGTCATCCATCCGCGAGCCACTTCACGGGCCACGAGCCATCCTCGAGCGCAGAAGACTGCAACGAACCAGACCGAAGCATCGTCGACCAGCTGCAATTTCTGATATCGACGTTCATCGACCCCGGATATCATGCGTAAGTTCTTCGCCTTCCTTGCCTTACCTCTAAGCGGCTTGTGTGAGACGCGGTACGTAATTGGAAGGCCCCTCAGATGCGCGCCAAAGCCCCTGCGCGGTCGCGAACGTGTTCGGTTAGCACTGCCCAGGGCACGAGCGTTAGCTTGCCAACACTACCGAATTAACAGGTTCTGCGACTCTTAAGGGGCGCATTACACCTTCCCGAACAAACCGTGTATGATAGTAGGTGATTATTAAAGCAAATCTTTACTACTTTCGTCCAACAGTTTCGCCGCGGATGCGCAAGTTCACCTTTTGACCGCAGACGCACCCCTTGCGACACTCCCCTCGAAGGGCATTGCGTGATTCGCCGGTCCCGCTTTCGGCTCGGCGCACAAGGCCCCGTTTGCCGTCGTTCTGTTCAGCCATGAGCGGAGGCGGTGGCGGCCGCGGCGGTCAGCTTATCGGGGGCCAACCACACCCGCAGCGTCCCACGCATGTGCCGCTGCGTTGTCTCGGGCTACGTGACTCGTCTTGCGCCGCGTTCGCCGTGAAAGAGGAAAGCTGCGTTCGCCGTGAAGGAAAGCGAGGCCGGGCCTCCTCCTGTGGGCGTTGCACGGAATCGAACGGCTTTGAGCCGTGGTCGGCAATACAGCTACATCAAAGGTTAACCAAGTGAAACCAAGGCTCAACCAGAATAAGCCAAGCTTTTACTTTGCATGTACAAGGTTAGCTGAGCTAAACCGTAGCCATTTTTTTTAAATATCGCTCTCCCTTACCAATTTCCGGGAGTTGGTTGTGTTGGCTTAATTTGGGTGCGCCTTCGGTGATGTGGTCCGCGTTTATGGACGTTTAGAGGGGGGATGTTTAAAGGTTGAACCTCGGTAGCTAACGTTACCATTTGAGTAACGTTCGGAGGCATCACAGCGGTCTCTTCCTCGGAGGCTCCGAGAAATTCCTGCGATTTGCGTATTTGCGTTTTTCCCACTTCCGCTTTGTTGCATTACTTTCTGATACCGAGGTGTGTCAGTGCTACTCTTTAGCTCCACCAAACGTAACAACTACGTTTGCCGGCACATAAAGCGCGTTGCGGTGCGACGTTTTCTCATACCTTGTATTAGAAGGACAGAGAGAGAGAGGGGAAAGCTTTCATTAGATATGCACAGGTGTCGGCATAGGCGTAATATTCCCGGGGACCTCTCTGGTGGCGTCAAGCTGTTTCCCAATGCCTTTGCGCAGTTGCCTTTGCTGTTCACTGGTACAATTTGCGTCAGCCATCCTTTGTGTGGTGTGTTTGTCGTTCATATTTTAAGACAGAGCAAGCACACACGTATGGTTCAGGTAATAGTGAAAGCATACCAAATCAGTAGGGGGGGGGGGGGGAGAAAATGCGTGAGCGAGGGTTCGATTAACTTGTTGGAAAGAGAAGTCAGGTTTCTGGATGAAACGTAGTCACGGCGTTGGTTCGTTTAATGTTCGTAATTCACGTATGTGTCGTGGTTTCAATACTGTATATATGTGTTTCTTGATTAAAAACAGCCGTTTATCGTCACCGCTCGTGTCTTCCTTTATTCCGTTCCTGTGTGTTTTCGCTGTTTAACGATATGAACCTTCACCGACTCGCCCAATTCGCTACGTTACGAGTTTGTAATGGGGTGTATGGCCGTGCAGTTCCCCAGGATGTGGCCTAGTATGGCGTTACATGTGGAGTCAGTCAGGGTCTCCCCATATCTAGTGCAGTCTAGCTGGAATATCCAAGTTGTTTGTCATGAGCTCGTCTTATTAAAATGGCTTAGAGTCTTGTGAGCGTGTCAGAGCGCTCTGCAGTTCCCTTCTTCCCGAGTTTAGGTGCTGCCGTGTGTGTGGGCGTTTGGCGGGGTTCGAGGTTGGTAGGAACCCCGGCTACAGCTTCTCTCTGGGCGAGGAGGCGTAACGGGCTTCGAGGACGGCTTATTCGCGCGCGCAACCTGAGCAGTATAGTGCGCATTTGTGAATCTTGTGAGCGGAGGTGTTTCTTTGTGTACTTCTCTTTATTTATTTATTTATTTATTTATTTATTTATTTATTTATTTATTTATTTATTTATTTATTTATTTATTTATTTATTTATTTATTTATTTATTTATTTATTTATTTCTACTGCCAATCCTGCCAGCGACTGCAGGAAGGGGAAAAAAATACTGCCTTCAACTTTGTCGAACACGCAACGTTTCACAACGTGCAAAATTGACAACATTTGATGAGTACAGTGCAAATTTTGCGAGTTAGCGTACAGTTTCAATATGTAGATGTAAAATGGCGTTGTAAATACACGGAACTAACTTTATGTCTAATAATATGCTGCTGCAAAAATTATTTCTACCGAAGTGCGCAGGTGTTTTGCCAGCAGAAACTAAAAACGTTAAACTGCTGGTTGTGCAGGAAGGCAAGTTATTCCGTGCATTAATGGCTAGTGGGAAGCACGAAAATTTGTGTGGCATTGATGTTCCCGAAATGTTAGTGAATGCGTGTGTCAGGTTATAGATTCTGATTTTGGTATATAATTACTGATATCTACGTTTAACGGCTTGTTAGTAATTGGTGTAAGAGTCCCCGGCGCGTGAGCTTTGCTCGCTGTTTGAGGGTTAAAATTCCCGCTTTTGCAGAGAGTTCTGTGCGCGAATAAGTCGTCTTGCACAAGTTATAAATAAACTAAGTAACTTTCCCCTGAACTGTTTGATGGCTGTGTATGTATGTGTGTTAGCAGAAGGAATGCAGGCGACGTTTCCGTATCCCAGAGTTGGCTTTACGTTTTCCGCTTATTCTTAGAAGAGCTGATTTTGTTGTGTTAAGGGTCATCTGCCAGTCTGTGCACCAGTCGGACGCTGATAGTAGGGCGTGCTAAGAATTACATCATCTTCAGGAGAATTGAGTTTTTATTTAATTATGCAGTCGTCCACAAATACTCTTATATTAACTCGGATATTTTCAGGTAACTCAATAATGAATACTAAAAATAATTACCACCAATACATTGCCTTGGGCCACAGCCTTTGTCATTCTCGCCGTTGTGAAAGGATATTTTCCGGTAAATCAGTAATGAATATTAAAGATTATATTATTACAAATACATTGCCTTGGGGACACCCGATGTCAGTCTCGCTGTTATGAAACTTTGTTCATAAAACTGAGCGTATGGTTTTTGAACGTTTAGTGCTTCCACTAGCATAACGGCCAGGGCGTGCAATGATCATTCATTTCTAACGCTCGCAAGGATCAAAAAATTCCCCGCATTTACCCGAGGGGAAGAATGTGAAAGTGCGAATGCAGGAGTTGAATTTGCGCGGTTCGGTAATGTTCGCGAAAGAGAGATCACACACACACACACAACTACAAAGAAAGAAAGATGCATTTATTCACAGACACCTATTTGTGTTGTCGTTGTACTTGATTGCTAGAGCGTATCTCAGCTTTGAAATTTCGTGTCAGTACTCCTTTAAGCGGGTGCATTAGCCCTTCTCACGCCCGATTCCTGGCCAATCCCCCACGTGGGTATGTGCCATGCACAGACGCCTATTTGTGTTGTCGTTGTACTTCATTGCTAGAGCGGATCTCAGCTTTGAAATTTCGTGTCAGTACTCCTTTAAGCGGGTGCATTAGCCCTTCTCACGCCCGATTCCTGGCCAATCCCCCACGTGGGTATGTGCCATGTCAGCGGCCAGGCAGCGCGCGCCCATCTCCCCCCGTTGCCAAGGAAGACGAGGAGATTCCTGGCCAATCCCCCACGTGGGTATGTGCCATGTCAGCGGCCAGGCAGCGCGCGCCTATCTCCCCCCGTTGCCAAGGAAGACGAGGAGCGCGCGCACCCGCAGCTGTTGCTATGCGGACGGCGGCGGAATGCGGACGGCGGCGGACGCTTCAGGCTCGCTTAAGAAGTGCATTCGCACTTAAAAACGTGCCCTTTCACACTTTTTTCCCAGCTGCAACTACCCCGACGTCGTCATGGTTCGAAGTACGATTTGATGGAACCTCAAATAAGCACAAGCTAATAGCACTAATTAACTAAAAGTTTCTACGGCAGTTGAATTTTCGTCGTGAATAGCGATGTTTGGCTATAACAGGCTTAGCGAGCTGCACTAAGCTGAGAACAAGGGTGTGAGCAGAGGCTTTCATGAAAGGATTTACGCGAACTGCTATGCAGTCTCCAGCCCCTAGAGTGACCCATTACGGCATAAGTGCAGGTGGGCTCAATATACTGGAATGGCTGTATGCAGTAACAGGTGACCAGCGCTGTGAAAAGCGTCTGGCTCAGTTGGCTGTGTGATATGCTATGTAGAATAACCACGGGAACCCACTCACCGGGCTGACAGACGCGACGGTGATTCTTGCTCTGGGAATTCAAAGTAACCACCGGGATACACTAAATGTCGTGTGCTTTTAATAATGCAGAATTGTGGTAAACGAATATATGCCTAGTCTTGCAGATTGCGCAAGATTTCCTTCTAACACGCCACATTTCTTTTTTTTTCGTACGTCCGCGCGATCAAGCAGCAGAAGGTAAGCGGAAATGTGGGGACGAGGCTTCCCGTCTGCTTCTGAAGAGGCCTCAGTATCATTCTATGCACGTCTACGCTTGCACAATAAAATTAGCCCCGCGTAGAACCAGATCTTTGTTTAGCGCCATGACCGGTGCCGCGGGAATCTTGGGGCACGTGCGCATTTCGTGCGAGAGGCGGACATAGCTGCGCGTCGCCAGCTACTCTTCCTTCACTTCATCGGGTGCGGCGAATATCCATAAGCACACTAGCCACGGCGCTGCAACAAAAAGCATTCGAACTGATTGATTGATTGATTGATTGATTGATTGATTGATTGATTGATTGATTGATTGATTGGTCGATTGATTGGTCGATTGATTGATTGATTGATTGATTGATTGATTGATTGATTGATTGATTGATTGATTGATTGATTGATTGATTGATTGATTGATTGATTGATTGATTGATTGATTGATTGATTGATTGATTGATTGATTGATTGATTGATTGATTGATTGATTGATTGTGCCGACGCTACACAGGCGATGAGGCATGCCGTAGTGGAGGGCTCCGGATAAATTTTCAACACTTGGGGATCTTTAACGTGCGGCGAAATCTCGATCACACGGGCGTTTCGGCTTTTCGCCAATATTCGAACGAGTTATGAAAACACGCATTGCTGCACAGAGATAACATTCATTGCGCCTTCCACTACCAAAGGGTCATTTTCGTTGCAGAGGGTCGCTTTCAACATTTTTATCCCTGCCAAGGAAAAACACGCCAAACTATGCTCATTGGGTCAATCCTTGCTTCAGGTTTTTAGGAGTTGAAATACAAAACATTCTAAATATTGTGGAATGCGCGCGTGCCTTGATAACTCAGTTCGAATAATTTCTGTTCGACCGCTATAACCACACTGGTTTCGTACTAGACCGCTCTCGGCAAAGCGGAAGTAACCATAGCCGTGTGTTTGCATGTGTGCGTGCTTTCTTGCGAGTGCGCGTGTATGGTTTAGTTGGCTGTGTGTGTGGTGTGTACGCCATCGAACCTACGCCAGGTGGCGTCACATAAGCAGTACTCCAGAAGGCCAATGATTGTGTTCTCAAAATTGATTGTTTGTGGAGTTTAACGAGCTGAAGCTAAACCTGGGCTATGAGGCGCGCGGAAGTGGAAGGCTCTGAATAAATTTAAGCCACCTGGGGATCTATACCTTGCCTCAAAGACTCGACAGGCGGGCGTTTCCGCTTTTTGCCTCCATCAGAAAAGCAGCCACTGCGGCTGGGATCGAAGCTTAAAGGAGTACTGACACGAAATTTTCGTGTTACGTTTTTTTCGCTGCTATGGATGCCTGCTAGCCCAATAATCACAGAATGGCACATTATGCGGTCGATCGCAGCGTAGACAATCATTTACGACGTCGTTTATTTGTGTCAGTTTCGGTTTCGACAAAACGAACGCCGAGCGGCCGCCATGACAGGAGGTAGCACCTGACGTCACCATTCTTGTCGCACCGCTGCCGGTCTGGACGCGCACGCGAGAGAGCGCATGCGCTCGCCCAGACCGGCCGAGGTCTTTAACCACTCTTCAACCATTCCCGCGCGCCCGGGCAGCATGACGTCAGCTCCAAAACCATGACGTGTACACACGGCGTAGCAGCGCGCGCCAAACGCAGCCAGCGCGTCGGCTACGTCACGGGAGCCCCGACGTCGTCAGTTTGGGGCAAGTGGCAGATGTCCTGCTGGCCCGATCTGGGCTTTCTCATGTGGTGGGATATTAAAATGAATTTAAAATATGTTATACTGATTCGCTACTGTTGAAACTTACTGGGAGATATCTCCTGATAAAAAGGGAGCATTTTACATAGTTTTCTAAGCTTTGAAGTTTCGTGTCACTACTCCTTTAAACTTAGGAGCACGACGCCTTACCACTGACCCACCGCAGCGGGTGCGTTCTTAAAATAATGTTGCTAGAAATAATCAGGTTAACTGCTAATCTCTCTGGAAAAAAAGAATATGTTCGTCTAATTTGTAAATAAAGGTCGGGTGGCTGTAAGTATTGAAGAGGGACACCATATTGAAACGAATCAACTCAAGTGTCGTGCTAAGCGAAGAAAGATAGCTTTCACCACGGTAGGAAATCGTTTAACTGTGTTGATATCATGCGATGTTTTCCTGCCCTTTCTGACCTTTATCGGTGTCTATCTTTTCAGGCGGCCAGTAAGCATTGCTCATTTAGTCTTGTTGTGTTTTTCGCGGCTTCGCAAAAAACAGCAAGAACAATAGCACGAGAATGCACTATCATGATGCGTGTCCGATAAATACCTAAATGGGACGCATTTGGGGCTTCGGGCTATCCTTCGCTATTACCTCACTAACAGGCCGAGATAACTTTCCCCGGGTGCTTGCCGGGAAGAAATGCAGTGAGAGTTGAACGTGTGGGGGTACGCTTCCAACTTGTTCTAACATTTGCTGTATCTTCACAGTAGCCATTTCTGTGTTACCATTCTGTAACCTTCACTCATGTGTAACCATTTGTTCGCACACATTGTATACGTAGAGGTGTGTGCACGTAGATTACAGGCTTTGAAGGATGTTTATGCACTGCATCACAGTTCCCACTTCAGGTTTTCTAAGCATTTATTGTTGAAAAAAGAATTGTGGGTGCGATGAGGCCAAAAGCCCGGCTTTGTTAGCAGCGGTTGGCGAAACGCGTCTGGGGGCGTTCGTCTCCTCTTTAGCTTTGTCCCTGTCGATGAATTCCTTAACTACTACTCTATCTACGTCACGCAGACTTCGGCTGTCAAGGTACAATCATGTCCCGCTTTCCCGCTTTGAACGCGAACGTATTATCCCACGCGATACTTAACCGCTACGTCATGCCATGCCAGTTCCCTGAAGCTACTGCAGTACATTAGTAGCATTTTAGCATGCGGATGCCGAATGGTATTCGGGCTGGTCCCATACCCTTAAAGGGGATCGGCCAATGACGCTAGGTGACATGCGTGGTGAGATGCATGATTCTCAAGCGGTGCGTTACTGCTATTCAAGGCGCGAATGTCTTGATGGTGCCGTGAAGCTACCATGATTGAGATTCGTAGATTCTCAGTACGGAGTTAAACGGTTAAATATCCGCTCGAGTAGATGTTGACAAGTGACGATTGCGGCTGCGGTCGGAAGCTCAAGTTCGATTTACCAATCATCATTCGGATGCGACGTCCGCATCCTACCGCCATTTAATTCACGCATACCCCCTCTGGAGAATCGGCCCCTGAAGATGACAGCCGCTGTCATATGCTTTCCGCCGATCCACCAGTTACCATTGCCACGATCATTTAGCATCCACACTACGTACGCAGACTGAACTGAGAGTAGAATTTTATTCTGCGAAAACAAAATGGTTGTTGCAGTTGCGGAGTACATTTTCTGATTTAAGACAATAGATGCCAGCCCTCTTCTTAATTAAAATAACGTGAATACATTCGTGACAAAAATAATTATGGTTCCTAATTTTTTCGTTTGCTTGGTGTGCTTTCCAGCCCCACCGTAGAACACGCCCGCGCCCATTACACATGGCAAGTACTTCGTCTCACAGCTAGGGTGTTTTACAAAAGACGGTAGTCTTTCTTCTGCTTTTAAAACGCGAAAATTCTGCTATATATCTGTCTGTCTGTCTGTCTGTCTGTCTGTCTGTCTGTCTGTCTGTCTGTCTGTCTGGACTCTTCGTCTGGACCAAAAGATAAAAAATTCTGAAACTAGAAGTTTATATAGCCCGTATTCACTGACGAGGCGCGCCTGCAGGCAACCATGCGAGTACGCCGTCACTGGTTACGTCGGGCTCCGCGGGATGGCGGTGCTTGTCCGTGCTGAGCACATGATTTGTCGGACGTTTCAAACTCTACCGCACCGACCGCAAAGTAATGCTTTGAGTCCAATTTGAGTGCGATTAATAACATCTCTGTCGACATCACCGTTGAGAATCGGGTTTAAACCGAGCAGACGACGCAGGCCGGAGTTTTTTTTTTTTTTTTCGACGTGCGGGCGCAGTTGCACAAGCCGCGCCATGTCCGTGACGCATCGGCCATGTCCGTGGCCGTTTCCAGTGTTGCCAAGCGAAGAAAGTGACGACTAAACACCTATAGGTGAAACCTCTCCAAACCACTAAATCTGGTATCGTTAATGTTTGACAGCATTGTTGAGCAAAAAGAAAATATTAGGCATATTTGAATCCATACGCAACTAGCACTAGGCAGCCTTTTTTATTGAAAATATACCCACGCTTGATGTTTCCTAAAGCACATAAGAAATGCGTGTTGAAAATATTTATTTGGATGAAAATAGAAGAAGAGCTCGCGCGCTACCCTACCACGTCGCGGCATTCCAACAGTAACGAAAGATTTCAACAGTTGGAGCCCGAGCGTTGGAACGCGGGAATATTGAACTGACGTGCTGAAAACCTCATCCGTGTTTATCGTAGGAGTAGCGAGGTGGGTTGTAACCATGAGAGGTGGGTGAGGAAGTGAAAAAAGGCGTTTATGTGACACAGGGAGCAGAAAACGTTTCGACGACAATTGCAGCGAAGTGTGCATATTGCCGCGAACCATACATTGGGTTTGTTTGTTTGTGTTTTGCTTTTACCGCCCGGCTGCGCCGGTCTGCGTTATCTCTGCGCCAAGGGAAGCGCGTGTTCCATTCTTTCTTTATGTGCCGCATGTGTTATCTGTTGTGATAGGGAGAGCATTCCGATCTAACGTGAACAGCCCAGAATAATCTTCTTGGATCTACTATGTTCTCGGTGCGAATCGACGTTTCGAGAACCACGCGCGCCAAAAGATAAAAAGCCTGCAGTGCAGACGCCGGGGCATTCGATTCGACGACACTCGCCTGTGCAAGTCACTTTGTTGACCGCTGCTTCGCCGCCTCTGTATTCTTTTGAGTTGTTAGGGGAGCACAAGTTCGCTCCAATAAACGTGTTTCTCATTCAAGACAACTGCATCGTCCTTGTCTTCGTGACAATATTCGTGGCCAATTTTATTTTCTAGTTACGTCCGATTTTACGTCGCATACAGACAGTGTATTCAGACAAAGTCCGCGTAATAGAGGAGGCTAACTTTAAATTATATACATGTAACCCTGTAAAGATGTAAGCCGGCGTAAACCTGCTCGTGCGTCCACAACCAACACTCCATTTGGAATACCGTATAGAAGTGTCCCTTCCTGCACTGCGCGAAGCATCAATTACAAATGGTGATACGCGGAATACTGCGTCCAAACCAATCTAAACCATCCTCAACTGCTGTTATTTACAAAAAAATGGGAGCAACTATTGGTTAAGAATATATCTTCACAAGAAACGCTCGACTTAAAAAACGCGTATTGGATTGCGGGGCTCTAACTCAAGATGTTAAAATAAAAACAAAACGCACTTCAAATTACGGGCAGAGGTTTCCCTTTAGCAACTACCCGCATGGATGTCGCTGGTGTTGAAAGCGGAGGAACAGATGGCGCCAGGAACGCATACGAAACGGGATGGCGCGGAATGGTCTATCACCCTACTCCACCGAGTATACCGGATTAGTAGAGGACCTCAGAGGACCCCCACAAGCGGCCAAAATCACAGGCTCAACAATCGTCGAGCTGTTATTTGGAGAGCCAAGCAAAAATAATTCCCTACAATGCTAAAAGATATGCTTACACCTTGAAAACGTTAACCCGAAATCTCGCGGCATGTTACTGCCACGGGGCTTTAAATAGTTCGATATGTGAAACAAGGGTACGCGTTTTCACACTCCTCATTATTCAAATAGCAAATTGATATCTTCCCACAGAAATGTTGTTGCCCAGAGCGCTGTTGTGGGAGAACGCTATCCTGAGCCGCTCGTGTCCGAACCTACGCAGGCAGGTACGAGGGATCCTGCTGCTCCTCGCCGCCTTTCTCGTCTTGCTGCTGGCCGGCCTGGGCTACATGGTATTTTCCCTCCTCACAGGCAAGTGCCACAGTGTGTACCCGCTTCCCGGAAAGTAACAGAGCGTCGTGCCTATACGGACAACGTAAACCTTTGCTCCAGTTGAAAGATCACCTAACAGGAACAACATTCTGGTCAATATTAACGGTAATTGCCTTCACATGTTTGGTATAAGGAACAAAACAGAAGATAGTGAGGCAGCGCACTAGCTCTGTATTGCGCCGTTTTCCGATGTCCGAAAATAAAGTGGTGTTTGGATTGGAACTTGAACTCTAAAACAGACAATAACAGCGTAACTGCGAAGCTGTTTAACCCAGCTGCAAATGGCCCAACCCAAACAGACAACGTCCTATTAGAAAAGGTGCTTTCCGTGCCGGGAATCGAACCTGGGTCGCTCGCGTGACGGAACCGGTGTCTATCCGATTGCGCTATCACCACATTGCGGACGCACAGCATTTCCTCTGCGTTGTTCGTAGCGTTGGGTTTGGACTTGGCCGCCGCTTCTAGTTAGTGCTAACGCGGTCCACGCACACATGAGGACAACGAGGAAGGTTCGCACTGCCGAGGTAAAAACAGCCTACACCAAGATGTAAGCTTGAAGTCGCAGCAGAGCTGTTTACCCAGCTCTGCTGCTTCTCCAGCTTCACCACTAGTATGGAAGCGGCGCCATTTTTTTTTCTTTTTGCGGAAAAAGCGATTAACAGAAATTGCGGTGACACTGCAAAAGTTAAATCAGCATGAATACTCTTGTGCAGGGCTTGTAGGTACATTGTAGCTCCGAAAAACAGAGCACACGACAGGGCTCAGCAATGGTTGCGTGTATTCTTTTTTAATACCATCGTCGGCGCTGTTATTTTTGTAACATTAATTTTGGCAGAATGCAGCGAGTGGTGTACGTGCAATTAAGTCCCCTAGGATAGCTTTTTCAGGTCCCTAAGTAGCGCGGGAACGATGCGCCATCTGTCCGGTGGCTCTGGCAACAGCGTGACAGCTGCAGACGTCCAATGAAAAACCAACAAGTCCCGCATGACCTGCTATCGGAAGGCAGCTCTAACTACTACTTCCGTACGAAGGGAGGACAATGTCCGTGGATACGCCATCAGAGGCATTGAATCTTTGCACGCTGAAGCGCTCGGCCATGTCTTGCCAGCTCTCATACACGATTCTAAAAATCCCAACCGCGCCGAATCAGTTTGCCGTTAATGGCTAGTGTAAGGCTCCTCCCAGAAGGGAGTCAAAGAACCTTTGCTCCGTCATACTATCGGGCAGTGAGCGGGGATCCGTAATCCACACCTTAAAACACGGCATCTATCACTGAATGCGGCAGCATTTCCCGTTGAACGAAATTGTATCGAAATATGAGCTGTCGAAGCCTGCGAATAAAGCGAAGGGGTACCTTGCCTTTGTAGTCTATTTGAAGAACGGTCGGCGCCGCCCACAGTCGCGATGTGTTTATTGCATACACTGAACTTTGTGGTGCCCGCTTTGTGGTGTCCCCCACACGCGATTAGGACTGCCCAGCATTGGGTACTGCGAAGCGTTGTTGCCGTTATGAGGGCACATCAAGCAGTAAAGGAAAGGAAAATAGAGCAAGCGAACTAGATTATTTGTGTTGAAGTGTCCTAAGGTATAGTGTCAGTATTTATTTTCCGCTAAAAATCCACTGGTACGGCTTTTAGGGCGCACCCCTTTGGCGGCCGTCTCTGGGCTGAGCCGGTTTTCGGCGTAACCCAGGGAACGATGGTCTGGACCGACGAGTGAAAAAAAATTGTCGTTGATTGTCGAGAGAACCCACGAGTGAGTGCTGCCTCAGCGCACTGCTGCAGCGCCCAAATATCGCATTAGGAAGTGTCTTATAATCGCTAGCCAATTTTTTATCAAGATTTCTTCATCACAAAATCGAAGTATTGTTTAACATTTTAAGCATCTTTTTTCTGAAAACCCATTTAAGAGACAATAATGCGGTTCCACGGCTCGTGTTTAACGTCAGGTAGCCAATGTATGCGAAACCATGTCGAACCATAAACACTGCTCACATTGTTACATGGGGAGATTCAATTTTGCTCCTCGAATCATGGTCGACCAAGGCTAAAGAAAGGAACTCTCAGTGTGCGGCAGTAGCATTGCGTTCGAATGACCTTTGAACAAAACTATACATAAGTATCCCCATAAAAGAGTTCTAAAACATGCAAAACCTGTGCTAACGCTTTTTTTCTTCTGTTTCCCTTGCAGGTCCTAGCAGCCCAACATCGCACGCACCAAACACGCCAGGCACGTAGTCAATGTAGTGGAATGTCCAAATGGGGGAGAGGATTTGTGGTCTTAAAACTGTCGCTCAGGATTCATTTGCTTGAGCACCCGTCACTAAATGCACAAAAATGAACAGCACAGTTCTCGATATCTAATAACCGATTCCAATTAAAATCCTGGCTATCATTTCCCCGAATTCGGGCAGGTATGGGCTGCTAATGATGCTTTTCCCATAAACTCAGAATTCGTGACTGAATTGTACACTTTAACATTAGCGGTCGCTGAAACGCAAGCACGAGAAGAATTTTTTTTGTTTTTCCTGGTTTTATTCTAGCCTTGGAGTAAGCCATTACGGTATTTCATGTTTTTAAAGATAGTATACATCATCATCGTCGTTATTGTCATTGTCGTAGCCATCATCATCAGCAACAGCAGCCGCAGTAGCCACCACTTCAGCCTTTCTAGGTCCACTCCAGGGCCAAGGCCTCCCCCATATGTTATACAGCCACTGCTGTCATACGCTGTATACAACCGTATACGCTGTATGGTAACCAACTGTGAGAAAGGCGGCATTGCGTTCATATTCTATTCTATCTTCAGACTTTTCACTGAATCGCTAACCCTGTCATCTTGAAAACGAGTCGGGGAAGCAATGTCGCTAACAAAAAATATGGAACTGCAGGGGTGTAATGTAAAGACGGCTAACAATGTGGCTAACGGTCCACTCTCCACGCCAAGAGATAAGCAAAGCGGCGAACATTCAACGCGTTTCCTCCATAGACACGCGGTTTCTCACTTGTACGCCTCCATCCAATTTGGGAATTCGAGAACACAGTCCTTTGCCCGGAAAAAGTCATTGCTATAAAAAAGCAATAGCCAGCGGGACGAACAAAATCGAAAATTTGGGAGTTAATTCTTTTTTCAAAGCAACTTGGAAGAACAAGATATTCGACTGGATGCACTCACAAATACGTCACAACATGCACCCACGAACATACACACACTCACATAGCACGTTATAATGCACATTAACACCTACCACATGGTGCACGTGCTTACGTTCCTCTTTACGGAGCCTTTTCTAACACTTCCCTTCGCGGATTTGCAACTCTCTGAGTATGCATAACTTTACTTGTTTGACAGCTAGAGGCGTCGGGTACGTGCCGGAGCATGGGTACTTGTGACTAACATAACGCTTCAAGGTTTTAGATGCATCAACCTGGGATCGTAGCTTAGTACGCTGGTACAAAATGAGCACTCTTGTCAATGGGTACCGCCTGGCAACGCTAGACTTGAAAGCGCCACTTCAGGCATAGCGTCCTGTGTTTATTCCCGCCACTGAGTGACCTTTCAGATGAGCCTTACGGCATGCCAAGCATCATCATAGACACTGCTCGTCTAGGTGATGCCGCTATAGTTGATGACGATATAACATCTAAGCGTGACGTTGGGCCTATATAACGTGGGGAAGTCGAGGGGGGCATGGCCCCTTTTTGGCGACACGGGGCTCGAGCCCCTCCCCTGCCCCGACCCCTCCTTTTTTTTTCCTGAACCCTTGTTTTAGATCAAGTGCAACTGTGGTAGAAAGCAAAGGGGGTGTTTAGCTTGTTGGTATTGATTCCCGGTTACATATGCCGGGAAGTTATCTTTCTAGCAATAATACCATCTGCAGGGCATTCGAAATGCACTCTCAAGCGCTTTCCCGATAGGAATAGGTGAAACACGAAACTGAAATGGGCAGCGAAATCTGCAGCTGAGCATGATTTGCTGGTCGGCGGCTGTCTTTTGGGTGTGCTTGGCGAGCGACGTCCTGCTGACAGGTCGCTTGGGCAAAGGTGTACTGGCGTCATTTTCGTGACGACTATGACGTCAGTGAAATCTTGGTGTGTCCCGCCATAAAACACTTTCGTGTTCAAATATAAAACCAGAAAACGAACAACCCCAAATAAAACGTACTCTTTAGTACCAAAGGTTGCTTCCCCGCAAAAAGACCCTGTGTGCAGGGGTGCACCCTTTACAGGCCGCTTGCTCGTTGTAATGGCGTCACTTCCGTGACGGATATGACGTCACCGAAATCTTGGTGTATCCTGAAATAAAACACTTTCGTGTTAAACTACAGATGCCAATTAGGAATTAAATAGCAATTAGGCTTTGCACACGGAACGTGTGCTCTGGCAAAACGACTCAGCCTGATTCGGCGTAGCGCTTTGTGCCACCCCAGCTAGCTATTTTCTGGATTTCGAGCCATTACTTCTCAATCGTCGTAAGACCAGGGCTCGGAGCCTTTTTTTTACAACAGGAGGCTCGAGCTCCCCCTCCCGCCCCCCGGAGCCCGTGTCGTAGATTTATGACCCATGACTTGTGGCACAAAGCAAAAGCAGTCTTTATCTGGTGGTCACTGGCATCCAGTTACGTGTGCTGCTAAGTGGACTTCTTTCTAATGTGTTCACGTATTGCTGCTATTCTCATGTATGAAACAGCAGGCTCCCAGAGCGAAGTTTCATTTTCTACCCGTATTGATCCAGCGTACTGCCAACCCATGACACAACGTGAATATACAAATCGGAACTTCAGCGTCAGGCAGTTTCTACATTAAACTCATCAACGGTTTTTTGAGAGCCCGGTAGAAAACGAGAGTTTTCACTGATAACCAGTTGCGTATACAGCACAAAACGCGAAAACAAGCTATACGAATGTACGAACCAGCAACCCAGGAACCCTGCGTAGTACCAAACAATGCCTTTTAGGTGCGGAGTACCTTAGGACTGCACAATGTCCGTCCGAGTCCGTGCGCATAGCCTTTATAATCGCGAAAACTCATACAGGCACCGGCAGGATTCGAGCCTGTGTCTGGTAGACCACACAGAGTTAGTGTCAGTCCTCTTACCCATTGGGCTACGACCGTGAGTTAGTACCCGAGAGTCAAACGGCTTACTCCCTCGGCTGTAACGATGCAGAGTACCTTAAGACCTCCCAATGTCCGTCCGCGTCCATCCGTGCGCACACCACCATCAGGCGAAAATCAAGCTAAATTCGATATGAGCCGATAGTTGCAGTTTCATTTAGGAAATAATCAAGGTGCAACTCACGGCGCAAATCGAATGACGGTCGGGGCGCAAATCGGGTGTCACTCGGGGCGCGACTTGAATGTCATTTCGAGTCCCCGTACTCCGCACCCTCGCTATCATCCACGGAGGGGAGATGCTGCCATTTTTATCCCTTCTTTTAAAATGCCACCCGGGGGGTGGGTTTGTAGGCACAAGATTTTGTTTTTTTTTTTTGCCAGATTGCCTCGGTCAGTTCTCTCTTGATGTCAGATGACGCTCCTGATCTGCCTAGCAAACTATTAACTCTTCCTTCTTGGTCAATGCCCCAGCTATGGGCGTGGCCATATAGTCGGTATGGACGTGAGGAAGTTCCTACACTAGAATCCTGCATTTTCCACGCAGTTTCAAGGGCGGCAAATTCTGTAAACCGTAGTGTTTGATCTTACCGCCTATTGCATTCCATTCTGATACGCACACTTCAGCATGAAACTCCTAAATTTTACTTCCTTCTACTCAGTAGGGTTTTGACCGAGCGCTTATGATTTCAGCTACGAATTTCGTGGGGCTCGTGTGCGATTTTGCAGATCCCTGTCACCAGTGCTCGCGCATCCATGTCGAAACAAGCGCTCGGCAAAATTTCAATACGGATTTTCTGCTCCTCGCGGCATTTTGTGCTTTCACCCTGACTTCTAATTTTTATGTCGATGCGAATGTAAATGACGCTGCTAGATATTTGCGTGCATACGTACGGAATACCATGAGTATTTAGCTACATGAAGTGTCATGTAAGAGTTTAGGCGCAGTTTCTTATTCACGTGTTCGCTTTAAGTTCACCTCAGGCTTATTACGGCTCGTTCACGGCACAAGGGCGTTCGACCCGCCTAGGCGATGCAAATACGCCAATGTCGAATGTCGTTCTACCGAAAGACGAAATTAAAGAAAAGTGAGAGCTTATATATTTGTTTCTTCTCTTCTTCTGCTCATTAGGAACCAAACCGGGGAAATCTGCAGACTCCATGGGCACACATCCCCTGATCTGCGTGTTCGGCGTCCACACGCAGAACTACGGCGCCATCAACACCGAAGGCATCTGCGAATACGCCTTCATCCCATTCTACGCGCAGGCGACCGGCGATACGTTCGACGATGACAGCAACCCGATCGTCCAGGAGCTTTTGGCCAAGGCTACCGCTTCTACCAAAACCTCGTTTGGAATCCACGTCCCCTACGCGTGAGTGTCACAACCATGCAATTATTCCACCTCTATTTGCAGCCTTTCTTTATCAACGCACGCGTTGCTCCACAGAACGTATACATTGTCTCTATTAACGTACCCGTATACTGTGCACTCGAATTGAGAGGATATGCTGTTGGCGAAACATTTATTTGTATTCAAAATTACTACCTTGATTCTGTCTTGTCGTTTTTGTTAGTGTTGCACGAAGTTCGTATGAATTGTGGGAGCATATCGCGCCGGCATCCGATCCTAAGATGGCCTTTAACCCTGTTGGATCGCTGTGCCAAGAAGCCTCAAGTAAATACACCGTAATGTCAATGTACTGTCCTTACTTTAGTGCAATACAATATCGTGCTGTTGATGAACATGGCAGCAAAAAACACGGACGTTGCGGGGGATGTGTTTCTGCAAAATAAGGCGGCCTTGACACGTTTAAGCTAAGTCATTCTTGCCTACAGGCAATGCAGCTTAAAATGCAATAGCATGCGTGCGGTCTGGAGTGGCCGGGGTTTCTGGTTCGAGAGTACGTCTCATAGCCTTGCAGGTGGCTCACCCGATGCAAGCACACAATATGCCTGTACTCTATGGGTTTCAACAATGTCTCGGGACTTTGACGACAGTAAGCAGCACTCAGGAATTTGACCGATGTGTGGCAGAAGGCTAGTTCTTGCTGCCTAAAGTGCGGGGAGGCTGCATTTGAACAATTTCTGTTAGCTGGGACTATAAACTAAGGCCACCAATACCTGACCCGCCATGTTCGGTCAGTGGCCACAACGTTGTGACGCTGGGCCCAGGCACGTGGGTGCCTGGGCACCTGCGCACCTGTACGTGGGTGCTTGCGCACCTGCATTCGCACCTGTTCGTTCTTTCTCGTGAGAACGATGCTTGGTCTGATGCCTTTCCCCGCCGTTACAGCGCGGGACACGGCGTTTCTCGCCTGCCCGTCGCACTTGACGACAGTCTGGCTTAGCGTCCTAATCGTATTTATTTATTTATTTATTTATTTATTTATTTATTTATTTATTTATTTATTTATTTATTTATTTATTTATTTATTTATTTATTTATTTATTTATTTATTTATTTATTTATTTATTTATTTATTTATTTATTTATTTATTTATTTATTTATTTATTTATTTATTTATTTATTTATTTATTTATTTATTGTATCCTCAGGGCCAGGGTAGGGCGTTACAGAGGGAAGTGGGTATGATGACTACATATAAGGTACAGAAGAAAGAAATGAAACAGCAGAATGAATGATTACACGACTGAAAAGGCAATACGCGCGCAGAAGCATACAGAGCACCATGGTGCCAAAACAAACCGCATCAACCAAAAAGAAAGGTAGGACAGTGGTTGCAAAGGCATACAAAAAATACACGCACATGCGCAGAAATGTAGAATTCAAAGGCGATATTAATAGTCTAACAACAAAAAATACGCGCGCGCGTAATACAATGAATAGCGTATTCAGGCGTAGCGACATATTATAGCGGAAAAACAGTAACAAAAGAACACACTAAACAGCCAGAACAACAATAAACAGCCAAAATGGCATGGTCAATGTACACAAAGGCGGTTGAAGCAGTTTACACAGAGAAGTGGGCGGATAAGCTGACTTGAACAATTTATTATCAGGTATGGACACAAATTGTTCGGGAAGGTGGTTTCAATATCTTATCGTGCAAGGGGAAAATTGGCATTTGTTCCCTTTAGCAGCGGCATTGGCTGCCTGTAGCTCCTATTGTCTACCAGTGTCAGCATTTCGTCGGTTTCATTCTCACTGCACCCTGTTTCCGCACAGTCATTCCTACGCCAGCCTCACACTCCGTTATATGACGCCGACAACCGGTGACGGGACGCGTCGAAACGGCGCCCGACGGTGGCGTCGTGCGGATGCGGCGCACCCAACCCGGCGCCACCGCAGCACTTTCTGGGTCGGGTAGAGCGAACTAGCATGTTGTAATATACTCGGTGACAACTTAACAACGGCACCGGAAATTGCCGATGTGCCTTATCACCGTAGCCGGATGTTTCTCCGCGCGGCGCAAGTAGGGCGTTACTGGGAATATTTTGAACATGGCATGAGCCGTTCTCGTGATTTTTTGGACTTCATATGCTTATAAACGACTCCAGTGACGACAAACAAACTGCCTGAGACAAGGCAGACGATATCACGCATTCATAGCAAACCCCTTTCAAAACGCGCGCGCACTGACGGCACGGGTCCGGCCTTTGGCGGAGTGATACACTACATGAGGTGGTGCCGTTCTTGAGTTGTAACCGAGTATAGTTGCAAAAGCTAGGGCAATGGGAAGCGCTGAAGCCATAAAATCGTAAATCCGCAAGCTGCCCGGCCGCAGAATACCGGAGGGAAAATAGTGCAGTGCTGCAGTCACCGCCAACCACTCTTCGTCATTGCGCTCGAATACTGACATATGCCAGGTTTTCTTTTCTTTCTTTTTTTTAGAAACACGTGAAGATGAATTAAAGCAACTGCTGGATGCTTATAGAGCGTAATGACCGGAAACATCTTTGGCACGTAACGTCGCATAGCTCTTGCTTTCGGCAAAGCGGTTAAGTGAGGCTTAGGCAAAGCATGACGCTTGTATGCTTTATCCAATTCCTCTCTTCCCTCACCGGAAGTCGTCTACTAGTAAGAGTAAAGTGGGCTATTTAAGCACACTGTATCGAGCATAATTTAGAACTGCTTTCGCTTCTCGAAGTTGTGCATGGGAGAAAATGCCCAGAAGAGCTCGTCTGACAACCCCTTATTCGGGATTTTCCGGACATCCCTAGCCTGCCTCATTTCCCGCATTAGAAAATCCCGGGCCATCTTCACTAACGTGACACCTGGGGAGGGGCGAAGCATGCAGTGTACAAGTGTATTCAAAGACTCTAAGTCTCTCTCTTGCCACACGGCGCGCGCTGATTGGGCGCCGGGGCAGCGCCGGTGGGAGGAGCAATCGCGCGCTTGCTGAGGCGGTGGCGCCCTCTCTTGCGTTAAATAGGATTTAAGCAATTAAATGAGAAATAGAAATGCCTCAAGTTGTCTTCGTGTCACATGCCGCAGCATGCTGAGAAGTATGCTTTACTGGAGAAAACCTGGCGTTTGAAACCAATGTCCAGACGAAATTTAGCAAATTTGTGTTATTATGGCAGTTAAGTCACGCACGCTTTGTAGGGGCAACGGTGGCAGCGTACACACGAATTCAGATCTCTACCGAACTCTTACCACATCGCATCGCAGGCGCGCGCGATCTCGGCAATCGAGCTCCCCACAGTTATTAGGGGCCACGCCCCTCAGGGGCTGGGGCTGTTCGCGTCTCCTGTTGTCTTCGTATTCGTCATCTCATGTGGTCAAGGTACTGAAAGCGGCGGAAACTCGTTTACGTCTCCCGCTTGAACGCAACGCGAACTAAAAAAGCACCCGGACTCTCGTTTACGCCTCGGGCTGGAGCGCTTCGTAACGCGTACTAAAAAACCACCAGGACACTCGTTTACGCCTCGCGCTACAGAGCTTCGTGCTTCAAAGACAGAAGACTTTTACAGCAAAACTGTATACCTTTACCCACCAACGGTTTCATGTCCGTTGTCAAAAACGCCAAAGCGTCAGGAATACACTACCACACTGCATGCTTCGCCCTTCCCAAAGTTTCACGTTAGTAGAGATGACCCGGGATTTTTTCTTCCTTCAAAGACGCATCCACACAAAGCATGGTGGGCTTTGCCGTAGAAAGAAATGACAGTGCAGGGGCCACCCTGTTTTCCGAAGTTTTTGGGTTCCTCGGGGGTGGATGGAATATAGTCACGCCCGTTGATTGATTGATTGTAGGGTTTAACGCGCCGACGCAACGCAGGCGATGAGGCGCGCCGTAATGGAGGGCTCCGGATTAATTTTGACCACCTGGGGATCTTTATCGTGCGCCGAAATCTCGTACACACGGGCGTTTTTGCTTTTCGCCTCCATCAGAAAAGCGGCCGCCGCGGCCGGGAATCGAACCCGCGACCTCGTGCTCAGCGGCGCAACGCCTTAGTAGTCACGCCCGTGCGAATGGCGACCGACACCTATTTTTCTATTGAAAGTGATGCAACAAACCTAGAGGGCATCAACGTCTGCTTTCCATTCCTCGGGGGTGGATGGAATATAGTGACGCCCATGCGAATAGTGACCGACACTTATTTTTCTCTTGAAACCGATGCAACAAGCCTAGAGGGCATCAACGTCTACTTTCACCACAATTTGATCTGTCACCGTTAGCGCCTTTGCCGTACACGTTAGCGCTTTGGCCGTACACATCTACGGCCAAAGCGCGCTAATTAAAGAATGTTCGTTAAGAAAACCAAAAAGTGTGCATCGATTATATTACTTGAAGACTACGCCTACTGCATATTGAAGTTATATGTTTTGAATTATTTTTTGTTCATTTTTGCTTAATTGTGCTTCCTGTTTCTTCTCATGTTTTAAATGACTTTTTATATAAGACAGCCTGCTTCCGCCACAAGTTCTCGAAATAGCTTCGTGATCCCTTTCCGAAGCCTTACCCTTACAAATGCATTTGAATCAGTCTCCTACGCGTTACACCGTAGGTTGTGTCTGTAGAGGGGCCACGGAGACAAAATGCGAGTTTGGTTCATTCAAAAGATTGCCTCGTTAGAATAATGCTGACACCACTTTTAACGTAAACCTGGCTCAAATAAGCAGTATAATTTGGAAAACAGTGAATGGCCATGCGACCCACTAGCTGATTTCCCGCAACAGAAACTATGATGTCATACCAGCCAGCTTTGCGATTGGCGGAGGCCGGAAAATCCAAACGCAAATTAGGCAGAATTTTTAGCTTGTCGAACGAGTTATTTGCCCTTAAATTTGGGGCACATTCTTTTTATATCAGTAAGAATGGTGAAACAAACAGTGGAAGTTACGAAGGCACATGTAAACATAGAAGTACCGGTGCGTACTGCTTTTGGTGCTGCGCGCGCTGTTTCGCTTAGATGCGCAGCAGGGCCTTTGGGGTTGTCTCAGACGACACTGGCCGATTGACGCAAGCGACGGTGTCTTACGTGACCATATTTGTCGTGCGAGCACCATGTTTCACGAAACGATTATTTTCTTCATGAACAAAAACAAGCCAGGTTTAATGCGGGCAGAAATAAACGAAAGGAAGAAAACAGCTTGCCGCGGTGTGGTGGCGCCATCTAGGTTGACGAACAGTAAGCAAGTCTCCGCTCCACACCAAGTTCAGCTGAAAGACCCGTTCTTATGATGTCATTGCAAACGTCGTTCAAACACACGTTTTCAGTTTCAGTTTCAGTTTATTCTCGTATTGAAAATACAGTTAGTAAAAATATATACAGATGCATAAAAATGCATATACATATGCGTTCTGGCGCGAGAATCAGAATTTTAGTTTAAATTGATTACTTTCGCAGTGTATAAAGCATCGTTTGCTTCCGGACAAGCGCTGGGGACACTATAAAACACGAAATCTTTCGAATAAAGCAAACTTGTATTTTACCTTCGTGGCCCCTTTAATACTGCCGGGTTAAGCGCGTGCTGCGGAACGCCTCGCGCTTCAAACGCATGTGGAGAGAGAAAGAGAGAAAGAGAGAGAGAGAGAGAGAGAGAGAGAAAAAGAGAGAGAGAGAGAGAGAGAGAGAGAGACAGAGAGAGAGAGAGAGAGAGAGAGATAGAGACAGAGAGAGAGAGAGAGAGAGAGAGAGAGAGAGAGAGAGAGAGAGAGAGAGAGAGAGAGAGAGTACTGTTTTCCGCCTCTGTAGCTGCTATTAGAACGGACACAAAGAAACGCATATCCACGAACGCCTCGCTGTAACGCCTCGCGCTTTCGAGACACGTCGACAAAGTTGGCTTTGCTGCAAGGCGCCCTGATGTGATGGGATCAAAAAATGTATGAAATCCGATCGTAACACAGCTCCGCTGCCCAAACAATACAACTAATCTCGATCTCAATTCTCGTTCAAAATAAATCTTACGTGCATTTCATACATGTTCAAAAAAATGGCGCAGCTTGCACTAGTGGTGCAATAAGGCTGGAGAAACAGCAGAGCTGGCGGCCCCTTTTCTTTCGTCGGAGACCCGGCTGTTGCACTTCGCATGGATTTACGAACTTGCCCCGGAAAGTTCTCCATGACTGGCAGGCCCGGATCGTTTTGTCCGCAGCCTCTCACATCTCTCTCCAAGTAGACCTCGTTAGCACGCGCTAGAACCCGCGGCAATTGGCTTCGCGCACTCGGCGTCTGTGCTGCTCACTTAAGTGCGAACGCGCGTGAACTAGCAAGTGGAACAGCACGCGAAAGATCACGCCACGAGCGCCGGGCTGCGTGTTCTCAAAGGTCGAGCTGGCCAACGCCGAGCGCCCCTCACGAGGCGCGCCCTCACGTGCAATCGGCTGGGCTGAATTTCCTGGCAATGCTCGACGGCGCAACTAAAAGCTTAAGCACATCTGCTGTTAAAATGCTAAAGCCAAGTACGCGGATTCGATTCCGGGCTGCGGCGGCCGCGTTTCTGATGGAGACGAAGAGTGAAAACGCCGGTGTGTTCGAGATTTCAAGATTACCAGGTATCAAAATTATTAAAGAACCCTCCACTATGGCAGGCCTCATCGCCTGTGTAGCGTCGTTGCGTTGAACCTCGTAATCAATTGAATTGTCCTACGCCAGTATTTGAACCCGTGGACGCCGATTTGAAGGCAAATAATCTATCCACTACGCTGCGTCCCCTCCAGTATTCAACAGCAGCGCCTCTAGCATTTCCTGGATATCTGGCGTCAAGTTTCGGGCGCCGCTTTTGCTACTATTGCAATACTATAGTTCACTGTAGCTAGGGGCTCGGCTTGACGTCTCCGTTTTCCCACTTTCTCGATCGTTTCGTGTCCCCGGATGGACGGCGCAGATTTCGTAGCGTAAGCTACACTGGCCGAGGTTGAGCAGTTTCGCGTGGACCTTGAAGGGTCGTGCTACGCAAGCGCGAGGAGCATTGGATTGGATTGGATTTGGATTAGATTTGGATTATATTAAATTGGATTGTACTCGATTGGATTGGAAATCCAAGTCAATACAATTGGAATATAGCTGTGTAAAGAATTTGGTCTGCACATTCACCGGTCTGCGCATTCCAGAGGAGTGGCGTCATAGCCGCGGCAGACGCACTGGCGCTGGCGTGTGCTCAAGTCAAGTTTGTAGCCAAGTTTGACGCTGCGCCGGAGCCTCTTTATAGCCGTTTCGCGTGGCTCCTACAGAGCCGTGCTGCGCATGCGCGAGGAGCAGTGACTGGACTGCAGTGGATTGGAAATCGTTTTAGCAGCAGTAAGCATGATAATCATTTAAGCGTAGACAACCAAGAAACGTAAGAATAACCAGCTGAACCTTAGCTTACGCTACGTATATCCTGGCATAGCCGAGATAAGCAACTGCTAATGTTTTTGCGGAGAGGTCCACCTGTTTCTCATGCAATAACAAAGTTAAAGCACAACAAAGAACCGGTCCCCGTATGGCGCACGGCACGCGGTCAGCACACCTACGCGTGCACGCCAACAGATTTTGCCTCTCAGCACACGCAGTGACGTCGGTCGCCTGATGAGTTCAGCAGCGAACAGTTTCTTCGCTCTGCTAACCGCTGTGACATCGGTTTACAGGCGGCGACAGCATCGTGCTGGTATAGCGCCACATTCAACAAGTGACACAGGATACAGTGGAATTTCGTTGGTACGATTCGGTATAATACGCCTTTCGGCTTAATACGATTTTCTTTTTATTCCTGCCCAACATCCCTTTGAAATAACGCATCTTCGCGCGTTTAATACGATCACAGTTTTGCCAAAGATTGGATAATACGATAACAAAAGTGGATCTTGACCGACATTTCTAGAGATCTTACGTTTACGGTTCGCAATACTAGCTCGAACCGATTTCCAAAAAGGCACGATCTGTGCGTTGAGGAGCCGCTGGGGCCGCGGTAGTGTCGGTTTTGCGGCGAAAACATCGCTGCCAGGCATGGCCGCTCCGTCAAATGATGATGATGATACGTCAGGAGATACACTGCACCATTTTGAGAAACGTATCATAATCGTATCGCAAGACGTCCTGGTTAAATGGGTATTCACACGACGGAGAAATCCGCCGTTTGGCTCCTAGGACTGCACGCCACGTGACCCCTATGTCACGGTTTCTCTCCGGCGCACAGCTCCGATCGGATCGGAAGTCGGAGCGGTGCGCCGTGTAATAGAAGGAGCTGGCCGAGCGGAAGTCTGCCTACGGTGACGTCACAACCTCCCTCGGATTTCTCCGCTGAAACGCTCCGTCGTGTGAAACCGCTTTGCAGGCCTCAAGGGAGTTAGAGCGCCAGGAGTCAACGTCGAAGGGCCAGTTCAACGCGAGAAAGTTGACATATCCGCGCTCTTCTTGCACACAGGAGACTTTCAAGCGTCTGGAGGCTGGATTTGACGATTTAGGGCGCGACACAGATTGTCGTACAGAACAGCGCCCGGGCAAGAGGAAAATACCGCTAGCTTCTTTTTTACGTTGCTGAAGAATGTAGTCCTGAACGTTGAAAAGTACCGCACAAATTTACCAGCAACGTCAACGTTTATCAGTAAGAGGGTCTTGCTGACGGAGTATGCATATTTTCCTCCTGTTTATAACCTGTTTGAATAATACGATTTTCGCATAATACGTTTTATTTTCCGGTTCCCGTGAAGAACGTGTCGACGAGATTTCACTGTACATGCATTGGCGCCTCTCATTCTGTGCCACAAGTGGCGCAGTCAGCTTTATAACGTTTTATAGTGCCTCGATGCCAGCTCCGCCGTACAGGGTGGAGACACCCCTTGAACGGTCCCGTGCCGCCGCTATTGGGTCAAAGTGCCCAACGCGCTGTTCTTTTAGTTTCCCACAAGACCCAGCAACACGAAACACATGATACCATTCAAACCTCGCCAGTAAAGCGCGTTGGCGCGAACTTTTAGCGCGGTTTTGATACAGTGACTTGCTGCGGCGGCGAGCGAGTGACCCAAAATGGCGGCGCCAGCGTATACGTGTCTCCACCCTGTACGGAGGACGTGCGTGAATCAAGGCACCCTATAAAGTTTAGCTACGTACCTCTCACGCTGTCCAGGCTGCGGTAAGCGAGAAATTTAGCGTTACGCGTACGCAAAGGCCGCAAAAGCTATACTAAAATACTCTAACGTATTCGTGGCTGTGATGCATGACGTCTGTGTGCTAGAAGCACGTAGGCTAGAGAGGTACGCGATTGCTCGGTTCGTAAACGTTCATTATACTGCGTGTTAGTCTGACTCACCTGAATATGACCCACGGCCTTCAAAAGCATCGTGCGCCAATATAAAAAGTTTTATAAATCCATCAAAAAGCTCCTAACAACCTAGTTTGCTTCTTTCAGAAAAAAAAAAGCAGCTCACACTAACGCGTAATACTTGAAGGTAGTGACGCTGTACGCAACCTTCCCGGCCATCGTGAAGGTTCAAGTCCACAATTGTAGCCGATTTGCTTCTTGTTCACTGCTGCACCTACCTGTACTCCACCATTGTTGCTATAAGTGCGAGCTTTTTTTTATTTGTTTGGAAGTGATAATCGTTGGACATCACCCTGGAGGGGCTACGCTATAACGCGCCTTCCTGGCTCCGAGCAAGTGTTGCCACGATTACGGGTAACGCTGAGTTTTTCTGTTTGTTTTTTTGTTGTTGTTGTTGTTGTTGTTGTTGTTGTTGTTGTTGTTGTTGTTGTTGTTGCTGTTTCATTTTTTTGTGTGTGGTAGGGGGGGGGGGGGGGGCAATCTTGGCCATTCTCCCTATGTGGGTATACTTGGCTTGACGAACGTACGCAGGGGAGCGCTAGGCTTTGTTAACTGCCTGCCGGTCGCCGAGAGGCCCGCGCTCACGTGCGCGCGCTCAGAAATTTCTTGGTGTTTTTGACTGCGGACATGAAAAATTGCGATTTGCTAAACAGATTCACTGTTAATATTGCAATCTTTACTGAAATGAAAAATAAGCAAGAAATGCCATTTAGTTTATGTAGTCTTCATTATATGGCGCTAGCGATCTTACAATGCGAGAGTTTTATTTTTTTTTTTTTTTTTCAGTTCAGAAGTGACATATTTCCAAAATAAGCAAACTAGGCCGTTTGGGGCACTTTCATGGATCTGCAAAACTTTTCGTACCGTACTTACCCGATTCTAACGCGCACCTTTTTTCCGCAAAAATAGGCCGAAAAATCGCATGCGTAGAATCGGATACGAAACCGAAACTGCCGAAACAGCTGACATTTCGTTCCACCCATCGCCATCTCCATCTCAAGATGGCACCAAAGCCTTTAGCAACAATTTTTCGGATCTAGGCACCTAGGCTTTTCTTTCAGCGTTCACACTAATCGTCAAATTATTCCACTTGCATGCTTGATAACATCAATGGCAGCAGCGGCAACGAAGGTGCGCCGCTTCCGCGGCTTACGAGCGGCTCCCACGCGTGCACAACGAGCGGGTGGCTGAAGCGTATGCCTCTGGAGAAGCTCGCGGGATGGGCATGCGAGGTGTGGACCACGATCCCAACGAACATGGTTGAACGTTCGTTCAGAAGTGTGGCATCGCGAACGCGCTTGACGGCACCGAGGACGAGATGTTGTGGTCAGCGGAGAGCGATGAGGAGCGAGATGAGTGAGGTTACTTCGGGGAATAAATCGCTGGTTTCTCTCGCATTCGTTGTTCTTGCTCACAAAGTTCCTTGTGGGTTGCAAACGGAGGTGCAAGTTTTTTCGGTTTTTTGCCTGGAAAATCGGGTGCGCCTTAGAATCAGGGGCGCGATAGAATTGGGTAATTATGGTATTTGTGCACAATTGTTTTTGAGCCCGTGACTCATGGAGTAGTACGTCGCATATGAATGTTAACGGGTGAGTCCCCTTAAATTAGATCGCACTATTGCTGTGAAAAGGCAGCGGTTCGCAGGTAGTCGCTGACCGACCGGAACATACACGGTATGCCGCAATATGCACACGCGACTTATGTGTTCTTATCAGCTTATTATCTGATACGAGTCCTATTTCGACTCAAGATAATAAACTAATTTTTGCCAGTTGGCGCCGCGAAGGCGCTTGCTCCTCCGGCGCCCCGGGTTGTCCCGGCGTTGCACTGCTGCCGGGTTCGGCTCCACGACCCACTTCCGGGGGCCTGTAATCAATATCTGAATTTTCCCCTAAACCCAGGACACCCTAGTCTCATTGAAGTCATTTGATGAGAGCAATGTATGTCAGTTTGTTCTTAACGAGACTCACACGAGGACACGGGTTCGATTCCCGGTCACAGCGGCCGCTTTTCTGATGGAGGCGAAAAGCAAAAACGCCCGTGTGTACGAGATTTCGGCGCACGTTAAAGATCCCCAGGTGGTCAAACTTAATCCGGAGCCCTCCACTACGGCGCGCCTCATCGTCTGCGTTGCGTCGGCGCGCTAAACCCTACAATCAATCAGTCTTAACGAAACTCAAATGCAGGGCCTTCATTTGTGTGATGCTCAGAAAAAAAAACAATGTGGTGTTCTCAGCAAAACAAATAAGTAAATTATTTTGCTGTGCTCGTTGATATTTTTACACATGAAGCAAATTCCTTCCAAAGTCAGTAAGCGTCAATTCGCCGTCAGCAGGGGCCACAATGTTGTGTTCACAACTATTTTGTGTACGAGGACGTATTGAAACAAAAACAAAAAATCCCAGCCATCGCAACTAACAGGAAACCTGAGGAGGGGCAGATCATGCAGTGTACAAATGCATTCTTGGCGCCTTGGCGTTTTTGCCCCCAGGAGATGAAACCATTGTTGGGGGGGGAGTCTAGAGGTATACAGCTTTGCTGTAAAAGTCTCGTGTCTTTGAAGCGCGAAGCGTTCTAGCGCGAGGCGTTAAAAAACTAATGTCGTGGTGTATTGTGTTAGTACGCGTTTTTCCCACATAGATAAAACGTTCTAGCGCGAGACATTGGAAAACGAGTGCCCCGGCGTCTTATTTAGTACGTGTTACGTTCTAGTGCGAGGTTTGGAGAGCGAGTGTTCCGGTGTTTATTACCGTGACTTCAAGGAGCCATGAAGACAAAATACCAGTTGGATTTATTAGAAAGACTGCTTAGTCCTGATAACAATGATACCAATATCATCGCAATCTTCGAACAAATAACGGAGATACGAAAGAAAACGTGTGAAGCCGTGGCGACCCCCTAGCCAATTTCCCGCAACTTTTCTATGACGTCACGGAACCTTGTTCGGGCGATTGGCGGCCGCCTAACTGACCTGTCGCGACGACACATGGCTAGACGTCTGTAATGGGGCCTCTAGTTCCATTTGACTGCATCACTTGAATGCTAACGTGCAGTTAACGCACTGAAAATTATGTTTTATTGTTGGCCCGTATGACGTCATTCTTGCTCATAACACGTCACTGTGGCGCAAAATTTGAAAATTTTTAAATACTTCTTGCTTTTTTTTCGTTAAAAAAACATCTTTTGTGGCTGTAATGGAGCTGAGTGAGATACTGAATCCTAGTTATTTCAAATTAAACGAAGTTGTATTTTCTCTTCATGGCTCCTTTCATGACACTGCGATGACATGAGGCGACGACGAGATGAGACCTCGACAGGCCGAGCCCCTAAGGTGCTTCGCCCCTAAAATAAACACCATTGAACTGCTCCGAGACTGGATACAGGCGCTTGTCATATTTTGTTGCATTATGAAATACATAAAGTTTCTTAATTCTGATGATCGCACGACTGGAAATAACTGCAAATATGCCAATGGCATTCCCTTATATGCGGCCGTAGTTTAGGGCAATTTTTATGGCTATTTATACATTTCATACTTTACAGGCATGAAAATGCTAGAGCATTCGGTAAGGGAGGTGAAAATTTAGGAGAATGAAACGGCGGACAACAACAAAAGCATGCAAAAAAAACTTATATAAAAGGTAAGATTTCAAGCAAAAAACAAAAACAAAACAGGTGTGGAAACTATCACTGAGAAGGAATGAAAGAATGCGAGGGCTGGCTGATAGGCGCGAGAAGTGGAAAAAAGGAACTACACGGTACATATTGACGGCCAAAGCACCATAAAGCAAATTCGAAGCCACGGGTATACAATGTGCGAACGCATACACAAATGATATCAGGCTTACGAAAGGTTCATACCCAAAATGCAAAACCAAAGTCATTCAAAAAGAATCTCAAATATTACAAATATGGATATACAAATATGAATCAGGGTAAAAAGAATGTGAGTAAAATAGAAGCAATATTACTAGCATCAAACATGGCTGTACCCGTGTTCACGAAATGATCTGCGATACCTGATACGCCCAGGAAGATTATTCCACATTAATAAGGCCCTCGTATGCGCCGGTAAATTGAAAGCCCGTGTTTTTCCATCGGGGAGTGAAAAGGTATGCTGTGGGCGTGTGGATTTGCGCAAGGGTGTGGTTAGGGTTAGCGATGACAGTTTCGTGCTATGAATCATGCGTTCAGCAGGCAGAACAACGCCACTAAGCAGTCAACACGTCATGGTGGAGTCGATTGTTGAAGTTTAATATTCCTACTCTGTACTGAGAGTGTAGTTAAGAGATATACACAGGGCTGCTTTTTTTTTTTGGTACTGAATTGTTGCGAATAGATAATCCAGGTAAGCGTACCAAATCGAAGTTAGCAAACGACCCTTATTGTGCACTATCAACTGGGCATGGTCGAACCTCTCTGTCGGAGACTATAAGTTATATTATTTTAGATCCAGTTCCAGGCATAGTTCGTGTTCGGCTTCTATAGAAATACTATTTTTGGCTCGTGTTCAGTTCGCGTTCGACGCACTCCGAAATGTGTAATGTGTTGTCTACATAAAGCTGTGCTTTGAAATTTCGATGATGAATACAGCTTGTGTGCTCCGTTGCCGGTAAAAACGAATTGAAAGCCAGGTGTGGTGCTTAAAATTTTTACTCGGTGCTGTTCCGCAACTTTTCAGAAAAGTAACCGAAGTGACCACGAGAGTCAGCAGTGGAGTGGCCACGAAGAAGCTAACGGAGTACTGGACGACAAAGAAGGTCTTACATTATGCCATTGTTGACATATGCTCGCCCAGTAACCTCACAAGCCAAATCGTAATACATGAAGCCACTATGAGAAGCGCACTGGACTTACTCAAGGTACGGCGTTTTTTTTTTTTTTTTGTCTCAAACGAGTGACGATTTTTAAAGGGTCCATGAAGACAAACTACAAGTTGATATTATTCGAAAGATCTCGTGTTCTATAGTGCCCCCAGCGCTTTTCCGGAAGCAAACGATGCTTTATATTCACCGCGAAATTAATCAATTTAAGCTACATTTTTTATCCTAGCGCCAAAATGTGTGTTTGAACGCCGTTTGCAATTACATCATAAGAACAGGTCTTTCAGCTCAACTTGGTGTGGAGTGGAGACTTGCTTACTCTTATTCAAACTAGATGGAGTCACCACACCGCGGCAAGCAGCTTTCTGCCTTTGGTTTGTTGCGAATGTATTTAAAGATGGCTTTTGTTCATGGAGAAAATATACGTTTCGTGAAACATCGTGCTCGCTCGACAAATATGGTCACGTAAGACACCGTCGCTTGCGTCAATCGGCCAGTGTCGTCTGAGACAACCCCAAAGCCCTGCATTGCTGCGCATCTAAGCGAAGCATATTGCGCGCAGTACCAACAGCAGTACGCATTGGTACTTCTGTTTACGTGTACCTTCGTAACTTCCACTGTTTCTCCCACCATTCTTACTGATACAAAAAGAATGTGCCCCAAATTTAAGCGCAAATAGCTCGTTCGGTGAGCTTATAAGTTCTGCCTAATTTGCGTTTTATTTTTCCGGCCTCCGCTAATTGCAGAGGTGGCTGGTATGACAGCATATCTTCTGTTGTGGGAAATGAGCTAATGGGTCGCATGGCCATTTCCTTTTTTCCTAATTATACGGCTTATTCGAGCGAATTTTACGTTAAAAGTGGTGTCAGTATGATTCTAACGAGGCAATCTTTTGAATGAACCAAACTCGCATTTTGTCTTCACTGCCCCGCTTTAAACATCGTACATAAGTTCATCCATGGGCAAATAAACTTCCAATATTAAAATATGAAACAAAGGAATGATCCCCCATAACGTGTTTTCTTTTAATGTAGGTCAAATAATTGGCTTCGCTACAACAGTGAAGTTCAGCAGTAGCATTTGCTAATGTTGCAGAAACGTGCTGTTATAGAACCTTCACGAACCATACTACGCGATTTTATTCGCACATTGCCATCTTTCACTTCTTTGCGAGACACAGACGCCCTCTCAATAAAGATGCCGGACACAATTCCCCTCTCGGGATTAATAAAAAAATAGTAGTAAGCCTGCTGAGATCGCAGTCCAGATTAAGCTTATGCATAGCTTTGTCGTAAGTGATTGCAGACTCGCGTGTTCTTTTTTGTTTGTTTTTTTACAATGCAATGAACCAGCATTATGCGTCTGACCACCGCACACGGAGACGACAAGCGAACACATCAGCGTATGGACCAACTTATCAGGCGCACATTCTGCTCCAAAAGCTTGAAAGAAGCCGTGAAGGCAACCTACATCTGTGGTCGATATTTTGAAAACAATTGGCCGCGTATCTGTTCCTTTCGTTGCAAATGTCGACAAAAGACAATAGTCTTTGTCGACATTTGCCAAGTAAATGCCTCCCTTAGCTTTCCCGCTCACCTCTCATTGTTGTTCCTCTTGCGTCGCGCTCCTCCCAAGGTGAAGACGCGAAAGGTTTGCTTAAATCATTTTAAATTTATCGCGTTCCACTGCTCCAGGCCGGGTGTCTTGATGCCAGCGCTGCCATGCGGTGGAGACGCGTGTGAATCGAGGCTCCCTACTACAACGGTTATAGAACCACGTTGATCTAGTCTATTTGCGCTCCAAGCAGAAAGTGGAATCTATCTTTTGCAACCTTTCGTCACTGCTGCGGCTTGATATCTTAAAATGCCGCCAGAAACTATATAGTGGCGCTGGCGACAGCAGGTGGCGGAGTGAATTTTTTTCTGAAGTGGATGTAGTATTTCATTTCGCAAAAATCAAGCATCTATAAATTTTTTTATTGAGGAACGCTGTGGACATCCCTTATGTATTAATTTTCTGTCTTTAATTTGTGTAATATCTTGTTCTTTTTAAACAATGTTGACAAGTATGAATATTAAACTGGACTTATACGTTTAGATTTGGCTGTGAGTGTATAAGACTATTGCAAAGATTTTGTTTCACAGCCCGGGGGGCTAAATCGAGTCATAGACAGACAGACAGACAGACAGACAGACAGGCAGGCAGGCAGGCAGGCAGGCAGGCAGGCAGACAGACAGACAAACAGACAAACAGACAGACCAAAATTTCTGGGTGTAAATAGCTCAAGAAAGACTATCGTCTTTAAAAACGGCGTTTGATAACTTGCTCCACTTCATTGCGACTCCGACAGGCGTCGTTCTCACGAAAAATGTTTCACGTTTCAGAGTTTTCCGCGTCTCCTGCTAACAGAATAAACCAAAGCGCTGAAAGCAACGGGAAGCAAATACAAACATCAAAACATCCCACTAGCCAACGTCATCAGTGAGGTGATTCCTAATGTTTCAAAAAAAAAACTGCAGTTCATTCCTCTGTCATAGGAATCAGTAAAACACGAAAGTGAAATGTGCAGCGAAATCTGCAGCTGAGTATGATTTGTGGGTCGGCGGCTGTGTTGTGGATGGGCTTGGCGAGCAAAGTCCTGCTGGCGGGTCGCTTCGGCAAAGGTGTATTGGCGTCATTCCCGTCACGGATATGACGCCAGTAAAATCTTGGTGTATCCCGGCATAAAGCAATTTCGTGTTAAAACATAAAACTCGCAAACGAACAACCCCGATCTAACGTACTGGTGATGATGATGATGATTGCTATTGGTTTCCTCTTTGTAGCGGGGTGATGACATGTCATCTTAACAAAAAGGACTAATATACCTATGTTTTATACTCTTGGTTTAATACTAGCGCTGCTTAGGGCAGGCATAAAAAGCTTATTAGGCCCAAAATACTTTTTTCTGTTACAGGTGGTAACTGTCCTAGGCAATGTTCCCCTCTCGGCTTTTCGTCCACCAGCATTGTAATCTTCTTTTCGTCCCCTCGACAGCCGTGAAGTTAGCTTCCTCTGTACTACCCTTAAATCCTAGGGCTTCTGGAAGCCGAATATTTCCCTCATGTAGATTTGGATGGATACCCTCACATTCTAACACGTTTCTGTTTTTTTCCGCAGACCATGCATACCCCATCATTTTGTGAATACTTCCCCGCACAGCTCCTAGTTGGCAAATAACCTACTCTAGCCTTAAAAAGCAAAGCACTGCCCTAGGAATTATCATAGAAATTTAACTTTCTGATGTTCTATTTCTCAGCCCTGTACATCTCTAATGACGTTTTAGCTTCCGTTTTTTCTCTCCATTTATTCGTTTCAATCTGCCTTGCCTCTTTTTTGGTTATCTTGGCTGTTTTGGATTCTCCACTGTTTTTCCATATTTCATCGTTAGCCTTCTAGTCTTCCTTAACCACTGCTTGTCCACGCTTTTTAAGTATAGGTACCTAAAAACCTTAGGTGTCCACCTTCGTTGATCCATGGCTCTCAACCTCATCTCAATACACATTTTACTCGTAACGACACCCAGCTTAACTTTTAACGACACCCAGCCCATATCTCCCTGTACTGCTTCGTTAGTTCTTTTTCCATGCGCGCCTAAGGCCAAACGTCCTACCGTTCTCTGGTTCACTTCAAGACCTGATAGAACGTCTGATTTTAAGCAGAGTACAGCATTCGCAAATGTGAGACCCGGAACCATTACTGCTTTCCACATTCATCTTACTACTTCCTACTTTATATTTGTTATACCCCCACAGAGCTCTATGCTTCATTATAGCTGCGTTTCGCTTTTCCTTAACCTTAAGATGCTTTTCGTGAGTTCTTGAGTAGTTATCCCCTTATACTCTTTAGTACAAAAGGTTGCTTCCCCGCAAAAAGACCCTGCGTGCAGGGGTGCACCCTTTACAGGCCGCTTTCTTCGTTGTACTGGCGTCACTTCCGTGACGGATATGTCGTCAGCAAAATCTTCGTGTATCCGTGAATAAAACACTTTCGTGTTAAAAACATTATCACTCACACCCGCCGCGGTGGCTCAGTGGCTAAGGCGTTGCGCTGCTGAGCACGAGGTCGCGGGTTCGATTCCCGGCCGCGGCGGCCGCTTTTCAGATGGAGGCGAAAAGCAAAAACGCCCGTGTGTACGAGATTTCGGCGCACGATAAAGATCCCCAGGTGGTCAAAATTAATCCGGAGCCCTCCACTACGGCGCGCCTCATCGCCTGCGTTGCGTCGGCGCGTTAAACCCCCCCAATCAATCAATCAATCATTATCACTCAGGGCTTTAACTCATGGCTGTCATTCAAGCGTGCAGTCAAACGAGTCAAACGGAGAGAGCGAGAGAGAGAAACTATTGTATACGCCAGTTAAGAGGGCGGGGTGGCCGGTGGCATGAGCCTGACGGCGACAGCGGTGGCTCGGTTCACCAGGGAGATTTGGATCCCCGGATACGAGCTACCCAGCGCCCCCTCCCACTGCTCGTCACACGCTATGGAGGGGAAGGGATCATTAGGACATGCCCACATGGAGTGCGACACGGTGGCTAGAGCACCGCACGAAGGACAGTTGAGGGAGGGAAATAGTGAGGGGTGAATATTGTCACGAAGCCAATGACGACACAGTTGTCTTGAAGGAGAAACAAGTTTGTTGGAGCGAACTTGTGCTCCCCTAACAACTGAAAAGAATACAGAGGCGGCGAAAGAGCGGTCAACAAAGTGACTTGCGTCGGCGAGCGTCGCAGAATCGAATGCCACGGCGTCTGCTGTGCAGGCTTTTATCTTTCGGCGCGAGAGTTTCTGGAAACGTCGATTCACATCCAGAACATTGTAGATCACAGAAGATTATTCTGGGCTAGCGGCGTTAGGGCGAAACACTCTGCTTATCTGAATGAGATAGCCCGTGCGGCATAAAAATAAAGAATGGAACACGCGCTTCGCCTGGGACACAGATAACAGAGCCGGACGCGGCCGGGCATTAAAAACAAACAATAAATAAACAAACCCTTACATGGTTCGCGGCATTACCCCCCCCCCCTCTAAGAGTGCATCGACCCGATGCTAAAATAAAACGACAATCCGAACAAACAGCCACAACAAAACAACAACAGGGTTCGTCATCTTGCGAAGTACGGTTTGAGGCGAACCACGTGGACGACTTCGGGTCGCGTGCGTCGTCGTGATGTGCCGGAATCACCACCGGGGATCACTTCGTAGGTTAATTCGCCTACACGTCGTAGAATCTGGTAGGGTCCGAAATACCGTCGCAGAAGCTTCTCACTGAGTCCGCGTCGTCGAATGGGGGTCCAAACCCACACACGATCCCCTGGTTGGTACTCGGCGTCTCGGCGTCGGAGGTTGTAGCGGCCGGCATCCACCAGCTGCTGGTCCGTTATACGAACTCGAGCGAGCTGGCGGGCCTCCTCCGCACGTTGAAGGTATCCTTGGACGTCGGCGTTGAGGTCGTCGTCTTCTACATGCGGAAGCATGGCGTCAAGCATTGTAGTCGGCCGTCTTCCGTAGACAAGCTCGAACGGTGTCATCTGCGTAGTTTCGGCCTGCAAGAGCCACCACGTGCGTTCCTGGGAGTTATTAAGTCTGACATGCGCGGGGGGAGACGCGCGGCGGGAGAGACGGTAGTCTAGGACCAAGTCGTGATAGCTGAGAAGGCTATCTCGAGCCGATCTGGCACCGTGGGAGGGGACAAGCCTGGGGCCCGCTCGGATAGTGAGTTCTCGAGCAGTAGCGTGGCCGCCTCGTTACCCTCCACACCGGTGTGCGCTGGGGCCCAGATCAGTTCTATCGGGGTGGTGGGTGGATTTTTGGAGAGAATTTGGAGGGCTTGTGGGGTTATGAGACCCCAGGAGAAATTTTGAACGGCCTTCTTCGAATCAGAGATTACGACTCCGGGGGCTGGCCGTTGAGTTAAGGCTAGAGCAATTGCTGTCTCTTCCGCCGTCGCGGGACAGGTGGTACGGACAGAGAGGGAGGTGATAGGGGGGCATTTGGTCGGTCGACTACTGGCACTGCGTATGCGGCGTGGTGTCGATAGTCCGCCGCGTCGACATAAAGTATGCCTGGATTTATTGGAAAGTGCCGGCGCAGCTCTCGTGTTCTATGCTCCCTGCGACCCTTGTGATGAATGGGGTGCATATTGCGCGGTATGGGGCGGACTATAAGACACGCATGCGTATCGCGGGGAATGGGGAGTCTCTTATCAGTAATTAAAGGGGCGTGCAGCTTCAGACGATCTAGTATGTGCCTTCCGGTGGAGGTTGCCGAAAGCCTCCGCAGTTGATTAATATGATGGGCTTCCACGAGTTCCTCCGCGGTATTATAGACCCCCAGACGTTCGAATGGAGCAGTGGATGCGTGCATGGGCACTCGTAACACCGCCTTATAAGCTTTTCTAATGAGGCCATCAATTTTTTGCAGTTCGGTTTTTGTTACATGAAGATAAGGGAGTGAGTAGGTGATGCGGCTTATTACGAAAGCTTGTACCAGCTGGAGTCTCTGTCTCCTTAAGTCCTTTGTGACGGGTGGTTATTCGTCGAATTAGGCCGATAGTTTGGTTTACATGCGATGTAATTTGCGATATAAATTGAGTGTTTGATCTGTTACGCTGCATGAATATACAAAGAATTTTAACACTTCCTACTGTTGGGACGGTGTTGGTCCCAATCTGAATTTGTATGTCCGGTGGGGCTTCCGATCTACGCTTCGCGGGTAGAAGGAGCTCACATTTCTGAGATGAACAGTTGAGTCCTGCCGCACCGCCTCTTCGACAACCACCTGTGCACCAGCTTGTAGGGCTTCTTCTATGAGGGCATCGCTACCACTCGGTTCCCAGAGTGTAATGTCATCCGCGTACAGGCTAAAGTGAAGGTGCGGGATTCTTTCCAGCCTCTTGGGGATGTTGAGGAGGGCGAGATTAAACAAAAGCGGAGACAGTACGGCACCCTGCGGAGTGCCAACTGAGGGCAGTTTAACAACGTCTGATGTGACGTCTCCCACCTGAATAATTGCAGTGCGAGACGTGAGGAAGTCCTCGACGTAGTTGTAAGTACGTTCTCCAGGGGAGGCTGTTGCCAGCCCTTGCAAGATTGTCTTGTGTGATACCCGGTCAAAGGCTTTCGTGAGGTCTAGGGCAAGTACAGCGGCCGTGTCCATTTTTGACGGATGGGTAATTACTTTTCGGGATAGTTGAAGAAGAATATCGTCAGTGGACAATCCTGATCTAAAGCCAAACATGGAGTCAGGAAGAAAATTAGTAGAGTTGAGATAATTCATAACGCGAACATGGATGATGTGCTCTAGTACTTTTCCAATGCATGAAGTGAGGGAGATGGCCCGAAAATGATCAATATTGAGCGGCTTCCCCGGTTTTGGTATCAGGCCAATTTTTGAGTGCTTCCAGGACTGACTTAGAACACCGACTTTTCAAAAATGGTTATAGTATTTTGTAAGTGTTGAAATTGATTGGTCGTCTAGATTACGGAGCATCTTATTTGTGATGCCGTCTGGTCCTGGGGCCGACCCTGGGCGAATGTGGAGGAGGGCGGCTCGTACCTCCGCCGCCGTTATTTCAGCATCTAGTTCAGCATTAGCTTCCCCTGAATAGGACGGAAGAGCCTGTCTATCGCCTATCGGGATGTAAAGAGAGCGTACCTCATTGAGGAGTTGCTGATTTGTGCCCGGGAAATTATGAACTATGGCGGATAGTCGATTCAACTGAGTTGTCTTGGACCGTTCGGGATCTAAAAGATGTCTGAGAAGTGACCATGTTCGTTTCATACTGAAGTTTCCTTTCATCTGATCACAGATCTGGCCTCATCGATCTCGCGCTAATTGGGCAGCGTGGTTTTGTATGGACTTAAATAACTCAGCTAGCTTCAGGCGGAGTTTGCGGTCGTGCTTGTTGTTGCGCCAGTGGCGTTCTATGCTTTTGAATGCTTCCCACATGTGCTGTAGCCGGGAGTCTATTACATCCGAAGGAATTTCTGGGTCTAAGCGAGTGCTTACAAGTCGGGCATCGGAGATGATTCTGTCTACCCAGTCCTGGAAGTTGTCGGTGCTAACTTCTTGCGAGGGGTTATTAGCACGGACGTTCCGGAATTCCTCCCAATTAGTAAAATAGGTTTGTCTGGTTTGCGGCGGAATGGTAACGTCGAGGAAGATATTCGTTTGAAAAATTAAGTGATCGCTGCCCAGCGATTAATCAGTGCAGGTCCAATGGCAGTGCTTGATTTTGTGAGTGAGAGTGAAGTCTGGGCAGGAGTCTTTTTGGACGCTATTGCCAATTCTTGTGGGGATCAAGGAATCTGACTCAATGACAAGCCTGTGTGCTTGTATTTGTTAACATATCAAGCGACCCTTTTTTGTACAATGAGAGCATCCCCAAGCAGTATGAGGGGCATTGAAGTCCCCTGTTATGACCAGCATGTGATTCTGGGCTGCCTGCTTAGCGAGAGAAAATATGTGACCAAATTTGTACCCAGTATCTTTGGGGCTGCTATATACGTTAACTATGTATATCCTAAGGGCAAGATCATGAGCGACATCAACGCTATCGAACTTAGATCTTTGAGCTGGCGCATTCCGTTGAACCAAGACCGCAGTTTTTGGATTGGTTATACATTGGAACGCCTTGTAACCCGGGAGCTTAACTGCAGTGCCTGTTTCCTGTATAACAATAACTACAGGGGGTGACTCCGTAGACTGAATGAGCATCTGCAGATTGGGGCGTACCCTCTGCAATTCCACAGCCAGACTCGGAGCACCTCCTAATTGTTGCTCATACGTGGTGTCATAAGGGGGCTTGTTCACCGCAGGAGGGGCCGTGGAAGCGTTAATACGGGCAAAAGTTTCCGTCGTGAAATTGTGCAGTTCTGTTCGTAGTTCTTCAATGTTGGCCTGAACAACGCAGAGATTGCCTTGCAGGGCTTGATAAAAGTTGGAGTATTCTGCCTTTTGCTCCAGGAGCGCCTGCTTACATGAGTCTTCTATAGCGGTAAGGTGCTTGCCCACCAGTTCCTCTCTGTCCGACAGGGCGGGTGCGGACTGGGAGTCGTCTGAAACTGCCTTACGCTTGGGTGGTGGGGGATTGGGAGAGGGAGAGGGAGCTTCTTCCACTTGAGGAGTAATTCTCTGTTTCAGAGATTGGTTTTCCTGCCTGAGTGCTGCGTTCTCCTGGCGAAGGAGAGTCATTTCCGCCCTAATGGCGTTAAGCTCTTTAAGGATGTCATGGGAGGGAGGAAGGCTCTTTAAGGATGTCATGGGAGGGAGGAAGGGGTGGGAGCGGGTGCGACGAGCCAGGGTGGGAGGCGCTCGGGTAGCTCACCTGTTTTCCGAAGTTCAGTTCGGGTTTTGACGAGGTGACCCGGCGGCGGGGCGAGCAGTTGCCACCAGTTGTTGTTTTGGGTCCCGCGTCGTTGGCCTGGCTGGTGGGCAAATTGCCGCTCCGTGCTTTTGATAACTATATCTTTGAAAATGTTTCCAGGCATGAAGGAAAGAGTGATGGCATTTATCCGAAGCGTTTCAGAGTCCCTTTAACAGTGATCTGTCGGCATTTAAACTGGCTCTTGCAGCGTTATAGTGTCTCATGTATTAAAAAGCAGGCCACGCGCTGTTGGTTGGCACGTACGAATAAAGATGAATAATGAATATTTAGTTTGATAACAGCGCTAGGACTGGACACAGAGATTGATTGATTATAGGGTTTAACGCGCTGACGCAACGCAGGCGATGAGGCGCGCCGTAGTGGAAGGCTCCGGATTAATTTTGGCCACCTGGAGATCTTTAACGTGCGCCGAAATCTCGTGCACAGGGGCGTTTTTGCTTTTCGCCTCCATCAGAAAAGACAGGACATAGAGGAGGCGGCACGAGACTGGGCGCTCCTTCAGCCCTGTCCTAGCGCTGTTATCAAAGTAAAAGTGACCCAAATGTACCAACAAGCTCGCATTAACACTGAATAATATTGTTGCAACTTAACATCAGCGACGAAAAGAAACAAAACAAAACTTAAAATAAAAAAGAACCCAACAAATTTGACAACTCACTGCCAAATCTGGCTGGAAAAAAGTTTACTATGTAGACAAGCGGCGTCGAAATCGTGCGAATTGGCAGATAATTCTCTGAATTTCTGCTGATTTTTTTGGTCCAAAAATACAAATAGCTCGAGCTAGATCCTCGACGTCGCACCGCGAACAATAAGAAACACTAACAAGAAATGGCTCCCCTACAGTCAGAACGCGGGAATGTTAAATCTACTTTTTCAACTGGAGGAGAAGAGCGTGAGACTGTGGCTGGGACAGAAGTGGCAGCTACGTGGCAGGTACGGCAGGCGACTATCGCCTTTCAGCGACACTTGGAGCGAAGCAAGCAGATAAGCGGCCATTTTTTTTTATTACAGTCGTCCGTTGCATCTGAAAAGCCCGTAAGGTACCAAAAATAACGACACACTTATTCAACTTTTTGCATAAAGCGTGGGTTCACTTGAGCGTTCTCCACTTCATTGTGATTTTCTTCGAGTGTCTTCAGTTCTTTCCGAAATGTTCTTATAAAATAGTAGCCGCCCAGTCATCACCATCACCAGCCTGTCTACGCCTACTGCAGGGCAAAGGCCTCTCCCATTAATCTACAATTACCGCGGTCCTGCGCTAACTGCGACCAATTTATCCCCGCAAACTTCTTGCTCTCGTCTGCCCATCTAACTTTCTGACGACCCTTGCCACGCTTGCCTTGTCTAGCGATCCACTCTGTTACCCTTAATGACCAACGGTTATCTTGCCTTCGCACTAGATGACCTGCCCACATCTATTTCTTCGTCTTAATTTCTACTAATATGTCATTAACGCGCGTTTCCGAGTATCTCCCTAGCCGCCCAGTAGTTGGTTCTAAAATTCTGTAGAAACCTCACTTTGGTCGCTGACGCTGGTGATACCTCCAGTAAGCCCTTGCTTCACGCTAGCAACACTGTTTTGGGAAACCAGACCAAAGAGACATTAACTCGCTTGCTGCTTTGCTTTTTCAGCTGTTCCGGGAAGAGCAGACAAAGCTGCAGGCCGCCCACCCGTCGTCAGGTCGCGGGTTCATTATCGCGGGCGTGCGAATTTGGCAGGGAATACCAAGTCCTACTACTGTGGGATACATCGCAGCTATGAAGTGAGTGCTGTCCACAAATGTTCGGTTCATACAGGGCGAGTTATAAATTGGCTGCGCCATGTCCCCAAGCAAAATGGGATAAAAGTGTCTTTTGCCGCCTGAAGTCCCAATCTTTTGAGTCGTCGCTACGATGATGACTGTCAGTATATTTACGAGAGCGCCCCCGCGCCTGTGTGTCGTCACGATGCGAAATTGGTGTAGGACTTCAGTTGCTTTTGTTGTTTTTACTTGGAGCTCTCTATTCTGTTGTCAATTCACTTTAAACATCCGTTATTGTATGGATGATGTACTCGTGAGAACTTGTGCCATCATAACTTTTCCCGACGCGAGGTTGCATCTGGTACGCGAGGAAGAGGAATCGGGTGGAGTTAACCCAGTTGCCCGTTTCTATTCCTTCATTCCAAGGCAGTTTTCTCGCTATCCCAACTCGGTTGTTTCGAACCATGACTAATATCAAACTTCCTGAACATTCCTTAAAAATGTACCCCAGTTACTTAGGTCGAACAATTTTTCGTCCCCATTTGGAATCAATAACGCCACACTATCGCCTTTTCGGACCTAACTGAGTCAACACCCGTGGGCTTTCGACACGGGTCCGAATCATCACGAAAGTCTAATCAGCTGACTGATGTTGCGGATCTGGTAGCGTGACCGGTGATGGCGTCCATTGGTCCGGAGTTGGGGCAAACATTGGGGCCGAGTAGGACGACGAAAGAAATTTAATGTACAGATGTTTACATGGCGTTTGACTGAGTGAACAGGGTCCTGTGCTCCTGTGCATGCGAGAATAAATAACCAGGTTGGGTCCGCCCCCTTTTACCCTTTCTCCCGCTGCTTTCAGGAACGCACCAATCACGAAAATCCGTGGCACTGACATTGACGTCCACGCACTCACTGATAGAAGCCACTTTCCCTCTCGCACAGGTCAGCGTCAGGTTGACTTCCGTGGTGCAATTTTCCTAAGGTCGGAGCCCTTGGGACCATCCGAGGTTGAAGCGACCGTAGGACGCTTGGGCTCCGTTGGTAATCCGGCGCTGGGCGCTCGTTGAATAGCGGCGTCTCAGACCCGCCAACAAGGGGACCCCAGAAGCGCGGCTCGCAGTCGAAGAAGGCAGGACCACTTCGATTACCGCCGAAAGATCAATGCCACGCGATGTCTTTGTCAATCCCTCCGTGCAACGTTTTCGGTCATTGTTACTTGCCTCGCCGGTGGGTGCGGACAGCGGCTTCGGTCCAGCAGCAGCGTCTTGCGTCGCCGTGTCATTGCATGCACAGCCGGGTCGCTCTGGGATAACTGGCGATAGCCGGGCGACGGAAGGATCGCGTGATTCAACCCGATAACATTGCAGACGATCGTCGCAATACCAGTACGCCGATCGCAACACTGAGAATAACCTTCTCTTGTGCTACTATTCGGCCTAAGGGAATCGTGGTGCTTTTTACGATGTTAATACATAGCGCCAACTGGTTTTGTTTTGATTATTTCGAATAAAAGGAAATATTTTCTAACCATAAAAAATATCTTGAGATCGAAAATCCAAAAAGTACTGATGACAACTTCTTGGATAGCCGTCAGATGATTAAAACGTGAAATTGCGCTGACCTGAACGATCAGTAAAACGTTTCTGTGGCATAAAACACACAGACACTTTGTCAGATAATGAGTCATGTATCCCCTGACCGTGTGGAGGCGCTAAAGCAGGCTGGAATAATATTCGAGCAATATTCCTAAAAATATATTTACAAAGCGTTTGACTAAGTACCCACTGCAGCTGGGCTGAAAGCAGACGACATATATGAGATGAGCGGCCGGATAACACTTCACAAACAAAGCGATAAATTCCCAATGCGAAAGAAAGTAAGACAGGGAGATATTTCACCAAAACTGTTTACAGCATGACTGGAGGGGGTATTCAGAAAGCTCGACTGGGAAAACACAAGATTAAGGATAAACGGAGAACACTTGAGTACTTTTAAGTTTTGTAGACGATATAGTATTGCCGAGTGAGACTGCAGAACACCGCCAAAAATGCTTGAGGAAATGCAATCAGAAATTACAGTAATGGGGCTAACAATAAATGTGAATAAAGCTAAAGTAATGGGGAATGAGCATGCCGAAAGCACCCTCTTTAGCTTAGGAAATGAAGCGCTAAAAGAAGCAAAAAATACGCCCACCTCCGCTCGCGGGAACCCTGGTGTGATGCAACGCATCTCATGGGGGGTTCCATTGGCGTTTTCCATCGTATTGATTACGCTTATAGCAGGGATTCTCACGCGAAGGGGGGTTGGGCGTAATTTTCCATTTTCACCATGCAATGCACATGCAGTACACGTATGCTCAGGTACGGTCTTTATTGCAGTACGGTCTTTATTATTATTTTAGTGTCTTGTGGTCCGTAAAGTGCACAGTTAGGGGCTCGACGATTCGTCGAGTACTGCGAGAGAGTGCAAGCGTAACGCGGACGACCGTCGACTGAGTCCGTCGGAGCGCGGCATGCCGCTTTATATTCCCAGCGCCCGAAGGAGAGGAGAGCGCGGAGAGAGAGTACTGCACATCCACAGCGCCGCCCCCCGGGCCTAGAAACGGAGTGAGAGCGCGCTGCGCCGACCCGCAGCTGTTTGGGAGAGAGCGTTCGCTATCGGAGAGAGGAGAGGAGGAGAGGCGCAGCTGTGCGGACAACGCCGGGCAGACGCAGGAAGGACAGAGGGGCGAACATGAGATGCGTTGCATCTAAAAGAATATAAATACCTCGGACATACGGTTAGTGCTGACCCCAACCGCGAGACAGAAATCCAGTGCATGATAGGTATTGGCTGGGGAGCACTCGGCAAGCACTCCCAAATAATGAAAAGTAAGCTAGCCCTATCACTCAAAAGAAAAATATGCAACCAGTGCAGAGTGCCGGCGATGACATACCGAGCTGAAACTTGGCGCCTTACTAAACAAATGGAACGCAAACCTAGATCGGCTCAACGGGTTGTGGAGCGAATAATGTTAGGAGTAGCACTTAGGGACAGGAAACTAACTTCCTGGATAAGGGAACAAACGCGAGTTTGCGTCCCCGTTCTGTTTGCGTATGTGCATAGATCTGTGCATAGGTGCGCGTGCAAGTGGTCTCGTGTGTGTGTGTGCTCGTAGATGCTTCTAGGTGCGTGTGTGCGTGTGCGCGTGTGCGTGTGCGCGCGTGTGTGTGCCTGTGTGCGCGTGTGTGTACGGGCGCGCGTGTGTGTGTTGTGTGTTTGTGTTGTGTTTGTTGTGTGTGTGTGTTGATGTATAGGTATGTTCGTGCATGTGCATGCGTGGTTACATGTGTGCACGTATGTGCGTATACGTTTGCGTATGCGCATGTTTCGCTCATTGTGAAAAAAATTCAGGGAAGCTTGCACTCACGCCCAGGGCGTGAGTGGCGAAGCTGTTGTAGGTGAACATTGACGGACGCAAAGCTGAGTATTAGTATCGTTTGTGGTATCGCGGGTGACGGCGGCTTGGCATTACAAGTAACTTATTTTGAGCAAGGCCAGGGTGAGCTCGTTGTTTTGGTCGACGTTTTCGCACGTTACTCTGAAAGCGCGACTTACCGTATCTAGCAGATGACATGCACGCCGAGCCTCTGGAGGCGCGGCCTGTTCCTCGTCCGTGCGAAATATATCAGCGGTCGGGCCATGTGCAGTCAATGGTCACCTACACCAGCTTCTACATACAAGTCACGGCTCTTCTGCGGTACAGAGCGCATGCGCACAGCGACAGGAGGACGAACGAACGATGGTTGGTCGGTCCGTAGGTCGGTAGGTCGGTAGGTAGGTCGGTAGGTAGGTAGGTCGGTCGGTAGGTCGGTAGGTAGGTCGGTCGGTAGGCCGGTATGTAGGTCGGTAGGTAGGTCGGTCGGTAGGTCGGTAGGTAGGTCGGTAGGTAGGTAGGTCGGTCGGTAGGTCGGTAGGTAGGTCGGTAGGTAGGTCTGTAGGTAGGTCGGTCGGTAGGCCGGTATGTAGGTCGGTAGGTAGGTCGGTCGGTAGGTCGGTAGGTAGGTCGGTAGGTAGGTAGGTCGGTCGGTAGGCCGGTATGTAGGTCGGTAGGTAGGTCGGTTGGTTGGTTGGTTGAAATCAAAGGCGCGTACTCAGATTTGGTAAAATGGTTAAAAGTTCAAACTAACGGTAAAATAGAGCTGTGGAGAATGTGCGGGACGTGATGTTAATAATTTTGAGAACCCAAGAAAAAAACTATAACATACTGAAGCAAAACCGGTACTACACGTACCAGAAAAAGAAAGCACGAGACGTGTTTTAACAGGGTAGGTGACCTGATTGTGAAATAAAAGCGTGAAGGGCGCGCCAAGCATCCCCGTGGCAGAAACCTAAGCCCGATGCCCCAAATGACAGTAAATTCAAAACAGACAAGGAAAGACCCAGGCGCCGGAGGGGAACCTCCTGGAATAGATTTCGGAGAGAGGAGAACCACCGGAAAGACAGCAGGAAATGTTCAATCGTCTTATTTTGTTGACAAAACTCGCATATGGCCGAAGGCGCTATGCGTGCGCGGTGAAGGTAGAAATTCAAATTGGGCACTCGGCAGCGAAAGCTGGATGTGGCCTCGCACAATCGCGATTCGCGTACGCTATGGCATGTCTTTCTCGTTCATAGCAAGTGTTGCCACGATACGGCGAACGCTGGAGTTTCTTTGTGGCCAATGTTGGCCAATCTCCCTAAGTGGGTGTGCGTGGCTTGACGAACGTGCGCTCGAGGCACGCGTGCACGAGCGCTCGGCCTTTTCTTGGTATTTTTAACTGCGGACACCATGCACAAACGATTTGCTCGCTCAACAGCTTCGCCGTTGATAGCCAAACCGTCATGACAGTGCTCTTTAAAGCAACGCTTTCTACCTCTACCAGCAAATGGTTCTTTCGTGCGGTGCAGGACTACAAACTCCCAACGCGGTGGAGGCGGCGGTGGGGGAAGGGTATGACGCGGAGGGTTTCATGGACGGAGCACACTAGAGATGGCGCGGAGAATTTACCCAGCGTTCTCCGCGCGGAAGTGCCAGCTCGCCGGCGGTGGCGTCGGCGGTACGGCTTTGTCGTCTGCTTTAGCGACGCTTGTTTTGGGCCGGTTTGGTGCAGCTTCGCGTCCATTGCGTGGTGCGTTCGCACGGCTTGATTAACTTGTTCGACAGCACCTCCAGGGTAACCCGCACCCGACGGAATTAACTGGTCGTACGGCAAACATACGTTAAGGATAGGTTTGCAGGGCGGGAAAACAAGATGTACAAACCACATACAGACATCTGGCCACTAGATAAACGCTACCTTTTGCCCACTGCTTGCCTCGAATGGGACTCCGATTTCTAAATTGGTGAATACCAATTCGGTTGCGCTTTAAGAGGTATTGCAAAAGGGAAAAGTAGCAACACGTTCTGAGAAATAGTGATTTAAAAGTTCCCTCAACTTTCTCGCAATTCGCAAATTTTATAAACTAACTAGTTTAAATCTGTATAAATGGAAATCACTAAGCTCACATGCGGAGTTGTTTCGGTGTCTGCGCTTGTGTCGCGCGGGGTCGTAGCCCCAAGCTAGCACATCAGGGTGGCGAGGTTCCGCTGTCTCACCCTTCGAAAGACGCTCCTCTTCGTTTTTCTTTCTCCCGACTAACGGCCGGGCTACAGCGGTGGCAATGGGCAGTGATTTTCGCGACAAATTGCTTTGAAAGACTAAAGGCGACCGCAGCCTTCCACATTGTCACAAAAGGCAGCTTCACAACAGTTTTTAGTTGGGACAGCGTGTGAACTTAGATAACAACCCAGCCTCTAAAAAAAATGGGCTCCAATCCCCGCTGTGGAGATGGTTGGAAAGCAAAGCTTTCCAAGGACATTCACAACAATGACCTATATGACGTCACTTGAATTCACACACGTAGCTCTACAAAGAGTGAAACCAGAGATTCTGCCAGTCGTTACCAGCAATTAGTGGGGGCGGCGTCCCGAACGCAGAAGCAGTGTCGGCCACGCTCGGGCTACAGCGTCGGTCCGCCGCCCTAACCCATATCTTGCATGGGTGAAAACGTGCAACATTGTCGTTTCTGCTGCCTCAAAATATCTTGCTCAGGGTATCAATAGGTGACTTGCAAAGAATGTAGGGACGCAAATAGCCAAGTAAATAAATTGTTTCTGTTCGGGACGGCTGACAAAAAATTTCACCTGACGTAAAAAGGTGGATTGATTGTAGGGTTTAACGCGCCGACGCAACGCAGGCAATGACGCGCGCCGTAGTGGATGGAGGGCTGAGGATTAATTTTGACCACCTGGGGTTCTTTAACGTGCGCCGAAATCTCATACACACTGGCGTTTTTGCTCATCGCCTTCACCAGTAAAGCGGCCGCCGCGGCCGGGAATCGAACCCGCGGCCTTAGCCACTGAGCCACCGCGGCGGGTAAACGTAAAAAGATACCCGAAGTGGTCAGTATTGTAAAGTAACTCTAATCTATACGACCATTCGCATGTGTAAACTAAAAATTCTTCAGAAATTCAGATATTTACTAATGCGTAGAATTCTTACGCCGCTGTCTGCATTGTGCGTTCTTTACCGCTGGATTTGGCTATAAGTAGCCGAATACGTAGGGCGATGTTAAATTTTTAATTTTTCTTTTGGTTATTTTCTCCAATTATGAAATTTCCACTATTATAGCGATTGAATGCATTTACTTGGTCAATTATGCATTTTTGCGCGGATGCAGCAGTATAAGGACGGTCCATTTTCGCGATTTTTTTATTGGCGTTTTTGTCCTTCTCCAGGCATTTTATTTTGTTCGTTTTAAAGAAATGTATAAAATGCAGACATTTTATTTCCTCAGTTTATTTTTGTAGCTATTCTTTCATTTTTCTAATTTTTTGTTTATTGAAATTACCTCCATTACCGCTATTATGACCATTAAGTGTGTTATGTCGCCAGTGCGCTGCGCAGTTGGTTCCAGTATTTTTATTCCCATTTCCAAATTTCTTTTCCGGCCTTTCTCAGTTTAGCCTTCGTTTTTTGGAGATGTACAAGATGCATATTTCTAATTTCGTTGGTTCATTTTTTGTAAACCTCCTTTTTCGTGTTTCTGGTTTGCAAAATTTCGTTCGACCTATAGGTTCAATCACTATTTCGCGATTATAACAATTAAATGTGTTACTTCGTAAATTATGCGTTTGGTGGAATATAGAGGCGTAACACTGTTTGCTCGTTTTTTGCTATTTTTATTGATATTTCCAATTGTATTTTTTATCTTTTTTAGTCCAACGTCGTTGTTTGGAGGATATGTATAACAGCGACATTTTTTTTTTATTTCTTCAGTCTTCTTTATATTCTTTTTGTATTTTCTAGTTTTTCTAAAGTTCATATTCACCAATAATCTCCATTATAACGGTTAAATGAGTGATATCCGCAAATTATGCATTTTTGTGTTGGTACAGGACCTGGTTGTCCCATTTTCGCTATTTTTAGTTCCCATTTTCGACGTTCTTTTCTATGCTTTCTTAGTCCAGCGTTCGTATTTTGGAGCAGATTTATTAGATCGATATTTTTTACTTCGGCCATTCATTTTTGTAATTCTTTGTATTTCTTCGTTTTCAAAATTTCGTTCCACCAATTAACTTCATTTCCGCAATTTTGACGGTCAAATGTGGTACTTTTGCCATTCGTACATTTTTATGCCAGCGCAGGGCGTAACACGCGGTGGGCACTCACGAAAGAATGCTGTGCATTAATATTCGCCTGAATGTAAATACAATATCCTGCTACGCTCTGACATTTGCCCGTTTCACTGTGGCTATGTGCGCGGCGAGGTGATGTTATCCCAGTGCAAAGGAATGACCCCCAGAAAAATCGTCGGTGTATGCAGGAACCTCTTCCCTGACTGTCAATTGGCGCGGCTTGACCGAGCACAACCTTTTCTGTCATTTCAGCAAGTCCACGTTAAAGTTGGACGCGTTTATTCTGATCACGCACATGCTGGAGTACGAGTTCGACGTGAACTTCCCCTTCCAGTTTGACTGCCTGGTGACGGGAGGCGCGCCGTACGTGATCACTGGAAGTAAGAATCCAAGCATACTAGGCATGGTGAGCAGCATTCGTTTGATGGACATCCTCTGAGCGCACTTCTCACAGTCAAGTTAAAAGGAAACAGCGCCACATAACGTAAGGGTGACGCAATTTCTTCTCTGAACGTGATATCTACGTCAATATCAAGACGCGCAACTTTTGGCTTTGACTCTTACGTGGATCCTGAAGCGCCTTTTGCTGCTGCAGAGGTTCAATAAATGCTCAGCGCAGCAAAGTCGGAGAAAGGCGGCCCTTTGCTTGGTCGGTTGTTCAGTGGCTGAAATGGGCTTTGCAGGGGAAAAGGAATCGACTGCCAGTGGAAACAGTTTCTACGGAGTTTCTCGCGTCCACGCGGACAGTAAGTCTCACGGCCCAGCGGAAATTACAGTGCAAGCTCACTTGCGGGCGAAAGACCGCTTAATTCGCGTCCCCGTCTTCGCGAGCTTAAAATCATTCGTCAGTTCCAACGTTTAGAACCAACTTAATACATATATGTATATGTCCCCTACTGTCTGAAATTTCGTTACGGAAACCATGCACCTGTTCGCACGCCTAGAAATTACATGTCCGCATAAGCACGACCGGCTACTAGGGGGCGCCATCATCACTGGCGAGGGGTGCCTGTGCGCACACGGCACTCCGCATGTTTTGGCGTGCTTTGCTTCAGTAAGGTCGAAGCAGGTAAGGTCGAGCGGAGTAAACTTCGCAGCGGCAGTCAGGTACAAAGGTGACTGAGCGACAATTCGGCGCGTTCCTTGCAAGGCGCATTCCACTTCGCTTGTTGGCTGCTGCAGTATGGTGCGCAACGACCGTCCAGTTTATGAGAGCCATGCCAGCCGAGTCACTTTGTCAGTTCCCTCCGCAGTTACCGAAAGACGGAGGGGGAGCGGGGAGGTATACAGCTTGCGCCGCAATGAGTGAATGAGTGAGTCTTTTATTAACACAGGGAGAGACCAGGGGCCGGAAGGGAAGAGGGGAAAAAGGAGAATGGGTTAATGCTTGCCTTTCAAGCTTTCATCCAGACGCTGCGGCGCAGCGATTCTGTGACCAATTGACCATGTTGCTGTGTAGCTTAAAGGGACCCTGCAACACTTTCGATAAACGCTTTCACTCTTTCCTTCGCGTCTGGAAGCACTGCGAAAGGTATAGTTATCGCCAGCGTAGAGCCGCACTGCGTGATTTGCTCGTCGCACCAGATGCGCCTTGCATTTCTGCTTTGTTTTTGTGCCTTTCTTTTTAAAAGTTGCTATCGAAAAGCGTTCATTGCTGCAACTTGCAACTGAACGAAAACCGGCCAACAGCCGCTACATGGCCTTGCGGCGTAATTCCAGCAGTCGCAGAACGTCAAGACAGGGAAATAGAAAAAACTCCTTTTGAGCGAGTTTTCAAGTTATCTGATGGGCATAGAGCAGTAATTTTTGGCTGAGGTACTTTGCGGCCCCCTAATCTAAGTACTGGGTGTGTTGGGTGACTACGTTCTGCAAGCATTTAGGATTTCAAAAAAAGTTGAAAAAAGTGTTGCAGGGTCCCTTTAAGCAATGCAAGTGGCGCAAACATCGCGGCAGCTTCGACCAGTTCCCCCGCAAAGCATGAGTTACGGGCGAATGACATCACTAGTGGACTCATAGAGGCTTCCTTTCTGTAGAGAGGGAGCGAAGATCGAAGGCAGTTTTTGCTTACTCTGAATGCTCGTGCTGTGTACTTGAGGGAAGCGATTTCTGGCACGATGCCATGGTATGTCAGCGGTGGAAGCTACATATTCATGTGGCCAAGTCATCAAGACACCCTTTCGAGGCACATGTGTTTAAGGCGCCTTTTAAACGCTTTACCCAGACGATAAGTTGCGCCCGCGTTTGCCACAGATGGGTGTTGGCCCGGGTCCCCTGGTTCCTGTGTCAATTTACCCATTTTCGTACGGGCTGGCGGCGTAATTACCCCTCTTTCCTGTGCCAGTATGGTGTAATGCGAACCTGGTCGTTTTGTAGATGGACGTGATGTTATTTCCTATCATAATACTCACATAATAGCGATGAAAAAAAAAAGACCATGAGGTGCGAGCTTCGTGCACAGACTCGGCGAAAAGAAGCCAGTGTTCACCTTGTAGTTTGAGAAGTGTTTTTGATAAGTTCTCCCTCAACGTAAGCGTTTTCATTTGCTTTCTTTTATTAAGAGAAACGAGTAGAGTGCCGTAGGGGCGTATTTTTGGCGCACAAACAACACGATCAATGCACTGACACCTTCACAAACGCAGTTTGAATCCAGATTACACCTAATCGTCCCTCTCTTATTCCCTCTTCTCGACCAGGATGAACTCTTGAAGCTCTTTAACACGAAATTCACCCAGATCTTGGACACTACGCCTTTGGCTGTCTCGGTGTCGCTCTGCACGCGACTCTACAAAGTTAACGTGACCACTGCACCCATGTACAAACACTGCTTTGATCCCCAAAGAAGGCCTAACTCAACAGCGACGGTGAGTACGTGTCTGCTTACCTGACCGCATACGCCACGGTGCCGCAAACGCCCGCCGTCTTCCCAGCCAGGCGGTCGGCCGGGCACGTCGTGTTCACTGCCTACCCCCCCACCCCCCACCCCCCCTCCGTGTGGTGAAGCCGTCTGACGTTTGTTAAACTTTGCAATGGCGTCGAAGAAACTTTCTCGTAAAAATTTTGGGGTTTCTCACGCCGGAGCTGACACTGCGCTACGAGTAGACAGCCACTGGCGAATTTTGACGGCCTAGGGATTTTTAACGCGCGCTGAAATTTCCACATACAGGCGTTGCCGTTTCCCGCCTTCACTATAAAAGCGGCCGCTGCGGCAGGAATAAAACGCACGTCCTTGTGCTTAGCAACCCAATGTCTTTGTTGTCGAGTCACCACGGCGGGGCCTGATTGCACCGACGGAAGGTCGTCGCAGTGATGCGACACTCACCTTTCTCATACAAAAGATTTTCGTCCCCGTATAACTTTGCGGTAATATTGCCTGTACACAGGTTGCCGCCGTGGCCGAAAAGGGCAATGGGCCATGAGAATGGCAACGAGGGGACAAAGTCGCACCTGTGAAGGCCTGCGGGCGCATTTAGATTACGCAAGTACGAAAGCGTGTTTGCGCTAGGTATGGTTAACCGGGGCGATTCTTCGACCCTTTCGCTCATTGTGACGAAACCAAAGCAAAGAGAAAACAATCACAAGGAGAAACTAGGAGGGCACAATCCCGCCACTGAAGGCGTACAGGAGTGATTTGAGCAGGCTTATTAACCGAGTTGCGAAGCACGTGTACCCGGCTGTGGCGTGTATGTACAGCAAAGGGTGACCGGCTAATCCTCCCAGGCATAGTACACACAGAGGGGAAATTTCGAAGAAGCAAGGGTAATGAGAGGACAATCGCCCCACCGGACACGTTCCTCCATGTCTCTGCTGTCTGTACTGCGGCTGACCCTGACTTCTCTATACGAGGGGCGGAACAGCTGTGAAACATGACCTATTGCGTCGATGCACCAAGAATAACATGAAAGGCAGCACAAAACTGCCACACTGCGAGGAAAGACGCTGGTCGCTGCAGCTAAACCTAACGCCAGCCAGAATTTTAGAGCCCGGGAGCAGATATGAATGACGGAGGCCACTACACTCTGCCAATCCATCGAACAACGGCAACATATAGTAATTTTTTGGTTCGAGCTACGCACCAAACATATTTGGCTTCGCTGTCTGCTCTTACCCAGACAGTCAGCCATTTTATATTTCTTTGGAAAAATGCTGCCTGCCTTGTCATAAACACGACGTCCTCAAAGGAGTTAAAAGAATTTTTTTACCAGCCCAATTCAAGACATTCTTGTTTAAAGGGACCCTCTAACACTTTTTTTCTACTTTTTTTTAAAGCTTCAATGCTCGCACAACGTAGTCACCCAACACACCCAGTACCTAGAATAGGGTGTCGCAAAGTACCTCAGCCAAACATTACTGCTCTATGCTCATCAGATAACTTGGAAACTCGCTCAAAATATTTTCTTTCCCGTTCTTGACGTTATTCGACCATACCTCGGCAAAGTTGGCGCGGCTCCCTCAAACTCACTCACAATTTTTTTTTTCGAATCACCACTCACTCAAACTCAGACTCAATGCTGAGCAGCACATCTGCGCTCACTCAAACTCAAACTCACATTGAGCCCAAAACTCAGAACTCACTCGGACTCAAAACTCAAAATGTACTCAGAACTCAAAATGTACTCAAACTCAAAATGTAATCAAAACTCAAAATGTACTCAGAACTCAAAATGGACTCAAACTCAAAATGTACTCAGAACTCAAAATGGACTCAAAACTCAAAATGTACTCAAAACTCAAAATGTACTCAAACTCAAAGTGTACTCAAACTCAAAATGGACTCACAACTCAAAATGTACTCAAACTCAAAATGAACTCAAAACTCAAAATGGACTCAAAACTCAAATGTACTCAAACTCAAAGTGAACTCAAACTCAAAATGGACTCAAAACTCAAAATGTACTCAAAGTCAAAATGAACTCAAAACTCAAAATGGACTCAAAACTCAAAATGTTCTCAAACTCAAAGTGAAGTCAATACTCAAAATGTACTCAAACCTCAAAATGTACTCAAACTCAAAATGTACTCAAAACTCAAAATGTACTCAAAACTCAAAATGGACTCAAAACTCAAAATGTACTCAAAACTCAAAATGAACTCAGAACTCAAAATGGGCTGAGAACTCAAAATGAATTCAGAACTCACATGGCCTCACAGAGATTGAGACAGTCAGAGAGTGAGAGTGAGAGTTTGAGAGTGTGAGATTGAGAGTGTGAGAGTGAGAGTGTGAGTGTGAGTGTGAGTGAGAGTGTGAGTGAGAGTGTGAGTGAGAGTGAGAGTGTGACTGTGACTGAGTGAGAGTGAGAGTGAGAGTGTGAGTGTGAGTGAGAGTGTGAGTGAGAGTGAGAGTGGGAGTGGGAGTGGGAGTGGAAGTGGAAGTGGGAGTGGAAGTGGGAGCGAGAGTGAGAGTGAGAGTGAGAGTGGGAGTGGGAGTGGGAGTGGGAGGGGGAGTGTGTACCTTTTGCGATATCCTCATAATTATAACCAGAAAGCATTTTCATATTTGTCCCACGTGACCCCCTCGACGAGACCTTTAATTTGATACCCCACACACCCTAGCAGGGTCATATGGAATTCATACCAGTCAAACTAACCATGACTCATGACTGTAACCAGGACGCATTATTTAGGTGTCCGACATGATTCCCCTAACTGGAACCTTCAATTTGACGCCCCACATGCTTCAGTGGCCTCACCTTGAATTTAACCCCATCTATGAGTCATAATGACCATCTCATGATTCGAACTACGAAGCCTTTTTTTTATTTTGTACCACGTGACTCCCCTCTTCAAGACCGTAAATTTGATACCCTACACTCCCTAGCGGGGTCACTTCGAATTTTACCCCAATATGAGACTCGCCATGACAATCTAATGGTTATAACCAGGAAGCATTTTTGTATTTCTCCCACGTGATTCGGATCATCAAGACCATTGATTTGATACCCATCACATCCTAGCGGAATCAATTTGAACGTTAAACCAATCAATGACTAACCATGACTATCTCATGATATAGCCCTACCACATTTTTGTCCCGCGTGATTTTCCTTATCGGAACCTTCAATTTGATACCCCGGACACCCAGTGGCATCATTGTGAATTTTAACCTAATTTATGACCCATTTTGACTATGTCATGATAATAATCAGGAAGCACGTGATTACCCTCATCGAGACCTTTAATTTGATACGCCCTAGCGTCATGAACCTGAATTTTAACCGAATCTTTGATTTACCATGACTACGTCATGATATATCCATATCTCATGTTCGTCCCGAATGATTCCCCACATCGAGACCTTGAATTTGATTCCCCACATGCCCTCGCAGCGTCATTTTGAATTTTAACCCAATCTATGACTCATTATGACTGCCTGATGACTACAATCAGGAAGCATTTTTTTTATTTACCCCGCGTGATTCCGTTAATCCGGACCTTTCATTTGATACCTTACACGCCTTAGCCTCATCAGTTTCACTTTTCACCCAATCTAATGTGGTCATTATTCTGTCTTAAGGGGCGCTGCCAGTCAGTTCAGCTAATTCATTTGAAACAGTAGAAAGGACAGCCCCCGCCCCCATTTCCCCCCGGCTCTCACCTCTTCCTTTGTGACCCCTAGTATATCAAGCCGTTAACAGTAGCAGGCGAACAACCAGCACGCCAGCGCCGCCGTGTGCTTTCCCACCACCCTTTCCCACGCTCTTAGTGGATCCGTCAGGAGGAAAAGTTAAGACAACCCTTTTTTATGACCTCACCAGTCAATTATCACTCACGCGCCCAGCCGCGAAAATTAGGTATACAGCAAGTGCTTATGGCCATAAAAATTCAACAAGAAACTAAAAAAAATCAGACACCACCTCCCTCCCAACCGATCATGCAGATCGCGATTGGTGCCATACCCGCAGGTAACTTCAATTCCGAGCCCACAGTGACGCATGAAACTTAACAGCCAACCATAGCTGCCTGCTAGGCTACTCATGTGTACTCAAACTCCAAATGGAGAACTCAAAATGTACTCAAAACTCAATATGTAATCAAACTCAAAATGTGCTCAAACTCAAAATGTACTCAGAACTCAAAATGGACTCAAACTCAAAATGTACTCAGAACTCAAAATGGACTCAAACTCAAAATGGACTCAAACTCAAAATGTACTCAGAACTCAAAATGAGCTCAAACTCAAATTGTACTCAGAACTCAAAATGAACTCAAACTCAAAATGGACTCAAACTCAAAATGTACTCAGAACTCAAAATGTACTCAGAACTCAAAATGGACTCAAACTCAAAATGTACTCAGAACTCAAAATGGACTCAAACTCAAAATGTACTCAGAACTCAAAATGGACTCAAACTCAATCGGACTCAAACTCAGTCGTGATCACTCGGCTCAAACTCACTCAAGCTCAAACTCACCATGCCACACTAGCCTCGCGCTCACTCAAACTCAAACTCACGCGTGAGTTTGAGTCCAAATGAGTCTGAGTGAGTGGACTCATGAGTGAGTTTGCCGACCTCTGTATTCGACTGCCTGAATTACGTCACTCAGAACATGTAGCGTCTGTTGGGTGGTTTTCCTTCAGTTGCCGCAGTGAACGCTTTTCGATAGCAACTTTACAAAAATTGTGGTTGATCCCTCTTGCATAGGAATCGGCAAAACACGAAAGTGAAAGCTGCCTTCACAGGAGCAGTTGAATGTTAAAGTAACCTCCTTCATGTGCGAAGAGTTCGAGAGCCTGACCCCGCCAGACGAAGTGACGCCGACGCGCAAGAAACAACAAAACAGCGGAGGGTGCCTCAATTAACGCGCGTCCCCCGTACACGAAGGCGCTTAGGGGGCTTAAAGGAATAGTGAAGAGATTTTAAGTGCGAATGCACTTTATAAGCGACCCCAAACCATCCACCGCCGGCGGCGGCGGCGGCGTCGGCGTCCGCAGTGCTCCTCTATTTAAAAAAGAAACAGCATCCGGCGCCAGGTTTCGATCCGAGGACTTTGCGGCCGCAGCGCGACGCGCTACCGACTAAGCCACGGACGCCACGCTGATATCAGTGTGAGTAACGCGCCTTATATCTTTAACGCATTCAAACTACGTCGTCAGCGGCGTGCGTTGGCGACTCAGCGGCGTTATAGCGGCTTGATAACTGCGTGGTGTACACGTGATACTACAAACCCGATAGAAGAGATGGAAGAGAAGGCGGCGAGGCGGTGGGCTGCGGGGGCCGAGCGCAAGCGCCGCAAGCGGGCCGACAACCGTGCATTCGCACTTTCACATTCTCCCCGTCGGGGAAATGCGGGGGAATTTTTTTTCAAAAAAATTGTGTTGTGTGGCCACTTATAACCGTGGAACTTTGGTAAACAAACAATGCATACCCGTTTCGTTGCCCGATATTGGCAAATATGAAAACAAATGCAGTTACGGGTTTACCGAGTCTTTCCTCCTCAACTCGTGAAGTGACGTTTCAGTAAGTCAGTAAGAAGCCAATCACAGTTCTCCCTCATCTGCACAACCTGTCGGCATAAAGCAGGCTTGCAAAGGGCCAGATAAAGCTACAACGTCGGCGCCATGATGAAACTTGCCCGGCAACTTGCCCGGGGGGGCGTGGGAGGCGCGCGGAAAAGCGAGCGCTTGACCCGCAAGCACGGCACTATTCATGCGCTCCGACAGCAGCACACCGCGCAGGCATAATAATGTCGCGACGACACTCGAAAAGGAGAGAACCGTACGGTTAACGAAGCCTCTTCGGAGCCATGAAGGCCAGTCGTAGCGGCGGAAAATACGAGTTTCCTGGATTCTCCCGCTGCGAGGCAGGCCGATCGGCCTGGACGGCTAGCATGTCACTTCCGCTAAATGGCTGTTTGCGCGACACGCCGGCAGGTGCTTTGTCGTCTGCAAGGGCGTTATTTTGAGTGCCTGAAACTGAATAATCACGCATTGCAAAGAGCTACCGGTCGTGTCGCAGTAATTCTCATGGTACCTACTACACATTTCGAAGGCATTTAGCCAGGGTGAAATTTGAGTGCAGTTGGCCTTTAAGGGTTAGGTTTTCCTCGGAGTATTTGAGTAGTGTACCACGGAAACGTTTGTACAAAGATATGATTGAGGTGTGTCTGCCTGTTCCGGTTTATCGTCAGTTGTATGCAGTGGGTTCAGGAAAAGATGTTTTAAAAAGAGTGAAACGAATGCCAGTACGTTCATCTGTTATATCTTTCTTCTTTAAACTTCATAGCGGCACGCTACCGGCAAAACCCTGGCTGCAGGAAAAAGGACTATATGTACACCCATGGACACTCAACTGTCGATAATGCCACAAGCTAGAAACAATTGAGCACATCTTTCTGAACTGTTGGGAAGCGGTGTTCCACTGGGACACCCTCCAACGATCCTTGAAAAAAGACTTACCATTAACGCCTTATGGCATTCGCTTTTTACCAGTAAACAATGATGGAGGCGTGCCCTATGATATGTTCATGGCACTTAGCCTGCATTCTATGTGGAAAACTCGCATGGCGGTTCAAAATGCCGAAGAGGATGCTAGCACAGTGCGAGAGAACTTCATTGAAAGCGTTGCTTATATAAGAGAGGTGTATACAGTCATGCCGGAAGAACCAGAGTGGTTACCCATTCTGGATGTTCTAGCGCAGTTTAAGATGTTTTAAGCCACTCCCTTCATCCGACTGGTGGCTGGAGCTACTAATTTGTGTACTGGGCAGTGCGTTTTGTGTTGTCGCAAAGAAGGCAATAAAAGAAACTACGGTAGTGTAGTAGAAACAACAAAAAAAATGGTAGTGTAGGGGACAAAGTGTCTGACTAGGCTGGCCCGGCGGCCGCAAGTTCGAATCGCGTACGGCGCACTTTTTTTTTTTTTTCTTGCTTGAGCGGTTTTGTGCGATTTCATGCGAAAAAGGTAAGATTCCGAATAGAATTCGGCAAAATAACGTGAAATTCAGCAGGGAAACTGGCTACGAACTGTAAAAACAGCAAGTAGGTCTGAGTTCTGCTACAATGTTGCCAGTCAACTGAAGCGGTCACGACCCCGCTCGCGTGGATAGAAAACTGTTTTGGCAACGAATAACGGATGCATTATTTCTAAAATATTATTATAATATTATGTGATAACGCTGGCGTCGAAAAGGATGTAGAAGTGCTCGGAAGGGTAAGGTGTAGTGACCACCGTATGGTAAGATCTCAAATTCGGCTAGACTTGAGGAGGGACCGTAACAAGCTAGTACGAAAGAAGCCGATTAATGAGCTAATAGTAACACATAAAGCAGAAGAAAGAATACAGGATTGCGCTGCAGAACCGATATTCAGCTCTTACCGACGAAGCAGAGTTACGACACAGGAAGGCAGCGACAACCTTACCCGCATTATCACGGAGTGTGCAGTAGAAGTCGAGGGCACGATGGCTAGACAAGATACTGGTAAACTTTCCCAGGAGACGAAAGATCTAACTAAGAAACGGCAAACCATGACAATCTCCAGCCCAGCTGAGAGAATAGAACTAGCGGAGCTTTCGAAGTTAATCAATAAGCGTAAGACAGCTGACATACGGAAGTATAATATGGACAGGATCGAATACGCTGTAAAGAACGGAAGTAGCTTGAAAGCAGTGAAGAGGCGTCTAGGCGCGGGGAAAATCAGATGTATGCACTTAAAGACAAACAAGGCAATGTCATCAAAAATAGATATAAAATAGTCACAGTAGCCGAGGAGTTCTATATGGATCTGTACAGCCGGGACATCCAGGATAATGCCGAACGAGAAAGTAGTCCAGAGGAGATAGACATTCCCCCAGTAACGACAGAAGTAAGGAGGGCTTTGAACGAAATGAAAGGGGGCAAAGCACCTGGTGAGGATCAGATAACAGCAGAGCTCTTGAAGGATGGCAAAGAAATTGTACTTGAAAAACTGGCAAACCTGTATACGCAATGCATAATGACCGCAAGTGTACCGGAATCTTGGAAGAACGCGAACATCATCCTAATCCATAAGAAAGGTGACATGAAGAACTTGAAAAATTACAGGCCGATAAGCTTACTGTCAGTAGTCTACAAGGTACTTAGCAAGGTAATCGCTAACAGAATTTCTCCAACCTTAGATTTCAGTCAACCTACAGAACAAGCAGGGTTCCGTGAAGGCTATTCAACAATGGATCATATTCACACGATCAATCAGGTGATAGAGAAGGGCGCTGAGTATAGTGAACCCCTATATATAGCCTTCATAGATTATGAGAACGCATTTGACTCGGTCGAAACCCTAGCAGTCATTCAGGCATTACGGAACCAGGGTGTAGATGAGCATTATGTAATAATACTAGAGGATATCTACAATGGGTCCACAACTACCATTACCCTCCGTAAGGAGAGCAATAAAATACCTATAAGGAAGGGCGTCAGATAAGGAGACACCATCTCTCCAATGTTATTCACAGCATGTTTACAAGAAGTATTCAGAACATTGGATTATTGGATTGGGAACAGGTGGGAGTAAGGGTTATTGGAGAATACCTCAGTAACCTCAGATTTGCTCATAACATTGCCTTGCTAAGTAACTCCAGGGACGAATTGCAAAGCATGCTTTCCTCACTCTACAAACAGAGTAGAACAATGGGCCTTAAAATTAATATGCATAAAACCAAAGTAATGATCAATAACCTCGGGACAGCACAGCGGTTTCAGATAGGTGGCGAGGCAGTGGAAGTTGTAAGCATATATATCTACTTAGGCCAAGTTGTGACCAAGTTGTGAGGATAAGAATGGGGTGGAGTGCATACAGCAGACATTCTCAGATAATGAATGGCAGCCTACCATTGTCCCTGAAGAAGAAAGTGTATGACAGCTGCATCTTACCGGTACTCACCTACGGGGCAGAAACGTGGGGGCTCACTAAGAGGGTTCAACTTAAATTGAGAACGACTCAGCGGGCAATGGAGCGGAAGGTGATAGGTGTAACATTAAGGGGCAAGATGAGAGTTGAGTGCGTCAGGGAACAAACGCGTGTTAACGACATATTAGTAAAAATTAAGAAGAAGAAACGGACATGGGCAGGGCATGTAATGCGAAGGCAAGATAACCGTTCGTCATTAAAGTTAACTGTGTGGATTCCTAGAGAAGGCAAGCGTTGCAGGGGGCGGCAGAAAGTTAGGTGGGCAGATGAGATCAAGAAGTTTGCGGGGATGAATTGGTCGCAGTTAGCACAGGACCGCGGCAATTGGAGAATATTTGGAGGGGCATTTGCCCTACAGTGGGAGTGATAGGCTGATGATGATGATTATGATGATGATGATGATGATTTTTAAAATACGGGTTTGCAGCTTTGCGGAACAATGTAAACAAATAACGTTAAACGCGTTCAATCTTCGAATGTAGTTGACATGACTTCACTGCTAGTTGCGCTGCCGACCGGCGACGGGCGCATGGTCGCTTGCGATGCGCCTCAAAACAAGAATTTCAAAGGCGCCTCCTAAATTCCAGAAGCCATGAATTGTGAAAATATTTGGGATTTATGTTCTTAAAAGGTCGTTCAAGTAGACAAAATTAAGCAAAGACATGCATTTTCTCTTCACGGCCCCTTTAAAGGCGCTTGCATGGAAGCTCCAACTGTCGGCGCTGATTAGCGTCATGATGCGCTCCTTCGCTTCGCCTCTCCTAGACGGCATCACCATCTGAATAAGTCATAGCGGAGGACATAAGGCGCGTTCGTACAGCTGTTCACGTCTCCGTTTATAGCGCAGTGATTAGATCGCTCTGTAACTCCCGTTGCGGCGAGAGAGTTGTGGGCTCGAAACCAGGCGCCGCCACGTAAATGGCACTTTTTCTGAGGACGTCACCTCCATGACGGATATTACGTCACGAATATCTTGGTATACCCGGGCAAAGAACACTTTCGTGTTAGCATAAAGCCACAAAACAAAGCGGAAACTGAAGGCGTATCTGGTGCGACGAGCAAATCACGCAGTGCCGCTCCGCGCTGGCAATAACTGTAGCTTTCGCAGTGCTTCCAGACGCGAAGGAAAGAGGAAAAGCGTTTATCGAAAGTGTTGCACGGTCCTTTTAAACCGCACACCACACACCTACCCACTTTGAACGTGGCTAGATAAGAGGGTTTTATAAGGATTGTAAGCTAGCTGAAAGAAACGTTTCTTTTTTTGGTGCTGAGATTATGCTTTGCCTAAGCTTGTTTAAATTTTAAAGACGATAGTCTTTCTAGGGCTACTTAAATGCAGAAAGTTTGGTCTGTCTGTCTGTCTGTCTGTCTGTCTGTCTGTCTGTCTGTCTGTCTGTCTGTCTGTCTGTCTGTCTGTCTGTCTGTCTGTCTGTCTGTCTGTCTGTCTGTCTGTCTGTCTGTCTGTCTGTCTGTCTGTCTGTGACTCGATTCAGCCACCCAGCCAAAGTGAAACGGAAACTGCGCAATAGTCTTATATACTCACAGCCAAATCTAAACGTTCAAGTCTTGCGGTAATGTTCGCACTTGTCAACATTGTTGAACAAGAACAAGGCATTGCGGTAATATGACACAGCATATCAATACAGGAGTGATATTTGCAGTGTTCCTTTATTAAAAATGCACGGGTGCTTGGTTTTTGCGATAGCAAACGAAATACTACATCAACTGCAGAAACCGCTGCCTGCTGTTGCCCGCGCTACCAGGGGATATTTAAAAAAAACAGCAACAGCAACGAAAGGTTCTACTAGGTAGGTTCCACGTTCCGCTTGGAACACTCGTGGAGTCGGGCAACGTGGTTCTAAAAACGTTGTAGTAGAGTGCCTCGATTTACGCGCGTCTACGCCGTACGGCAGCGCTGACATCGAGGCACCCGACTTTGACCAGTGGAAGGCGGTAAATTTAAATTGACTTGAGCAAACCTCTAGCGTATTATCTTGAAAGGAACGAGACGGGAGAGAAACAGCATGAGAGGTGAGCGGGAAAGAGAAAGGAGGCATTTACTTGCCAGGTGCGCCAGTTGACTATCGTCTTTGGTCGACATTGGCAACGAAAGAAGCAGATACGCGGCTATTTTTTTTTTTGTTTCTTCTTGCGTTCTTTTCTTTACTTTTTACCTTTGACGTCTATCTGTACCCTTTTTTTTGCTGTAACAGCTTTCACCCCTGAAATAAAATCCTGCGAATCAAACCATCAAGACCAAACCGTCGAAGAACCATAGCACTGACGATCAGATTAGGCGCATTAAAAACTCGCGGATTCGTTGGTGACAACCTGCGCGCCCGTGCTGTTTGGTCATTCTGGTCCTCCTCGTTAGTATGGACGCGCACCTTTCTTGCCTCACTATTTCAGTTCTGCAATGAGCAATTCTACGACCAGCCAATTGTGCACGACATCCAGCTCACAGAATTCTCTGTCAAGGCAAACACCAACTCCGTGGTCACTTACGACACCAACCACACCATCTCCACAAAGGTGAGACGGCTGTCCGTCTATCGCTCAGCGTTATCACAAAGTGTCGTTTCTGGCCATTGGAGAGGGCGTAGCGGGCGGCTTAGCTACAGTGCACATAGCGCGGGCCCTTTGTTAGCAATAAATTAGTCGCGAAAAAGACGGTATGCATCTATACGTTTTTTTTCTCCCAACGTAAAGATGGATAATAACGCCGCTAACTTGTAACAGTGAGGTTAGCGACATCAAAAGCCTCAGAGACGTTGCGTGTACGGCTGGCTCTTCATCATTGTCTCATGTGAGTGTGCCCACTTGTGGGGGTGCTTATTCACTTTTGCGTATGTTTACACCAACTGCCTGGAAAGGCAACAAGCACTCGGTACCTAGGCAGACCAGAGAAAAAACTATGTAAAACAAAAGTGAATAAAGCCGAATGAATGAATGCATGAATGAATGAATGAATGAATGAATGAATGAATGAATGAATGAATGAATGAATGAATGAATCTTATGCCCGTTCGTCTCCCCTGGGAGAAAAAAGTGTAGATTGTCATAAGGCCTGGTTTTATTATTTGCCTTGTCACATTTACTCTACAAGGCTCCTGACGAAGAGGTATATTAGAAACATAAGTATGTCTTAATTTAGGCTTTCCAACTGGGTGCTATCTTGAAGTTGGCCAGAAATTTGTGTATCAGTACGTTTTTGGAGGAGTCACATCAAATTTCAAGTTTCCTGTTGTTTTACGGAGACGGAGAAGGAATAGGTGCTGGCGAAAAGCAAAAACTCCCTTGTGTGCCAGATTACGGCGCACGTTAAAGATCCCCAGGTGGTCAAAATTAATCCGGAGCCCTCCACTACGGTGTGGCTCGTCGGCTTCGTTGCGTCGGGGCGATAAATTTTACAATCAAATCGATCAACTCAGAATAGGCGCCACCTAATTCAACGAAGCGGTACACACAATTGTTTTTGTACAACATCCTTTGTTGGCATTAATTCACTACAAATAACTGGAAAGGATCGATTAAAGTAAAATTAACTGCTCACGAAATGCAAAAAATGGCGTTTTCAACAACACGAGGCTACTACATACAGCTCTGAACGGCGTTCTCAAAAATTCGGCTGTAGATTTAAATGCCAGTCCAAGAAACATTAATCCTGTTGTCCTCGGAGTGTTTACCCCCGGACATGGAATGATTTTTCTCCCAAGCTGCCGGTGCAGCCGTATAGAGGTATCTGGTCGGGCAAAATTTTTTTGCACTACTGCATGAGCCATAAATGGTGCATCTAGGCGAAAACTTGCGCCTTCGATGCGCAGACAAAGAGCGGCCGAAGAACTAAGAACAAAAACCCACGTAGGGACAGACGACGTCAAGCCCAGCCCCGATTCGAACGTGGCATTGGCTGCGATGGCACTGCTTGCGTGCTGTTGCCCACCTAATTGCTGGGAAGGAAAGTCTATGAAGTGGCGGATCACCTCATCCTCTTCCTGGCGCGCCCGTCGCCTCTTGTACGCGTTGTAAAATGTAGTGTGCAGCGAGTGCGCGGCCACAAATGGAATGCGAAGGACAGCGACAAAATGATGATGATGATGTTTGAATGTTAATGGCGCAAGGCCAACTAGGGCAAAGAGCGCGAAGAAAGTGTTTTCATGAATAGGTGACTATTAAAATTGGTTAGAGTGAACACGAATAAAATCAAAGGCGACGAGGACGGCTGGTGTTCTGGGCCATGATGAGGACCAAGAGTGGTTAGAAGATAAAATAAGGTTGCTAGTGTATAGGACCAGGGGTAAAACTATGTGGGGTGTGATATGAGCTGTAAGAAGTCAAGGCCTGACAAAAACTTAAGAGGTGCGCTGAACAGAAAACATGGCATCGTCTCACACTGGTTATGCCCACACTGGTTATGCATGCCCACTGCTTATGCACACAGAAAATTCCCACACTGGTTATCAACAAGTGAAAGAGGCCCAACGCCTCTGCTGGAGCCAGCAAACGCGACAATTGACTTATGCCAGCCTTATTAGGCCAGAATTTGCCAGCATTTGCGAGCGGCCTGAGAGAAACGCCATGTTGCGGGCCCCAAAAGCCGGAGGAAGGCGGGCACATCGCGCCGAGTCACTAGGAAGGGGGATGAATGGTTCACGCATTCCATTCTCAAATGCCTGCCCATTACCCTAACGAGAAGTTCTGAAATCGATTTTTAGTGTGGCTGTGGAATTGCTTTCGTAGGCAACGCGCGAAATTTATTCCTAAGGTGTGATTCGTTCTTTATATTCCGGCAGGGCATGAACTGTAATGTAGAAGCCATCATTTTCCACTGTGGGTAACCATTTCTTTCAGTACTGCAAGAGCGTGAAGACTTACTTCGCCAGTTTGAAGTTTGGCCTCGCGTTATTCGACATCGAGTGCGAAGACTGGGAGAACCAATGCTCCTCTCTGAGAAATGGATTGGCCGGAAGCAGCAGGATTGGCGCTGTCGCCGCGTATCAGACGGCCATTTCCGGCATCACCGACGTCAACGCGCTTCAATGTACCGTGTGACGAGTTGGCGACCGCGGCACAATGCAGCTACCGGGGACTGAAGAACCAGATAGGCTATCATTGGATAGTATTGCTGTTTGACTGTACACGAACTTGTGTGTATAATGTATATTGAGTTCTCTCGCTTTTTTTTTCCTCTGTTGCAGTGCTTTCAAGGAAGTGAATGAAGCGAGACTTTTTTTATTCTCGTGAACCTGGCTGTTTCAGTTTGTCAACAAATGGGGTAGAGGCAGTTTAAACCTTACTTGTTAGCATATTTCTCTGTGGTTTAGCGAGTATATATTATCTTATAAAGTCCATAGCCACAAACAAACCACCGCAGGACCATGACGTCCACCATTTCTTAGCATGAAACTCGGCGTTTTAAAGAACACGTAATGCTGTCCGTAGAGGACTCAGCGACGGAAAACAAACTGCTGGATGCATTTGTATCTGTGCCCACGTATGTACAGGCCTTACGGCTTCTGTCCTTGCCTTATAAACCAATGTATTTGAACAGTGCTTCATTCTTTAGCTCTTCGAAGCACAGAGCGCGATATCTCAGAATGCCCAGGGAGCGTCCACTATCCAGCGGTGTTACATATTTAAAGCGACGGGGACAAGAAGAGGACGACGAACCTGGCATGAACTGAGGGGAGGCGGGGAGAAGTGGAAAAAAGAAAAAAAAGGATAAGAACCCACAGTCACGCGGTACGAACATGAGAAAAAAGAACCAAACAAGAAAAGAAACAGAACGGAGAAAAAATTTAACAAGGTAATTCCCCGTTTCCCCCGTGGGAACGGGGGGAAACAGAAGTCAAAACAAGATATGCCCATGCACGCGTGTGACATCGGCAAAAAAATCACAAGAAACAGAACGAGAAAAAAAATTTTAAGGGTAATTACCCTTTCCCCCTTTGGCAATAGGGGGGAAAGAGAGGGATGAAAACAAGATATGCCCTTGCACGCATTTGGAATGTGCATAAAAGATATCAACAAGGTACAGTAACCCCCCGTTATAACAAAGTCAGCGGGCCGGGAAAAATTTTCGTTATAAGCGTTTTTTTGATATAAGCGTCCAGTCAAGAAAAACTAAAGCAGTTGATCTTTAATTACGCCACAACTGCGAGGAATAAAAATAGAATGTATTCAGAGAAGCAGAACTTTAATCCGAGTGCAAAAAAGGCAGTAAGCTTTGACTGTATTAAGTTCTTGCCAGGCGCGACCAACTCCTGTTCCAATTTGACGACGCCTTGCACGAGGCTGTCGTCGCCGTGATTCGGCACCGTGAAGAGCTGTGACTGGCGTCCGAACGCCTCGCAGACTGGAGAGCGAATGAGGAGCAAAGGCAGTGGCAACAGGTATATAGAGGCGCAGGGGCGTCACGGAACGCTACGAGATTTTCGTTCTGGGAAAGGCCGCAAATGCCGTAGATTGCGTCTGAGGTTGTGTTTGTGAGCTCAAAAAACGATTACCCGCTCATTCTGGGTCAGAGCGCAACCATGAAAACAGACTGGTTTCGCACTAGGGACTTTGCGTGATCACTACTGGACATTTTTTTTTTTTTTTCCGAGGTGTGCAGCCGTGATCTTTGCGAAACAAGAGTTTTTCGGCGTGCCGTTGTCGACGACGCGGCGAATTCTACGGTTCGAGTGCCGTTGTACGCGCACCGTCGCGCCCGCGTCATTGACCAATGTCTAGGAACAAAATTCAATGACCCTACTACGCATTTGGACCTTTTGTCTAAAGTCGGATTACGCGAATAGAGCATGACCGCTTCGAGGAAATCGCAGGGGAAACACCGGCTTGCATTGACCCGACATGTTGACAGCCTGACTCGCCGCTGGGCCGCCGCCACTCGGAGACACCCCCGCTCGCCTCTTCGCTCTAAGCGGGTCACGCTCTTCGTGCGCTTAGAGTAATGCGGTCCAAAATGCATGTGTTTGGATTGGAACCAGAAGAAATTTCGAATAAAGAGATATTTAGAGTAAAGCGATTTCGTTATAACTCGGGATTACTGTAATTGGTATTTTCAGTGCCCCGTGGCAACTGGGGGCACGCAGTTTCAGTAGCTGCAAGGATCGAAGGTCACGTGACAGGGACATATTGTAGTACCAAGTTACTACACCACGAACCACCACCCTTGAAATTTTGGAACGTTTAGTGCCAAATTAAGATTATTTCTGCCAATGCGTTTATAAATTGCTTGTAGTTACCTCACTAAATAAAACTCTGGCTTTCATGTGAGCTATAGAGCATATACTCGACGAAAATCGGTTGTCTGTCCCTTTAAAGGCGAGGGCTTGGCGTAAAATTGTGATAGGTGCGTTTTATATACACGTCCGGGCGGCGATACAGCAACCACGCTATTTTATCGCCTGTAATCTATCTTAATTTACCTTAATCAAGCTTCTAACTTTATCCACCAAAATTCATCCTAATTCACTTTGTCCTGTCTGTAATCTATCTTAATCGATTTTATTTCATCTTTATCCGTTCAAAATGTATTGCAGCACACCTCAATTCCTGTTTTAATCCACTTCAATTCCTGTTACTTCACTATCACCCGCCTTAACCCATCTCAATTTATCTTAATCCACCTTAATTTATTGTAAGTCACTTCAATTCTTCTTTACTCATCTTCATTCACTTCAATCCCACCTTACAAATCATTACTATAAATCACTAATCATTATTCCATCGTAATTGATTTTATTCCACCTAATTCATCCTAATTCATCTTAATATACTTTAATCCAGCTTATCCACCTTAGTTCACCTTGCTAGTCATAATATATATTAATCATTATTAACTTTGGTAATCATTATTCATATACTCGGCTGTTCTGCTTTTGTTCGCTCGTGCCCTTTCGTGTTTCACTTAAGCTTCTGCATCATTCCTGCCGCCGCCGGGCTCATTCGAGGTCAAACAGCTGACGAGACTTACCGAAGTGATGGAAACAGATGTATACCCACTTTCAAGCATTGACGGCGCTCTCGAATGCCCTGTCGTCGCATAATACTTCTCTAGTAGACCACCACTGCGTTTTTTTTTTTTTTTTTGCACTATTTCCGTCAACGACATGTTAATTTAAGGAAAGACTATCTTCGTAACAATACATGGCCTTTTACCAACCTAAAGCTCTGCCATTCAGGTTGTAAAACGTTCCACTGACCTCCGAAAGAACGCTGGACTCTCTCCTTCGCGTATTCAATCGGTCCACACGTTTTCATTGGTTTGGTAATGCCAGCGAGTTTTCGACTTTCATTGCAAACACCCTTGTAGCCGCCTTTCACACATTTCTGCCCCGATTTGCTTATCCCACCTGCAATTGCGTCACGATCCTCGATCATCTCGTTGGCCGTCAAGGAATACAAATTTTCTCCGACAAAGTTAGCGCATTGAAGTCCGCTGCGTCATGTGGCAGGCTTTTGAAAGAAATACCATGTGGACACAAGCCTGACATTACAGACCGCCCTTCGACATCGACTATCTTAAGTATACCTTGGGCGGACCTGTTAGAGCCTAACATCCGGGCACCCAAGCGGTCACGCTCTATAGGTGCTATTCGTTGAAAAGTTTAGCGGTCAATTTCTTCGCCTGGCAACACTGGAAACAGCCACAAACATGGCCGATGCGCCAAGGACACGGCGCGGCTTGGGTCCATGCTTGGGCCACTGCGTCCGCACGCCGAAGGAAAAAAAAACACCCGCGTGCGTCATCTGCTCCGTTTTAATCCGATTCTAAACGGTGGCGTCAACAGAGATGTTATTAATCGCACTCACATTGAACTCGAGGGAATACTGTGCGTTCGGTGAGGTAGAGTTTGTAACGTGAAACAGTCATGTGTTTCACACTCGTGCTTAGCATGGACAAGCACCGCCATCCCGCGGAGCCCGACGTAACGAGTGACGGCGTACCACGGCCGGGCTAGAGCGGCGGCGCGCGCTGTGTTGATACGGCCTTCGCAGCGGCGGCGGCAGCGGCGAGAGCAATGCAGCCCCGCCTCGACGTAAAGTTCCGCCACCAACGCGCGCACGCCGCTGCTCTAGCCCGGCCGTGGGCGCACTCACACAGTTGCATGGAGGAGAAGAGGGGTGCCTGATTTGCGGGCTGTGCCAGAGGGTGTTGGCCGGCGCACAACATCGCCTGGCAACAGACGCTTGGCCACAGATATGGCGGCGCACACTTGGTTGCCTGCATGCATTCCGCGCCATTGAATACCGGCTATAGAAAGCTGGTATGCTGTTTATGCTGGGGCCACTGTTAACTAAAGCGCGCTCGTGAAGGCATGGTAGCAGTGAGCCCGCTTGCGTAGAAACCACACCTAACAGGGCTGACCTGGCCAGTTTTCCTACAGAACACTCTCTCCTTTTCTAAAAATCTTCCTTTCTCATCTGGTCACGCTTCTTAAAGCATTAGCTGTTCGCATTTATGGCTGCCGTGATAAACATGCAAAATGCAGGTATTACTCTCGATTGCAATCAAGGAGACCGGATCTCAAAGAGGCCGTATCAAGGAGTTTCCTGGGACTTTCCAGCCTGCAGTGCTGAATGAATGAAATAAATATGCTCTAGACGGAACCCAATTGCGTCGCCATATTGCTTTTTGCATCTGACCATGATGTTTATGCGGGCTTTAGGAGACTATCGCTTACAACATGAGCAGCTTGACCGAGGTATGAATAATGTATGACGTGTACAGGTGCAACCGAAAGTAAACGGAGCTCAGCTTCGGGAAATTAGAATATTTTCCCATATTTTGCGGCTGCCAGCATAAACAGAGCACGCACCACCGGGTTTTATTTTACAATGACTTTCTTAAACAAATTAAGCTTCGTTCTACAATCAAACTTCTCGATGCTTACCAGTGCGGTTTCAAAAAACCCGGGCCATCTCCACTAACGTGAAACCTGGGGAGGGACGAAGCATGCAGTGTATAAGTGTATTCAAAGATTGTCAGTCTCTCTCTTGCAACACGGCGCGCGCTGATATACGCGACATCCAAATTACGAAGACTGAGAAGTGAAATTCGAAATGGAGAACTGCAAATTTTAAAAGTTAGAGCAAGTACGGAGCGAAATAAAAGCAAGCAAGCAAGTGCGAACTAAAAGCGAGTGTCCCAGTGTGTTCTTTTCACATGGGTTTTCGCTCACGTAAATGAAACGTTCTAGCGCGAGGAGTTGAAATAAAATTTCCCCGCATTTCCCCGAGGGGAAGAATGTGAAAGTGCGAATGCAGGAGTTGAATTTGCGCGGTTCGGTAATGTTCGCGAAAGAGAGATCACACACACACACACAACTACAAAGAAAGATGCATTTATTCAGACACCTATTTGTGTTGTCGTTGTACTTGATTGCTAGAGCGGATCTCAGCTTTGAAATTTCGTGTCAGTACTCCTTTAAGCGGGCGCATTAGCCCTTCTCACTCCCGATTCCTGGCCAATCCCCCACGTGGGTATGTGCCATGCACAGACACCTATTTGTGTTGTCGTTGTACTTGATTGCTAGAGCGGATCTCAGCTTTGAAATTTCGTGTCAGTACTCCTTTAAGCGGGTGCATTAGCCCTTCTCACGCCCGATTCCTGGCCAATCCCCCACGTGGGTATGTGCCATGTCAGCGGCCAGGCAGCGCGCGCCCATCTCCCCAAGTTGCCAAGGAAGACGAGGAGATTCCTGGTCAATCCCCCACGTGGGTATGTGCCATCTCCCCCCCGTTGCCAAGGAAGACGAGGAGTGCGCGCACCCGCAGCTGTTGCTATGTGGACGGACGGCGGTCAACGGAATTCAGGGTCGCTTATAAAGTGCATTCTTAAAACGAGTGTCCCGGTGTTTTATTACCGTGACTGCATGAGAATACGACATGAGACGACGACGACGCCGACATGAGACGCCGACAGCCCGAGCCCCTAAGGTATTTCGCTTGTAAAAATAACTTCGAAGATGCTGGCTAGGCGCATGGCGGAGAAATCCTCTCAAAATCACTAACCCGTGCCCCGCTTACTTTTTGTTTCACCTGTACAGATCTAAGTTAATCTGTACATGTCGCTTAGAATGTTTCACAGCGGGCTTGTCTCGGAAATTTCAATCAGCCTTTTATCAGAGGTGCTGCACATTACGCTCCGAAAAGAAAGCAGACCACTGTCTTTTTTCTTGGCCCATTTTTCGCTGGACAGCGCAACTTGGAGGACGAACGAACGAACGAAGACTACGACGGCGTGTAGTGACATCTTCCCTGAACATGGCAATAATTTTCTCTCACGCCTATTCCCCGATCTTGTCCTCTTTCACAATTTTAAGTGCGTAAGCTATCTTGCCTACAATAGGCAACCTCCATTTAACCTTCGCATCTGCATAATTATGCATAATTCACGAAGTTAGATTTGATCGTCGGACTGCAGTGTAAACAGATAATTGGTCGAAGAAAGTTTTGAAGAAAATACAAAAAAAAATGGCACAACTTGAACCAGTGGTGCAAGGCTGGAAGAGCAGCAGAGATGTGGTTCAACCTAGCTTCTCCCCACACCCAGCAGATACTAGGAGAAAGCGAGCAGCCGGACTACGGCAGTGCAAAGCTATGAACACTTTCATTCAGTAGCAATCGTCGTCATCGCTTTCGTCGTCGCCTTCCGACGGCATAGCCGCGTAGGGCAAATCTTGTAGCGCGTCCTCACCTCAATAGACCTCCGCATCTTCGTCAGCTGGTCCAGTGGCCGTCTTCACTCGTGGATTGTAAAGAGATGGCTAGCCAGATTCGGCGTCATCGTCTTCGGCACGGCGGAACCGTGGCGCGCCGGTCGCTACACGACGACGATGAAGGCGGGAGCTCCTCACGTGGCCAAGCCTACGCGCTAGCCTCGACGCCGCCGGGCGCTGATCGAAGGTCGTGCCAGGCGTCTCGGAAGTTTTTTTTTTTTTTCCTAATATATTTTTTTCCGAACGCCACCGTACCAAAATCAAGCCTAAACAGCTCTGTTAAAAATTTTAAAAATAATAAACTAGTGAAATATAAACTATCGAAACCAATAAATATCTTTTTACGCCACCTTCACTCAACGAAGGCAAAAATAACAAAGCAATTGAGCCCAAACACGAACCTAAAATATTGACGGAGGATCAATCGTGAAACGCCAACCACGCAAACTGCACAATTGTCGAATGGAGGTGATCTTGGCCTCCAATCCGCGAGATGGTCATTTTGTAGGCGCCGTATTCGCGAGGTGGGTCGTAGTGGAGGATTGTGGACTAATTTAGACGAATTGGGTGTCTTTAACAGGGAAAAATAGGGCGTACGGGCGTTATCGCTTTCCAGCTCATAAGAAGGGCGCGATGGGTGGGATCCGAGCCGCATCTTCGGGCAATGCTCTAGCCATTGAGTCACGTCGCAGGGGTTGCACGTGCTTTACCAGACGATTTTGAACAACAGTCCCGCAAAATCCCTCACACCGCACCATCCATTACACAGCACAGCAGATTTGGCCATTTGTTCATATCAGTGCCGTTAGCAAGATTTTGCTTCAGGGGGGGGGGGGGGGGACATTAAAAATTGAGAAAATAACAAACAAAAATGACCAAATAATATTAATAACGGACAAGATTAATAAATAACAAAAAACAAAAACAAACCCAAAAGTACAAACGGCTCGGGGTTGATCCAGCCTTGAAAATCACACACGTCCCAAAAACTTCGGGTGTGTGTTGGAGAGGGGGGGGGGGCGCTCGCCTCCCCCTCCTTCCCCTGCATGGGCTATTGGTTCATATAAACGCTGATTGTCAGTTATTAACGTGGATACAAATTACTCTGGCCCCACTACCGCGTTGTGACAACATCCTGTAGCCCTCGACGCTCGAAGGAACGGCTCTGTCACAACGAGATCCAAAACTTTTTTAATGCGCACACTTTGGTAACCAAAACATGTTTCCTTAGGTACAATTTGCGATTCAAAACTTCAATACAGTTTCCTCAACCTTAATCAAACATGGCCACCAACGCAACAGCAACAACCGCAGGTTCAACGATCTGGCAGTGGAACTGTCGTCGCTTCCAAGACGGCGGCCCTCCAGCAACATATCGCACACACCACAAGGAAGCCAGATGTATTTTTACTGCAAGAAACACTCACCGACGCCCCGTCCCTTCCCGGCTATAGGGTGTACAAGGGCCCCGCCGATGGCAGGGGCATATGCACACTGGTCAGAAAGGGGCTCACGCTCGTCGAACATGAATTACAGCAAGGACAAGCAAAAATTGAGCACACGCTCACCCAGATCATACCCGGCAAGAGGAAGAAGGGAACCCTATACCTCCTCAACGTATATAGCAAACCATCACAAAGGAAGCAGAAGTTCAAGACGCTGCTACTCAGGTTAGCACTGCAGCGGGTCGAAAACACTCACAGGGTGTGGCGACTTCAATGCGATGCACCCTTCTTGGGGTTATCAGAAACACACAGCTAAGGGAAAAGACCTACACCAAGACACCACGGACCTCGGCTACAGGCTCATAACGGACCCGACAAATCCAACCAGGATCGAAAACTCGGTTTGTAAGGATACCACACCTGACCTGACGTTCGTGAAGAACGATGATAAAGGAGCAATTACCTGGGCCAACCCGGGAGCCGACCTGGGAAGCGACCGTGCCCTAACTGAAATCAACACTCCAGACTACGACGACGCCAGCATCAGGACGCACAAACTGGTCGACTAGAACGCCTTCAGGGACCGTAGTCCCAAGGAACACTGTGAAATTGAGGACATATAAGCCTGGACCAGAGAGCTTACCGAGGATGTACGAAAAGGGACAGAAACCATTGAGACGGTTGCAGAAATTGCAGCAGACTAGCACACCTCATCGAGGCCAAACGGTCCTTGCTGGAACGTAGGAAGAACAACAGCTCAGTAGGCGACTCACAAAGAAGGTGGCTAAGCTCAACAGGGCAATCCAAGTACACTGCCGCGCCCTCTGCGTGCAGCAGTGGAATGAGGTCTGCAACGCAGCGGATGGACAGTTGCATTGCGGAAGGACCTGGAACATCTTACGCGATCTCTTGGATGAAACTAAATACAAGTCCCATCAACGTGATAGGTTAACCAAGCTTATGCACCGCGTCATAAAGAAACGCGGTGAAGAGGAGGTACTCAAGAAAATCAACGACAAATACTGCCTACCCCAATTGTGCTACATGGTCCATACCAAGGGCTACCAAACTAAAGGCTCGATCGGGAAATCGATGTTGAAGAGGTTCGAGTGGCACCACACGACTTAAACAGCAAATCTGCAGCAGGCCCGGACCAAGTAATAAACAATACTCTCAGGAACCACGATGACCACTCAATTGAAAACCTAACAAAATTTACAAATAGTGTTGGAAAACACGATCACTGCCGCGGCAGTAGAAAACAGCCAAGACCCTTCTCATCCCTAAGCCAGGTAAACCGCCGGACACCGACAATCTTATGCCCATGTGTGTGTAGGCAAGGTGCTAAAGCATGTCCTCATGAATCGATGACAGCCTGGAGAGCGAGGAACTATTCCCAACCATGGTTATCGGCTTTCGAAAGAGATTAAGTACCCAAGATGCGATGATTCAGTTGAAGCACGAAATCATTGACGACTCCGGTGCCTCAAGAGATAATAAGGCGGTCCTAGGGCTGGATCTCCAGAGTGCTTTCGATAACGTCAAGCACTCTGCGATATTGTCGCAAGTTTCTAAGCTCAACATGGGTGAACGGAGTTATAACTGCATCCAGGACTTCCTAACGGGTAGAACCACTCAGCTAAGGGCAGGTCATTTACAACTCGACTATAAGAAGCTCGGCAGCACTGGCACTCCGCAAGGGTCCGTGATATCGCTATTACTATTCAATCTAGTAATGATAGGAGTAGCCAACAGACTCGCCACAGTGGGGGATCCGGCACACAATCTATGCCGATGATATTACACTGTGGAATGACAGGGGTAGAGACGGTCACATTGAGACCAAGTTACAAGAAGCAGTCGGCGCCATGGAAGAACATCTGGATGGGTCAGGACTTGTTTGCTCTCCAAGCAAATCAGAACTCCTAGTTATACCACCACGGAGGGGTCGCATCACGGACAGACAACAAGGCACGATCACGATAACTACGTGGTCTGGTCAAGTTGTCCCCGAAGTCAGCAATATCAGAGTACTCGGAATGATCATCGAACAGCACCGAAGAAACGGCGAAAATATCACACGCATTACAGCCAAGACCGCGGACGCAATGAGGCTCATCCGACGAGTCACATCACGGAAAGCTGGCATGAAGGAGGACAGTCTGATCAGACTAGTTCACTCCTTTGTGATGAGCCACATCACGTATGTCGCGGCATACCACAACTAGTTACAACACGAGCGTAATAAGATCAACGCCATCATTAGGACGGCCTATAAGTTCGCGCTAGGCCTGCTTTAATACGCAAGCACACCGCTCTTCTTCAAGTTAGGAGTGCATAATTCGCTCTAGGAGATAGCGGAAGCACAACGTACGGCCCAGCTCGAGCGTCTATCTACAACGAGGACTGGAAGGAAGATCCTAGAAGACAGAGGATATGTACGCCACAGCGGTGTTGACAACAAACTCACCATTTCGGATAAGATACGTCGCCGGATCAGGGCATATCTTCTACCGAAAAACATGCACACTGACAACAACAAGGCCAGGAGGACGGCAAGGGCTAGAGCCCTCGTCGACTTACACGCCCAGAATAAGCACGCTGGCTATGTAGATGCGGCGGAATATCCACAGGAAGCCTTCGCTGCCGTTGTCATAAAGGCCACCACCGGAGACACTGTGACGGCGGCAAGCGTCAAGTGCACTGATGCAGAACGCGCAGAGGAGGTGCCATCGCCCTGGCCATTACCGACGCAGGCGGCCAGTCGGTGATCAGCGGCTCACGAACAGCAGTTCGGAACTACGCCATGGGACGCATCTGCAAAGAAGCTTTGCAGGTGCTACGCAATGCACGTCTAGAAGGCCCAAGAACTCTTCGAGTCAAGTGGATCCCGGCGCATGCGGGCAAGGACGCGTCGAGTAAGAACGCAAACCACAACTAGACGGCACACGCGGAGGCGCGAGCACTCACCAACTGCGCCCCCACAACTGACCATCCAACATGGTTCGGTGCTAAGGACTGAATGGCAGACTATGACGAAATCGCCAAAAACTACCGCCTGGCTCGCAGGACCTTCCCACCTCCGGGCCCGGGGTTGAGCCGAGCGGAGGCAGTGCTACTAAGGCAGCTTCAAACCGTGTCACTACACGCCCCCGCTCTGATGCACCGAATGTATCCGGAGGCATACCCGACTGACAACTGCCAGCTCTGCTGCAGGGAGACTGCAGACTAGAAGCACATCCTATGGGACTGTGTCACGAACCCAATGGAAGCGACGTCAAGAACCATCCCGCCACGGCTTGCAGAAGCCGCAAGGAGTTACACCTACGACCATCAACACTGGGCCGTCCAGCAGATCCTGCGGGCGCTCGGAAGGCATGAAACTCGCGAGTCGGCAACTGTGAGCTGACGTCTCAGATTAGTATAGCCACCAGGACGACGCCGAGGCCCGCGCCGCGGCGCGTAAAAACTTCGTTCTACCGGTTTAAATAAAGTTTATTCAATCCAATCAATCGAAAGCCAGCATTGTGCGCGCCTTACTTTACTACCTAAATTGTGGATTCAGTTTTGTTGCTTTGTTCAATTTTTTTAACAGCGAAGCTGTTGAGCAAACCATTAGTGTATGGTGTCGGCAGTTAAAAAGCGCTCGCACTTGAGCCCGTTCCTCGAAGCGACCGCCCGGCAGTTAAAAAAAAACCCAAGAAAATGCCGAGCGCTCGTGTGTGCGTGACTCGCAGCGTGACCGCCCAGCATGTCCGGCGCACGTTTGTCAAGCCAAGCATGCTGACTTAGGGAGAATAGCCAAGACTGGCCAAAAAAAAAAAAACTCTGGCGTTCGCCGTAATCGTGGCAACACTTGCTGGGAACGAGAAAAACGCGTCATAGCGTAAACCCCTCCAAGGTAATGTCCAGTGATTATCACTCCCAAAACATGAAGGAAGCTCGAACTTATAGCAACAGTGGTGGAGTATAGGTCGTTGCGGCAGCAAAGAAGGAGCAAATCGGCTGCAATCGTGGACTTAAACCATTGTGGTGGTCGTGAAGGTTGCGTACAGCTTCTTTACCTTCAAGTATTACGCGTGAGTGTGAGCTACCCTAATTTTTTTACCCCCAGTAGCTCTGAAGGCTCAAGATTCCGTAAGAACCAGCAAAAGTACTCGGAATGTTCCAAGAAACTTAAAGGGACCCAGAAAAGCCTTTTGTAAAAGTTACAAAAGGCTTGTATTGTCGCGTAGTACCAATATAGCGATGCAATGCCGTTGGAGTTATTGATCTACATTCAGTATTAGCTGCGCGAGAAGCAATTATGTGCACCTCTCCCCACTTGCCGATCGATTCCTTCTCCCTCTCTGCTTCTTTCAAAGCAGCTGGAAACACTGGGAATAGCCATGTGACATCGCGACGCTCGACTTCCGTTCTCTGCTAGCTACATTCCTGCGCCTAGGCACGCGTCAATCGCTGCGGACCCGCCTTTGCCTCGGGATCGCGCAGGAAGGAGGAAGAGCAGCCGGAAGCCGATGGCAGGGACGTTGCCGGCGGCCGGTGATCGGCCGAATCAGGGGGGCGCCTCGCCGTTGCGTCAGCCGCGGTCGGCTCGCTGCGGCGTCGCGCTCATCGGCTTTGAAAGGCAATCTTCAAAAATTGTTTACAAATTATCCGTACAACGTACGGGGCTCACACTTGGCTCAAAAATCCCCCGTTACGTGTTCTACCACCTGAATGCATTTGATTGCCACCTTCACAAAGCTTTTCTGGGTCCCTTTAAACACCAAACAATCAATTAATGTCTAAAACCAGACTGATTAGTTATGACGTGTAACTTCATAACTAAAAGCATACCTTTTACAAGGTATGCTTGTATGTTGTTCCGCTACTGCGTTCTAAAGGCGATAAAAACACCGACAGAAAAAGACACCGAAACGGTCTTTTTCTGGTGACACAAAAAACTGGTGCACCGGTGGGACCACTAGCAAGACGAAAGCTTAACAACTAGAAAATTTACACCATCTTCCCGCGAGGTAGATGCGACGCATCGCGGGGGTTGCCGTTGCGTTTCCGTTATGTTAGCGTCTGGATTGCTGTTGTTGTGTGTACAATTTACGCAGCATGTTCACCCCCGATGCGTCGCATCTACCCTATGGTTCCCCTCCCGGGAAGATGGTGTAAATTTTATCGGGGTGGCCGGTGCTTGTTACGGTTGCGCCGACCATCGCGATATCAGGCCTGTTAGTCTCCATTTCAAATCATCGGCGGTCACCGGAGGATGTCATCGGAGGAGCGCCGGCGGAACGACTTAGCGGAGCGGCGCAGTTACCGCGTTTATATGTACGGTGAAGGGAATGAGAGAGAGCAGCGCAGAGCAGCGCATGCGCATGTGTTAACCCGCACCCACGCACAGCTGGCACGGCGACGGAGCGAGCGCAGCCTAGCGCTAACACGCAGATGGCGCTGCGGTGAGAGCGGCGCTAGAGCGCAGCTGGCTCGGCGAGGAGAATGGGGGAGGGATGCGGACGCCGCCGGACTACGCCGGAGGGACAAGGCGGGTGAAAGAGATGCATCGCATCTAAAATACTTGCACCATTTTAGGGGGCCATTTTAACCCCAAACGATTCAGTCACAAGCAAAGTGTTTTTTGCATTTTGGTATCGAATCTGAGCTATTGCTCTGTCGTGAAGATTTATCTGCGAATTGCGGCATTAAAAATAGAGAATAAGATCTGCCAGTCCTATTGTTGAGCTTACTGCTGTACTGCGCATGTTCAACAATACACACGACACCGCATGAGCTCAGTTGCTTTTTTTTATTTTTGTCGAACACAGTATTGCAAGTACTGCAGCAAACAGCGAAGCGGAAACAGTCAATTACAGAACTCGTTGGTTCTACCCTCCACGAAAAAGTCAGGCTCTCAGGAGCGAGCAAATGCACCTTGCAGGAAACTATGTACACAAACGTTGCTAGACACTCTTTACAGCAACAGGCCGAGCGAAGAATATATAGAACACAGTATTGTAGGCAGTACAGGGTGAATAACAGCACACGGTTTTGATACCAGCCGTACAATTTAAAACAAAAACAGAATTGAGTCATGGAAACACAGGCAAAACGTTTGTTTTTTGAAGAGCGCTAGTTCCACTTTATTTGCACAGAAAATTAGTTCAGTTTGCCTGAGGCTCAAATCAAACATTTTCTCAAAAATTGTGACGTACGCTTTGTTCGAGAGCACTACATGTATTAGCATTCACTGGGTAAAACTAAGGCACCTAATCTGAAAATAAGTTGCCTGTTCGTTGCCGACCTACAACTCGTACCTGGTACGGAAATGTCTACGGAAAACGTGTTAAATTATAGAAAGAAGATTTTGCGGAGGAAGTAATATATTTCTCTCACACATTTTGCTTGCTCGCACAAGAAACTTTGGCAAGAATATACACTATGGCAGTCGGTTCGCTTTATTGTGAGTTTGTGTGTCCCGTGATATGCTGCATGAGCAAGAATGTATAAAATGTACGGCAACCATTTTTTGCGTGTTATTCATTGCCTATGTTAGGCGCATAATAAATTAAAGTCTATGAACATCGCAAGTGCACGCTGATAATGCTAAGCTTAGGTTTCTTTCAAAAATAACTATTTAGCTTATGATTGTTGTGTCGTAACAAGCCCCGTATGAAAGAAAATAGAAAAAAAATTCAAAATTTTATGCTTACTGTTGCAGCAAGTCTTAAACAAGCTGCGATGTCAACGTACAGCGCAGTGTCGTATGTCCATATTTCTTCGTAAATTACAGTTAGCAGCAGTTCTTTCCCTGTCCACGGTGGAGTTTAGGGCGCTTTATAAACAGCACAGCAGTGAGTGAGTAATGGTTTCAACTCTATCACTGGAGGGAAACGACGCTGAAGAAATAAAACCCGGAACTTTACATCGACGACTTCGGCGTAACATCGCACTGCGTACCACACGCACTGTACGCACCAGAAGTGATTACAACCTCCTGAGGCCCGTGCTAAGTCTAAATGGTTGGTTCAGTATATCTATAACTCTCGTGCTCTGGCTACAGCCGAGGACTTGAGTCGCGCAGCCAGCCATAATGAGAATCTTCATCCCGCTATTTCCGCTCTACGCATTTGCCCGCCTCCATGAAGCCCGTTGCATCAACGGTAGTACCGCACAGTTGGCATTCACACATCGCGCCTTCCTCAAAGCCAGAGTCCCTCCGGTCCTGGCATCCAGGTGCTTTCTGGGTGGTACGTTGTTCCTGCGAGACGGCCCGCACGGGAGTCGAAGGATACCCGTGCGACGACGCTGATCGGCGCTGCGTGCGAGGGGCTTGACGGGGAGGATAGCGGGGCGCTGGCGACGCACGCGTGGGTGACACGGGCGATGGGCACTTAATCATGCGCATGTCTAGAGAGTCTCTGAACGACAGCGATTGCAGCGCTGTCGTGGCACCACTGGAGATGTGCGCGACCCCACTCCTCGCCCCGACAAAGCGAGACCTCCACGTCCTGCAAGACTGGGAGATCCTCTGCGGAGGAAAAGCCGCAACCATTTCGTGCTCGACGGCAAACGACTGACCCCACTTGAGTGGTCGCCGGCGTCTGTATCTGCCTGAAGGCGACGGCGCGCGAGCGGCGGACACGTAATGGTGGTGGATCTGCGCGATGCTGCTTGTGTCCACCGGTGCCGGTCTGTAGACTTGAAAGCTATTTCCTTGAGAGGGCACATTGCTCTGCGGCTCCTGTTCGGCGTTGCTGGCTCGGTAGTGCTGAGAGACAAAGTGGCTCTTCCACTCTCCCTGGCCATTCCCGCACAGCTTGTCGCAAGTTTCCGTGAACTGCTCCCGGCTGGCGTAGCGTTCCTGGAGACCCAACGATGATCTGCGGTCGCTACACACCCTTGAGGTAATCTTCAGAGATTTATGGCGGGGGAGGGACTGAAACTCGGCCGACACTTTTGTGCGAAGTACGTGTGAGCTCTCTAGAGATGCCCGCCTATAGCAGCCGTCGCTGATAGCTGCTGCACGCAAGACAGCCCCGTCCCCGTGATTGAGGTACGACACCGCCTTCTGGCGCTGTTGCCCCGTCTCATCTACGTTGAGCGGCTGCGTCATAATAGCTGAAGTCAGTTCCGAGAGGGACTGCCTTGAATGTGCGGTGGAACTGACAACCTTCCAGCCACCAGAATATTTTCTGTAGGACGAGTTGTCTACGATTGGCCGCTGGTAGTCTACGCTGGCGGACCGCGTTGAAACAACGCTCCGTTGAGTCGGGATGGTTTCACTCGAGCACTTGCGCTCCGGTGGAGGGCTCTGGTGGCTGTAGTGGTAACCTTGAGGAGAGAAGAAGCTTGGCTTGCGCTTAATAGAGAACATCTTGCGAACGAGCTTGCGCGTAGCCTTGTTCCTTAGAACGTACAGGTACGGGCTGATTAGCGTGGAACAGAAGAGAAGTAGCATCGCAATAGCCGGGAGCATTCTAAACGCCGTGTTGCTAATTCTTGCGTGTAGTTCCAGTAGGGTCATGAAGAAGAAAGGAAAAAAACAGGCGGTGAAGGACACGACGACTAGAACACTGGTGCGCACGGCCTTCCATTCGTCTCCGAACAGTGCAGAAGCTTGTACGAGAGAAGGCGACCGCCTCGACCAGGTCATCCTCCTCGGGAAGTGAAACGCTGGGTGGCCTCCACCCTGGTACCCTGTAGATGACGGCGAGGAAATTTCCGCGCTGCTCGTCGCATTGACGCTGTTAAGGCGGGCGCGGGCACTGTTGCGCCTAGCCGCCCTGTACAAGGACGCGTAGATCCACGCGACCCAGATGAAAGGCACAAGAAAGCCGATCACGCAGAGAACGGACGAGTAGGCAACAGTGAAGAGACTCGAATCGTACCACGTAACCGTGCACGTAACCCAGCTGTCCTGGTACCGCACGTCACACAGGTCCAACAGGGGCGGCAGGGACAAGAGCAGGGCGACGACCCAGGTCGAGGCGATCAGTCCGCTGTAACGCCTTTTCTTTATGGTCATGGCATAGCGGAGCGGGCTGTTTACGGCACAGTTTCGGTCTATGGCGATGAGGAGGATTGAAAAAACATTGGCCACGGCTAAGAAGATGGTCAGTGAGCCGTGAATCTTGCAACACATGTCCCCGAATATCCATCGGCGAAGCATGGCGGACACAAACACGAACGGGAGCACTAGAAACGTCTGAAGGAGGTGCACAACGGCCATGTTGAGGACGAACTTGTTGGACGTCATGCGCACCGAAACCCGCTGGTACGGTAGCACAAACACGAGGCCGTTCACAGCTACACTCGGTACCATGATGACTAGCAAGAGAAGGTAGTGGGCTTGCAGCGCGATGTACTGGAATGATGATAGCTGAACGTCATCCGAGCTGCCGACAAAAGCTGAAGTGGCGGCAGTGTTTCTGTATCGCACGAAGCGCAGGGCACCCCACAAGTCATTCATGTGGACGGAATTAGGAAAGCTGCCGGCATAGTTTCTTGCGCCGAAGTAGGCGCTGAGTGAACTGTCCTGCTGGATGGCGACCCTAAGGTCCTGTCCAGCGGGAAACGCCATGGCTTGGTTATATCAGGAGCGTAGGGGAAGGCCTTGAAGCAAAACTGCGGGGCCACTCCTGCTGCACCACAGCGGACCTGCGAAGTCATAAACAAAAAGGAGAAAACATACATTGAACTCCCGTTAAGACGAACTCGGTTAAGACGAACTCTCGCTTATTCTGAACAATGTAAGAACGTTTGTTTGTTTTTCCATAGACCCAATGCCAACGAATATCCACTTAATACGAACAGCCTTGCAGGTACTGTTCGGTTAAGACGAACAACTTTCGGGGTGACCACCACTGCTGGAGATTCTGGGTAGTGAACTTGCTAGTCTTGGCGGGGTGCGGCGGAACATTCACGTGACCAGGGGAAGTAAAAGTAAAAGAAAACCACAGCGCGAAGCGTATTCGCGCCACGGAGGAAGGGAGGGCGCGAGAAAAAGACACTCAGATAAAGCTACCACTTCCCCCACCTTCCAACCCTCGAAGCCAGCGGAAAGCAAAAAAAAAGCGAAGGCGAGTTTTGTGGTCACTCTGCTCTGGAGGAGAGAGGCACGAAACTAGGAGGATAAAAAGTAAAAAAGAAAGCGACGACCGATACTTCCTGTTCGCGAACGTAGCTGCTGCCCTGACCAATACCCTTTCTCAGCGGGAGCATGTGAGTTCGCGTCGCGAGTCCCACCGCGTCACCGCCGAGAAAGCGAGGAGTTCCCTCTCTGTCTCTGCTGCGTTGTCGCTTGAGGTAGCGAGTGTATGCTCTCCGTCGCCGCTTGGCATGGGTAAAATAAGTCAGGAGTACTTGAAGACAGCCTTCTATCAAACTACGCACTCAAATTATTTTTGTCTTTTTCCTTCATTGTAAGATACTTCACTCACCGCCTTCAAGACTCATACTTGCACGCACCTGGGCGTGTTGCCGATTCTTTTTTGGTGAGGCTTCTGATAAGACGAACTTCTGCTAAGACGAACAAATTATCATGCTCCTTTCCAGGGCCACTTAACGGGAGCCCACTGTATTATGCACTGTCAGGAACTTCATCGAGGAAATTGTGAATTTAAGATTTCGTTTATGTTTAACGTACCAGAGAAAAATCCATGCATTTTTATGCACTACAATAGGAACTTCCGCTATAAGACTGCAAGTAACCCACTTAGGCAGCGCCCCATTTCTTTCCCCGGGGCCAGAGAGTAACACAAGAAAAATCTGTTTTTCGCCTTGCCGCGGCTACACTGCAAACAATGGCAAAATATCTTTTTTGTGAGCCGTGAGGTGTTAAACACGTGGTTGATTGATTGTAGGGTTTTAACGCGCCAGCGCAACGCAGGCGATAAGGCGCACCATAGTGGAGGGCTCCGGATTTAACGTGCGCCGAAATCTCGTATGTTAAACACATGTTTTAATACATTGTACATTATATGCTGTCTGTTATGAACATCCTTTACAATGTTGAAGAGCTTCGATAGGGTATTTTTGTACCTTGGTGTGCATGCGCGGTTCTAGCAGTCACATCCTTAATGTTAGTTGTGCTGAATTATTGCAGCGCTTTGCGCAAATTCAAGCACATCGAACAGTTGTCGCCATGATGGCTTCCGCCTTGGCATTAGAGTTTAAACTCCCAGAGCCCATTATACCCTAAGCCCGCACCACAGGGACACGTCCGCGCCCACCGATAACACGCAGATATTAGCAGTGCGCATTCAAGTCGAAACAACCCATTTTCCCTCTCCGGAAACCGGTCCATCAGCTGTCAAAAACCCGCAAGAAGGCGGCGGCAGGACCGGTTTTGGAGAAAAGAAAGGCGCGTGCGTCTTTCTTTGCGCGTGTGGTTCGTCCTGGGGGACTCACCCGTCAACATTCCTATGGGGCCTAACTACTTCACGACCCATGGGCTTAAAAACCATCGCGCACCAGTAGGGAAAGCTTTACAGATCCATGAAAATGCTACAAACTGCCTACTTTACTTATTTTGCAAATAAGTCACTTATGTACTGATATAAATACATTAAAACTCTCGCTTGCTAAAGAGGCAGCGCCATCAAGTGAAAGCTAAATAAATCAAAATGTGTTTCTTGTTTAATTTTTATTTCAGTAAAGAAGTGATATATTTCTAAAAGAACAAAACTAGGCCGTTAGCGACACCTTCATGTATCTGTCAAACATTTTGTATCTGTACGCGATGCTTTTTAAGCCCGCGGGTCATGATTAGGAAGTTCCATAGGAATGTGATCAGGTGAGACATCTTTAAGTCAGGCCCGGCCACTGCGAGCTCGCAGCGCCATCCACGGACGCACATACGACTCTCTCGCCGAGGCTGCAACCAGAACGAGCCCTCCTGCAAGGTCGTAAGGAGTGATTGTCCTGAATGAGGCTGGGACCGCCAAGCCACTCAAAGGTCAGCTGCACCTCTCCGTAGTGAAAAGCGTGTCAACACAATACCCGTTAGAAATCTGTCTTATACTCTCGCACGTACGAAACGTAGAGATCGCCGCTTGCAGCCTGGCACGTAAACATACATGATGAAAGCGTATTCTGGAATGGGATGAATGGCTTCGACGTTGCCACTCCAGAAACCAACCCCATCCTCCCACCCAGGCCTAATGTCGTTCGCTGTAAAAACCAAAACCAGCCTCTCATCCTAGGTACTTAAAACTGCTAAGCGGACGTGAGGTGTGTCGCGTAACTGAAAAAGTAATCCTCCTTGAAACCTAAGCTTTCGGGAGAAGGCTTCGACCGTTGTTTTATTCATACCCAGCTTTCTCGCTCAAAATTCCGACCTCTCAGGAACCTAGAAAAACCACTTCACGAAAGAGATATTTCGCATAAAGCAAGGAGTCAACGTGAACATCATAATACTAAAAGAAAATTCCAGGATTCTGAATATTTTGTGTGCAATTCTATGTAAAATCTTACTCCCCATGCATTTCTATGGGACAGTTTCCATGGCTCAGGAACCTAGTCGCGCAATGTGCGAGACTTGAAACTGCGCACAAAGCAAGTTCCCCCCCCCCCTCCCCAATGTTAGCTGCGCAAAATAACTTTACATTTCGCTGAAGAACTACGGAGTAATCGCTGATGAAAGGACTGCCATGAGCGGGAAAGCTGCACATGACGATGATGAAGGCAGCGATAACCATGGGGATCAGTAAGTGCGCAAGTGCTGAGGGCTAACCACGAGAAGCCTGTGCGTGTAAACTCCAAATCAACTAAATGATTTTATTCAGTGAACGAGCTCAATGAACCACTGAACCTATTCGCGCGCAAGCGTTAGAAGGACTTACCAGAAAAAGTATTTACGCGTACCCTGAAGCATAGAACAGTGTTACATACACACAAGGTAGCTCGTACCAGAATAAATGCATTGCGCAACTCTGTAAGAGAAGGAATTGATGCTGATTCAGATTCACGCACATTAAACAAAACAAGCAAGATTCATTAGAACGCGCTTATGAACGCACATGGACAAAACTTTCTTTGCTTGCCACCTAGAACACTTGTGCATCAGATCCTTCAACAATTTCTTGTAGGCGTATAAGACGTTTTTTGAACTCGTAAAGAATATTTCCAATAAACTTGCGTAGTTTCTATCGCAGTGTGTTCCAGCAAGAGCTCCGACAAAACATACAAGACATTATAAAAAATGCTGACTTTTTTATATAGTACAATCTTTCTCGCTGTTCTAACCAACAGTACGCCTATGTAAGCTTTGATTACCAACGTATAGGTTCACATTTTTATTTATTTATTTATTTATTTTTATTTGTTTGTTTGTTTTGCTTTGTTTGTTTGTTTGTTTGTTTGTTTGTTTGTTTGTTTGTTTGTTTGTTTGTTTGTTTGTTTGTTTGTTTGTTTGCAGAAAGTTCCGCGTCCTCATTTGCGTCCCGACCATATACACATACAATACAAAAATTATTTAAGCATTCAGTGGTGGATGCATGAGAATTTTCTCCTGCGCTGACAAATCACGACGAGAAGCGCAAACACCTGCTCGAAAGACAGCGCAGCCACCTGGACCTCACGTTACCCCCAGCCGCGCCGACTGCATAACGTTACCTGTCACCTCACGCGCTTTCCAGTGGGAATAGTACCGACGCTTAGTTCGGCCGCTATCCCGCGGTGTGGCGTGCGCCGGCGGACGTGCCTAGCGTTCCTGTAAATCGCGTAGCTCAAGAGTTGCGCGCCTGATTCCCACGTGCCGCGGGTTGCACCACGCGCACGGTGCAAGAATATATGGGAGGCGAAGCGTCCCATCGCAATAAGCGCGGGCGAGCGACCCCATAATGTCGCAACGAAAACCAAAGCGGACTGCAAAGATTCGTCGCTGCGACGTTGAACGATAGTGTACCGGCACCTGATGGATGAAATAATAGCGGCCGCACTTCTTTCCGTGGCTGTGCAGTGCAACGCCGAAAGCGGCCGCCCCGCAGTTTCTTCACCCGCGGCAGATGCCGCTAGCTTAACGTATGACGAGGGCTTGTGACGTTATCTGGCCGTTGTGACGTTATCTGACGTCTTGTTCTTGCTCCGTGACCTTGCGACATCGAAGCCCGCTGTCAACGCTGAGCACAAGAGACCGTGTTCAGTCAGTTCGGCTCAAGTTTGCGGCGACGGTTGCGGTGGCGGCGGCCGCGGCAGTGAATGAGGCTTCATTTCTCTTCTCATTTTGCCAGCAGTCTCTGACAGCAATGAAATAAATGCGCAGAAAATATGAAAACTAAGGAGGAAGATTTCAGCCATAACAAGACCACCAGCGCTTGGCCCCCAGGTTAAAAATTAACGAAATCTTTGCCCCTCTAAAAGAAACTTGCTTTCATCCTGTGTCCCACTAGCTTGATGAACTAAACGAGGAGCGCAATCAATATCCCTCTTACGAATTGAGACCGAGACACAAAAGCACATGCACACATACGAACATTATATCCTTCCCCAGAGCGCCCTGCACTCGGTGCACTGGCAAACCATCCCCACATCTTCTGGGGATGTCCTGACTACCTGGGGATGTCCTGATGAAAAAAGGGAGGAGTCACTGAGAAGCTCAGACCCGGAGGTGGAAGCCTGTTCAGTCATCAGAGCTGCTGATTTCACCGCCTGGAACAAGCCAGGTGCCACAACCGCCCCATGAGACATATAAAGCTCAATAATAATGTTTTCCCTCTCAAGAACATAGCGCCGATATACCCGTATAAATTTTAGCCATCGAAAATAATAGACACGTGCGTCAGAGTTCCGTGCGCGCACACGCGTGCGCGCGCAAGCATACAAAAAAAAATACAAAGAAGGTTAAGTAACTCGAGCTTGCTGTTGCTTGACTACTCACTTTTTTGTTTCGTAGCAAAAGTCCCCTTTCCTGTTTCCCGCCTGGCGCGGCGCGTTCGGCACACCGCGATTTATTAGATCCAGGACTTCGGTCCAGCCTGACAAAATTGTCTCGCAAGACTAAACAAGGGGCAGACCTTAGCGCCGCTCGGATTACCCAGAGAAACCGCAGTTGGAATAAATATTTTCCTTTCCTCCAGAGGCAGACGTCAGCCTGGGCGGTTCGCTTACTTCTCGAACCTGCTGCTCTTTTTGTTGGTCTGTCGTTATTACTAAATATCTGTCCCTGCATATCGCTGCCACGGCAGCAACCTGCACATCGAAACGACGACTGGAAGACGACTGAAGGTCAGGGATCCTCGAAGGACCCGCCGTCGGAGGTCGTTGCGCACATATGCGAACGTCATAAGCAGCTCATCTGCATACTGAAGAAAAACAGAGGCTTCGCTGTCTCCCCGTTTTCTATGCATAGAATCCGGATGGATGTCACCATGCGCTCGCCACTGTAAGCCCGCCAGCTCTGCTTATTATTTTTTGTATCCCTGATACGCCTGTCCTGGACGAAAGATTTCGGAGGAGTTAATTTTAACGTGATCGTGAATATACATAAGCTTCTATAGCGACGATAACAGCATTAATTTTGAGAAACGTTGTCGTCAGAAATAGTTCACCGGGGAGCGTGTTTAGATGCGATCATATTTCTTTCCTCATTTTTTAGGAAGTCGACACAAGTAAAATAATGTTGTTCGCACCGTATCGAGGATAGGCACCTTGGTTTCACTGGTTAGTTGCGCTTCATCTGGATTCCAAGTATAAATATGTGGACTTAGAATTTTGAACATACTTTTTTTACTGGCACATGTTTTCTCACCGCAAGGTTTTATTATACCCCATTTCTAGGCTGATTCAAGCTTTCAAACGCGTACTTACCTTCAACTATTATTGTTCCCACGTTTTTATAGCGAAGCTGTATACGGCTCGGTACCCAGGATTTTTTCGACCCCCGGGTTTGAAAAGTCCTGGTGGAACACGCTGCAGAAGTCCCTGCTGGGCTGCGCCCAGCGATCACCACCCACTCTTAAATTGCATACTGCAAATAAAGTTTATTCCTCCTCGTCGTCTTCATTGTGTCCGTCAGTAGAACACGCTTTGCGTCGTAAGATATCTTGGGGGAAAAAATACCGGGCCATCTCCACTGACGTGAAACCTGGGGAGGGGCGAAGCATGCAGTGTATAAGTGTATTCTTGGCGCCTTGGCGTTTTCTCCAACGGAGATGAAACCGTTTGGGGGTACAGGTATACAGCTTTGTTGTAAAAGTCTCTTGTCTTTGAAGCACGAAGCCCTCTAGCGCGAGGCGTAAACGAGTGCTCCGGTGTTTTTTAGTACGCGTTACCAAGCGCTCCAGCGCGAGGCGTAAACGAGTGTCCCGATGTTTTTTGAGTACGCGTTACGTTCCAGCGCGAGGCGTAAACGAGTTTCCCGGTGTTTTAGTATCGTGGCTACATGAGACGACGGTTACGACGACGACAGCAGACGCCAGCAGCCTTAGCCCCTAAGGGGCTTCGCCCCCTAAAATAACATTGCAGTTGGCCGCTGAAGCGACTCTATCATAACGCCGAAGTTCACTTCGCGGTATTAGTTACTTCCCGCTAGAGTTGTAGACGTTCAGGATTCCCCGTCTACCTTTAACATGCGGACTTCGGCAAGAGGCGCACGATCTCTGAAAAGGGCGTGTGACTCGTTTTTCACCGAAATTGTACGGAAACAAATCGTATCGCGCTTTGCTGCTCAGGCGAGCGCATAACTGTGGGTAGTTTCAGCTCAGCACGCATTACAGATAATTATCAGTCGCCGTTTTAAGGCAACCTGAATGAAAATGTACCTTCATGTAAAAAGAGACTGCCTCAATTCCTTGATTGTTAGCTTGAATGTAGGCAGGAGCGTTGTCTTTTTCTGTTTTTATTTAGAGTTTGAATTTGTGACGGTATTGAGATAAGTGCTCATGCGCAGTATTGATTAAATTCTTCCATAAATGTGTGCCCCTGTTCAATAAATGTCAGGTAATAGTCAGGGCCCGCGCTGTCTCATTCTTTCTTCTTGTGTGTTTTTTAATCCCTGCTGCATCGCCACAATGTAACATGACTTCTCACAACTACGCCGCGAAACGTACAGCCCCCATATTTTTGTCCGTTAAGATAAAACTAGTATTTGCAGTTTTTGTAAAGCTCAGACGTTCGCTAATTCATAGGTTAAGCACACGCCTGTTTTGATTTGTTTCGTGCAAGCTCTTTTAGACAGCATCCCGGTCAATCCCGTTTTGTATCTTGTACTTGTTTTGCAGCCTCACTGTCCATGTACGTTCATCCGCGGAGCATAGTTTGGAGGTTACATTTGGATTGACGTGCGTAGATTGGTGTTGACTCTCAGCGGTGTTCATTTGTGCATCATTGCTTCCCAATTGCCAGAATAACAACTCATAAGAAGTGCTTAGGTGTTATCGAAGTTATCTTGGGTGTTATCTTGAATGCAGGTCAGCGAGCCAGCGCACAAGAAAAATTCCCTGTTAACATGCAGTCCTTTTGAAGCCTGCGGAATTGTCTTCTGTGCGGCACCATAGAAGCATACACTTAATCCCTCAATCTCATTTACTGGAGTTTCTCTTTATGGCGCTATGTCATCATCATCACCATCATCATCACCAGCCTATCTACGCCCACTGCAGGGCAAAGGCCTCTCCCATTATTCTCCAATTACCTCGGTCCTGTGCCAACTGTGACCAATTTATCCCCGCAAACTTCTTGATCTCATCTGCCCATCTAACTTTCTGCCGCCCCCTGCAACGCTTGTAGAGAAACTCCATTATGGCGCTATGTAGAGAAACTCTATTATGTAGTACTCCACACCTCCGTTTTATGGTACACGTTTTTCGCGTACAGAACCGTTTTTTAGATAATTATTCGCTAGGTATCCCGGGGAAAAAACGCCCCACTAAAATGCGGTCGTGCGTTTACAAAAAGCCCGAAAAAATGCTCATAGGTGTGAAAAAGACGGTTAACAGAGTGCAAAGGGTACGGCGGTCTTCTCATCTCTCTTGACAGAGCACTTTGAAGCGACCGGTGATCATTCTGCATGAATGGCGGGGCGCGACAACAGAACGCGAGGAGCAAGCGATGGAGCAAATTTTGTCACACGCATTCACACGTCGAATAATCCACACACAACATCCGAGTCCTGGTAAGGCTACGCTTGACGGATAACGTGAATCGCACTGTGACATTTTTTCTCGCGGAAGTATCTTAATGCCCAAGCTAAGATCGCGAAAAAAATGCTAATTTGCGAATGCGGAGGAACCCAGTCTTCGCTGTGGATTATTGACACATATCTTTCTAAAGTTTAGCATGTAGAATGCCTGAACCGATGTGATGGTAGCTGCCATTGTTGGTGCGCCTCACGCATTGTGCAAGGCCGTGAACTTACCTGCTGCCCTTATCGCGAGCAGCGCTCGAGATGAGGGCCGACAGCAGGGCACCAGAAAGGGCGCTGTTGACGTCATGTGCAAGCCATGTGTACATACGGGCCCAGCATTCTCCGCGAGCAGGCTAGTGGCCCCGTAATCACTCACTATATATACTGTAGGCAGTAACCGAGGAGCGCAAGGATTTCGTGTAAAGTACACTTGCTCGAAATATTTTTTCGGTTTTCTGTCTGCGGGAAGAAAAAAAAAAGAAATGAATGAACTTCCTGAATGATAGATATTTATCATCATCATCAGCCTATCTACGTCCCCTGCGTGGCAGGACTCTCCCATAGATCTCCAATCATCCCGGTCCTGTGCTAACTGCGACCAATTTATTTTCGCAAACTTTTAGATGTGAAGCATCTCATGCTCGGGGCTGTGTCCCTCCGTCCCTCGTCGTTGTCCGCCGTCCGCACCCCCACTGCGCATGCCTGGCCAGGCACCGCTGATGATGATTGTGGCAGGATGCCCCTAGGGATTGGCCAACCAAAGAATCCATCACAACATAGCTTCGCGTTCAACCACCGTCGTCATCTTCCCGTAGGGGAACCCTCAGTAGTATGCGAGGCATTCCTCCTCTCCTCTCCGGCATTCCTCCTCTCCTCTCCGAAGCTCCTCTCCTCTCCGGGATTGCGCAACTAATGGCAACACCTGCGGCTTCGCGCGCGGTAATGCGAAGCAGCTTAGGGTTAGAGACGCAACGGTAGCCGCTGCATACTTCGCTGGGGGCGCCACTGTAGCTCCGCGGTATAAATGACGCGCACGCGCTCCGCTCCCCTCATTCTCCTCCCGCAACACCGCAATCGAACTGAAAACTAATGGGAACTTGAGTCGACCCCATGGCTGCTTCACATACTACTCAGGGTTCCCCTACGGGAAGATGGTGAAATTTTTTTATCTCATGTGCCTATCTGTAGTCATTTCATATATGGTATTATCTATAATATATATTTTATATGATAATATCTATAATATATGATACATCTATAATCATTTATTAACGTATGATTATAATCTATAATCTATACAGCATAGCTTTTAAAGGGCCCATGGAGGAAAACGCGTTTGGTCCATTAAGAAGACTGTTGGCCCCGATAAATATGACATGAATTTTGTTGCAAACTTCAAACAAATAATCGAGATATGAAGGAAAACATGAAGCAGTGGGAACTTCCCAGCCACTCTCCGGTGAGTTCTCTATAACGTCACAGAATCTTGTCTTCGCGATTGGCAGCCGCGCATTCAAGTCACCGCCAACAAACAAGACTGGCCTTTCGTAGTTGTTCATTTGATATTATTACTTTGATGCTAACGTGCAATGAACGCACTGATGAATGTTTTTTTTTTTTAGTTCTGGACCATATTAGGTCGCTCGGGCTATATTACCTCACTGTTGGGTGACATTTGTGTTTCAATATTTGTTATGTTTTATGGTTACAGGTACATCTTTCGTGGTTAGAATGTAGCTGAGTCAGGTACCAAAGCTAGTTCTTTCGTATTAAATAAACTTTTTTTTTTCTACATGGGCCCTTTAATATTACGATCATGCCTGATTGCGACGGCCACGGCTCTATCGCGGAGGCAGCCAGGCCACCAGCGCCGTCGCCATGGTAACGAAGAGAGAGAGAGCGTTACTATAGCAAGGAGAGGCAGCAGCTGTTCCCATGATAACGCAGAATGACTAGTCGGTGATATCCCCGAGAAGCGTGCTCCGCGACCGAAATATCAGATCATTGGTATGTAGGCGCGTGAACGCCGTTAAATCGGTAGCGATTGCGGCCTAATAGACATTTCACGACGAGGAGATATACGTGACCTAACAGTTGCCCGCGAGAAAGAGAGAAATGGTCACGCAGTAATCGCAACGAAGTAAGGAGACAGAACTTCGTCAAAAAGTCCGCGAAGTATTGTGCACAGAAACAGGAACTCAGCGCAACCGTCGACAAGACACGCGGTTGCAAAAATCTTCGCAAGAATAACGTAATATCGCCAAAATATCCGCAATACATCGTCATTATGGGGCACATATAAGTCGTGATGCTGCACTCAATTTTCGCAATATCCGATACAATGATTTTGTTATCAGTGCGTACACGCAATTTTTCTTCAAGAAACTATATCCGCTGGCGTTGAGACTGTGTTGTGACAATTCATTTTTCTACGCCTCCCAGAGGATACTGGGGAAGGGGGAATGGGAAAACCTGGAAACACTCGTCCCTACTGAGTTTCCAGCATCGGCCACGCAGCACTAGTAATAGCGGTTGCCCGATACCCGATACAGGTGAGCATGGGGAAAACCGCCGAAGACGTTACAGCACCGATGGTGCGGTGTGGTCGGCGGGGCCTCGCGCTATGACACGTTAAAGGGACCCTGTAACACGTTTTTCAACTTTTTTTCTAAATTTTAAATTCTGTAAGAACAAAGTCAATAAACGCATTCAGTACATAGAAAAGGAGGTCACAAATTACCTCAGGTAAAAATTTCTGCTGTTTTTGACCATCAGATAACTTCGAAACTTGCTCAAAGGGTTTTTCTCTCTTTCCCGGTCTGGGTGTTCTACGATTGGCGTTCTTCGGAAGCGGCTATTGGCCGGCTTCCTTGCAGTTGCACCAATAAACGTAATGGGTAGCCACTTGAAAAAATTCCCGCGCCTTCCCGCGAGGGGAACACGAGCAAATGCAGAGCATTGGGGCCTCAGTACTGATTGAAGGCAGTGTTGCTTCCATCGCTTCTTCCGTGATGCTGGAGTAGCAGACACGAGTAAACGTGGGCACGAGCGTCAACCAAGGAAGGAAGGAGCAACGCAGTGACTGAAACACGAGCGACCGCTAGCCGCTATATTTGCATCGCGCGCAGTAGAGGGAGAGCAGTACGGGGGGGGAGAGCGTGCATGCGCAAGCAGCGCGCGCCCTTCCACGACCCACCGCGCTGCTATCACGCACCTGTTAGGCCGAGACCGCGACGGAGCGAACGGGCTGACTACGACGCATGCGCGCGCCAGCTGCTGTTGAGAGAGAGGAGGGAAGGAGAGGCGCACCTGCTGCGGACGCGAAACTGTTGGCACCGTCCGACGCAGGAACAGGCGAGGCTAAGAAATGCTCTGCATTTAAAAAAATCGCCGCAATTGAAAACAAAGCAGAAACGGAAGGCGGACCTGCGTTTGCGGAAGGCGGCAGTGCTGGCAATATAGCGAGTTTTAGCTGACCCTCTTTGACGGTCCGCTCCGCTCCGGCAGCGAGCGGGAGCGCCATTGCGCATGCGTGGCGCGCTTGGCGGCAAACGGCATTGGCTCCGGTTGCGCTGAGCGAGCCGCCGGTACCGGAGCGGACCGTCGAAAACGGTCAGCTAAAACTCTCTAATTACAGCTTTCACAATGTTTCCAGACACGAAGGAAAGAGTGAAAGCGTTTATCGAAAGTGTTGCCGATTTCCTTTAAAACCGTGCCTGCGCGGGAGTTTCCTGTCCGTGCAGCCAAATTTCTGGGAAGCGTCACGACAACTTAGTAAACTCCGCAGGTTCCAGTCAAGGTCAGAACTTTTTTCAGAAGTGAGGCCATACATTTGGAGTGTTCAGTGTGGTGAAACGAGATCGTGACCAGAATTCCTTGCTCCTGCCCACAGAGTGTGTGTTCTATCTAATTGGTACTCCGTAATATACAAAAATTAAGCGCGAAAACCTTGCGAAGGGCGTACGTGGCAGAAAGAGACACCTGCGCTAAGCTACGCTACTTCGTCGACCTTTGTAGACGCCGCCTTTTCCTTCCTGTAGCACTTAATAAATAAGTGTAAATCTCTTTACCTCATGATTTTCTTTTAATTAAGCATCTGTGACCGCTTTAGCCTGGCGTTTTTCTTTTTTTTTATGTAGATGAGTGGCATGCGAGAAAGATGGCGTTCAGAGCAAGCTGGCTGTGTTCCTAAGATTTTTTTCTTAGCCGGCGTGTCTCAACCTGCAGGTAAAACAGGGGAAGTCTTTCATCGGTCGCGAATCTTATTCCGGTGGTGACATTCCTACCCCTGACATTTTCCCAGACGGCGTCACTGAACTCGCGCGAAAAAAAAGTCAGGTTAAGCCTTGTCCTCAATTCTGAATCTTTGTGTGGGGACACGATGACATTCCAACGCCTGACATTTTTATAGACACCGTTCAACTTCTGAAGTTACAGAGAAAGTTTCAGCTTTAGTTTTTTTTTAAATGCAGAGCATTTCAGTAACTCACGATGTCACCCGCGTTGACGTCCGTAGTCCGCATCGCTCCCCCTACACTATATATAAAAATACTACTTACCGGCGCCAGGTTTCGATCCCCCGACCCTGCGGGCGGAACGCAAGGTACATGGTGCTCTACCCACTGCGCCATAAAGCCGACACAGAATGGAAGGTTACGAACACGCCTTATATCCTTGACTCATTCAACCGTCGGCCACAGGTGCGCCCTCTCCCCCGCGTCCTCCTCGCCTTTTCTCCGCTCGCAACGCCCTCTCTCGCCGCGTTGGGTTCGCGCTGAGCAACAGTCGGTTCGCGCGCAAGAACAGGTGGGGGCGCTCGCATCGCGCTCTCTCGCCGCGGTCGGTTCGTGCTTAAACCACATATGTCGTTCGCGCGCGCTCCAGTCGCTAACATCTGTGGCGTGATCGTGACGTCAACATCACGCGTTCGTGTGGTGGCGCGATTTCGGCGCTATAACACTCTCTCGCGAGGGGCATTGGATTGGATTCAATTGGATTGTTTTGGATTGGCTTGGCTTGGTTTGGTTTGGCTTGGCTTCGATTGGTTTGAATTGGATTAAAGTGGATTAGATTGGATTGGATTAAAGTGGATTGTGTTGCGTCATAGCCGCTCCACGTTGCGTCATAGCCGCGGCAGGGGGTTCACGGCACGTTTCACGTTTCACCATCGACTTCATCGACAATGTCTACGCTGGAAGACAACAATTACAACAACAACCAATACGTAATCCATACGACTTGCAGGCGCGCCCCCCGCGGAAATTCTCTGCATTTGATAGTGCCCTCGCGAGGGGGATGTTTTTTTACTTCACTGACTGCCTTCGCACTCACAATTTCGGTCGGTAATGAGTAATTTGATTTCAGATTATTTTTAAGGACGATAGTCTGTCTTGGGCCACTTAAACACAGAAACTTCGGTCTGTCTGTCTGTCTGTCTGTCTGTCTGTCTTTCTGTCTGTCTGTCTGTGGGTCGTTAAGCCTCGTAATCAATCAGGCATCCGAAGGAGTGCACGAAACTGCTGTGTCTTGCCGCCCGGCGGTGTCCGCGTGACTGGCGGCGGAAGCGGCTGTGTCGCGTTCGAGGCCGCACCCTCTCTCTATCACCCGCGTTTTCCGCTGCTCTGGTCGTGCTACGCCATGTCCCCTGCCCCTTCTCCACTGCTCAAATGCAGCGCCTACATCACACCCACCCTCTTCCGCACTTCTGCTGCTACCACTCTCCGCCCACTCTTCCTATCCGGATTTCGGTCCATGGGCATTTCCCGGCTCGGGTGCCCTCCCCCGGAACGGGAATTCATGGTCTAAGAGCAAACTGCTTTGCTTTAAAACCCCGTGCACCAATCGTTGCAGCCGCGCGAGCAACATATGCGGCGTCACATGGTTGTACCGTGTTTTCGTGCCAACTCAGAGGTCGAATTAATAATTTTAGACCATTTAATGATTATTGTCCACCTTTTATTTGTGCACGCCCAGGTTGAACAGGCTAGACGCTCTTGCAATGGGCTAAAATTTTGCATCGGGGATTTGCCAGTGCGTCATCACAGCCGACGTCAGCACCGAAGCGGCACTTTAGACACGACCGAAGAGGCACTTTAGAATAGACTTTTCTCATTAAACTGTACATTTAAAGTGTCCTCCGCCTTTTTACTTTACTGTTGTAAGTTTATTCGACAATGTTTGAAACTCACTTTGTGTGTCCCTTTAAGTTGCGTGTGTTTTCTGCCCGAAGGAAGCTGTAGCCAAGAGAGACGACCGTCTTGATTACTCCCGAGTTACGACAAGTTGTGCTTGCAAGGTGAAGGAAAGCCCTTCGAAGACATTACTCCCAGGTGCACCGTCTGTTAAAGACAAACTACCCCACAGCACCTTTCAGAGAGGCCTAGATATTACTTTGCCATTTTCTAGCCCCGATTTAATTCGTGTACTGCGACGCCAAGAACACATACGAGGGGGGATATTATCTAGGATCTCCCAACGTCATTTGTCTTGCCGACGAAGGTCGAACCCTCACAGGCGCTGGTCGGTAGGCCTAACTCACGACTGTAATCGACCGAAGAACAACGTTGTCAACTTATTTGAATTTTAACTTGTAAACCGTCGTAACGCGGATAAAATTACAGTGAATGTTCGCGAGTTTTCTCGTTTGTATTTGTCACAACTTTTGGACACTGTGTTCGTCTCCTGTATTTACGCACAAAAACCTGGAGAGGGGCGAAGCATGCAGCGTATAAGTGTATTGTTGGCGCCTGTTGGGGGATAGAGGTATACGGCTTTGCTGTAAAAGTATCTTGTCTTTGAAGCACTAAGCTCTCTAGCGCGAGGCGTAAACGAGTTTCCCGGTGTTTTACTACCGTGACTACACGAGACGGCGATTACGATGACGAGAGGAGACGCCAACAGCCCCAGCCCCTAAGGGGCTTCACCCCTAGAAATGCAGCGCCCATCCACTCAGCGAAGAAGGGTGACCAGCGAGGTTGGTCGCAGCCCAAGGAGTGGACCAAACAAAACACGTTTGCGTGTACTTTGCCATTCGCCGTACTTTCTAGTTTAATTAGCTGAAGGAAACTTGGAAGGATTAGAGTTTAATTCTAGCGGACACACATTGGACTGCCCGTTTGCCTCCCGCGCGGTAGGCATGTTACTGTTTGTGTAACACACAAACCCAAACTACTCGACAACGGGGTACAGCAGTCAGGTTGCATCAGGCCGTCAGACGTCCACATTAAAATCTCCCACCAGCACGAATGGCATGTCATCGGAGAGAGAGAGAGAGAGAGAGAGAGAGAGAGAGAGAGAGAGAGAGAGAGAGAGAGAGAGAGAGAGAGAACACTCTCTAATGTCGGCTGGAGAGGTCAGCTCTCCCAGCGGCAGTGCTTGCTACGCCAGATAGGGATGATTACAATGCAGTGAGCTGAATGTGAGAGACTGGGAAGCCAACAATTAGAGAGAAAACAAATAAAAAATGACACGGAAAGAAATGCAAGAAATTAAGCTCTAAACAAAGTTGAGTAACAGTTGCCTGTCTGCGCCTTCCTTCAAAACCTCCTTCCCGTGCACGTTTAAAGGAGCGACCGGTGGTGAGCGCGTGCTCGGACGGGAAACACACCTGTCAAAACACCGCTCTGGAGGCCCTTTAAGGTGCTCATGTCAGAACAAAACACACCGGCCGAAATGCCACTCCAGGAGCGCTTCAACAGGGCAACACAAAAATCCGACAGATGGCGACGAGTGTACTGGCCAGTAGGAAGACGCAGTGAAACATCCCCCTCGCGAGGGGCACGATCAAATGCAGAGCATTTCCGGGGGCGCACGACGTTAAGTAGTTTGCGTTACGTTAATGTTGTTGCACTTGTGGCAACTGCTGACGAGAGAGCGCTCGTCAGCAGTAATTTGAATGAGTCAAGGATATAAGGCGCGTTAGTAGCGTCCCATTCTGTGTCGGCTTTGTGGCGCAGTGGGTAGAGCACCATGTACATTGCGTTCCGCCCGCAGGGTCGAGGGATCGAAACCTGGCGCCGGATAGTATTTTCTTTTTTATATAGTAGGGAGGGGGGAACGACGGTGCGGACTACGGACGTCAACGCGGGTGACATCGTGAGTTACTGAAATGCTCTGCATTTAAAACCGGCTTTGAAGATGAAAGATTGCCTATCTACGCAATTTCGCTGACGGACATGTGTGGAAACAGAGACATTAAAAGCTTTGCTGTAAAATATGTCGTTATGATGTTCCAATAAATAAGATACTTTTTAGTTCCCACCAACGCCACATGACGTCAGTGGCAACACAGAGCTCGGAAAAATTGTGTACTTCTGCTGCCTTCAGTATTTTGGTGCAACAGAAAGCAAGTATGGTTCTGTGTTGTATTAGCGGCCCTTTATTAGAATTTGTCATTTTTTTACTTCGCCTCTGGTTGCATTTACATTATTTATCTGCAAACAAAAAACTGCATCCAGTACATCTCTGCATCTTCTCTGCATCTTCTGCATCTTCTCTCTCTCTATTTCTCTCTGTCTTTATTACTTAATTTTTTTTTTGTTTCTCTGGTTTCGCCGACGTCCCGCACATACCAATTAAGGCCAAATATCTCCTTCTTAACCCATATTATTGCACTCACTTTTTTTTGTTTGATTTTTTTTTTTCGTTTTGTTTTTTAGCAGCCGAGCGGTTGTAGCTGGCCGTACCGAGTGGTGCAAATACCAAGTAAATACCGAGCGCTCGTGAGCGCGTGCCTAGCGGCGACCACCTAGCGTCCCCGGCTCGCGCAGTGGTGATGTGTCCTTCACTACTCACGTGAACAGAAATCCTGCACCTTCACTACGGCTCAAGGCTTGCGCGACTTAGTGCAAGCTTCGCCAGTTTTTTGGTAGGCTATTTTAGTGCAGAGTACAGACAGCAAGTTTGCTCGGTTGCGCGACAAATGTAATTTTGAGAGTATCAGCCACATGTCAAGATCACCTTTATAAAAACACTTGAAGAAAAGGCTAATAACTGAATATTTTCGTTCCTCAGTTTGCTAGAGTTCAGCTGCAAATAAATGCTTCTTTATGCTGAGGCAGATTTTTTAGTCTATTTCAGAAGGTTGTGCATCGAATCAATAGACTCGTATTCAACGAATGAGTTACACTTGCGGAGCTACACGTTGACAACGCTGTGCACATAACACCTCGAGTCCTCACCTAACTTCAGTCAAGAATGTTTATTTAACGGTCACTAACTTTATGTACACAAAAATTGTTCTGCAATGCCTAACTCAGTTCCAAGAAAATTATACGTAGAGGTTTTCATGGAGTTCTCACCGATGACTAATTCAACATAAATACATTATTTGTACTCGGAACGCGAACAACCGCGTACGCGTTTGAATTCAAGCACACGCAGAACGCAAACAAGCGTTTGAAGTTTACAGCTTAAGCAATTTCGCTACTTCATTCGCCATTAGTTCAATAAAAAAACCTTGTAACCAGACACAAAAATGAGGCATCATTGTTAACAAAATGGCCAAAAATGGCCAGCTCCCGCTGAAGTTGTTGAACTATTTGATTATGTCATGCAAGACGTTGGTTCGTGCAAAATAACTGAATTGGACAAAACTGAATGTCCCAGTGAAACATTGCGGATAGCACAGCTTCATCAGCACGAATAAACGTGCAAGGCCTCCAGAATCACTTCGTTCCGACCGTTCAGTGGAGACGGTTACGTGTTACGTTCCAGCTACTGCCCACATACAAAAGCGAGCCCTGACCACGCACGAGCATCAACAGGGTGATTTTGCAAAATCGATCAAGTGTTCCAGTCTGCAGTTGCTGTGGATCTATAACAAGCAGCACTATTCTGTTCACTCCATGAGCACGTACGCACTATCCTTTGTTGCAGGAAAACTAAAAGGGGAACAGTGGACGCAAAGAATTCGGTGGACTTTGTTACTCACCCATGGAGGTTGGCTTGATGGCTTTTAAGATACCGTTATGTGGCTGTAGCTGTTTTGCGCTGAAGGCGCGGGAGTGCGTACTTTTAGCTGCACTTCGTGTTGATAAGCTACAAGTTAATCGCGAACGTCACCTTCTAATGAAAGTTCTGCAACAAATGTGTACCTTGATGCTTCCACGCGGTCAGTTCTTCCCGCTCAGGTTTCGACGAATCTGTGTGGCTTTCGGCCTGAAGGTCCAGAAGTGGCAAGTCAGGTGCTGGCCTCCGGGGCTCCATCAGGCAGACTTCGCGGTGTCCGGCCCATACGCAAATGGCAGCGTGCTCTTTGAGGAGCGGACGTCTTATAACAATCCGGCCCCTTCCAGAATTGGGACGGATGGGACGCCAGCCCGTTGCCTAGGAAACGCCTCCCGGGCCCTAAGAGCGCGGTAGCGGAGATGGTGTGCGTGCTTGCGCCATCTGTCAGCGGTAAGAGCAGACAGGTCTGGATATCGCAACTTTTGGCTGCTTTCCACTGAATCTCCAGAGATTCTTTCTTACTCCTCCGCTCCCCACCGCACACACACACACACTCGGATGTTTTCCTTTATTCCCTTCAGGAGTTGCGTCCGCACCCGGCATTTCATTTTCGTTTCCTTTATCTCCCTGTTCCTTCGCTCACATCCGTTCTACCCTCTTATGGGTTCTTTTTACGATTTATAGCGCTTCTCTATAATTGTACAGGAACCACGTTGAGGATTTGCCCGGGAGTGAGAATTTTTCCACGGACGGTAGGTTCTCCGTAATGTGTATCGAGAAATTAGTTTTCACGATAAAAGAAAAGGTTTGTATGAAAAAAAAAGACGTGCCCACTGACGCGTAGCTTTAAAGGTGCCTTATTTTTTCAGACAGCCTCGAGAAAATAGGAAAGCCATTTTCCTTGACGTATCTGCCAATTGGCCTCAAGTTCGTGTAGAGAGTGATATGCTGAAAAATTCATTATTTTGTCAGAGCAAGGACTCGTATTTCTTTTTTTTTTCGCACAATGATCGGACCACACGCACTACACGACAGCGGTCGGCCTTCGCTATACTCCTTAAATAATAAACGAAAAACCATTGCTTAGTGAACATTTATGGCAGTAGAAATGTGGCTTCTGATATTGGGGATTCGATAGCAGTTAGGTACGGAGAGAGTGCGAAGACAATAAAACTAACTGTATGTACATTTTATAAATTTATCGTCTGCGACTGCTTGAGATGGCAATTGTTCTTTTCTGTAATCACAACCGGATTGAAGGGAATTTATCGACGTAAATCACACGTCACTAAGGTTTAGCAACTATGCACCCACACGGCCTCTTCAAGGGCATCTTAGTTTATTTACTCAGAAATCGGTAACGTTTAACAATTTTATTGTCGTTTGCTGTCGTCTGTTTTCGAAACCAAGAGCAAACACTGTAATTTAACCAGCGACACCTACAACAAACCAAAATACGTCTACAGTTAAACAGTTAAACGTGAATGTACGGAACCTCTACGTAGCTAATTTCTGGATTTAACGAAGTTTTTCGATTCCCCTTGGCAGCCCCACTAAAACCCATGTGTTCGCGAACTCTATGTAACGAATTCGCTACGCTGATAAACCATTGTATTTTACAGCTTTTCTGACCATCGGCTGGAGAAATGCACTAAATTACCGAGTTTCTTCCGCACCGCAAACCACTGTGCATTTCCAGAGAAGGTGCGGTGTTGGTTAGGTGTTAGGTCTGCCTGTCGGCGTGTAGTCGCGCGTCTCCGCTGCCATCTGTGGTGTCGGTTCTCGATGATGAGTTGTGATGCCAGAAAAAGAGACGGTTTGTCTTTTCGAGACAAACTCGCAATTTTAAATGCCGTCTCCGCCGGCAAGAAAAAAGAACGTTCGCCGCCATGTACACTATCCCAGCTGGCATCCCCTCAACGATTTTGAGTGAGGCAAAGAGCATCAAGTTCGCGAAAAGGCGCCCTTTCAGCACAAGTTTGGTCCTTGAAACGGGTTAAGGCACCGAAAAGTATCAAAAGGCAAAAGTGTTGCTTAAATTACGTTTGTGAGTACGGGGCTGAGTACGGGGCTGTTATATGCCCATGAGTGTCCTCAACACTAGACTTGTTTTGTTTTTTTGTTTTTTTTTTTCCTTTTTGATCGCAGCACGATCACTTGCGTACAGTCGCAAAGTTCGCGGCCTTTCTTCTTTTTTTTTCAAATAGTCATCACGTGTTATGTATGACGTTGTATTGGTAGTTACCATCTGACAGTATGTTTATACACTGATTGATAACAATGAGTGCTTATAACTATGCATTTCCGAATTTGGACCCACAACTAGCCTTTGGCTAAGGGTCCAAGCACTGTTTGCAAATGTACCTATGCTTGAAATAAACCAATGATTGATTGATTGATGATTGATTGATTGATGACCTCGCTTCTTTGGAGTGCCGCGTAGTGACTAACCTCGTGGGAAAACAGCTGGCGCAAATCGCGCAGTTTTTTACTGTGAAATAAATCTTTGAGGGGTGTATCCGCCATCACTGATGTCTATAGCATTTCGTTTCTGCTTCATTCACGCGAGCCCTAACTCTAAACCTACATGTAACAAAAGCATGCATGTAACAAAAAATTGCGAGTTTTTGTCAACTTTGTTTATAAACGCCTTCGTTTAACTGTACAACCCTTCAAGGTGGTCTAGGTAATCGTTTCCGCAGCATCTGTTGATGTACGTAGTTGTGTAAGCTTTCTCTCCTGTTCGATAGTGCTGTCTTTTTCTGAAGGCTGGTGAGCTGAGAGTTTGATATCTTTAAACTAAGAAAGAATGAAGCGTATGCCATTTTTAAATAAAAGTAGTATTAAAAGTAGTGATATTAAATAAAAGTAGCGTATTTGTGTTGTTTGTTGTTATACAGTGACATGATTTCGCGCATGTTAATGCTTATTGGACACGTTGGCCGCCTTTATTTCGTAGTTCCCTTGCAGTATGCACATTGCTATGCCTTCTGGATATCGTTTGGCACGCGCAAGCACGCACGTGGACGTCTCAAGCGCTTTCTTAGTGCTCGGAACACGTCGCGTATAGCGTGCGTTGAATTTGCTAGCTTTGGCGCGAAATTCAAAATCCTAGCTGCATTCGATCCTGCCCATTGATGTATGCATGACCCCTTCCTCTGGAACCTCTAAAACGGGCAAGAGAGATAAAAGCGGAGAGTGCGGAACCGTTTGTACAGAGAGATGCTTCATTTGTTTTGTGTGGAGACAAAATATTGGTTGGGACAAAAATCTTTATGGGCGGCGCCCCACCCCCTGACCTCCGTACTGCTAAGCGAGGAATGCGATAGCAATAACCTACGCAAAGGGAGACACTGAGTCTCCTCGATTATCTGTCCTAGACTGGTCTCCGGACTGCCCGAGAATTACCTGGCACTCGATATTTAATGCATTCCTATACGGGACATCTATTCCGAAGGCAGTCCTCATTCTGCCCATGGACTATCCAGGCCTGGTACGTCGATGACGCCGACTGTATGTATGCGCCTGCACAATGCCTACTCTTCAGGCATTTTTTGAACCTTAACTGGTGCAGGTGAGGGCAGTGTCGTGCAAAACAGTGCATAGTGCCACTGCATAGCTCTAATTCAGTAGATAAACGAACATATGATGCACTGCTCGCACTAAGGAAGTTAGGGCAAGTAGAAGAATAGTTGTTGAGTGGAGGCGCCGCACTTTAAGCTTTCACCTGGTGTTGCTAAAAGCACGCTGTCATTTTTTTCGTCATATTACAGTTGCTTTGTTATATATTATTAATGCGGGAGTAATAGATCGCTTACAAGTGACATCACGAGAGCCCTGTCTGTAGTACTTCTCTCAGCTTTCATAGCGCTTTTCGATATAACAGCGGCAGATAAGTTCACAGCCTCTCACCGTGCAAGCAGGGCTCTAAGATGGCAGCCGCAGCGACGTCAGTGCAAGCTATGTATAGATAGGGCATGTCGGCAAAATTTCCGCGACGACGATCTGTTTGTTTTCGTGTCGCTCTGTCAATTGAGCGAGCGACTGGGCAGCTGAGAACGAGTGTGGAAGGGCACATGCAGAAGGCTGCCTTTGTGGCGCTGTAGACGTTGCCATGGAGACGACAAGTCGATGGGTGGCTCGCCATCTGCGTCTGCTTTTACGGGCCTATCTCCCACGACCGCTTGTACGCGTTGTAGAATCGAGTCTTCAGTCAGCGCGGCTTCAAAAAATGAGGGTGTGGGAATGATGGCAACGAAATGCCGATACCCGTGAGAAACAAAAGGAGCGGCAGGCAGCCGTAAGAGGTACATCCCATATCTGCCACCTCGATGTCCCTTCTGCGCCTCCCTCACGCCCGCAAATCTCCAGAACCTAATTTCGCACTGTGAAATTCACGTGCTGCAGAACTTCCGATCCTCCTCCGAATGCCTCCTGCTCATACATCGACCCTCACGCATTAGAACCCTCCACGCTGATTTTAATTGTACACTACTCTCTAGAAATCGGTCTAGCGCGAGCAATTTAGAGCCGTGAGTCTGCTCTCGTCACCCCACGCAGCCTCTTCCGCCTTCGTAAGGAGCCAACCAGCTTCAATTTTAACTGTCTATTTTCAAGATTTCCCAAGCCACAAGCACCCCACCTTTTACTCCCACTTCCCCCACTTGGCCTAGCGTCTTCCTGCTGCAATAAAGGATATATCTCTCTCCCTCTCCCCTCGACTCAAGCCTCCAGTGGAGGAGATCCTTTAAATCGATTTCCCCATGCATAAGCATTGAGGACTCTTCCCCTCAGCCGAATGGAGGGAGCGAGTGTAGTGGAGGAGGGACTCAGAATACGGCCATGAGAGAGGCGTGCAGCAACTGGACATACAGAAGTGCAGGTGCAGTGAAGCAGTCATTGCTCGGGAGCTGTGCATCTTGCCAAATTCCTACCCGAAAGCGATAATGAATTACACTTATGGATGAGTCTGTTCGCGTGATCGAGTTCCACAGGGAATTCTTCCAAATAAGGTGAAACCACTGGCGTAACCATTCGCTACAATGGAACACTTTTTTAAGTCATGCGTAAATGCAGATTTGGTAATATTAAACGGACGCATCTCAAGCTTTGCAGATGCAATAGTTCTCTAGAAATGAGGTCATACTGTTGCACATGCAATGAAACATAGCCAGATTCCATCAGTAATATCCTCAAGCTTGCAGTCATAGCATTAGGCGCAAAACAAATTGAGAAAAAATGCACAGTCCTCAAACTTTTCTTTCGGATCGAACGTTGACAGCTTCCTTTTTAATCATTTCTTCTCTCTTTTCTCCCCTTATTTTCTTTCTGACTTAACTCTGTGGCCTTTTCTCACCTGCCTCCTGCCAAATACCATGTCTGTGTTTACATATGCCGGCAGACATCTTGATTTCCTCTTCCGATAACAAGCTCTCTCTTTCTTTCTAAACTAAATACATAGCAAAACACTGAAGGGTTCGACCTGGATTTTTCGCAAGCCAGTGGGGAGAGACGAGCAAGTGTCGGAAGCGAAGAATAAACACAGCCTGCGGATATACCCCTTCCGCTGAGCACGTCCCGGCGACGCTGTGGAATGATTCGCTTTTCTTTCATTACCGGCTGTCGCTAGTGCCGCTATCACCGAGTCGCCACTCTGTCAATACAGCCAAAATACTCCAAGTGGAAGCTGGGCGCAAGCCCAGATATCGCACGGTGTCACGGTGATCGAGGTTGATTGTGTCCCATGCTGCTTTGCCAGCCGTAGAACAGCTTGTTCTAAATGATGGTGAAGGATAGAAGTTGTCTTAGTAACAAACAGTCTCTCTCAAAAGGAACACCGTAACTAGGCCAGGGAGAAGGGTCACAGAGATTGGGAGTATAGAAAGAGAAAAGTTGGACCAAGGTTATAAGTTGTAAAAGGGATCAGGATCGAAGAGGGGGGGGGGGTGTACTTGAGCTAATAATAGCCGCAGTGGTAGAGATTTGGGATGACTTTGGGGAAAAGAGATAGTGCGAGAGATGATCAGCTAGGCCTAGTGACCTCTATGGAAGTTTGTAAGAAGTGAGGCGACCTTGGGTCGGGTGGAGCCTGGTCCAGAACAAAACAGGTCTTGGGATGTGGCTTGTGGTACCCCCGAGTTTCCTGGTGATGTAGCTCGCGCGTATGCGTGGGATGGCAGGGGGATTGGCAGAGCAGCTGCTGAACTGTCTGATTTTCTCCGCAACGCAGGTGGCGGGATGGACACGGATTCACCGCCCAGCCGAAAAACTTGCGGAGGCTGATGGGGCAAGATGAACATTTCAGTGCTTCGCACAAATTCGTATGCCTTAGGGGAGACTTTGTAAAATAGGCTGGAAAATACTACAAAGTTTGCTGAATACCTTAAGGCTCCTCCTTCTTTAAGGAGTATGTGCAGCTGTTCTATCATAAATGAGAATACTTCGATTTTCTCTCGTGTCGGAAGGTCGTCCCTTGAAACTTCAGAATTTAGAGAAGTTCAAAACAAGCTTCCAATTTTCCATCTTTCTCACAGGTACCTGAGGATTTACACTGTTCCACACTGTTCAAAACATCTTGTCATACAGTAAGCAAGGAGTGGTGCACCACCTCCGTAAAGGTCGACTTCGTTTCTAAAAATTTGAGACTTTCATGTCATCACTGACTGTTAACGAGCGCTCAACCTCTGGGTGCCCGGTCTTATCTTCAAAATGCCATTTTCCAACGCCTTAACGACCCGGAAATCAGAAACTAGAAAGCCTTGCAGTAATGACACCGACTCCTCAAACGATAACACCCTGCTCTGCCCCTATTCATCCTCATGTGATTCAAGTAATATTTAAATGTCTTCCTGCCGGCGTCTGGCTCCAAGGCGCTTCATCTTATATTCTGGCTCCTCATGGGCAGGTGCGCAATCCAACAAATAAGGAGGACTATTTAGAAGCCGCTTTGGTATCGCATCTTGAGTGAGTCGAGTAAGGTTCACGGCAACTTTTTTGTCCGGCCATTCTAGACTGTGTACGAGGTACTTGTCCTTAGCGACTCCGCCACATGAGAAGCCGATGAGAATCTACCGACGGGTAAACCCCGGCACACAATAAAGGACAGCATGTGTTACAAAGCACCTTCAAAGTTTTGTTACCAGCCCAAAACGTAACCGAAAAAATAAGAGAGAATGTGCTTACAAAGTGGTTAATAGGCTCGCCAAGAGCTCGCCATGCTTTGATCAAAGCTCGGTTATCTCCACAAATGGCAACCTAACCGTACGTGAAATCTCTGAAGCGTCGGAGTCTGCGATAAAATGTACATTCGTCCGACAAAATGTACATTTTGTCGGACGAATGCATTCGATCATTCACTCATACCTAATACCACAATACCTCTACAGAATGGAACCACCTTCCATCAAAGATTGTTTCCATCTCTAACCATTCTCTTTTACGCCAGACCTTGTCTGCATTTATGCAATGCAATATTCCTGCGTGATTTTGTGTAACGCGGTTACAACTATTGTTTATAAGGTGTTATTCGCTGTTTGTTGGTCACTACTTCCATGATTATTGTGTAATCAAGACGATAGTCTTTCTTGGGCTACTTAAACGCAGGAATTCGTCTGTCTGTCTCTATACCTGTCTGTCTTTCTGTCTGTGACTCGATTCATCCACCCGGACAAAGCTAAACAGAAGCTGCGCAATAGTTTTATAAACCCACAGCCAAACCTAAAACGTATAAGTCCGGTGTTAATGTTCACATTTGTCAACCTTGTTGAACAAGAGCAAACCATTACGCGAATATAAGGCAGAAAATTAATACATATGTGATATTTGCAGTCTTCCTTTATTAAAACATTTATGGATGCTTGATTTTTGCGATAGAAAATTAAATACATCAACTGCAGAAAACCGTCGCCTGCAGTTGACCGCGCCCCTTTAGCTCCTGGCGGCATCTAAGAAATAAAATGGCAACAGCAATGAAAGGTTCCACTATATAGGTGCCACGTTCCGCTTGGAACGCTCATAGAGTAGGGCAAAGTGGTTCCATACACGTTGTAGTACGGTGCCTCGATTCACGCGGGTCTCCGCCGTACGGCAGCGCTGGCATCGAGGCCCCCTGCTTGGATCAGTGGGACGCGGTAAATTTAAATTAACTTGAGCAAACCTTCAGCGTGTTGCCTTGGGAGGAACGAGACGGGAGACGAAGAGCATAAGAGTTGAGGAGGAAAGAAAATTTCACGAGAAGGGAGGCATTTGGCAGGGGCGCCAGTAGACTATCGTCTTTCGTCGACATTTGCAACAAAAGGAGCAGATACGCGGCCATTTTTTGGCACAGTTTTGTTTATATCTGCGTAGAGTAAGTTAAATTTTTGATGATTTGCTTTGTTTTGTATCTCACAGCTAAAAGATGTCATTTTACATTGCCGTGATGTGTCAACCAACAATGCATTGTTCTTCCCGCTCCCCTCTGCAATGCCTTGGCGCTAGACGGTATGGGAAATAAATAAATAAATAAAAACACATGTGCGTCACATCCGTATCCAAAGAGCGAAGATCGGAGTAGCTGAAACTGGGGCCCTGGAAAGAGGGCCCCACCTAATTCTGTAGCCCACCTTCCCACGTACCTCACATCAATAAAGTTTACTGACCGACCGACCGACCAACCGACTGACTGCTGAGCACGCCGTCCTTTTTACTGTCAACAAAGGTTATGGCTATCTTAAATGAGCAGTCGCGAAGGGGAAAACGAACCCACACGTGGTGTGTTCTGACGTGACGTGTACCTGCAGTATTTGTTATCATGGGGTTCATGTTTTGAATTTTTTCAGATTGTTACAGTCCTTTCTCGTTATATAGACGCCTCCGTTCCCAAGAAAAATCGTACATAGTGTGAGTCGTCCATAATAATGAATCATGGTAAAAAACACAAGCTTTAAGGAATGTTGTTTAAGGAAAGCTCGTTTTAGGAAGAATCGTTTAAGGATACACAAGGGAAAGTTACGCTTAACACCAGCCGCTGCTTCCGCCGAACTTACCAGACAAGCCTTGCCTTTTATGCGTAGTGAACACGAACTATTATCGTCCTGTTACCTTGTCCTGAGCCTCAGGAATTGCTCTTTCCGGCATATGCCGCACTGGGAATCTTGTTTGATAAGGGAAGAGTGTCACCCTGTCGTCACTAGCCTAGAGTGTTGTTCACTGACCACGAATGTTCTCGATCTAATTCGATGGTACTGCAATCCGAGATAAATGCATGCTTCGCTTTGCATGTTTCGGCAAAAAGTAAATTCCTGGTACGCCCTCGGACCTCTCAGGTCACCAGTCATCTTTTCTATTTTTTGCTTTGCGGACCCGTGTCCATAAAAACGAGACATAAGTGCCTGTATGTACCCGTTTCGTCCCCAAAACAGTCGTCCATAGTCCGGACTGCGGGTTTCCATATGTTAATATGGAAACCCGCAGAATTTCACGGCGAGAGACCGGTCGCTGAAAATTTCGTCTATACTGCGTGGTGTCCATATTAACGGGGTTCATATTAACGAGACATGACTGTATTGTATAGCATTAATCTTTCCTTAGTTGTCGTTGATACTGTGGGTATTTTGCCGCGTGTGAAACAATAAACTGTCAGTTGTAAGTCAGCGCCGTATTTGTGTATTTTTTCCTCTCGTGTCTTCGTCACAAATCGGTCAAGCTTCCACTCTTACACGCTAAGAGGATTTCAGTGGTGCCCCCACAGGCAGCGAAGCATATACAGGAAATTGTACCAAGCAATTAATCAACCAATCAATAAATTATGTTCAGTGCAAGCACTACAAGGGTTGGCGACAGGATTCTGTCCCGTACTCAGCATCAGCATCAGCCAGCTTGGTTACACGGAACAAATCAGAAAATTGATATGTGCTCGCAAGAGTTCATGTGGGAATAGACCGATTATGGGTCCATATCATGCGTTCCCATAAGAATCCATATGGGTACATCATATGGTCCCATAAGAATTCATTATGGGTAGACATCTTATAAGTCCGTATGATATCGGCCAACAAGAATTCATATGGGTCCCTATATGAATTCTTACGGGCCTATACGAATTTTATGGGCCCAATATAAAAATCATATGGGTTTTTAGATAGGCAAATGTCTATGGCAGCATACATTCCTGACTAAATCTGCCCGAGGTTCAGCGTGACCCCGATACCCAGAAACATGAACCCCAACCTTCATCAAAGGGGTTCAAGCACGAGCGGACGTCATACGCCACACGTTCTCCTCCAAAAACAACACAGTATACGTAGACGCAGCCGCACGAGATCCAAGGAAAGGACGAAGGGTGGCTGTAGTCATGGCCTCAGACCTCCATGCGATCACGTCATTGTATCTTGACAGAAGCCGAGGAGCGAGCTGTCGCTCTGTAAATGGTGGACGGCTTCCGGACGGGCCGATCCCTTACAATAATTTCATACTCGCAAAAGGACTGTAGACATTTTCTGATCAGATGATTAAGCCTCCGCACGCTCCGTGTACACATGGATAGTAAAGGCGGCGTACCCCGACACCCCCAGCGCCCACCTAAGGACCAAACCAGTACTGTGAGATTTTGCGCCTATAGTTGCCTTGTTGATAAACGCTTATTGTCGAGGAAAATGGTGTTGTGGGTAGCGTCAGATCGGATTCCTCCAGAGATCTGGGCGCGAGCCTTTCGTCTTCCTCGGACCACGCGCAACCACCATATTGGTAACGGCTTCACGCGCAGGGCGCGCTTCTGGCGGCCCTCGGGATCTCCTATCTTGGCAGCTGCTCTTCCTCCGGCCTCCAGATGCTGTAAGGGCGACCTCCTTCCCATGAGCGACGCTGCCCCTCTGGCTCCCTCAGGAAGATATCCAGGAACACCAAGGACACCGGGAGAAGATGTTCGACAGCACGTCCTCCCACACGAAGCTCCTGCTCAGCGGAGACGACCTCCGATCTCTCATGCGTCACCGCCGAAGCTCGAAGACACCGGCGATCGTGGGAGGTGTTGTCTTCGCCATACTGCTCGTGTCGGTATCCGTGGGCGTGGCTACCAAGTCGCGCCATGGCAACAAGAGCCCTTCTAAACCAGAGCACCCGGTCAAGGCGCGGCTAGCGGAAGACAACCTCCAATTCGCCCTTGTGAAGGCGTCGGAACCCGGCCACAACAGATCGGGTCCAGCACTCGTGGATCTCTCCAACCACGGCGGCAAGGGCGACGATTATGGAGAGCTGGATAAGATCTGAGCTAGCCTGCAGCGAGAAGGGACGCCCGCTCCACCGACAGGAACAGGGAAGTTCTTTCTGCCACGGATTATTAAAGACGATAGTCTTTCTTGGGCTACTTAAACCCAGAAATTTTGGTCTGTCTGTCTGTCTGTCTGTCTGTCTGTCTGTCTGTCTGTCTGTCTGTCTGTCTGTCTGTCTGTCTGTCTGTCTGTCTGTCTGTCTGTCTGTCTGGGACTCGATTCAGCCACCCGGCCAAGGTTTTTTTTGTCTTTGTTTCCTTTTTTACATTTTTACAAGTCAACGATGTAATAAAAAGCGCCTGCCATGTTTTGGCTGGCGGAAACTATTATAAACATCAAATGATGTCAATTTTTGAAGCACTGGCAAAATTCCCGCGCCAGGATTTTCCACTTTGTACAACTCGCACAGATAGTTCACTTTTTCCCTGAAATATGCGCTCACAGTCTGCGCATTGACATCCGCATGGCGCACCGCCATTCGAGAGCGCCAGATGTATACTATACAACCCTAAAAGCATGATCATATCATGCGGTACATCGTCTTCATTGTTTACACTGAGGAACCTGATTCCATAGGGTGTCACCGGATACTCCTTCTGTAGGGCTCTCATGAGGACGTCCCAAAAGAAAATGGCATCCCAACAGTCTATAAACACATGTTCTGTAGTTTCAGGTTTTTGACAAAGAACGCACAAGTTGTTCCAAGCAACAAAAAGACCTCGCTTTTCCATCCATGTTTTCACAGGGAGTGTGTTGGTGTGAAATTTAAAAAAGAAGGTTTTCACAGAGGCTGGGATTACCATAGCTTTCACCCTGGACAAAACATCCTGTCCTCGGCCTGCAGAGTACACTGCTCGGTACAGAGGTACAGGAAATAGAATTTTTTTAAGATCTTTTTTCAAACCCTTCCTGGAAACATTTGAGAGATAATCCAAAGAAAACCTCACAGAAAGGAATCGAACTGCATCAACTACTTCTTTCAGATAACCTCTAATTGTAGGCCATTCCTCGTTGCATGAAGAAACGATGAACTGCGGTAAAGCATTGGCAAGTGAAACTTGTAAAAACTTCACAAGAAAGGGTCGTTTGAGCCCCTGAAGAACATAAAACGATTAACAATTTGTCTTACGTATATATGCGATAGCCCGAGCCCTCCCAGCGAGAGAACTTCGGCTCGTGCGTTCCCATGTTGAATTCCAAATAAATACAGCAAAAATACGATGCAACTTATTCACATGAACACGGGAACAGTGAATAGCTTGCATCACGAACCACACTTTCACCAGAAAGAACAAGTTGCAGACAGTGGCCCTTGCGAAGACGGACAATGCACGCCCCCCCAGATACGCGGCCAATTTTTTTCACAAGTTTTTCGTGGACTTGTAAGAACATTTTTTCGCCGCTTTCTTTGTTTGCTGATGAAGCCTGTTCTGCAAACTTTTCCGTGTAATGGCAGGGAAGTTATTTCAGCCCCAGTTTTTTTTTTTTTTCGATAAAATCTGGCCCATAAATTTAGAACTTTTTTTTTTTTTTGCGCGAACCCGCACTAGCGAGAAAACAGCTTCAATATGCCTGGAGGGAAAAGTGCTGGTTTTATAGGGGGTTTTTTTTCGCGCATTTCCGATCAAATAAAAAAAAACTTCACTTACAATTTGCCATTCATTAGTAACGACTTAAATGTCGCGGAGGGAATAACGGCGGCCGAAAAAAGAACGCAGAAGTGCGGTACCATTTTGCGGTGTTTCCTGTGCTCTGAGTCGAAAAGAATTCTTAGCAGAGCTCCGGTTTGGGCTAGTTGGTAAGGGTTATCCGTGACTTCATGAAGCGCAAAAATTGGCCGCGTATCTGCTGCTTTCGTTGCGAATGTCGGGAAAGACGTTAGTCTTTCGTCGACATTTGCCAAGTAAATGTCTCCCTTTGCTTTCCCGCTCACCTCTTATGCTGTTCGTCTCCCGTCGCACTCCTCCCAAGAAAAACACGCTAGAGGTTTGCTCAGGATAGTTTAAATTTACCGCGTTCTACGGCTCCAGGCCGGGTGCCTCTATGCCATCGCTGCCGTACGACGGAGACGCGAGTGAATCGAGGCGCCCTACTTCGTTTATAGAACCACATTTCCTAACTTCACATGCGTTCCAAGCGGAATGTGGAACCTATCTAGTGGAATCTTACTGTTGCCGTTTGATTTCTTAAAATGCCGCCAGAAGTTATAATAGCGCAGGTAACAGCAGGCGACGGAGGGATTTTTTTTTTCTGCAGTCGACATAGTATTTCATTTACTATCGCAAAAATCAAGCATCCATCAAGGAACACTGCAAATATCCCTTGTGTATTGATTTTCTGCCTCATATTTGCGTAATGTATTGTTCTTGTTCAACAATGTTGACAAGTATGAACATTGCAACCGGACGTAGACATTTAGATGCTGATTGATTGATTGTAGGGTTTTAACGCGCTGACGCAACGCAGGCGATGAGGGCGCGCCGTAGTGGAGGGCTCCGGATTTATTGACCACCTGGGGTTCTTTAACGTAACATTTAGATGTGTATGTGGGTATATAAGACTCCTGCGAAGCATCTGTTACACTTTGGCCGGCTGGCTGAATTGAGTGACAGACAGGGAGACAGACAGACAGGCAGAAATTTTCCCGTTCAAGTAACCCAAGAAAGACTATCGTCTTTAAAAACGGAACAGGTCACAAGGAAGCGACGGGCATAAGCGCTTGGCTTGCGCCCGTCGCCGCCTGCTGTCTTTGTTCGTTTTTTCCGCTACACGAAGTCATGAAATGAATCCTTCTCCGGCCCGCGCTTGCGGTTCCGCAATATTCACTTTTGCGTAGCAGATAATCGCGGAACTTCGTTGCTTCGTTTCGCCTGACTCAGCTTCGATGCAAATACTGTTGGCCGTCGGTGTAAAGTGCCGTTAGCAGTAACCGACCAATCATGTGTATTTTTTGGCTCGCCTGTGTAGACACTATCGGCACATATCTTAAAAATGAACAGCCCAGTCCTGCCGGAGACCGAGTTCAAGTCCTGCTGTTTCAGAAGCGGGAATGATAACGCGGCCAAACTCCTTCGGTGAGAGGAATGATGTTTTCAGATGTTGCAGGGGCACACTGATATATGTGGTTATGAAGTTCCGAAGGTGAAAACATTCACCCAGGTTCGTATAAAATGCTTTGGGTGGAACCACGATTTATCTGCCGGTTTGCCTGAAGCGAAGCGGTGGACTTCCTAGGGGGTAATACTCACTCACAGCATACGTATGCGAGCAAGGTCGGGTGCACAGATTCATCATCATCATCATCATCACCACCAGCCTGTCTACGCCCACTGCAGGGCAAAGGCCTCTCCCATTAATCCCCAATTATCCCGGTCCTGTGCTAGCTGCGACCAATTTATCCCCGCAGACTTCTTGACCTCATCTGCCGATCTAACTTTCTGCCGCCCCCTGCCACGCTTGCCTTCTCTAGGAATCCACTCTGTTACTCTTAATAACCAACAGTTATCTTGCCTTCGCATTACATGCCCTTCCCACGTCCATTTCTTCTTCTTAGTTTCTATTACTATGTCCTTAACCCGCGTTTGTTCCATGACCCACTGGGCTCTCTCCTTATCCCTTAATGTTACACCTATCATCTTCCGTTCCATTGCTCGCTGAGTCGTCCTCAATCTAAGTTCAACCCTTTTAGTGAGCCTCCAAGTTTCTTCCCCGTAAGGTGAGTACAGGTAAGATGCAGCTGTCATACACTTTCTTCCTAAGGGACAATGGTAGGCTGCCATTCATTATCTGAGAATGTCTGCCGTATGCACTCCACCCCATTCTTATCCTTCTAATTATATCTGCCTCATGGTTGGGATCCGGGGTCACAACTTGGCCTAAGTAGATATATTCGCTTACAACTTCCACTGCCTCGCCACCTATCTCAAACCGCTGCGCTGTCTCGAAGTTATTGGTCATTACTTTAGTTTTCTGCATATTAATTTTCAGGCCCACGGTTCTACTCTGCTGTGTCCAGTCCGGTAAGCATGCTTTGCACAGATTGGCCAGGGCCAAGAGGTTCAGATCAGGGGGGTTCTTGGCTCTGGGGTCTAGAATGCTTCAGTTTATCTGGAGCAAAAAAAAAATCTGCGCCAATCTTTGCAAGGTGCTCACATGCGCGATTCGTCAAAATCTAGTAAAGAATTCTTGCATGCTCGTCATGCTGAACAGCAATGCCGGATTCCCCACTTGAGCCACATTTCGTTCCCAGGTAGGTGCAAACCCGACACTTTTATTTATTTATTTATTTATTTATTTATTTATTTATTTATTTATTTATTTATTTATTTATTTATTTATTTATTTATTTATTTATTTATTTATTTATTCTTGCATTGGGAAGAAGAATAACTAAATAAAAAATCTGTCTTGTGGGCTACGTCATTGTGGATGTCCCGCTCATCATAATAAACCGGTTCATATAAAGAAAGTATGTTATGGCTATGCACGCATGGCACAAAGTGCCCGTGCATAAATTACGTCCTGTATGACGAACGCGTATTTGCATTCACCTTGCACTGAATATCCATCATAATCAACAACAATATAACAGGCACTTGTGAGTGCAGAGAGGTAATATTGGTCATATGCAACCATACGCCCCCCCCCCCCCCCCCTCCGAAAATTACATCCGCTGCCCACCCAATCATTCAGTTACCAGCAGTGCAAGCACCACACTGGTTGGCGAAAAAGGAGACTGTCTCGTACTCCGCATGCCCTAGACGTATTCCGAAGCATACCAAAGAAGGACGTAGGACGACGGGCGCTGCTTCCTGGGCTTTCCTTCTCTCTCTCTCTCTCTCTCTCTCTCTCTCTCTCTCTCTCTCTCTCTCTCTCTCTCTCTCTCTCTCTCTCTCTCTCTCTCTCTCTCTCTGTGCGTGCGTGCGTGCGTGTGCGCGCGCGCGCGCGTGTGTGTGTGTGTGTGTGTGTGTGTGTGTGTGTGTGTGTGTGTGTGTGTGTGTGTGTGTGTGTGTGTGTGTGTGTGTGTGTGTGTGTGTGTGTGTGTGTGTGTGTGTGTGTGTGTGTGTGTGTGTTTAATTTCTCTCCTTTGTCTCTCCTCTCTATCATGCCCTCCCTCCCTCCCCTCCCTCCATCCCCCACGCCTGTAGGTGTTTGGTGTCCGCCCCTACAGGTGGGACAAATCACGCCTGCTGGTGGACTTTCCTTTGTTGCGGATCTGGTAGTGTGACCGGTGATGGCGTCCGTTGGTCCGGAGTTGGGGCAGCTTTATGTACAGAAATTTACATGGCGTTTTCTGAGTGAACAAGGTCCTACGCTCCTGCGCGCGCGAGATTATTAAATAACCAGGTTAGGTCTGCCCCCTTTCACCCTTTCTCCCCCTGCTTTCAGAAATGCACCATTCGCGAAAATCCGTAGCACTAAAATTGACGTCCACACACTCACCGATAGAAGTAACTTTCCCTCTCGCACAGGTCAGCGTCAGGTTGACTTCCGTGGTACAATCTTCCTAAGGTCGGAGCCCTTGGGACCATCCGAAGTGGAAGCGACAGGAGGACGCCTGTGCCCCGTCGGTAATCCGGCGTCGGGCGCTTGTTGAATAGAGGCGTCTTTTTCGGGTGTAGCCCGAAAGAACACATTCCCATTCGACCCCTTCCCGTTTGAACCCATTCCCGAAACGCCCTTCCCGCTTGACCCGTCCCGTGTGCGCCCGTTCCCGAAACGACCTTCCCGTTTGGGCCCTTCCTGTTTCAGCCCGTTCCCAAAACGCCCTTCCCGTTACAACCCGCTCCCAAAGCGCCCTTCTCATTTGAACCTGCATTGTTGCAAACCATTTGAATTTCTGAAAATATGCGTTACCGTCTTCGAAACTGTTCCCCAAAATGTGCTTACAAGCAACGGGTCATGCACTAAAAACTTGTATGCACCAAATTTTGCGGAATCGACCGGTATTTCCGGCCGATAAAAGTTTCCGAATGCCTTAGGTCGATACTGCCCTCTTGACACAAAATTTGTAGCAGCGAAAGTGTACTATAAAGATACCCAATATCTTGAGGAATGCACGCATTGGATTTTTCTGCAGTTGGTGTTCGTACGTGCAGCTGAAATTTATTTATCAGCCCCTCTTATGCTCATTGTTTGGAGCGTAGCTTTGTCTTCGGGTTCGAGAGATCTATAGATCAAAGATGTCCACAGGAGAGACTTTTAAAAAAGGCAAAAACATGTGCAGAAATCTGATAATTGGCTACAAATGCCTTTCCTACGTGAGTAATATGGCAGATATTTTTATTTATTTACTGATACTTTACGGCCTCGTCGGGCTCATGTAGGAGTGAACATAAAAGCACATCAGTATTGGTTAGCGTAGTTTAAAAACGCCCCGCACAAATAAGTAAAATACATAAATATGTAAAAGAGCAAAGGGGTCCGAACAAGGATATGCATTCGTAATGTATTCCAATTTTAAAATACGACGATTCAATCAGAACACATACTTACAATACGTGGGGAAAATTCTTCTAACGATACCGAGTTCACTGTTCGTTCAGTTAACGTATTCCAGTAAGAAATTGCACGAGGAAACAAAGAGAACTTTCGAATAGTAATTGAGCTGATTGGCTGCCTAATAGTCTTACTATGATGTCTTCTGGCTGAACGTCTGAAAGGTCCTTGGAGGTAGTATTCCCGCGACAATTTTAAATTTCTGTAGTAAAGAAAATTTAGGCTATAGAGACGACCCTGCACTGCTTCAGTTTTTGAAGGTTTGCCCTATTATGCAAATTGAGTACGCTAGAGTGACCAGAATAAACAGAATCAATAAAACGCAAAGCTAAGTTTATAATTTTCGCTGGTTCTCATGACTGCTATTTTTTTATAGCCAGATGTGGCGTATGTATCCAGATACATAGGGTTACTTTATTTTTATACATCTTTTTATCTTTTATAGTTTTCATCTGTTTCTTTTCGACATTGATGTACACTTGCGCTAATATAACGATTAAATGTGTTAGTCCGCCAAATACGATTTCTTATTGTTTATTCGTGCTTCCGCGGCGCTTTTCTAGGCTTTTTGGTTTTATGATTTTTTGGTTTGTTAATTTAAAAGACTTGTTAGTTCATTTAAAAGATTTGTTTATTAATTTGTTAATTGTTAATTTGTTTGTTAGGCTTTGTTAATTTAAAAAAATTGTTAATTGGTATGAGTTGAATTGTAACCAAATTTCATCGTCTGTATATTCAAAAAGTGAAGCCCAGGTTTGAAAAGCAGTCAAGGACTCTGGATGTACTGAGCATGCTATCGCAGCGACAAACGGGAACAAATGAAAAATAATATGAAAATGTTTTTTATAACGTTTCATAAACTGGGTACGTTATTCCGGGAACGGGCTAAATAAATAGGAAAATACGAAACGGCAAGGTTCTTTCGCCCCGGGTTGAAATGGGAAGGAACAAACGGGAAGGTTCAAATGGGAACGGTTTCAAACGGGAACGGGCCAAGTGGGAAAGGGCGAAACGGGAAGGTCGTTTTGCGCCGGGTTGAAACGGGAGGGAACAAGCGGGAAGGGTGAAATGGGAATGGGTTCAAACGGGAACCTCCCTCTTTTTCAATCCCTCCGTGCAACAATCTCGCTCATTGTGACTTGCCTCGCCGGCGGGCGTTTGGTTTACTGTGATGCCGCTGAAAGCGGCTTGTGTCCAGCAGCAGCGTCTTTCGCCGCCGCGTCATTGCATACAAAGCGGGGTCGCTCCCCGTCGATATGGGGGTGGGCTGGCGAAAACCGGAAGACGGAAGGATTGAGCGATTGAACCCGATAATATTGCAGACGGTCGTCGCAGTGCCAATAGTATACGCCGATCGTAACAGCATTTCCGGCCGGCGGGAAGCTCCCGAAGACATTGGTTTCCAGCCCGTGTAGGAGGGAGTCTTGTCCCAGGTAGAGACTTCGGGCCGGCACACAAACACCACAGTGAGGCCTTTGTTTTAGCACGACGAAGCGGTCGGAATCATGGCCCAGACTCTTGCGGGAACACCCCTGACTTTCCATGTCGCGGAGGGCGTCATGCCTCTCTCACGTCCACTCGCCAGTCCCGAAAAACACAAAAAAACACAACTACAAAGCAAGCGGGTGCAAGGACAATCTTCTGAAAGACCACCAGGATGCCTCGAAAGTCAAACAAACACACTGAATAAAACCCATCTAATGTGGCAACACTCAACACGAGAACATGAACTGGGGATCTAAATGAATCCAGAGCCCACCATATTACGCGGCTCATAGCCTCATTACGTAGCTTTGACACAATAAGCACCCTAAATTTGCATTGTTTGTTTTGCTGTCAAAGTATAGCTTTTAAATAAAGGGAGAACGCTTTTTGATTTTTATACGCACATGCAGAACACGGAGACCAGTTTTGAATTTCTGCAGATGTGTTCCGACTAATGGGAAGTATGGACTTGGCTTCCCTTCAAGATATCCTGCCAGCCATCGAAGGCTGATTCAAGAATTGCCCAGCTAGGCTTCAAAATGCTTCAAAGAGGTACATGTCTCTAAAAGTTTATTTTACTCACTCTGCATGTTCTATAGAGGTGTAGCATGACTGAATCAACCTTGGAGAAAAAAAAAGTCGCAGAAGCCAGTGGTTATCCCGCATTTGCATCAGAAGTAAAAGGCTCACTAGTTCTACTAAAAACAGGGTAGGGAAACTCTTATTTTCTACTTTGAAACACAAAGGGCACGGACACCTCCCCCGAAAAAAGAAAAATTCCTGGGCTCTTTCCAGTGGCCACAATGCCGGCCAGAATGGTGCCATGCTACAAAGCTACGCAAAGATGGCCAAAATTTGACTGAACTATACTTGAATCACAAGGAGCCTTTTGCACACCAAGTTCTGATGAATATTCAAACATGTTTTTCCCTAGATTTTTTATAATACTTCGTTTGCTTTCTTTTGTTGACAGAAACCATATTCAAAATTAATAAAGTAAATAGCCAGTAAATGTAAGAATGAAAGAAAATGTCCTTTTTTTATCTGCTTCTCCCCTTGAGCCACCCAATTCTCAGTATGGTTAGGGTTGTCCGTTTTCGGGTTTTATATTTTTTTTAAATCGGATGGTAAAAATCAGCTGCTATTTTTCAAACTCACAATCGGGGACAAACCTGACTTTTTTTGTAAGACCATATATGTTTTGTTATGGTAAATACTCAGATATACCAAGGACGAGGCTCTCTCTAAAAAATGGCTGGCGTGCAATGTGTCCTTATTCTGTTGCATCTACAAACATATGCACCCATCGAGACACAACACCTTCTATCCCCTAAAAGTCGCCAAAACGTAGCTTACCGTAGTTTGTCTTTTGTATGTCTGGCTTTCCCGCATTGCTGGCCCGCTGTGCAAAAAGCCGACGTTCAAACACGTGCCGTGCGGGGAAGCTAACCGCACATATATCACGCACTAAAGCCACATTTCTGCGTTGCCGGCAAAGGTTGGAAAATGGGAGAAAATGGTGGAAGACGGAGCGGGCTTCGCTGGCCCGGGCCCTCAAATCCCTTGGCGGGAATTTGGAGGTGCGCGGGCCCCCTGAAAACCACTGGTGTACAGGAACATACCGTTGGGCATACCGGTTGGGCGCTGCCTCGCACGCGATTCGGGAGCGAAGAGGGGAAAGGAGAGTTGGAAAAGAGAGCAGAGGATATGGATGAACGGGAGGGGATAGAGAGAGAGAGAGAATGCATACACATATTTGTTGCGCAAAGCAATATGGGCAGGAGTCCTAAGTACAACACCCCTTGAGCTCTTTCAGCCTGAACAACCATCAACAACAACAGGTGCTCACCATATTGGAGCTGGTCAGATCTCTCCCCCAAAGCTTGTAGAAAGCTACAGGAACGCACGGGATTGCGCGAATGTAGTGGGCGCGTGGTTGAAGTCCCCTGCCAGAAGAGGGATATCAAGAGGGGGAATACTAAGGGTATGGGACAAAAAGAATGGGATATTGAAAGGGGAGAGTAGAGAGCGTAGCGGGAGAGGAAACGGGAGGAGGGTGAATGGGATACAGAGTGATCAAGGCGGCAAAAAAGGAAAGGGAATATGAAGAAAGTGTAAAAAGGGACCGGGAATGGAGAAATAGGGAAGATCGTGAAATGGAAATGGAGTAGGATGGTTACATATCAAACGCGGGGAAGGAGGGCAGGGCGGGTAACTAGAATGGAAGATGGTGACGGTAACTGAACGAAGGAGTGGACATGAAAGGGGAGAAATGGGGGGAGCAAACGATAAGCAGGGTGATGGCAATACATGAAGGCTGAGAGGAAGCGGCGGAGCACGAGGTGAAGGGAAGGAAGACATGAGCGGGAGGAAACTTAGCCAGGATCTGACATTCAGGGAGCTCGGGTTGTAGGTGGTGGTTGGGGGAATGGAGACAGAGAAGGTAATGCGAGGGAAAAGTGTAGAGACTGAGGTGAAGGATATGAGGGGACCTAACGAAGTGACCGGGAACCGCAAATTATTTCGTTAAATCGACAACTTCTTAAAATTTTTTACCAGCACTTGATTCCAGAAATTCCGTGTATAAAGGGAGGCGCATCCCAGCGGCTACCATGACATCGTAATTGCGGCGACCACGGTGATCGCCTGCCTGTAATTTAGCAATGCACTAAAAGTATGTAGGGAAAATAATAATAAAACGCTAGGGGCCGTTTCTCAGGGAAATGAATTTATTTCCTGGCAAAAAATGCCTGGGATTTTCGCCTGCATGCGCTTTGTTAGCATTGACCGGACAGACTTTTCGTAGCCCGTAACCAAGCACGATCAAAGGGTCCTCGCGGTTCCTTCGCAAGATCCCAGAACATAAGACTCTAGAGAATGCGCGAATGCTGGGAGAAATTGCGAGTAGTAGTAGAGAAACTTTATTTTAGAAAATTGGTGGGGCCCGGGGGATAGGCTAGAAAGATTAGAAGGCTCTACAAAAACGAAACTAGACGCCTTGTTTTTGTTTCTCAACTTGGAGCAATAAACTTCGTGGTGTTCTGAATAAACACATTCCAAATTGGTCCTTTTTTTAAATGTGTCCGTTTCTCTAAAAACCTCATCGAATCGAAAATGGCACTGAAGCTGTTTCATTAGTTTGAGTTCATAAAGGCATTCAGCCGTGCAGGCGCCTGCACGGGAATCCGAATCCGTTCGTTAGATCAGGAAATTCATAAGATCGTGTTTCGGTGGATCGAGTTTTGCCTGTACTGTGCACTATGGTCAGGAGTTCAAGAGCTGCTTAACGGGGCTTCACAAACTCTCATGTCTCAGTATCCCAAGATAACAGGACGGGCCCTGTGACGCCCACTGTTAGTCGGTTGGCAATTACTGCCTTGACCCAACCCGACCCTGTTGAACGAACCAGAACTCGTTTGGATTTGTTAAAATACTTGTTTTATTTTTTAATTGTAAAAATCCCCGTACATAGTAGTTTTGAGAACAGCATAAAAATACAGCTTTGTGTCATCACGGCTGAATGCATACCATTTCTCTTTGGCAAAGAAGTGTCACATTGCTGTGCGCAGATTTTTTTTTGTTTTGTTTTGTTAAAGAGTCGGTATGAGCAGTTCATTTTGTTGAACGCAAACAAGGCACTTATGTTCGAAGGCTAAAATAGGTGCATACCTTCCACAGCCAATCAACGATGGCTTCTTGGCACAGCAAATGTCGATTAATTGGTCAGCTGCACCCCACAATACATGCCCATTAATAAAATTGTGAACGCTGAGTTGTCTTTCACTTCTGTTCAGCAAAAACCACAGTATATGCTTGGCACAGCAACAAACATGTTAAAGTACTGTAAGTAACATCCTTTGGATTCTGTCCATCCCGACGACATGGTCCACTGGTTCACGATAGTCCCGGTATCACAGGGCTGAGCCATGTTCGTTATTCCTCCCCACGGCGAAATCGGGTGAAAGGCCCGTAGGGGCCGCTGCGCCTTGGTGACTTGCTGTACACGTTTCGGTTCTGAGACCAGGTGTTGCGACTGAGGCTGCGTGCAGAAAACATGGCGCATTATCATCATCATACCCATCAAAAGTTCACCCAAGCAGAAACAGATACTACGTAATAAAACTATTCTTATCCAAAAAAAGGTACTGCACAAGACTCAAAAGAATGGTTGAAATAGCCCTAATGAGAACCACGACTTAGCTTAGTTGTATGTATAGGATGAAATGTAAGACTCACTGGCGCTGGATATCCATCTGCTGGTCTGAAACATACTAGTGATGTACTTTAAACCCAACTCTGCCACGTGCAGCACTGCATTGCAATAAATAAAGTAGTAAAAAAATAAATTGAAATATCTGCACATTTGTAAAGATACAGACAAGTGAGAGTACGGTGAAATGTCTCCACTGTTGAAAAGATATGAGTGGAAAGACTGCAGTTAATTACGAAGTGAACTGTCCTTCCAGAACTGCCCTAATCTAGTATTCACAGGAAAGATATGATAACGGTTGCTGACGACTAAATGAGAAAAGCAGCCAAAGAATTTTGGGTATGATAACCTCCTTTCCAGACAAAGGTAAGAAACATACTTGAACAACACTTTGTAAACTGCTTCGAACAACTATGCTGGAGCTGCCAGCGATCAGCAAGAAAGGCGTTCCTCACGCTGTCGTGTGCGGTTGGTAGTAGCCCGTAAAGACGACGTCTAGCTCCACCGAGGCATCGTCCACAACGAAGCAGACATCGTCGACTGCTGAGCCGTAGATTCTGACACCAGCCCCACTGTCCGCTTCTCGGGCCTTGGCCTCTGAAATCCACCCGGGCATCTTTGAAGACAGCAGCATTCTTGGAGCTGACACGGCCTTGCTGAAGCAGTACTCCGTCCCTTGGCACGAGCCGAGGGGCATGAAGGCAATGCTGGACGGGTCTGCGTCTTGGTGGCAGCAATGCAGTTAAAAGGGATAGGGGAAGGGGGGGGGGGAGGGGTAGGGAAAGGTAAAAAAAGACATACCTTTGAACACCTTTGAAAACATACTTTTGAATACCAGTGGCCTGAATACAGCATTCCCAAACCAGGTATCTATACTAGTGCTAGTTCTACCTGTTTCTCACTTCCTCTTTTAAGTGCAGAGCACTTAAGGTCGTCGTAGCTCATAGCCTTGTCGTCGTAGCTCACTCGCTGGACCCAAGTAGAGCCACACGGTGTTTCGTCATCGTGGCATAACCCAGAGGCTTCGAAAGCCAAGCGGTTTATATAGTCATAAGCGTTCGAAACTCGTGAACCACTGGCACTTGTCATACATCTCATTGTTGTTTAGCGCAAAGAAAACTGCAGGTACATTTGAGGCAAAATATACATAATTAACCGGCTGGGCCCGCGTTCATTTAGTCAGGAACGCTCGTTGGGTTGGTTTTTACGATACAGTAAGTGAAAAAAAGTGGCAGTGCAATGCTGGTTTGTGCGGGAGGAAAAGCAAGCACAAAAAGAACAGAACTCCCACTGGTGCGGTTTCAGTCAGGGGGGTGCACGAGCACTGCGAAGGCAGGAAATTTGAATTGCATTGGGTGGTAGGAGTGAGTGGATAACGGCGCTACAGCCCATTATGACGAATCACTGCTCTGCACTTCCGACAGCTTTCACATTGAGTGGAATGGCTTTAATTTTTTATGATGCTACTTTATTGCTAAATGGGTAGTTCAGTCTCCATGTGCACATCCATGCATGCTTATAAAAGAAAACACAACTGAGTATTAATTGACCAACCCAGACGTATCAAAAGCCACACTGACTCAATCCCATTTAGTGCACTTACAGGTATGCTAAAATGATGAAACTAATACAACATAAAATGTTAATGAATGCACAAATGCCTCTTATCTAGAGTGGCTAAATAGGCCTAAAGGTAATTGAAATATGCTGTGGAAAATTTCATGGGGACACAAAGGAGCGCTAACACAACTGTACTAGTAATCACCCAGTTAAAGCTTGCAAGTCAAATGAAAACGGGCACCAAATCTGTTATACAGTAAATTACAATGTCTATTTTTTTTTGGTTGTCCAGTGAGACTCAAACGCTGCCAATGTGAAGTCATGCATATCTTTCAAAATTTAGTTGTTTGTGCTGTTATAAACATTGCGCAGTTAGCAAAAGCAACTGTAATATGTAAACCACGATGAAAAGATGAGGTACCTATTTCCTGATGTCAATTCTTACCAGTCTTTTATAAATTCAGGGGAAAATATTATTTAAACAAATGGACATATTTTCTGGGAAACAATCTTGTAAGTGAATGTCAATTCGAGTTAAGTGAAAATTGGCCTGCAAAAATAGCAATGTTAATGCAGAAGGGTATGATGCTTGAAAATTTTCTGAGAACGCTTTTCACATTATTGGTAATTTACAGGGATTTTAGCAACGCAGTCGATCAATTAAAAATTTTAAATTAGTTCTTATCATATTAAAAAGCTGGGGTTTCAGAGGCGCCTGCTTAAAATTTATAAAGCCTTATTTCGACTCATGATTTGAATATGTATAAATTAATAAAAACTAACTGTACATAAAAGAAGAAAGTACTAATATGAGGTAATGAGGTCCCAACACAAGGAAGCAATATCAGGCCCTTCTTACAATTTTTACTTTAATGACATTAATGATTAAACAGATTAAAGAAAAGCGTAAATTTATTTATTAAACCGATGATTGTACCACATTCGTTTCGGGCAAAAAAAAAAACACCTGAACAGCACAATCCACCCAGCAAGCTTTATATGCTCCACACTTCAGGAATATTCCCAGTCAAATTGACTTTCTGAAAACGTTTTTACTGCGCTCACACTTAACAATAATTTCTAAAGAGCAAAGTGACCAAAGCAACTGTGACTTTAGCCTTAAATTTGTAAAAAGCTATAGACCGCCAAATTCAGCAAATCTAGATATATTGCTAACCCCAGCCCACTTGCAAGAGGACCCAACAGTATACTACAGTCAAGTCCACTTATAACGATACCGTTTATAACAATAAATCGGATATAACGATGAACAGCTATGGCACCGTCAACTTTTGTATTCTTTCTATGGTAAAATAAACCGCTTATTACAATGCTCCAGTGTCACGATATCAGATATAACGACTGAATCCGGTTATATTGTGCACCAAAGTGCAACAGTGACGACTCTAATGACGCGGTTGCGCAGCCTACTCAGGTAGTGTCTTCGTAGGAGGCCCCATGCGTGACACAGACCCTCACGGACTTTGTTTCCGCCAAGGACATTTACCTCAGCTAGGTGAAGCACCTATAGATGCTCTTGGAAAAGATTGGCGCTACCTTCACACGCGGCAAACAAAGGTGACCGACTGTGGCTTCTTTTCTGCGGATTAGTAGGAGTACGACCTTGCTGGCATGCGAATAAAAGGTTTTAAGCTCTGTTCAGTCTTTTTATTTCGCGACCCGCTTATAACAATTATCGGTTATAACGAAGGGATTTCCTTGGCACTTGGATATTGTTATAAGTGGACTAGACTGTATATGCGCATTGATTCCAAATGTTGTGGAAACTACCTCATACACAAAAACAACATATGGCAGCTAACACAAAACCATAAGCCCACACTTCCTACAAAACTTGCAAAACTATTTTCCCGAGAAAAATTAATGTTACATATTTTTAAAACGTCCACGACGCTTGTTTTCACGAAAATTTTTTGAATTATGGGTATGATGTGTGACATGACGTGTGGAAATTTTTGCTAGATCAAATGGTGCTGAGTTAAGCTGCATGTGTTCGCTGCGCCCAGATGCTTTTTTATGTCTCATTAAAAAACTTGTAAAAATAAAAAGTGTTTTATTAATTGATAATTAATCAATTAATTACTACGTGAACAATATTTGATTCAATCTGTTGATTGATTATCTGATTGGTTACCTTATTACTCAATCGATCGACTCATTCATTCTTTATTGATTTATTTATTTATTACTCGGTTGATTGATCGATAATCAATTGATCAATCAACTGAGTACTAAATAAGTAAATTTAGTAATAAGATCGATCAATCAAGTAACAAACCAATCAATATAGTAACAAATAAGTGGATCAATTGGGTAATAACTTAATCAATGAGATGACCAGTCAATGAGGTGAGTAGTTATGTATTCACAGTAATTAATTGATTATCCATCAATCAATAAAAAGCATTTTTATTTTCATGATCGATTCACTGATCGATTGATTATTTCTAGGTGCTGCTAAAATAGAAGCCTACGCTCCCTACCTTTAAGAAGAAACCTGTGACCGATCCACTGAAGTAGGTCCGCCTCCCCATCCCCAGCGTCACCCTCAGCAAGTCTGGAGAGGTCGACAGTGCAAGCGATCTCTTCCCACTGCCGAGTGCTGAGACCTTCTGAGAAACGCCGAGACAGCGCGTCCACATCTCCTACTGTGTCACCACAGCTGCTGTCACGATCGTTGCGAACACCAGCGGTGAGCGACTTCTGGGCATCGGTCAGCTCCGCCACGGCGAACACGAATCCCCTGGCCACGGCGTAGCCCAAGACACGAAGCGTGTCCTTCCGCCCGTAGGCTGCCCTCACCTGCACAGGCCAACAGGTTTTGGAGGGACGGCAACAAAACAGCACCGCACGCTTGAATAATAAGGCAAGTAACGATGGTTTAATTTTATTTCAATCAGGTAAACGATGTCTTGGGTAGAAAGGCAATGGCCGGTTAACTCCGATTAACTTTTTGGATGAGAAATGTATGTAAGCCAAGTTTTGTAGATATTCCAATATGTTGAGAGGAAATATCAGGTGATGTCAGGTCATATCTGAAGTGAAGACCCTATTTGTCTGCATGGCAGCATGGCGACGCACACTTTACTCACTATAGTTTTAAAGCAAAGCTTTCTCCCTCTACCAGCCAATGGTTCTTTCACGGCGTGCGGGACAATAAACTCCCAATGGGGCGGAGGCTGCATACAAACCACATACAGGCACCTGGCCACTAAAGAAAGGCTACCTTTTGCGAACAGCTTGCCACGAATGGGACTCCGTTTTCTAAATTGCTGAATACCAATTTGGTTGTGTTTTTGATTCAGCGGCTGGGGAAGGGGAGGGCGCTTTTTGACGCGAATCCAAGGTAACGGCTGGAAGAATCTCTGGTTTCACTCTTTGTAGAGCCATGTGTGTGAATTCAAATGATGTCGCATGGCCAATTGTTGTGGTGTCGTTTACAGCTTTGCTTTCCAACCACCTTCACAGTGTGGATTGGAGCCAACTTTTTTTAACCCGAGATGATTTGCTGCTCTTTTGCTCCGAGGGTATTTAGCACCATCCAAAAACATATTTGTTAACTGAGAGCATGAATGCAGCCACAGTATTCCACACAAAGTGTCGACAATGAAATGTGGAACGGTTCGCAACTAGAAGTATGTGAATATTCAGAACTTCGAATACTTTGCGAATAGTGTTTTTTATTGGATTTGCAGAGCAGTTTTACCATTTGAAGTGTTCAAAATTTCTGAATATTCTAGATTTACGAATAACAGCGCAATAAATGTTATATCTGCGGTGCAATGATGATAATGACTGATGATTGATAGTGGTATCCCCTTTATAGCGGGTGACGACACGTCATCTTACAAAAGAAAAAAACATTGTACCTATGTTTTACACTCTTTGTTTGATACTAACACTGCTCTTAGGGCAGGCACAAAATACTTATTTTCTACAGGTGGTAGCTGTCCTAGGCAATATTCCCCTCTCTGCTTTTCATCCACCAGCATTTTATTCTTCTTTTCGTCGCCTCAAAAGCCTTGAAGTTAACTCCCTCTGTGCTAGCGTTAAATCCTAGGGCATCTGGAAGCCGAATATTTCCCTCTAGATTTGGATGGATACCCTCGAATTCTAACACTATGTGCCGCGTAGTTTCTGTTTTTTTTGTGCATACTGCGCATACCCCATCATTTTGCGTATACTTCCTCACAAAGCTCTTAGTTCGCAAGCAACCCGCTCTAGCCTCAAAAAGCAAAGCACTGCCTTTGAAATTATCGTAGAAATTTTCCTTGCTGAAGTCTAATTTCTCAGCCCTGTACATCTCTAGCAATGTTTCAGCTTCCATTTTTTTCTCTCCATTTTTGTTCTCCATTTTCTCTCCACTTTGTTGTATATATTTTTGTTCGTATGTTTGTTTCTGCTGCATTGACTACCCCCTATCTAATACCATCCTGTGTGAGGACCTTTAGGGGTACTTTGAATAAATAAATAAATAAATAAATAAATAAATTTGTTTCTATCTGCCTTGCCTCTTTTCTGGTTACCTTGGCTGTCTTGGATTTTCCACTGTTCTTTCCGTATTTCATCGTTAGCCTTCTAGTTTTCCTTAGCCACTGCGTGTCGACCCTTTTCATGTATACGTACCTAAAAACTTTAGCTGTCCACCTACGTTGATCCATTGCTCTCAACCTCCTCTCAAAACATATTTTACTCTGCACTTTTCGAATTTCAAATGACGCCCCTGTACTGCTTCGTTAGTTGTTTTTACATGCGCTCCTAAGGTCAAACGGCCCACCATTCTCTGGTTCACTTCAAGGCCTGCTATAGCGTCACAGCACTGGATTCGCAAATGTGAGACCCGGAACCATTACTCCTTTCCACATTCCTCTCGCTACTTCATATTTGTTATACCCCCACAGAGCACTATGCTTCATTATAGCTGCGTTTCGTTTCCCCTTGCCCTTACGTTGCTCCTCGTGAGTTCTTAAGTGGTTATCCGCTTTGTTTATCCACACTCCCAAATATTTATGTTCCTTGACTCTGGGTAATATTTATATTCCTTTTTTTTTTACTCTGGGCACAGCATGAGAGCCTTCAAGCTTCACTGCACGGCGAGCTTCCTTGGGTTGGCTTTCTCGCACGACCCCAAAGATGTGCTATGAAGCCTAACACAAGTGCGCCCCGTTAGCTCGAATGGAACGCTTCTTCATTTTCTTCATAGCAGTGCATGACACATATTTTTTACGACTGCTTTGCCGTCGTGTCCTAATCTTTTTTTTGTATTAGATGTCTATCGAGCGCTAGTACATGAACTCTCAGATGTGTTAGGTCAATCGTATTACTTTTTTTGTAGCTACGTTCCAGGAGCTGAAAACACACTACAGTAATGATATTTAAATTTGAAAATGTTCTATTTGATTCGATTCGCAATCACTATTGTATTCGATTCTCCGTGTCAGTTTTCATATCCACACACACCTCTAGTTTAGTTGGTAGAGTTCTTGAATTGTGCACCAGTTGCGAAACCCTACTCCAGAATCCAGGTGGCACAAGCACCCCCGTGTTGTTGAAACTGAGAGGCAATTAAGTGCATTGGCCCGGTACCTAGGGTACAAAAGCTGAGCTTTGCTAAACAGTTACTCAACAACACAACTTCCTAAAATAAAGCTTGCTTTTCAAATTAGAAAACATTAAATTAGGCAATGTTTACTTTTGTTTTCATAGTTTTTCTTGTATGACTCATCGCAGCAGCCACAAGCACTTAGTACCATTTCAACTTTATGCCGACCCATGACAAGCTGGGGCCGAATTCTCTAAAAAACGGGCGTCGTTTTGAAACGACGGGGTAGCACCATGCAAATGCATGTGTTCTTGGGTTGGGGCCGTCGCTTTGGGGTTCTCTGCAGGGAGAGTGAGCCGCAGAAAAGCGCTGTGGCAAGGGCGCGAAGCGACAAGTGAAACGACGGGGGGCAGTGGGTGTCGCTTCGCGCCCTTGCCACAGCGCTTTTCTGCGGCTCACTCTCCCTGCAGAGAACCCCAAAGCGACGGGCCCAACCCAAGAACACATGCATTTGCATGGCGCTACCCCGTCGTTTCAAAACGACGCCCCGTCGTTTTAGAGAATTCTGCCCCTGGTCAACATGCCCCATGCTGTCCCTGTTTGCCCCTGCAGCGAAGGGGGACCAGCCAAAGACCGGCTTTTGATACATGGTGGGTCCTATGGGGAGTTTCACAACTGGTAATACTGAGTAACCCTGACAGTTGGAATTAACCCATTTGAATTGGCACCGTGCATGGGTTTAAACTGTCAGCCAAGGGTCGGGCACATTTTGTTGCGACAAAAGCTACACCCCAGTCTTTCCACTCGCTGCAGCGGCACATCTCACAAATCTCCTGGCTAACATTTACTACCGCCGACAAACATCCCACTATTTTCGAAGAATGAAGTGTTGCAAATCCCGTGCACTCTCTAGCAATGTTACACAGGCAACTCTATTACACTAAACATGTCAAAACCACGAATTTTAACAATATCCTTGGTGCCTTATACTTAGTAGATCCTTCATATTTTAAAATCATGGATAGGCCTCTTTCCTTCACCAAGTGCTTTCTGACATGGTGGGAATGGCTCGCAAGCCCAGTATAACAGCTCGAAGCACAAGCACTACGAAATAAAAGTGGCAGCAAAAAAAGCTAAAAGACAGCAATTTACTGCCGCGTGACTATAGTAATTAAACATTCAGGGTGCAGTGCTCAGTGGTGCGTACCTTCGGGCTGTTGCAGTAATCGCTATCTGCAGACTTCCACCCAAAGAGAGCCAACCTTGCCAGGCAGAAAGGAAAAACGTGGCTGTTGGCGACGTCCTTCAGTGCGGGAGTTGCTGGAAGAAGAGGCGTGGGAGTGCACTGAGCCACGAAGCACGAGAGAAAACGGAAGAGAAATACTGCAAGGGTGACAGCTCTCAGTGGGAGTTAATGGCAGATCTGCATTTCTCTCTCTTTTTGTGAGGAAAAAAATTTGAAGCCTGGTTTAAGATTATTTGAGCTAATTTAGCCAAATGTTATTGTTGTCTGCATACCCTGATCAATTTATTGAATTGTGGGGAGGCCAAAACACAGGACTGCCTTAGAGTGTAGCTCCCGCAAGCAATGGGACAAGTGTGCAAAAATAGCCTTTGGGAATGGTGAAGGTTGTGCTGTGAATTTTCATCCATGCCACTGGTGAAAGTGGCCACCAAATATCAGCGGCGATGGTAAGCTGAAATCTCTCTACTACTGAATAAGACCTGGCTTATCATCCAAGCACTTTGAAAACGCCGCCCCCCCCCCCCCCCCCCCCCCCCCCCCCCCTCCCCTCCAGCTCTGTATTGGTGCAAATAGTGAGGCCACAGCCATGCAACGTATGCTGACTATCGGGCCGTTCACAACGTGTGTGCATTGTGTGTTACTTTTTACCCAAGGTAGAAACTGCCGATGGAATGAAATCATCTTGGGTAAAGCTGCAAAAAGAGCTTTGATCTTTCACTTCGGAAGTAAATACAACACACTTCCTGTGAAAAACCAGAAAATAGCACAACGATGCCTGAAAAGCATGACTGATGGCAGCTGAAAATGGTGCCTCAGCATTTAGCCACGCTTTTCTGGTTGCTTTAAGAGCTTTTTTTACTTTCCCATCGTCTCCCCTCCCCCCAGCAAAACTGCAGAAGAATGTGTGAGTGAACATTAATGGAAAAAGCAGAAACCAGTTTCCCAGCAAAACTGCAGAAGAATGTGTGAGTGAACATTAATGGAAAAAGCAGAAACCAGTTTCCCAGCAAAACTGCAGAAGAATGTGTGAGTGAACATTTATGGAAAAAGCAGAAACCAGTTTCCCACCGCTTACAATTCACCCATGATGAGGCTAGAAGGCAGATATGACCACTTTGAAGGGGACTCAGCGATCATGAACATTTTGCATGTTTACTCGTAACACATGTCCCCTCACCCAACCCTTCACCCGGCAGCGAAAACCTGAAATCCATGATGACACCATCCTCTCTTGGCGTTTTCTTTTCCCATTGTTGCAGTTCACCGGCTGCCATCAGTGCAGTTGGGATTGAGAGAGAAGTGTGATTCTGAGTATTACGCAGTGGCTGTGAGTGCCTGCCCCAGTCAGGTGTTCCCTGTACCCAAGCTGTGCTCTCGCCTATGTCCACTCTGACTGAGGCATAACACGATTACCTTAACGCATACTGGGACAACCATGCCACACTCGTTTTCCGTGACGAAGTGTTCACTATATAACGATTAAAACTAAGTTAAACTGCCACATATAGTCTCGAAGTGAAATGTTTACTTCCTTCAATGCAAGACTGAAGAGACAGCATAGGCACAGCGACACAACGCCCCACACAAAGGGGTAATTTTGGTGTTAAGCCCTGACAAGCAGTTCCTCCACGGACCAATGACAAAGGAGCATTACGTCATGTCAGAAATTTCAGTTACTTATTTTTTTTTTTCTAAATTTCATTCATATTTACAATTGTTTCGATGGCTGTTCCTGCACATTCTTTTTAAATTGTGCGTCAAGATCTTTCAGGGTCTAGCCTAACCAAAAAAAAAAGATCCTGACACTAATGTGTCGCTTCCATGTTTTTACCCCATCCCCCATTAACTGCCATGACTGGCCTCCATCTACTTAGCACAGCCTGCCTGAAAAGAAAAAAAAAAAAGGAATGATCGCTTGTAAATGTAAGCCTGGCCCATTGTAGCCTTCTGGCAAACCTCACACAACTAAAAATCTCTAACCGCACCATAAAGCGTGCAACCTGAACCTACACGCCGCGCAATCATGCAGTCTGAAGATGAGACAATGAAGTTCCTGCACACTTACCACCTTTGTCCCACAGATCCTCCCTCAGCTGACGGTACCGCTGCAGCAACTGTGCAGCATCCTTCGGCCTGGGTGCCCAGCCCGTGGCCAGCGGGTGCACCTCTTCCCACTTACGCACTCGGTTGGAAATGTACGACTCGTCGAGCCCCTTGTTGTTGGTCACCGTCAAGACCTGCGTGCCGCCAGAGAAATGGGAAATGAGTCTGTAGGCGGTTGCGAAAGAGGCAACTGCAATAAGCAATAAGTAAATTTAGGGCGCCATGTAAAGGAAACAGACACCAAACAAACAAACTTCAGCATTCAACCTGTGAACAATTTGTACGGTACGTAAACGCAGGATAAACTACATTGGAACGAAAATATATTACAGCCTCGTCATAAGCATAAAGCAGAGCGCTGATTTCTGTTGCACGATCAGAAAGCTTACCGGAGGAAAATAGTCTCTACCTTTTGTATAATATATAATTGATCACCTGTAAATATAATCTATAATTGATCACCTGATCACCTGTACCTGTAAATCACATGCATTTGGGGAGAACCAAATCGTTTTCCACCTTCTGTTGTATGCATAATACATGAATGATATTTAGTTCATGTCCTATACCCCAAGCTGGTGTTTGTGTGTTAACGAATTGCATGGGCCCACTACTAGCAGCTTCGCTAAGGGCTCAGATGTTTTTGACCCTAATGTTTTCTCTGCATAACTGTGTGAAATAAAATAATTGAGCTGAATTTATATGCACAAACCTGAAGCTTGAGCATTTCTTCTGTCCAGTTTCTCACATGTCATAATGCTGGTACAACACCAACTTTCCGTTCCATTTACTGCTGGTGGCACCGTACCACCCCATGCTAGAATATGAAAAATACCCTTTTCCAAATTACCCCCATCTCATTGGAAGTCGCCAGCTTTTATTATAGCTGCATTATGGCTGCATTAGTGACTGCATAAATTTGCCTGCATTAAGACATTGGTACTCAGCATTGTACAGCTAAATTGCGATTGTTTCTAAACGCAGTTAACAGCATCAGAAGCCTAATCACTGCATTGATTATGTGAGAACCCTTGCTGAAGTGTACAGTAAGTCTGAGGAAGCCTTGCTGCAGGCCAAAAGGCTATGTGGTCCTATTATTTCCAGTCTTTGCCACTTCTTTGGATCTTTCACCTTTATTTCAGGTAACATAAAACAACCATAAAATCAATTAGAACACTAAGCAAACACGTGAAAAAGTGTTACATGTTTGGAAACAGCAAACACCGTCTCACACTCGGATGAAACACTTAAGCCAGAAGAAAGCCTTCACACACAGCTAACCCCTATTTGGAGCCACTGCTTGCTTACAGTATTGGCCATTTTTGATGCTATAGTAACCACCGGGTGGGACGTTTAGGTAGAATGAAGTTCGTGTGTGGGGAAAAATGATGTCGCCACCCAAGCCAGAAGAGCATCCCAAGCCAATACCCAAGCCAAAAGAGGTATAAGCAGCAAGGTTCTGCACCATACACTTTCACTTTCTGATACAATAAACCTACACTATAAACCTACAAATCTACACTATGAAGGTTTAAGCAAATGGCATTGCAATAAGCCTGCAGCAAAGAACTAAAAAGGGCCACCTTTCTTTTTTCCGAGGCCTAATGATGACGTAGTTTATCCACAATGCTGCATTGTGGAGATTATTTGACTGTCTTAAAGAAGAATATTGCTACCTACTGAACAGTCCTACAAAATAGCCTTGGAAGCATTTCGCCCGGCAGAGTTTACCTTTGCATCTAAATTGAAGTGGTGCGGCATATTGACGAGAATGATGGTGTAGCCGTATTTGGCAGCCAGGACGAGAAACTTTGCTACCTCCCACACCATCACATTGGTGTTCCTGTTTATTATGACGGACACGTTGTCCTTCATAAAGTTTTCGATTCTGCAAGAAATTCAAACGCAGAGATTAACAGATACAGCAGCAACACCAGTGTGCATTGAAGAATGTCGTGAGGGAATGCTAAAGCACCCTCCATATAGGCTGAGGTAGGACTAAAACCGGGAAAATCGCAGTTTCATAACGATCACTGCCAGCCTTCTTCACAATGGCCTCCTGCAGCTTATGAAGAGACGAGTGCTACTTAAAATCAATAGGGAATCTTCATGAGCCATTCTGGCTAACGCTAGCTTAATTAACGAGCCATTCTGGCTAACGCTATGCTCCAAACTGCATGGGCATTCAAAATATGTTTATGTTCGCATAATTGCGAAAGTATTCATGCAGAGAAAGTATAAAGAGAAGGTATACTCTGAATACAGATGCAAAGCACCAGAGACAGTTGTATCCTGGCCATTTTTTAAGAGCATGCGACACAAATATTGGATGTCACTGCTGATGCATGCGCCACCTCGTCTCCGTGATGTCACATTTTGCAAATTGCCTATAACACCAACCTTTCACACCTTAATTTAACTTTGCCTTTGAAGGGCCGGACGTAAGGGGAAGAATTTTAGGATTAAAAATAACTGCCCATGTTTGTTTAGCCTGCAGTTAGTCTGCCTTCAACAGAGTGTTACTATCAAACTAGCTTCAGGCAAAATATGAAACAATTATGCAAATTTCTAGTTGCTTGTTCGGGCCCCCATCCATCCCAATTTGGGTGCGGCCTCCCACACAACAGTCTCAGCACGGCTCACCTGCTGAGACACAAGTCGTGCGACTCCCGCAACTTCTCGCTACTCCTCTCGGGTGCCATGGGTGTGCAGAACATTTTGTCAGACCAGTAGGCACTGCTGTCCGGATAGAGTTCGGATAGTTCATCGGCCACAATGTTCTTGCCAGACCCCGGGGGCCCCCGCACCAAAAAGAACAGGCGCCCGTGGCTGCGCAAGAAGTGCACAGTCTCGTCGTGCTTGACACACGGCACGTCCATCCTCGCCAACAGCTGGGTGTTGTCCCAGAAGCCATCACCCGCTCCATCTGGATGCATGGCAGAACAAACTGGCACACTCAGAGCTTTCATGTATATACCCCTGCCATCTGCTGGCATCAGTTACTTTATTTATTTATTTATTTAATCAAAATACCCCTAAAGACCATCACTGGGAGGGTATTGCTATGGGAGTGAAGCACTGAACAAGAAAAAATTGCAAAACGACTGTATCAGCAGGTTTCAGGCACAAAAAAGTGCCAAATACAAGTTGGTGCGAGGCTAAAACTAAAAAGTAAGCATACAGAAAACACAACTGAAAGCTGACAAGGACACAAACACACACCTAAAAAACATGTATGTATATATTTAATAAGTCTAGCACGTATTATGGTTCTTGAAATTTAACAGCTTCAGTGACAGTTGCAATATGAGATGGCAGGACATATTCTAATCAACAAATGTGCAAGGTTTGAATGACTGAATATGCAGCGACAGGTGCAGCATTTTACATGTGCCACTTTTAAGGCATGGTCACGTTGGGGAAAAATGGCAGCTGGTGATGAGGAAAAGAAATCAGTCATAAAGTAAATCATCATGAAGTAATGAAAAGAAGATTTAAAAGTTCTTTGCAGCAATTTTTAAGGGGACAGATAAGTGCCCGATGTGCTAAAAACTGATGTTATTACTGTTGCTGTTCATGGTTACGATGGCCAAAAACAAACAAGGACCAGGAAGAAAACAGGCACTATTTAGGTCTTCCTTTGAAACAATAAAATGAGTTGTTAGCTCGTCCGTGTGTTTTCTTCCTGGTCCTTGTTTGTTTTTGGCCATCGTAACCATGAAATGCTTCCAACCCAGCTGGCTCGCTGTGTTGTTGTTCAGTGCACAGAATGACCACAACTGTAAAGAGCAAAACAAATTTGAGTTCATTACATGGCAATCAAACCTTAGCCTGCAGAGTTGCACCCAGTGTGTTGCTTGCTACGCGCATGTTGCTATAGTGGAAAAACAAAGAGTTAGCTTGCAGCACTACAGCATCATATCACATGACAGATAAACGGGATGGCCCGTCAGTGAAACAGGTTGACACAACCACGGAGAACACTAATTCTGGGTCAATTCAGCATACCAACTTGTGGGCGAGACAACCACGTGACGTTGCCAAGAATCTGGTCATCAAAGGTGATAGTGTACCTGATGTAATAATACAAGCTATTATTACACTGATGTGGTATGTGAACTGAATACGGTGGAAGCTAAACTACGTGCACTACTTAACCCTAACTTTTGCATTTCGATCCATGATATGCTGCACAGACTAGATATGCTCCTTCTGATTGCCCGCTATGAAGACCCTCAACCACATACAATAAACAAATTTCCTCTGGCCTCTAACCTCAGGCCTGGTCACGCAAACACGGGCCCTCCCTAGGCTTAAAAATAAATGACTGGGTCCGGGCCAGGCCTGGGCTCAAGACAATGGGCCCAGGCAGGGCCTAGGCTGAGCTTACTTAAGGACGCCCGGGCCCGACCAGGCCCCAGCTAGGTGTTACAGGTCAGGCTCGGTCTTCATAAAGCGGGCTTGGGCCTGGCCTGGGCCTTAAAATCGGGCCCATGCAGCTGCTCTGTGCTAGCATCTATCATGGCGTAGAGCTAGAAGCAAAATCGCGCAGCACTGCGAAGTCTTCTTCTTCGAACAAGCTGTATGCATACAGCTTGTAACAATTAATCAAGCACACATTTGGTCTAGAAATTATGGCCCTCTTTCTTCGATAGCAAGTTCAACACTACCCGCCACAACCTGCAATGTTTCCTTCTCACGTATAACCAACACCATAGATGTTTCCGCTTACCTTGGAGTTGGTTGTATACCGGGGTGCTGTGAGTGCTGCCGGCTGCTTACAGTGATGTCAGAAGGAGCAATTGATCTCCACCAATTGAACTTGATAAAATTTTAATTGTAGTGGTCAGTGAATCCCAGCAGTATTATGGGAAACAATTAGGTAAAAAAAAGGCGCCCATGCACTTCGTACAGATAGTTAACCAGCAAAGCTGTAACGTGTTAGCTAGGGAGCCTAGGCTCCCTAGCACGTTACATCTAGACTCCCTAGACACGTACGTTACAGCCTAGGCTCCCTAGAATGTACGGCTCATCCCGCACCACTGCCACCCTTGCCCGCCGTTTTTGCTTGTGCTGTGCTTCAAGCAGTAGCTCGCCGCGCACGCGCTCTGCTGCGAGAGACCTTTTTTTTTTTTTTTTTTTTGCTGTCTACGATGCGCCGTTCCCCCTTAGCGTTGCTACGTCATATGTAAACACAGCCAATTATCTCATCCTAACTCGTTCAACATGGTGTTTTCGGGCACGCGCATGGGGTTGCGCCAGAATTTTCAGCGTACACGGGACCACCAGATTTTATTTTCTTTCACCTAGCAATTGAAAAGTCGCTTTAAATATATCAGAGCGATTAATTGCGCCTTAATTATTCTACTGCTAGTGAAATTCGGGTCCCTCGATCCCGCTCCCCGTCTCTAGAGCTCCCACACCACGAGCGCTTCGAGCGTTCCGTCGTCTTTCTGTGTCCTAATTGTTTCTATTCGCGCTGTAGCTATTTTTTAAAATGAACTACCAAATCGCTTAACAGTACACCTCCTGTAACCATCGCCACTATCCAAAGACACGCAACAAGTGTTTCACGGCCGGGGTAACGACCCCTGTAAATGCACATATTTGAATGTGCACAAAATATTTGAATGTTCTAGCTAAATATTTGAATGTTCTAGCCGCCTATTTACCAGGCGCCTGGTAAATAGGCGGCGTTCAATATTCCGCGCTGTGCATAACAACAGGTATACTTTGTGAGAACAACATCCTGTTTTGTAAATTTGTCACTGACAACTGCAAAAGAGAAACTTGCTACAAAATACCAGAGCAATTCGCAAACAATAGCGATATATGCACACCTACCTTGTTCGGCGTTTGCGGCTGCTGCCATGCTGTCCGTATTGTAAAGACGTGTTCCGAGCAAGCACGACGCGGAGTCGGTGAAGTTTGATGATTCGACGAGCTCGCTATCAAGATCGGCCCAGCCAGCAGTTGTTCAAGAAACCGAAACCAGAGAACGAAACTTTACAGCTGATGTCAAACGGAGCGGCTGGAAAATAGGCGGGAAGGAAGCCAACTGTAAATAAATTTTGAAATTGAATTTTTTAATGAAACTTTTTGCAGACATAGAATGAGCGCAAGTAAAAAAGGACAAAAATTGTAGTTTCATAAAATTGTTCATAACTATTGTCCTCGTTCCCATTCTCATCCCAAAGGAAAGAAGCATGTTCTCACTCGAATTTGAAGCAAAAGAGGCATATACTAAGCACCACAGACGCTTATATTTTTTATTTATTTTGCATACTGCAATAAGCATTGAGATAATATGCAATAAACTATTATCTCCATGCAATAAACCAATCTTTTTTACTGCCTAATCCAACCCGAGCCATGTCAAGCCGCGTGGCAGGCAATCAGGGCAGAGCAATCCTCCCTGTTCTGTGGCAGAGCTCTCTGGGTCAGGGTCAGGGGCGGTATTCTCGAGTTTTGTCCCTTTCGCGTCCCTTTCAACAGCTAGTGTCCCTACTACTACTACTACTAGGTGGTTCGGGTGAAAAGGAAAGGAAGTGCACTGGGGATATTATTGAGCTCAACTGGGGGCTCACCTGCATACAACCCAGTGCGGTGGGGAGGGGGAGGAGGGGGATATGAAGATTAGAGAGGAGAAAGGGGGTGATAAAGAGATAGGTGGCCCTTTTGGCGAGTCCTGGTTGGCTAAAAGCCAACAACCGGAAGTGAAGTAACGCAAGCGCGGCAAACCTACTGCCAACTTTTCTCCATGCTGCCAACGTCCACCTTTTAACCAGAAGTTACGTCACCATGAAAGGGGCGCAAAAGGGACGTTTTCGAAAGGGACAGTTACGAGAATACCGCCCCAGCAGATTTAAAATCTGAAATTATAGTGATTATAGTGCCTAGGATATACTGAAATGCTCCAAAGGGTTCGACATGAAAACTTCCGTAATCTGATCTCGGACTCTCCGCGGGTAGTCGGGGGGGCTTTCCTCGCTATGAGTCCGAGCGAGCCCCAGTGCGCATTCTTTTCCGGAGAATAAGTAAACGATGCATCAATTGTATGGCGTTGCACGATGTGTACGATGTTTCGCATCCTGGCTGCCCCTGCGCTGCATCCTTGCGACTCGCGACAGATCATCTCCGTCTGCTTGCGTTGTTGCGTGTCAGCGGATGCCTGCCCAGCGCCGCAAACGTCATTCATGTAGTCTCTTCCAGTCTGCCCGGGCCGAGCGCCCTCATAAGGCTGTACTTTTGGCTAGGATTATTGGCGCTCGGCTTTGCATTTACTGCGTGTAGCCGTTCATTCAACACATTGAGAAGCCGGTCGAGTTATTTGGCCATCTATATCTAATTAATCAGTGCGAAAATAGCTACACGTCCAAATGTGTGCCGCTCGTCATGTCTAGATGCCTTACTGCTCGACCTTGTACCTTTCTTATCTCTCCATCAAGTTATCAGTCCCGTCCGAGACTCAGTACTCATTCTGTACCACTGGTTGTCAGATACCCTCATTACACGCCTAGCCCAACTCCACTTCTTTGCGACCCGAGTTCTTTCTGCGATTCAAGACGCTCAATTCTAATTCCATTCGCAAGCGTCCAGTCCTATCTAATCCTACCATTCTTTCGATTTGGCTTGTTAGGCTGGTACAAGTTCTCTTTAGCAAGTTTCCAAGTTTTTGCATCGCAAAGGGTGGTAACCACATGCAGTGATTTTGGTAAGTGACGCGAAAAACAGAAATACGGAAAGTGACCCCTTCAGCATAGGTAATGAAATACTAGAAGAGGTTGACAAATACAACGACCTTGGTCAAGTTGTCAGTGATGATCCGCTGAGGTGCTTTTGGCAGGCACTCTGAAGAGATTAACAGTAGTCTACCTCATCACTAAAAAAAAGGATGCATACTTCTGGTAAATTGATATGGAGTAACCTCATGCAGCGATTGTGGTGGGTGAAGAGTGTGTGCTGTAAGCAGCTAGGTTGTGCGAGCAACTAGTGAAAAAATGAATACACTGCCACACGGGGCTCTCTGTCGCTGTTGCTCGCTTGTGGTTTGCTTAGAGATGCAAATTTTCATGAAATTTTGAGGGCCGTGAAAAAGACAGGTTCTTTTCTTCTTTTTTCAGAATACGAAAAATTGAAAAAAGACGATTCCACACAGTTCTATAAAAAAATTCGATATACTTCTTAAAGGTGAAGGCCTTAGATATCTCATCAAATGCGAAAAGTGACTGTAGTTGCTGGCGACTACACGAATGAAACAAAATTTTGGCCGCCGTAAATATTGCTACGGGGAAGAGATTTTGGAAGATTCGTACAGCGAGATACAGGCATTAGGCAAGACGAACAAGGCTGAGTGCGAGAGACGGCCGTGATGATAATGACTGGGTAAAATGATGATCGCAGTGAGTCTCGTAGACTGTCCACCTTATATCACGTGTCCCATTCGCCAACAACATAACCACGCCTAGTAACAATATAAAATAAGTGAGTAAAATATACATAGAAACCTATTTGGGTTCGAATGGGATTTGAACCCGGGTCTCCAAGAGCCGCAGCAAAGTGTGGTCACTACAACACTAACCCTGCACCGTGCCAGGATGGAACAAGAATTATCCTGATGTGTGCCGCATGACAGCTAAGTGAACTTGGCGGCACCGCAGACATGATGCAGCAGTGAAGAAGTCTTCGACAATCATTGGCTTTCATTTTCAAATCACCTAAGAGACTTTAGTGACCAATAAATTTTTCTGTTGACACTGAACAGAATTGTTACATGCTGCATAACTAACGTCCCAGCAGAGCTTCCGCTCTAAAATATGCGCACGATTTCACATCAAATCATCGATTTTAGGAAGCACTTCCCTCACTGCAGATTGGTTGCATCAAAAGAAGTTTCCCTGGAGAAGCTGTTTTTTTTTAAATGCTATCCTTGGAAAAAGAAGAAAAATGCAACCTTTTTTCCCCCCCAATGCTTTTTTTTTTTTCAACCACTCACATCTTGAATTAATTTTTTGGCTTGTCACTTGCACTACCTGCTCGCTGCATACGCTCTGCATTGCTCACCACAATCACTGCATTTGGTTACCCCATAACAGTTTACTGGACGTATGCATCTTTCTTTTTATTGACAGAGGTAACCTGCTTTCCAAAAGCACCCAGCGGACCATCACGGACAACTTGACTGAGATAGTCGTATACGTCGTCTGCCAGCATTTTCTGCCAGTCTGTCGATTTTTTGGTTTATTCATACTCCCCTTTAACGCTTTGCCTAAGCTTTCCGAGTGCTATCCCGGAGGCATTTTCTGCAGGTCTTCTGGTTCAATAAACAAGACGGCGTCATCCTCTATTCTCAGAACAAATACTAAACACCACATTCATTTTGTACATACACAATTTTTTGCTGTTTATAGTGTTTAGCATACACGTTCATAGTCACATTCAAATTATGAGGGTTTAACACACGGAAGACACACATGAGCCATGAGGGGTACCGTAGTGGAGCGCTTCGGATTAATTTTGGCCAACTAGGGACTTATGCTGAAATCTTGACTCATGGCCGTTTCAATTAACAGGCAGGAAAAAAAGGCACTCCACGACGAATCGAAGGGCGCTAGCAGGCTTCTCTGAAAACTTACAGCAGAGTGTTCTGAACTCTTGTACTGTGTGCCAAGTACTACGTTTCCAGCTGTAATGCAACTGACGAAACCACGCACCAGGGAATGCCTCTGTGCCCAGGTCTGCAGCCAGCTATTCTTACACTTGACATGGGAAACAAACGCGCCCAACCAAGCGATGGCATTAAATTTCGGCAGGTGGGAGGGACACCAGTTAGCTACAGAGGCCACTGAAATGAAGAAAGCAGTGAACTGTACTGGAGGTGTGTTGCAAGTAATGCTACTCGGGCCATTTGCAGAGCCTGCTCCTTTTCCAGTGCCATGACTGTTGTGTATGCAATGCCTGCATGCAGAAAATATGTTGCCTGGGTTGTTTTGGCAAAGGGGAGGTAATGCAATTCAATACCAGGACATGATTTTGATGAAACGAGGGATAGTGCTGCACCTTCATGCCAACATGACAAATGCTGTCACAGTGCCCTTTCACATTGCTGGTGCATATATGTAAAAAGCTAAAGGAGTTGGAATAGGACAACACTATGCATCTATTTTGCCTGCCCAAACATAGCGGCCTCATTTGCTGCCGTAACCGAACTGCCTGCCCCGATAAGACGGCTCAGGATGAATGAAACAAATGCACCTTGCAACTGAAATCGGAATTCAGTGCTGACTCTCTGTCGGTAATAAACAAACGCGAGCTTTGCAACCCACGGTCATCACAATGGGCAGCTGCCTTGGACAGCTAGTGGAAGGTGGTTGGTCCCTGCAGAGTTGCGCAATGAAACTCTGCTCAGTTTTTTCTTCAGATTAAAACTGCTGCTGTAGGCAGACTGAGTAATTTATTGAAAAATGTAACAAGGTTTGTACAAAAAATACAACTCGTCCAGAAATCCAGCACAGACGCGAGATTTGGCACTAGCGGGGTATAGGTAGTTTCGGCTTTCCAACACTTGCCATAAATTTCTGCTCCAAACATTATTGTTTTTGTTCTAAATAAATGTTTTTACATTTCAGCACTTCAGAATATTTTATTATGAACATGTGGAACAACAAAATTCAACCAAATGATCATTACTGAACATTACTCATTTCAATGCATATATTTCTGGCATTTTAAAACCCTTAAGCGCCCAGAACACTCAAAGCTGCCAACACGAAGCCCAAATTAAACATGACATTTTTCTCATCTACACAGGTTTCACAAAGTGTGAACGCTCATTCAAACACTATTTAGAAAACCTTAGCACAAAATAAAGCTACCCTGTCGGCCTCCACTTTGTAAATACAACGCAAGTAGAGACGCCAACAATCACAGCAGTCAAACTATGACTAGTGCATGGCCTGTTAAAAAAAAAGGTCAAAATTTACAGAGACCGTGCCACTTGATAAAGATTAGCGGTGAGCAACAAGCTGCCACACTTTGCTGAAGCTTCCAGCATAGCATTGGTGAGTACCTAGTCTGCATTCACTCAACTGCGCGCATTTTGGCGTGCTTGTCTGATTTTGTAAAAGGCTAGAACGGGAGAGTTTGGAGAAGAGACAGGGCACGTGTGTGCACGAATTCTCGCAGGAAACTTTAAACTGAAACATTTCTGTTATGAAATGATTAGAGCAACAGCGAAAGAGACTTAGACGGTGGCCACTTTGTACTGCACTTTGTAGTTTTTACAGCCACTGCGACGTGTCGTCGTAGTCGCAACCAGACCAAATGAACACGAAATTACTCGAAAGTTTAAAGGTTTTAAAATAGTGAGTTAATGAACTTGGGATCCAATTAGCGTAACAAAACTTAGCAGTGTAGAGAATCTTAACGGACGGACACGCTGTTGATTCTTTTATAAATTCCCAATAAAACTTGCTTTAGAGGTGCTTTCACAAACTTCACGTGACTGGCATAAGAACCAGTCTCACAGAAAACTAGATGATGATTGGTATGGTTCTAAAGAATCATCTTGTTCGGCCCATAGAACTGTGTTTATTTAAGCGGGACAGCAAATTTAGATCAATAAACATTTACCCCACTCCACTGTGAATTAACTTGTATTAAATGAAGCGTGAACACGAGCATGGTTATATCGGTTAATTTTCGTTGAGATACATATCTTAGAAAGCGCATTGCTCATTCTTCACAAGCCTACTTTTTCCACAGACGTCCATAAGACAGCACTGCAATCTCACTTTTGTCGATGTGCTGGCTTACAGCTTTCGCAGGGTGTCAGGCACAAACACACACCGAAGATTCAAGGCAATGCAACAAGGGAAACCTGTGCTTTGCAGAGATCAAGCACATTCCACAATACACTATGGAAACACATGAAGTAAGCGAAGGGAGAGATTCACACCACTAGTAGGCACAAAGTAGGAAGGGGAGAATTCTGAAGGGCATAGAATACCTACGAAAGCTTGCAGAATAAGATGAAGGAAGCTCACACCAACGCGTGAGACTTTAAGGTAAAGCAAAGCTGTCCGCAACCTTCATGACCATCACGAAAGCTTAAGTCCCCGATTGCAGCCGATTTCCATCTTTGCTCCCACAACGATCTCTACTCCATCATTGTTGCTATAAGTGTGAGCTTCTTTCATTTTTTTGGAAGTGATAATTATTGGGCGTCACCTTGGAGGGGTGTACGCCATGACGTGTCTTTCTCGTTTAGAGCAAGTGTTGCCACGATTACGGCGAGCGCTGTAGTTTTTTTGGCCACACCTCACCTCATGTATCACAAATGACAAAAACGGCAAACAAAAAAGTTGGCAGTTTTGTTCAACTTTGCAAGAAAAAAAATGACCGTGCATGTTGCCTGCATATCACACAGATGTCTGGTAAAAAAGGAATGACGTTCTTTGGTGCTGCCTGCATTCCACGCCACCCCCAAAGTTTATGAGGAGCAGCAGAAGAGGCAGGATTGTGGCCCGACCTCTCGTAAGGGGTATTTCATCACAAGCATAACTAAGCAGCAAGTTTATTATTTCACTCCTAAGGCACGCTGACATTTCAGTCTGCTCCAGACTAACACAAACGGCAGAACAAATAACAGGACCTGTATCATTTGAGGCAGAGATTGACAAACAGATGCACTAATGCTCAACAAACAGGCAGTAACGATTCCACCCACTCAAAGCTGCAACATCACGATCATGCTATGCATGAGCAACACGAACGGCACTCTCCTGGCGACTGCCAGAGTATGCAGCATGCATTTAAGTTCATTCAGAAGTGAGAACCCCTGTTGAAGGCGTCAAAGGTGGCTGGGCTACGTGGCGATTCGCGCCAGTTGTGGTGTCCTCCCCTTGGGTGCTGACGCTCGGAACCTGAACCACGTGGTGTTTCATGCCAGTTTTGACGACCTCCCCTTGCAACATGACGCTCGGAGGTTGAATTGCGTGGTGATTCGCGCCAGTTCTGCTGTCGTCCCCTTGAAGCATAATGCTGGGCAGTTGAACTCTGTGGCGGTCTGCGCCAGGAGTTCTGGAGTCCTCCTCTAGGAACGCCGCGCTCTGAAGTTGACCACGTTGGACAGCGGCTGCTCAAGCTGCACGAAAACAGTGCGGCATTCTTTACATGTTGCGCAGACCGATGCAGAGAGTACATGAGCTGGTATACAGATCTTTTTTTTTTTTTTTTGCTTAGAAAATGCTCGGCAGCATGCATTTACAGCTTCGCAAGTGCTTGGCAGATTGTGGGCCTCCTGAGAAACCATGCGGTGTCATTAATGGCCAACTGCACTCAAAATTTCAGCCTCTTGAAAACGTTAGTTTCGTATGGTCTACCTAAGAATACTGCGAGATACAAAATGGGACAGCTGAAATTCGCGTATCCGCGGTGCACACGACCATCAAAAATCTGAGATTTTGCAACCAAAATTGAGAAGAGCGTGACCATTACAGCCATGCTGAAGTGACATTCCAACCGGCCCAGCCGGCGAGCGAGCGGCCGCACGCAGTTGGCCGGCTGCAGCGAACCTGTGCTAAACGCTTTGCCCTCGCCGCAGTCCTAGTAGAAGTGCAATCAGCAGAGCTCGGCCGGTTCTCCTGGCTGGCCGTAGGAAAAATTGCAGGGCCAGCCGCGGTGCCCCTTCCGCTTCATGGCTATTTACGCGATCCGCGGCAGGTGGAGCGTTTATAACTGATTAACAATGTATTTCACGGAGCTACCAGTTGTGTCCCAGTTGGTTTGGTCGTGTGTACTGTGCGTTCAAAGTAAATTTGGCCAAGGTGAAATATGAGGGCGGTTGGCCTTTAACAGCGGAGCTTGCTGCGATCTGTCTCAAAATTGATTGATTGATTGATTGATTGATTGATTGATTCTGGGGTTTAACGCGCCGACGCAACGCAGGCGATGAGGCGCGCCGTAGTGGAGGGCTCCTGATTAATTTTGACCACCTGGGGATCTTTATCGTGAGCCGAAATCTCGTACACACGGGCGTTTTTGCTTTTCGCCTCCATCAGAAAAGCGGCCGCCGCGGCCGGGAATCGAACCCGTGACCTCGTGCTCAGCAGCGCAACGCCTTAGCCACTGAGCCACCGCGGCGGGTTCTGTCTCAAAATTAATGTGGGCTGGCTCAATGGGCTACTTAACGTAGAAGATGCAACACTGCGTCTACAGACAGCACTCCAAAAACTCCCACCGTGCTGTTCTGGCAGAAGATATTGTTCCAGTATCCGTCACAATGATCGTTCAGTTGTCACAGAACCTCTCCTCATTATCACTTTTGAAATTTCCTTCCAAAGAAAAGGCAGGCAAAGAATGCAAACTATCTTTTACGCATCTATGAAGGTGGAGGCTCCAACTAAAGAATTATCATTCAAAAACACTTAAAGCCAGCCAATGTTCTTTGCGGACTGCAAAACAAACACTGCAACTCTCACATCAGGGACAGCCGTGAAGCAGAGGAACAAAAGTACAACAGCGTAATTATTTAAAAACGCCACGAAGACAAAATAGAAGTTTGGTTCTCCAAAAAGACAGCTTCATATCAATAACGATGATGCCCATTTCATGGCAAAATTTAAAAAAATAATCGAGATATTAAAGAAAAGATATGAAGCAGTGGTGACTCCCCAGCCTTTTTGCATGACGTCACAGAATCTTGTTTGTGATTTATTGATTGATTGCGGGGTTTAACCCGCCGACACAACGCAGGCGATGAGGTGCACCGTAGTGGAGGGCTCCGGATTAATTGTGACCACCTGGGGATCTTTAACGTGCGCCAAAATCTCGTGCACACGGGCGTTTTTGCTTTTCGCCTGCATCAGAAAAGCGGCCGCCATGGCCGTTAATTGAACCCGCGACCTTGTGTTCAGCAGCGCAATGCCAGAATCTTGTTTGTGCGATTGCCGGTGTCCAACCAAGGCTACCACTGGCAAGAAACATGGCTGGGATAGCAGTGGGGCCTCTACCTCTGTCGGATCGTATAACCAGGCCGCGAAAGCTAACGTGCAGTAAACACACTGATAAGTATGTTTTCAGTGCTGTCCCACACTACACCACTTTAGCGTGAAACGCGAAAGTTTTTAAATATTTCTTGCATTTTTTTTCGGCTACAAAAATGTCTTTCATGGCTGGAATGGCACTGAGTGAGTTACCAAAGCCTAGTTTTTCCAAACCAAACAGAATTGCACTTTTTCGTCACAGCCCCCTCAAAGGAGTAATGACACCAAATTTGTGTATTTCGGTTTTTTGGGTCCGATGTGTAGGATTACCCCATAAAACATAATGCACGAGTTAAAAGTGGTCAAAGTGCTGCCGATTATGAATTACAGCACCATTCATGGTGTCAGTTTCAGTTTCGGCCACTGCGAGCCCTGGAGCAAGCGCGGGGGCTCTACGGCGGCCATGACGTCACATTTTCTGTTCAAAGCAGAAGGCAACCTTTCACGACGCCGGCGGGGCAAAACGGGACAAAGGCCACCCCAAACCCCAAAATGTTTATTTGTGTTGTTGTCAGTTTTGTTGCGACTAATATGCATGTCGCTCGCTCACAAGGAAGGGACAGACCACTCCCGAGTTAGACCGGCAGGACGCTTCTACGCCACACCCCACCACCAGCGGTACTTACATCACAGGAGCAGCTGAGCAGGGAGTTTCCGGGTCTTTAAAAACTGCGGCAATAACATTCATTTAAAATTGGTTCCAAGCGACGTCTGACGCCCATAATCGTGGGAAGGCAACTTGGCAGCTTTATGAAGTGAGCCATATCAGTTTTTAGAAATCAAACTTTGGTGTCAGCGCTCCTTTAATAAGAGATTCTAGTCAATAAACGTTTATTCTATCAGTGGAGCAGGGCTGGGCATAGCAGCAACATTCTACCAGCAGGCCTGCACCTGAGATTTCCTTTCTAAGGGCCTTCATGACTACTACTTTTACAGGGAAGAATAGGATGAAGTGCGGGGCACTTTTCAACATCCTAATTAGTTCAAAAAAAGAAAAAAAAAAGAGAGAAACCCTACCTTTTAGTGTATAAAAGTACGTCATTATAGTAACGACATAGCGAGCTACTCACCGTGTTGTGTGAGACTGGTAGTACCCCGTAAAGACGGTGTCCATCTTGACTGCTTTTTCATCCAAAACGATGCAGTGGTTGTATGACTCGCCGTACACTTTTACGCCGCCTACGTCGGCAGCTGCGGCGTCCCGCCAGTTATCCGCAGAGACAAGGGCAGCAATGTGCACTGCTCCACTGTACAACATGGGCTCGCCAGTGAAGCCCAGCACAATGAAGCTCACTTGCGCTGACGGGGGAAGCTCACTGTACGCAGGCACTTCTTCCAGCGGTTCCTCTTCGTCGGCCGACTCTTCACCCGGCATCGCCACGTCATCGAGATCCAAGATGCAGCGCACCTCGTCGCACTCCTGGACGTTCACGCGACTTCCAAAGGCATTTGCTAAGACTTCGTCGTCGTCATCGTCATCCAAAGCGTTCAGAAGAGGTGGTCCCTCCGAGTTGCCAGCAGCGAGCACTGTCTGCGCCTCTGACAGGTGAACCACGGCAACCACCAGCTCATCGAGAACGGCATAGCCGAGTATGGTAATGGTGTCCTTCGACCCGTAGGCTTTTGCCACCTGCGTGAGTAAGGGACGTATAAGGCAAGCATTTTTTTACAAATGTCCTACATGCGATTTAAACTCTTACGTTCCTTGTGGTTGTAACTTAAAGCTTGGTTCACTAAACTGCAAGAGGGGGAAAAACATATTGCCATACTCTGCATTTGACTCAGCTGCCCTGAAAGTTGTTGTAGTAAAATGGAGTGCATGACACACCAGACAGGGGCAAGCATGCATGAATGCCAGAAAGATGAATGAATGAATGAATGAATGAACTCTAATGAATGGAGGAGGCCGACTCGGCCACTTTTGGGAATTGGGAGCTCGCATGTTTACAGCAAGAGCAAAGTCCCGTAGAGAGGTAAAAAACTTTTTTTTGGCTTCTGCTCTAGGCGAGTATGACAGATTCTGTATCAATGTGACGCTACTTGGTGTCAGTGCCTCTCTTATCTTATGCCTGTGCAGGCCCAAAGGAACTCTTGGGTGTCTCTCCTGAGGTGCATGCTCTGCAAGCAATGGGTTCAGCAGTGGACATTTGTGTAGAGTCCCCATCTGCTTGCTTTGCATGCTGACCATCCTTTTATTTTATTTTATTATTATTATTATTTTTTTTTTTTTTTGCAAGAGCTCGCCATTTGTGGAGTATATTTTCGAGAGCTGCTACTGGTTTAGCCCTGTCCTAGCTCTGTTCTAGGCCTGTCTTGTACATCTAGCCTTGCCGCCGCTGTCCCAGCTTGGGTGCCTTTTACTGCTTTGACTATGCTGCCAAAGCAGCCTGCATCCATTGCTGTACTCGCAGCTGCGTTAGGCTCATTCAACCTAGTTGTAGCGAAACAAGCATCTCAGAAGTACTGTCTATGTGGACACCGTAATGACATTGCAAAAGAAAATCTGTTATCGTTCAATTTCACCAATGCTTATGGGAGCCTTCAACTAATCCCCTCGCATGTTCTTCGAAGTGTGGCACGCACCATGTATTTGCAGTGCTCGAGCTTTTCCAAATATACTGAAACCAATTTGTAATTAAAGCGACGTACTGCACAAACCAGTTCTGAACTGAGGAACAGTGCAGTCTTAGCTTACGTTGCCACCACAATGCTCTTTTACCACAAGCTACCATTACCAAAACCGATGTACAAAGGATCTGCGAATAGTCATTTTTGCTTTCAAAGTGAATACGAAGCAAATGACATGAAGCAAATACAAAGCGAAGCACAGGTGCTCCATAATAATCGTGCATTGCCGGCAAGCTAGCTTTGACAGTACAAGCAGCGTCAACACCTTCTTGTCAGGGAGGCTTTAAAACGCTGTCCTGGAGTGCAAAGCAAGACAAGTTTATAGTTTTTCCCCATGTTAACTAAGAGCGAGAGCCATAATCATGTGTTAGGATCGGAACACTCTTGCTGCCAAAGTCACAGCGGTTGGGATCAGAAATTGCTAGTCCCTGGAGCCCTCAACCTTGCGGTGCAGACAAAACCGTTTCCACTATCTAACCCAGGAATACAATAAAAAATTAATGCCGTTCCACTCAACATGAAAGCTGTCGGAAGTGCAGAGCAGTGATTTGCCATAATGGGCTGTGGCGCCGTTATCCGCTCACAGCTACCACCCAATGCAATTCAAATTTCCCGCCTCCGCTCGCGCGCCCCCTGCCTGAAACAGCACCAGCAGGGGAGTTCTGTTCTTTTTGCACTTGATTTTCCTCCCGCACGTGCTGATGTTGCACCGCCACTTTTTTTCACTTACTATCGTAAAAACCAATGCAACGAGTGTTCCTAACTAGAGTTTGGGTTTGGGCTAGTTAGCAGCGGTAATCCATGACTTTGTGTAGCGCCAACAAAACAACAGAGGACACAGGGAGGCGTCGCCTCCCTGTGTCCTCTGTCGTTTTGTTGGCACTACACAATGTCATGGGTTCCGAACTAATGAAGTGAGGGCGCTGCCGGTTAATTACGTATATTTTCCTTCAAATGTACCTGCAGTTTTCTTTTCGCTAAACAACGGGGAGATGTATGACAAGCACCAGCAGTTCAAGAGTTTCCAACGGTTATGACTATTTAAACCGCTTGGTTTTCGAAGCCTCTGCGGGACGCACTACGCCGGGTACGCCGGGCTCTACTTGGGTCCATTATCTCGCTGCGCCGCCTAATTCCAGCAGTCGCTTGACATCGAGCGTTATAGCAAACTACGACGACAAGGCGAGCCCTTAAAGCGCTCTGCACTTAAAAGAGCGCAAAGCTGCTGCTCACCGGTTCACTGTGAAAGTACTCCTTGTCTTGCTTGCGCCAGCCGAACTGACAGATACGGGCCAGGCAGAAGGGGAAGATCTGAGTGTGCTTGATTGGCAGCAGGTTCCCACCTGCGCAAGAATCAAGGGCACGTGGGTTTGGCAGTCAGTCAGGGAACAGTTGCAGTGCCAATTTCTTGCTAATATGAAAGCTCTACTTGGCTAAATTGGCAAAAGCTTGCACCTGGACAGAGTCCGCAAAACATGCCCACTACAGCTAACTGTCAAGTGTGCGCCCAACGTCCACTGGAGTGCATAAGCAAAAATAAAATGAAGAAACACCTGGCATGCCCTCAAATCCATTTAGCTTCGACGAATTTCATAGTGCGTGCATCACAAAAAATGAAACACAAGAAAAAGTTTGCACATCATAGATCTCGCTCACAATTTCGGTCGGCCTCCAGCTTCTGTGCAGACAATGCTGCAGCAGCATGAACAATGATTCCGCAACAAGTAGCTGCACTGATTCAATAGTCCACTGAGCTGCACTGCAACAATTATTCAAGGAGGTCGGCACGACTAGATAGCTTGAGCATTGCGCCACATAATGATAGTTGAAATTAAGGCACCCTGGTTAGCATGAAAGCCTGTGTAATGCACCCCCCCCCCCCCCCCCCCCTCCTGCATCGTTATGTGTTTGCACATTCAACCACAACCACCTTCAAACCACATTTCCTTCACAGCTCGTGTTGGTTCAGCATCCCATAACTTGGAACCAGATATTCAGAGAAAAAAAAAAAAAAAAAAGAGAAGATCAGCCCGGCAATGCCACAACAGCAACGACAACCCACTGCATGGTACAGTGGAACCTCATTATAACGAACGCTGATGTAGCGAGTTATCGGCTATAGCGAACTAAATATGAACTTTGGTTGGTCACACTTTATTTCAGCGACACTTATTCTTTTACAATGAAAGTGAAACTGTGAGAGCCGTCCACTATCGGATGTAACGAAGAAAAATTTGACCAGCACGATGAGAAGCTACTCCCAGCGTCCGAAACCGGAGAAGTAGAAAAGGCCCCTTTGTTCATGAACACTGTGGAAAACTTCATCCTGCTCAGTGCTGTGAATAATCACCATTAGACAAAGACCACATCCTTCCTCGAAAAAATAGGGACGCAGGTCTGTTTTGTCAAATGAACTTTGTTCTGTTGTAATTTCCCATTTCATAACCTGGTTCATAGAGCTTGAAATTCCACAAGGAGAGAGATAAGGGTTACCTTGTTTATCATAGGTTCTAAGATTAAAATAATGCGTTTTTGTATCAAGGATTTTTGCGGGAGCCAGACTACCGATTGGTTTGAACCGATTTCTAGCTCTACTGTTACAACGAATACCGAATGTAACGAACTAAGTTACTGTCCCAATACTACTTCGCTATAACGAGGTTCAACTGTACTACCTTAGCCGCCTTTCTCCTGCATTGGGAGCAAAGCAGGGGGCACGCGATATCTGCCAGATTTTTATTACACCTGATCAGTGTAACGACTGCATGTGTGGTATTACGCAGGCTGCAATCTCTGTGCTCACTGCGACCTTTGCAGGTTATTAGCTCCTGTCTTGCTTCAGGAAATCTGGGAGCAGCTAAGTTAATAGCACGCAAAGGCTGCCACCTCTCTGCGTCCAAATACAACCGCCTTTTTCCCATTTTTTTCGCCTGTTTCAGAGTGAATTGCTTTATATCGCTAGGGTTCCATGCATTTTTCGTGAGAGCAAGCAAGAACTCCCCGCACCAAAGCCAACGTTATTGCAAATTCCCAGCAGAAAAGAGCTCAACTCCCGCTTTGTCAAAATTTTTGCAAAAGCAATTATTGACAGTGTGCCCGTAACACGATCCAATCATTACATTGAGTTTCATTTACTTGATATCATTAGTTCACAGCGAAGTGGTAAAAGTCACAGAATTTCCGTCTGCTGTCAATACATGGGCTTCTATGGGAGGGAAACAGACAGCCCCATATTTGCCTGCTAGGATAAAACCTCTAGTTTTTTTGAAGTTTCATTAAAGTAATCACAAGATGAAAAAAAAAAGTAATAATTACGTGTACACTCTTCAACTATGTGAGTGACGCGTCTTTATTACAGCTTCACTGGATCCACCTTCACAGAGTGGAATGGCTCGTAATTGTTTTGGCTAAAGGAGGGGGGCCAGGGACTCCTGAAAAATTGGATTGAAAAGCACTGAGTGTGGCAGCTTCAGTAATAGTGTCAGCATCTACAACAGTTCTGTAGGTGGCAGATGTGTACTTAAAGTGGATGCATGTGCATAAGCCAGCACTAGAGCGGTATCAGAGTTTTAGAGTGCTATAAAATGCCACGCAAGTCCACTGCATGGAAGCAAATTCAAGCAGAAGATATCATAGTTTGAATTAAGAAGAGGAAATGAACTTGGGATGACCATGTAGTGAGGTGAAGTAACAACAAGTGGGTCACCAGGACAACACAGTATATACTAAGAGACCAATCTAGAAGAAGGGGAAGGCCAGTAACATGATGGAGGGATGAAACAAGAAAATTGACAAAAAAATTGGCCGCATATCTGCTCCTTTTGTTGCACATGTCGACGAAAGACGATAGTCGACTGGCACCTTTGCCAAGTAAATGCCTCCCTTCTCTTTCCCACTCACCTCTCATGCTGTTCCTCTCCCGTCTCGTTCCTCCCAAGATAACACGCTAGAGGTTTGCTCAAGTCAATTGAAATTTACCGCGTTCCACTGCCTCAAGTCGGGTGCTTCAATGCCAGCGCTGCCGTACGGCAGAGACGCGCGTGAATCGGGGCACTCTACATGTATAGAACCACGTTGCCCTACTCCACGAGCGTTCCAAGCTGAACGTGGATCCCATCTAGTGGAACCTTTCGTTGCTGTTGCCGGTTGATTTCTTCAAATCCCGCCAGAAGCTATAGTGGCGCGGGTAACAGTAGGCGACGGTTTTCTGCAGTTGATGTAGCATTGCATTTGCTATCGCAAAAACCAAGCATCCATGAATTTTTGAACAAAGGAACACTGCAAATATCACTTATGTATTGATTTTCTGCTTCATATTTGCATAATTTCTTGTTCTTGTTCAACAATGTTGACAAGTAGGGACACTGACACCGGACTTGGACGTTTAGATTTGGCTGTAGGTATATAAGACTGCTGCGCGGCTTCTGTTTCACTTTGGCCGGGTGGCTGAATCGAGTCACAGACAGACAGTCCAAAATTAGCCCAAGAAAGGCTGTCGTCTTTAATAAGAAAATTCGGAGGCAAAGAATGGGCTCGCACAGCACAGCACAAGACAGAAGCGGTTGGAGGTCAACAGGAGAGGCATTTGTCCTGCAGTGGACCTAAATAAGCTGTTGCTAGTAAGGATGATAATGATCAAGTCTACTAGCTGCTTTTGTTGAAACTGCAAACCGGGCCGGGAAAACAGAAAAGAGAGAAAGAGAAAGGTCACAGATTTTCTCCAAAGCTGCCGTAATTTCGCAATTATACAACTGGAAAGCAAAGTGGTAATGTTTAATGCCAGGTAAGAATTTCAATTGAAGAAAATGTTGAGCTTTAATTGTATTTGGGAATTTAAAAGCTGAGTGACTACAGTTTCAAAGAAACAATAAAAAAAATTGCGAGTATACGCAGTTCTACACAGACAGAACAATGGGCCAGTTGATGACGCGTCACCAAAACGAAAGGCTAGGAAAGTTGGGATGACTGCATTGTTTTGAACAGCACGAAAGGCAGACGAGGCAGCCAGAACACAGGGTGCTCACCTTGAACTGGGCATTAGTTCGACAACAGCAAGGACCTAATAAGGGATACTACGAAATGTGTACAAAAGAAAATTCCTCAGGCGCTGAAGTCTGGTATGTTGTTGTTTGAAGGTGAAAGGCTAGAAATTATCAAGACTTTTGTACTGCTACTTCATTTTTGCGCCTTTACTCTGACAGGCAGACGGGCTGCCAATTTGTTTTTTCTGTACAGCGGCAGCCATTTTGGTATCGTTCAAATTGACACTACCACCGCCAACTATGACCACTTTCTGCGTTTAGTGAGCCACCGAAAAAACACACCACAAATGTGGATGTCGGGGGAGTGCATACAAGATTCCTTTGCACAAAGGGGTCGGTGAAGACTGGCTGATAAACTCACTCTTCCAGGTGCAACAGCATCGTAAACTCGACCTATCAACTAGCCCACCACCGCCAGGAGATGAACACGATTCTGCCAAAATGAGCACCAAGCCACTTGCCGTTTTCCGCCGCTGCGAGTCTGGCTGCCAGTTTCCGGTAGCGGCCCAATAGTTTGGCGGCGTCCCGTGGCCTCGGACACCAGCCCGTGGCAAAGGGGTACACCTGCTCAAACTGCTTCAGCCGGTTCTGCATGTACTCCTGGTTCAGGCCCTTGCTGTTCGTGATGGCCAGGACCTACAACAAAGGGGAGGCGTGCGCGTGCTGTTGGTTCTTGCTATGAAAAAGGTGACAGCGGCTTCCTCTCCCCCCTGTGTCGAAAGTAAATCATATTTTACGTGACCTCCCCCCTGTGTCGAAAGTAAATCATATTTTACGTGACCTCCCCCCTGTGTCAAAAGTAAATCATATTTTACGTGACCTTCCCCCCTGTGTCAAAAGTAAATCATATTTTACGTGACCTCCCCCCTGTGTCAAAAGTAAATCATATTTTACGTGACCTCCCCCCTGTGTCAAAAGTAAATCATATTTTACGTGACCTCCCCCCTGTGTCAAAAGTAAATCATATTTTACGTGACCTCCCCCCTGTGTCAAAAGTAAATCATATTTTACGTGACCTCCCCCCTGTGTCAAAAGTAAATCATATTTTACGTGACCTTCCCCCCTGTGTCAAAAGTAAATCATATTTTACGTGACCTCCCCCCTGTGTCAAAAGTAAATCATATTTTACGTGACCTCCCCCCTGTGTCAAAAGTAAATCATATTTTACGTGACCTCCCCCCTGTGTCAAAAGTAAATCATATTTTACGTGACCTCCCCCCTGTGTCAAAAGTAAATCATATTTTATGTGACCTCCCCCCTGTGTCAAAAGTAAATCAAAATTTTCGTGACCTCTTTCACCTAATACCACCATGGTTTAAACACCGACGGCATTCACCTGCTCTTTAGCTAGCCCAAATATTTGTTCAGCCATTTGATGGCAACTAATGCTCTTAGAATTGAACAACTAACTTAGCAACAACAATCTTAGCAACTAACGCTCTTAGTGGAATCGTGGGCCTGAAAATTAACATAGAGAAAACTAAAGTAATGCTTAATAACCTCGGGAGAGCACAGCGGTTTGAGATAAGTCGTGAGGCAGTGGAAGCGGTAAGCAAATATATCTACTTAGGCCAAGTAGTGACCCTAGATCCCAACCATGAGGCAGAAGTAGTGACCCTGGATCCCAACCATGAGGCAGAGATAATTTGAAGGATAAGAATGGGGTGGAGTGCATTTGACAGGCATTCTCAGATAACGAATGGCAGCCTACCGTTGTCCCTGAAGAGGAAAGTGTATGACAGCTGCATTTTACCGGTACTCACCTACAGGGCAGAAACTTTGAGGCTCACTAAGAGGGTTCAACTTAAATTGAGGACGACTCAGCGAGCAATGGAACGAAGATGATAGGTGTAACATTGAGGGACAAGAAGAGGGTGGAGTGGGTCAGAGAACAAATGCATATTAAGGACATATTAGTAGAAATTAAGAGGAAGAAATGGACGTGGGCAGGGCATGTAATGCGAAGGCAAGATAACCGGTGGTCATTAAGGGCAACAGAGTAGGCAAGGCAAGCGTGGCAGGGGGCCGCAGAAAGTTAGATGGGCAGATGAGATTCAAGAAGTCTGCGGGGATAAATTGGTCGCACTTAGCACAGGACCAGGATAATTGGAGATCCATGGGAGAGGCCTTTGCCCTGCAGTGGGTGTAGATAGGCTAATGGTGGTGGTGGTGGTGGTGATGATAAACGCTCTTAGATCTTCAGCGGCCAGCCTCCTTTCACCAATCCCTGCGGCTATCCCACTGACTTTTCCTTCCTATCCAAGGGTATCGGGTGGGTGGCTATTTTCTTCAGATAAAATGGCTGGCTCCAGGGCTTTCTTAAGTGCACAGTGGATGACTAAAGCTAAAGAGACAGCAAACCAGTGACTGCCTCAGTCTAGCTGGACGGCCCTGATTGTCAAGAGGCTGCAAAAGACTACAGACTGCTCATTAAATGCTACAGTATTGAGCTGAGCCCAGTGGAGCAGTGAATAAATGCGCTGGCACAACGATACGCAACCAATTCCCCTCAGCAGTATAGGTGTGATTAGCTCAGTGGTGTGCCCTTGCTAGCTGCTTTTGCACATCCAATTTTAATGGTCCAGACTACAGGTGCAACAGCCTTGCTTGATGAATTGAAGCAGAATGCTAGTTCACTGTTATCTGCTACAAAATCAATGCCTGTCTTAGCCTCTCTAAGAAAGCGTGCAACAGGGCTCAGCTGAACAGCCTTTAGACACCAGGAAAACCATCAGTGTACCACAGTCCCAAACACGAACAGCTCAAAGCTCGGCTATTTCGAATTACTGCTTACACTGAACAGCCAAAGATCTCACTGGGATTTTTATCTACTTTCCGTGTTTCACCTATCAAGTCATTAGATGTATTAAACTATTTTTCAATCCCCCTATACTTTGACACATTCACGTTCAACTGCATTCCAGGCCATTCGATATATCGAATTGCTTACAAGATTCATAAAAATGTTTAGAGATGCAGTGCCCAGAATGGATGGTTACGTGTATACATGAGAAATAATACTAAATCAAGTCGAACTCAAGCACAGCACTTGGATGCCATGTTTGCGTTTGCATGCACCAACCTTGACGACAAGCCCACCAACCAGTACACTCTCAAAATCTTTTGCAAGTGACTGCAAGCGTTTGCTCGCGGTAGCACAAATACCTGCGCAGTGTTATACCCCTATTCCAACTTTGACATGTCCACTTTGATGCCCCTTAATGCTTCTGCAAAAATGCTCTTTCAACACATTACTGAATTACTTAAAACGCCATTTTCTACAAGGTGTCTGCTTACAGTAGTGGTTAAAAGTCACTTGCCGTCGCAGTGCCTCCCTGGGTTCCATTCCCACCCCTTCCATATTTGTTCCTTTTATGAACAGAGGCTGCGGAGCCACATGAAGTGTCACAGCCAATGGAAATTTGCAGCACTGTGGGTCATACAGTGACCATGCGGGAAGCCAGTGAAATCCTGTATACAATATACAGGAAGCACAGTGCAATGCTTCCAATATACAATATACACTATACAGTACACAGTACGATATACAATATACAGGAAGCACGTATACAGGAAGCACAATATACAGTGGAACCCCGTTCATACGTTTTTCACCATACCAGGAAAACAAAACGTAACAACCAGAAAAACGCAGCAGTGAGGAAACCTTCGAAAATGAACGAAAGCAGTCTATAGCTTTGACTTGCAACCACGTATTTCTGCCGCTCTGGCTTTCGAACTTTAAAAAACTCGAGAATGTAGGTTTGCCACTTTTTGCGATCGCTGGAAGACACTAGGCGTGGCAATGCAAGGTCCCTAGCGAAGTCAACTCTGTTCTACGCTGGCTGCTTGTCTACTGTGTTTTCGCGACACCATCAAGGCAAGACAAAGTTTGCAGTTGCAAGTTCAACGGTGAAACACAAGATGACGACAAGAGCGCGTGACATCCATGCGGTGGTGCTTTTATGGCAAACACACACTTCTTGCATTCCGAAGTGAAACTTCCGTTTGTAAGCGCAGCGATGAGGGTGATAGCATAGAGAAACACAGTACCATCTAGTGGTGACGAATCGCACCCGCATGCGGCTTCATGCAGTCAGTTTCGTAGCCAATCTTGGCCAAGGCTCGTGAAACATTAAAAAGGGCGGTCCACGCGTGTTGCTTGGGTGGGTTCGGAGTGTCAGATTGTGACACATGACCCGGGAACGTACTCTGAGCCACGACGTAGCAGTGAGGATTTTAGTACATGGGACTCTATGTGAGCTGCACCAGGACTAGACAAAAACAACGTAGCAGCCAGGAAAATGGGGCACTGAGGAACGTAAGAGCGGGGTTCTACTGTAAATATATTTTCACAGATGAGGAAACCTTAACCAGGTGTTTAGCTAGACATGACCATAAATTTGGATCTGTACAATTACAGTTGTGTCGACAAGACTGCTTACTGTGCTGCAGTATGGTGTTCGAATCACGTTTGTGCATGCAGTACCCTATTTGCATCAACAGACCTAAGAGTCCGAAGCAGCAGCTGCAGACTTGGTAAAATTACATTTATCCGACAGCCATACTTCAACCCTCCATAGTACCGATTCTTCCTCCTGCTTTCACTGTACCAAATAAATGACACTAAGCTTGTTGAGCCTCCAGTTCAATCAACCTCAAATCTGTAGAAAAAAAAAAAAGCACTTAATCGGGGCAAAATCTGTTTTTCCAGCAAGCTAAAACATTTGTACCATGCGCTGGTCTGTTGGCGTCAGTCTGCCCGTATCTAACGTGTAGCCTGCATGTGCAAAGCAGCCAACAGAAGACCTTTTGTCTTCCATCCAACTACACAATCGTGGCTATATTCACTCAGGAACAGAAATGCTTGCCTGGGGCTTGAACTCCAGGTTCTTGTCTATGTTGAGGATGATGGTGGTATAACCGTACTTGGCAGCCAGAAACAAGTACGGGGAGATCTCCCACACCGACATGTTGGTGTTCCGGTTGATGATCACGGGCACGTTCTCCTTCATGAACTCCTCAATCCTGCACATGAAAAATCCGCCACATGCACCAATGAGAGACAACTGCTCATGACGTAACGGGAATGGAAAGTAGGGCGGTGTAAAAGCTACGAAAAGAAGACACGCACGCACAGAGAGAGAGAGAGAGAGAGAAAGAAAGGGAGGTTAGCAGTCGAGAATGCCAAGGAAGGCAAAGGGAAAAAAATTCGTCCATTTTTCTTGTCAAAGTACATTTATTTTTTGAAAGGAAAGAAATGAAATGGAGAAAAGCATGCTCCCCTGGGTCAAAAGTCATGTGTTTGGCCACAGCGATGAGCCTTCCTTTCTGACTGTTCCTTCAATGAGCCCCTCCTTTCCAATTCTGACATAGCATTACAAATATATAGGAAATACACAATGCAAAGTTTTCAGTGCTTACCTGAGTGAAACCAATTCAAAATAAAGAAAAAGGTAGGAAGCAGTGGGAACCAGGCTTTGGACCGCATGAAAGAATTAATGAATTCATTGTTAGCATGGAAAGGAAAGACCACCAGCAGGCGTAGTTTGTCTCACCTAAGGGTGGACACCGGAACGCCTGCTGGTGTGGGGAATAGGGAACACAGTTGTACAGGAAAGGGAGGAGAGAGAGGAGAGGAGGATACATATATACAGGACTAACAAGAACATATAAAAATTTTATTCTCTAAACAAATGTCAACAGTCATACACTTGAAGTGTAGAATTTTCACTAAGTATTATTGTGTGAATAACTATACAGCCATTAATGTACTTTAGATTAATATTTTACAATTAGAGCACTGTGAGTAAATAAAATTATTATCGTAAACGCTCCTAGGTTTCAAGTGGTGCAGTTCTGCGGCAGTCTTGCACTCCCAGTGTGGGAGCTGAGAGGAAAAGAGAGGGAGAGAGTATGAGGGAAGGCATGAGATTGAAATGAATTACACAATCCGATCCACTCCAATTCACATGTCCATAAGCAAGTTGACCTGTCCTTTGTAATAATCGTAACCAACCAGCACCACCTAGAAACAAGCGGGAAAAGCTCCTGATGTGTGGAGGCATATGGTTGCCATTCCTTCACACATGCTTGACTGGACAAAGCAGCTACACTTGTGCTCGAGTGCCACTGGTGGAGCTGTGAGCAAGCTGAGCCACCCTATCGCCTGTCTGCAACTTTGGTCTGCACGTGCTCATCCTCTCTGCTGGCAAACCGCCCCCGCCAAGCTCACAACGACATGAATCTTGCCATGGATGCGCCTGTCACGCGAGTACACCACAAATAAAAGAAAGCTACAATGCACTCAGCTTACACCAAACAGCGGGATGAAGAAACCTTTTTCTTCGAAAAATGTAAAGGGGAATATTTGCCGCAAGAACGACTTGGTTGTTCTGAAAAACTAAAACAAAAATCTTACAGACCTACCAGACTCCGGCGTGTCTGCCGAAGACTTATAAACCTTAACTCTTTCGTTATCACAGCTATTAAAATCAATCACCGGTGATCGATGCTTTTTATTGGCGACTGACATTGTAGTCATTTCTCATACACCTAATGCGCCCCAGTGGTTAGTCTAGGCGCTGAACTTTTGAAATCAGTTGAAATATTCCCGCCCCGGTGACCTGGAGACTTTTGACGGCGTTTTTTGACAGCTTAGGTGCGTGTGTTTTCGCAAAAGGGGCCGTGGCTGCTGCACTTGACAAATGCCACTCGTGGTTAATGTGCATTGCCATCAATTTTTTTCTATCAAAAGGTTCCTAGCAAATGAAATAGCAGATTATGTTGTCAGTTTTGTAATCTGACAGCATTGAGAGGTTTGGTTAGAGATATTTGGTTAGGAGAAAGGGTAACATTATTCTGCCAAAGCTTATTTCTGAGGGTCCCCTGCACGTCTAACAAGTGGACCTGGCATTTTCAGCCAGTTTCCAGCAGTTTTGGTTTCGTTCTTGTGTTACGAAATTCATATTTGACACTACTACGCAGTTACCCAACTTCAAACCGATTTGCTATGGCACCTCCATTGCCCGCTGCTGTTCCTCGAAAAAAGCACACCTCTCGTGATTCCACTTTACCCACCCCTTACTTTTGCAATAACAGCTTCAGCTGAAAGTCAAAAGATAACACTAAGTCATCGGATATCACTTCAGACAAGGAGAGTATTTTCAACCGGCCTTGAACACCGCCAGCTGTTCGGCGGCCAGTTTAGTTTCCAAACGAGGGTATTTCCAGAGGTCTAGTGTCGCTTCTTAGTCGGAATGTCTATTCTGACAGTCTCGAACAGGCTTGATATTGTTTCTTCACGAAAATGTTCATTGGTGCTGCAATGTACGAGGTTCTTAGTGCTGAACTCTCTTCATAGTGCAACAGCTGTTTGGTGACAGCTTGCTGGGCATGATTATAGTGCATCACACCTCATTCCTGCAAGCAGGGCTACAGAAGATGCTGACAAACTGCAAATGAAAGTTCTGACAGATAAGTGGCGGTAAGAATGTCAACAAGCATCCACCACCGAGTTTGGTTTTCAACTCCAAGAGGATTTCTTAGCATCGCTTGCTTGCCTAGAATCTTGTGCTGGCCGTAATCATTGACAAGGTGTTTCTATATGTCATATGGGGACTAACTGGGGCCTTTAATATCGTCAGAACAGCCGATTTCTTCCAGAGACCCATCCAAAATTGCAAAATTTGAAATGGAGGTTGGGCTTCACCACAAGGCACAGGCACCATCCGTCCTAGCATTTTCTTTTATATCTGACAAAGTGTTCTGCGCAACTCAATTTTTTTCTAGGACGGGTTTTCGAAATGTTTTCCTAAAAAACGTATCTGCTAAATTTTTTCTACTACTGGTGGTTTGTTATGCACAACTTCCATTTTTTAATTTTGTTCGACGCCTGGACAAACATTTTGAATCTGATAATTTTTTTCGCAATCATTGTTTATGAAAACGTTATTAAAACTGGTGTCGTTGGAAAGGGTGTTGAATCATCTGCATTTTATGTCATGGCAATGTGTGCCTCACCAATAAATTTAGCACAGAAAAAAATGTTTTTTTTAGACCCCTAAAAATTGGTCCGTTTCCCGCGGTAACGAAAGAGTTAAAGAACCCCCCACATGAACTACGTCAGTGCTATAGCTACAAAAGCTATTCGGTATTGCAAGAACTGTCACCACAGCTCGAATGGGATACTAAAAAATTAATACTTCTAGGCACGATTTTACTACCTCAACCAGGTCATGCTTTGCCAATTTATTGCGAGCTGCAAGATTCATATGAAACATCTCCTTGCAACAGCTATGACCAACCCAGGTAAGTTCATGATGCAGTTACGCTAGTACAGCGCTTGGTTGCCACTCCCACTGGTTGGGGTTACAGACGAGGGCAGTGCCGCTAGGATATGTGGTGCCATCTACGGCCCATCCCTTTGACAATCCCTACACTCAATGAAGGTTTGCAAACGTGACACTGTATCAAACTAATTATTCAGTTTTGTCAAATAAAAAAAAATGCATCAGACAAGCAAGCATTAGCCGTCAATATCCCTTTTACAAAGCGAGAACACCGATTGCAAAGGTGACACAGTGGTCGACTATGGCTGATTCCACAACTGATGCACTTCTACAAGACTGAATTTAAAGAGCTTGCCCATGGAGAACATGCCCACCACCACCACCTACTTGCTTTGGCAGAGTTCATGCGACTGCTTCACGGTCTCCTTGGTCCTCTCCGGTGCCATGGGTGAGAGGAAAAGCTTGTCGGACCAGTAGATGCGGCTCTCCGGGTAGAGTCTGTGCAGTTCCGAGGCCACGGTGCCCTTGCCAGTGCCGGGAGGGCCCCGCGACAGGAAGAAGATGCGTCCATGGCTGCGCAGAAACTCCAGCGTCTCGTCGTCCACCAAGCACGGGAAGTCGACCACGTCTAGGACGTCTAGGTCGCACGTGAAGACGGTCTTGCCGCTGGCCTCCGCGTCTCTGCGTGCGTCACCATCTGCTCCGCCCTCTGCAAAGTTAGGCGATTGTGTTCACACGCTCCCGTTTCCATCACCCATGTGAAAAGATCTCAGCTGGTAGCCAGAATGCAGACGCCATGACTGAACTTTGGGCTTATACAGCTGGACCGGTAGTCACGCGAGGCTCGTAATAATAGAGGGGTCATGTAGGCGAAGTACAAGTTTGGGTCAATAAAACTGTGTTGTCCTGATGACAATGATATCAATGTTATCACAAACTTTAAATAAATAATCGAGATATTGCGGAAATATATCAAGCCGTGGCGACCCCACAGCCACTTTCCAGCGCTGTGATGCAACGGAATCTTGTCTGTGTAATTGGTGGCTACCGACCTAAGAAACAAGACTGGGCGATCGTAGTGGGGCGTCTAGCAGGAGTGGGGGTGTTACGAGGCATATACACATGATTAAATGGGTAACAATACAGAGGTGCAAAAAATAAGACATATATGCAGCACAGTAAGACACAAAATCAAAATCAACCTTCTTAATAATTTTCAATACATTTTAGTACATTACCAGACTAAAAGATTCATTGTGGCAGTTTGTTCCAATTCATTATTGTGCGAGGGGAAAAAAAAAAGAGTATTTGAAATTGTTAGTACGGGCAAAGATAGGCGTGAGGTTGTGTGAATGATATAGTCTTGTTGGACGCGAAGATAGAGGAGCAAGGACGTTTGATAGGCCTAGTATGCTTTTCTTTTAGTCTTACTATTTTAGTCTTGCTATTTTTCTTCGGCATTCTAAAGTTTGAATTTTGTCGTTTATCATCAGATTAGTTGGGGAAGTCATACTGGCGAAAGCGGTTGAAAATAAAAACAAACAGCTATAACCTTTTAATTTTCTCAATATTGTTAATATCCTTTTTAGCGTATACGTATACTACCTACGACCGCGCAAAATTACCAGATGCCGGCTGCAAAGTACACTTTTGGCACCGTCTGGCGTACGTGAGTGCAACCGGCGCAACTGCTCTATTGGGATTGAAACGTGCCGTGTGGCAGCAGCGGTGCGTTGAGCAGGGGTTTATGCAGAATTTAGATTTTGGGGGGGTGTTGTATAAATTCCTAGGCAGGGTGCTTGTGGTTGTAGAATCTTTTTGGGGGGGTGTGGAAGTCCTTCTGGGGGGGGGTGTTAGGGGGGTGTGTATAAATCCCTGGCGTTGAGTGCGCTCGAGAAGTCAACCGCACTTCACTTCAATCCGTATTTGAAAGTTCCTGTGTGAAAGGGGCATAAAAAAAACACTGATAAGTATGTTTTCAGTGCTGGTCCATATTATGTCATTCCTGGCCATATATTACATCACTGTACCTCAATTTTTGAGTTTTTGAATATTTCCTCAATTTTCTCGGTCAAAGAAACATGTTCTGTGGCTGGAATAGAGCTTATAGCGAGTTGCCACAGGCTCGTTTTTCTTTCAAATTGAACGAACGGTGTCCTCCTCATGGCCCCCATAACAATGCAGCTGACAATAGCTGCCTGTGCAAAGCTGGGGCCCACGCAGCACTACAGAAGACAATGCTGCCCCAATGTTGGTGGGTCATGTTCAGTCATGGGCATGTTACCAGTAAAAAGTAACAGTGTTACAGTTACCTAAGCTGAGAAGGTAACTCTGCTACAGTTATAGAATTTCAAAAGTGACTTGTTTCAGTTACAGTTACTAAATAAAAAAGTAAAGTTGCTACTTTTTCATTACTACGTTAAACTAACATGGATCACAAACCAAATAATAAGAGTCTATTTGATAGCAACATACGAAGGTGTGCAGCTGGTCAAAATTGCGCGTGATAAAATTCTAGATGGAGGGAAACGAAAAGGGGCACACTTAAGCCCAATGATAACAATCGTTGTGCACGCCTCCTTTTGTTCCATCAGCTTTTCTTGTTGATGCACGCTTGGTGCAATTCCCCGGTCTCAGTTGTGGTGGTCTTTCTTTAAAAAGGCCAGGCAAGCTTCCTCCCTGGTGGAGGTCTAATTGCCAGTTCCTTTTTTTCTTGCCTCCGCTCATGTCAAGACGCAAAACCACATTACAGACTGACATTACAGTCTTCTGCAAGGAAGACAATCATCCTAGCAACCTCCTCTTCTAAACTGCGAGGGAAGCCGTGTTGTGGAAAGGAGAAAAGGGGAGAGGATATGCAAAGAAAAAAGTCCGAAAAAGGGCAAAGCCTTAATAGCATGTCGGACTTCAACAAGCATTGCTGCTGGGTAATTTTTTTTATAAAAGAGAAAAAAACAACGAACAGTATTTTCTATTACAGTTACTGCGTGAGAAAAAGTAACACTGTTACAGTTACAAGTTACTGAAAAAAGTAAATAGTAACCGGTAACATGTTACTAGTAACTAGTTACTGCCCAAGACTGGTCATGTTGTAGGTAACCTAATTTTAGTGATCCTTAGTTGGTGCATAGCACAAAGACAATGCAGAAGCTTTATTCAATTCTTGTTGCAACCACTTTTTTTTTAGAGAGGAGCTACGAGCTAGGACAGCAGCTAAACTACATACATCCAATCTGCGCAGCAGCACCCGGCAATATCGCCCGCGTACCTTATCTCATAACTTTGGTTTCTGTTCTTGCTGCTAAGGTGCTCCACCGTTATCTGTCGTACGAAGGAGTTCGCGGTAAGGCTGTTCATGATGGAATACCTTCCCGCGGTTCTTTTCTCTCACTGCGGACCCGTTCCACAAGGCGTGAGGAGTAGAAGGCCGCAGGAGGAGGCGAAACTTTGAGTATTCTTCTCTTTTACCTATAGTCCCTTTCCTACACGCCTCCGTCGCAACAAAACAACAACAAAAAAAAGCCATGCGCTCGAATTGCACCCCGCGATATACATTCCGGAAGCGCTGCAATGATGTTGCGGTATGTAAGTTTTTTAAAATTGCGCTCCGTTGTTCATAGACTGAAAACCTAATTCCGGGGCCGGCTTTGTTTGAAACGAAACTATGCAATAACTTTTTTTTTTGTTCTGGAAACTATTGCAATTCACGCTTTACTGCCAGACTCGCATAACATACGATGTAACTACAGAAAAACTTGGTTCGAATGTCTGCCAATTAATCAGAAAGCATAGAAGCTAATAAAATCAAATTGTGCGGTCAGGACCCCGCACGTCATACCGAATGCCGGCAACCGTTCGATGGAATCGTCACCGGCGAAGGCCATTTTTAGTCTTCACAGATTAATTGTGGGCGCGGAAGAACCGAGACAGTTCTCGCAGACAAATATCAAAGGAATGACGGAATGCAACAACAGTGACAACAGTCACAACCCACTAACCACTAACCCCGCCTGTAAACAAACTGCCAATGACATGCGTTGATTATTTGCAGCCGCTGCACCGTAGTGTCACGGCAGTAAAATTACCTAAGCATGAGCAATTAAAAATTACTTAAATGCTTTGTAAAAAGTAATACTATATTTTGCTCAAAACAGTGGGCTGTCTTCGCTTTAATTAAAAAAACACTATAACTAAAATAAAGCTATTTTTGAATCATTTCATGTTTCAAAATTTTTAAATATTGTTAAAAACTCTTAAATTTTTTACTTAAAAGTTCTATTTTCTTAAATTTATGATTTTTTGATGAATTGGTGCCTGTATTTATTGGTTGCGCGTTCCCGATGTTTAGGCAGTTTAGGCGGTTTAGCGCGTGCCGGCAACCAAGGCAACCGATCATGGCGCGAACCAGCGCGAACATGGCGCGAACTGTCCGTTTTTGTCGTAACACCAAACGATGAGTTTATCCTGTTCGCTGCGGCTGAGTGAAACACACACAAGTTGCCTCTGATAATAGACGCAACAGTTGCATTAACAGGAACCTGAACAATGGTTTGTAATCTCCTCATTCAGATAAGGGTGACAAGGGTGCATTGTTTCAAGTGCTTTATCTGCTACACTCAGTGAAACAATCGTGCAACGTGATATGTACGGCGCAGTCTGCGTCTTCCAGAGTAGATAAGCGGTCGCTCTATTGTTGATTAGGGCATTTTGCGTTTTGTTATTATAGTATACACAAGCTCTGCGCGATAAAGACTCTAAACACTTGTACCGTAGATCTCGCGGGTGAATTGAAATGCTGTTTTCTTGACACGGCCTCGACTACAGGATATCCGGAAGTTTTTTTCGTCTGCGGGTCCTACGTCAACGAAACGGACAGCCGACGAACCGAAAAAGCAAGTTGAAGAAAAAAGCAAACCAAAACAGCCGGGCAAGACATCGAAAGATCCTGCAAAACAGAAGGCACCAGTAAAGAGTACAAAAAAGCCTACACCTGTAAAGAGTCCGAAGAAGGAGAAAAATAATTCTCCGAAGCCACCTGCTCCAAAGGTTCGATTGTACAATCTTGTTTTTTTAGCGGGGAGCTTATTTTTGCTTTAGCCTAGCGTGCAAGCCAGTTACTATCTACTTGTTCCTTTGAGTAGTAGTGTATGAAGTAGTAAGTGATGCCACTGTGCACGCAAGAGCGTCCTGATAGGATCCTATGTGCCGAGCAGCGTTTGAGGGTTCTCTGGAAGGATGCTGTGTATGCTTCTGTGGTACTAGGTCAATATGCTAACAGACCACACACTCCTCAGTCAATGGAACTCATTGGAACTCGGCTGCCTCTCTACATCGTTGTCATCTTATCATTTCGTCACATCTTCACTGTTTAATCTTACCGTGAAAAATTTGTAGGCTGGCATGCTCTCCATAAATGAATCCCATTAAAACACAAATGCAGCCTTTCATGCGACTGGGCCTTCGTGCATTTGACCTCTTCCAGTCTCTATATTCACTTCCTGACAAAACGACCACCACGCATAAATTGCGCCCAACAGGGTACCCCAGCATTCAATGCACCGATTCACACCCATGGGGCCATGATGGGTCAGTGCTATAAATTATTTACGGAAATGGTGTTGATGATGGGCATACGTTAGCACATGTAGCTGGGAGGATACACCGCCAAAAATGCCTGGTATCTCTGCTGTCCCCGGGCCTGCCCCTTCTTCACTTGCTCACAATAGCCATGCTTTGCGAACATATTTAAGCATGCACAGCGCTTTAGTGCTGCTACGTGTCACCACAGAAAATACCGCTCGGAAGTGGTATTTTCTGTTCTGTTCTGTTCTCACGTGGTTCTCTCATGTGACAAATGGATGATGGGGAAGTCGCGTGCACACATGGACAAAGCCCTGCTCCTTTGTGCCGTCATAAAAAATACAGGTGCCATCACATGATTCTTACACCCTTCTTGAATGCACATCATAAAAAATTAAAAAAGCTGACCACCGGTTCAGCTGATCGTAGTTACTGAAATCTGGGGAGTCTCCTTGGGTTTGCTCAGGTGGCCAGTGCATATCTTCCTTAGCCTAGACAAGGCGGCGAGATGAGTGTTCTGGAGAACTGCACAAATAGTTAAAAGGCATACCCATGGGCCTTGTCAGTGCCTGTCCCTTTGCACATTCTTTTGGGGCTCTTTCATTTAGGGTTGTGCTGAGTGATGATTCTTGACATAGCCTTGTTGCTGGTTTACGTGCAGATGTATCGCAACTTTGTCTTACTTTCTGCGCATTCTTTTTTCCCACCTGCACTTGCATCCAGTTTGTCTGTTTCTTGCTCTTTCAGGAAAAAAAGGAGTCCGGAAAGAAATCTCGGCAAAGGATTGTCACGCTCAGTTCCGGTTAGTCGGCCGTGACAGGGCTGCACGTGTGATTGCTTAACATCAATTACACCAGTAGTTACACAGTGAGGGGCCATTTTGAGCGGGGTTGTCAGCCGGGGTTTGTTGATTTCACACAGATTCGGAGGACGAAGAACCGATTACCAAGAAACCCAAGAAACAGGCCAGAGAGAGTAGAAAGGTAGTGTCGGACTCCGATGATGGTGAGTTCCCTTTGGATCCTTGTTAATCACATCTTTCGTCGCGAGTTTGATTCCCGGCCATGGCGGCCGTTTTTCTGATGGAGGCAAAAGCAAAAACTCCCATGTGTACGCGATTTCGGCGCACGTTAAAGATCCCCAGGTGGTCAAAATTAATCTGGAGCCTTCCACTACGGCGCGCCTCATCGCCTGCGTTGCGTCTGCGCGTTAAACACAATCAATCAATCGCGTCTTTCATAGACCGCGCTGACAGAGGTGGTTATCACGGGATAGTAAGTGAGGCTAATATTCCACAGTACATCACCAGCTAGTTGGTCCTTTGGTATACGTGAATAAGCTTTGAGAAAAGAAATTATCATCACCAGCCTAATTACGCCCACTGCAGGGCAAAGGCCTCTACCATAGATCTCCCATTATGCTGCTTTTGTGCTAACTGTGACCAATTTATCCCTGCAAACTTCTTGATCTCACCTGCCAATCTAACCTTCTGGCACCCCCTGCCACACTTGCCTTCTCTAGGGATCCACTCTGTTACCCTTAATGCCCAACGGTTATCTTGCCTCTGCATTACATGCCCTGCGCACGCCCATTTCTTCCTCTTAATTTCTACTAATATGTACTTAAAGGAGTACTGACACGAAATTTTTATGTTACGTTTTTTTCGCTGCTATGCGTGCCTACCAGCCCACTAATCATAGAATTACAGATTAGACGGTCGAGCGCAGCGTAAACATTCATTTACGGCGTCGTTTATTCGTGCCAGTTTCGGTTTCGACAAAAAAACGCCGAGCGGCCGCCATGACAGCATGTATGACATGGCGTCACCATTCTTGCCGTATCGCTGCCTCTCTGGAAGCGCGCGTGAGCAAGCGCACGCGCGCGCCCAGACCGGCCGAGGTCTTCGCCGTCCCCACAGGCCCGGGCAGCATGACGTCAGTCCCAAAACCATGACGTGTACACACGCCCGAGCAGCGCGCGCCAACCACAGCCAGCGCGTCGGCTTCGTCACGGGAGACCCGACGTCGGCAGTTTGGGGCACGTAGCAGATGATGTCACGTCGGCCCGCCCTGGGCTTTCTCGTGCGGGCGAAGATTAAAATGGATTTTAAATATGTTTCGCTGAACGGTTGCTGTTGAAACTTGCTGGGAGATATCTCCTGATGAAAAGGAAGCGTTTTACATAGTTATCTCAGCTTTGAAATTTCATGTCAGTACTCCTTTAACATGCGTTTGTTCCCTGACCCACTCCGCTCTCTTCTTGTCCCTTAATGTTACACCTATCATCTTCCGTTCCATTGCTCGCTGAGTCGTCCTCAATTTAAGTTGAACCCTCTTAGTGAGCCTCCAAGTTTCTGCCCCGTAGGCGAGTACCGGTAAGCTGCAGCTGTCATACACTTTCTTCCTCAGGGATAATGGAAGGCTGCCACTCATTATCTGAGAATGCCTGCTGAATGCACTCAACCCCATTCTTATCCTTCTAACTATCTCTGCCTCATGGTTAGGCTCTGGGGCCACTACTTGGCCTAAGTAGATATATTTGCTGAGAAAAGAAATACAGTGTGGCAAATGACCCTGGCTTACTTCTTTGTTCACACAAGTTCTCTGCATCGTTGGTGTCTTTCTGTATAAGGACCCACACTTGTATACTGCTGTTATTATACCCCTGTCACACGGTAAATCTAATGTCATTTAAACTGAATGACATTAGCTGTAAATGACATTCGGCTCGGCAGTGCGCGTCTACACGGCGGAACAAATGTCATTTGATTGTGACAGAGGTGACGATTATCGAGCTCGCAAAGCCGCAAAATTACATTTTAAGCGCATCTAGAATGTTTTCATACGTGATATTTAAAAAAAAAACGTAACAAAGGAATATTTTTTTAAATAAAAACAAGAAAACCACCGATTTAGGTGACATCAGTAGACATCACAAGCTGAGACAAGTCTGCAAAAAATTCGGATTAGGGTAGCGCGCGCACTGGGGACGAGTATTTCTTTTTTGTTAGTACTTGCTGGTCTTTCTTTATTAGAACAACAATACAAAAAAGAAAATATAAGTTTACTGACAGTTTCTAGATACAGTATTCTCTGGTTTATTACGGAATTTTTCTGTCTAGGGACGCGCTACTGCTCTCGAGGCTGCTCATTTGGCCACTAACTGAGGTCCGGGACCTCAGTTAGCCGCTAAATGTCATTCGCCTCAAATGTCATTCAGTATTCTCGTGTAGCGCCGAATTAATGTCATTTAGAGCGAATGACATTTGCTCTAAATGTCATTAGATCTGCCGTGTGACAGGGGTATTACATCCTTTCCTCCTGGCGCTACTAAAAAATTAAAGGTGGCAGTTAGCTTTTTAAATTATGGGAGTACTTTTTTTTTTAGCTTCAAGAGTAATTCACAAGTAAAGAGATAGAATTAGTTGCATTTCTACTGATAGCGGCCATTTGAAAGGTGGATCTCTCTCTGCGCTTTCAACATGTTTGTATTGACGGGTGGATACGCTTGCACCACCCGTACGGTAACCTTTCTGCGTTTCATTGGAACCGTTTTTGGGTCTGTGGCGCCGCAACTGCTGATAGGTTGTTCGCAGCTTTTGAGCAGTCGTGAAACAATATTCGTGCAGAGTTCTACAGAGGGCTAAGTGCGGGATAATCGCTGGGGCCAGGTAATGCAAGTTGGGAAGGCTGCTGTTGTGCAGCCTTTAATCTCAGCTTGGCAATGGCATTGCATCTTAACCCCACTTCGTGAGTTGGCAAATGCGGCACTGTTGTGTAACAAAGGCACGCCACCTTTTGGTCTTTTCCCTTCGCTCATCCACTCACTCAAGTCATTACTTGGTGGTCAGCTAAAAGAAGCAGTTTGGAAGTTGGTGGGATGCACTGAAAAATGATTCTCACAGGGCTGCGGCAGCAGGAGTACAAGTGCACTCGTCCTAAAAGGGATCGTATCAAGAAAGTGCTTGTCTGTGAAACCCTAAGTTGATAACAAGAAATTTGTAGGAGCTCCAGAGTGGGAATAGTCAGATGGGGCGTCTAAGCAGTCTTTCCAAGGCCTCACATTCGCACATATACATCCTTGCGTATGTTTGCCGTGGAGGCCCTGGCATCTTTTGTTAGATGCCCCATGTGGCCCATGTTATGAGTAGATCCGCTATGTCATTCGTTACGGATGGACAATCAGATTTCGAGGTGGAGTTGCCGAAGAATGTTTATGCATAAAAAAAATGTGAATCAATTGCGGTGAGACTGCCGCGTGTTTGTAGCAGCTGTTTCATGATTTCGTGCATTCCTGGGGAAAAACTGTATGTTGGAGATGTGGCTTTTCTAGTAAGTAACAAACAAGCCCGTTAATGGGTCAAAGTTCTCTATTGAGGGAAAGCCCATTAATGCGTCGAAATTCTCTAAATTGTGAAGGTTTATATATATATATATATGAGCTTTCGAATTTCAGAAATGTCTTTGTACGTTTATGGCAACAACCTGTCATATTGCTGTAGCACTTGGCAAACTGACGAATTGGAGTTATCACAAAAATAGTGTCTCAATTGTCTGTTTCTTCATTTCCTTGCCTGTCGTTACTGCAACCAAAAAACAAACTATGAAACAGGCAGTTAAGTCATTTTTTTTTTATCAGAAAAAAATAAGTAAGCTGCACCGTAAAAGCCAGAAACAACTCTTTTTTGAGTTTTAGGGGAGATTGCTTTAACTTTCTGACTGCCTCACTCCATAGAGCGAATGCACCCTGGGCTTGTTCTGGTCTCGTGTTTTTCTTTTTCTTTTCCCCTATTGCCTGTGGAATTTTCAGCAACCTAACGAGTCTCATTGACCTTTTTTCACTCAAAGATAGCAGTGCAAAAAAAAATTGGCTGCAATCCACACTGTGAAGGTGGCTAGACTGCGAAGCTGTAAATGACACACACAATGATTACCCATGCGGCGTCACTTGAATTCACACATGCGGCTCTACAAAGAGTAAAGCAGAGGCTCTGCCAGCCGTTACCTGAGATTTGCCGGGTCCCGAGCGTAGCAGCGTCGACCAGAAGAAAATGGAGAGGAGTGTCTTTTGAAGGGTGAGGAGGTGGGCGGCACGCGCGGCTATGGCGTCAACTCTCACACTGCCACCCCCTCACTCTTGTTTCTAGTGTCGCTTCCAAAACGCACCCTCCGCCCCTCCTCAGACGCTGAATACAAACCACCGTCTGTCTCCCTGTCTCCTTGTGTGGGCGTAGCTTAGTTGGCAAGACGACAAGCTCTTGCTCTGCTTCTACATTCGGGCCCAGGTTGAATCCCTGAGAGTGCCAGTAGTTTGTTTGTGTAGCCAGTAGCCAGTAGTAGCCTGGGAGTTTTCTGCTGACGCGGACATCAAAATTTTATTGGCTGTTTAGAGGTAATCTGCTTTGCAGTAAAAAAAAAACAAACAAAAGAAACGAGGTAGACAAGATGACAAGGATGGTACTGTTTTGTCGTCTTGTCCCTGCCCTGTCTTTTTTTTTTTTAACTGCTATTTTTGAATTATGCACCAACACACCCAATATGCCATTTTCTTTTTCTTGGGGGAAAGGGGGAAGGGGGGGGGGGGGGGGTTCAGTCGAGTGCTAGGTCTTCGCACTCTTGATAGCGGGCATCCAGAGTAGTGCGCAGAATTGACGACATAACCTTTGATGTCACACATGCCATAGTGATCCTGTTTTATTTCTCCACGAACACCTAGACGAGCCTGCTGTGTCGAAGCCTGCGGCACCGAAGCCCGAGCCTGAGGTCAAACCTGCTTCTCCAAAAAAGAAGCCGGCAAACAAAGTCAATGGCAAGCAGCCTGCCGCCCAAAAGCTGGTGCCTGTCTCTGCGGACGACTTCTTTGCGAGCTCAACTCCAGCCTCCAAACTTTCCCTAAAGGCTGCACAAGCCAGGAAGGTCTGCAACCTTGGGTGCATTTAGTTTTCACAATCATACTATTTCATGTACAAAAATGCATGTGGAAGGTGCATTGTGTTTTTCTTTACACCGCAGACTTTGCATGCTATTAAGAACGGAAGCTTTTCTTTTTTTTTTTTTTTTTTTTTTCTATCTCCCCACCCCTTCCTGGTCTCTTAGCTTTGTGTGGTAAAATGGCCCTTATTTACTTGCTCATGGAGCAAAAATCCAGTACAGATCAAATGCTGTTCTTACGTTTCAAGGACGTTCTAAGTGGTTTATTGCTTGGACAATGCGTTGCATTTGCTTTAGAGCTTTAGAGCAGTTGCCTTGCTCTTGGTTTTAAAGCGGAGCTTTCTATGCCTCACTCGTGCCGTCCGTCGTTACGCCAAAATGCACCGCGGGAAAGCCATGTTTAGAATTGCTGATGATGATAACTGTTAGATCATGCATTGCACCTCAAAAAAAAAACTGCTTCCCGTAGTCAAAATCGAACCTGGGTCCTTCGCGTTATGAAGCTGATGACTATCCAATTGCGCCATTCCGACGCAGTCGAAGCAGTTTGGATTTTGGGATTTGACTTTGACTCAGGTTGCATGGGAGGAAGCCTCGCATTTTAACCCTGTAATGGCCAATGTATCATATAAGGTACGCTATCTTTCGATTTTTTTTCTACTCGCCCCTGGGCCTTTCGACCGGCAAGAAATGCCCACAAGTATCATTTCTGATACCTCCTAAGCGTTTTTCAAAAATCTGTAGCTCGATAACTCGCTGCATTGAGTCCCAAATGCAGTTTGCAAGATGGATTCCTCCGCCGTAAGCACTCCCAGTGAGTCTGCACCTACATTCAATGTGTGTATGATATACTTTTTTTACCGGGTGTATGATACATTATATACCCACTTTATATGTAGGTATACATATACCTACATGTAAATTTGTATATGCGACATTATATACCTACTATGTAATTTTGGAACCCTGGGAGAAAAAAAAATTTTTGAGTTTTTTATTGTTTCAGTCACAAACTACAATGTAACGAAGCATTAGCATTTTTATCTATTGTTTTCATTGGTTTGGCATTACAAGGTTAACTATATTCCTCTTAAGAAAGGGGCTATGATTTTTTTTTTTTTTTCATGGACATGTTTTTTCACTTTTATTCTCCTTCGTTGTTTTCTTTCTTTTTGTTGACGTTACGTTTCTTTCATGTAATTGCTTTTTTTATGGAATAATGCACTAGGCTAGTACACCTTTTTTCTTTTAGTTCTTTATTTATGCATGCATTGACTTCCTGCTTTCTTTCTTTCGTATTTTTATTTGTAAAAAGGGTGGCCCCCTGTGACCAAAAAAATGACCCACCAACTTTTATGCTTTGGTCTTTGGCAATGCGAGGATTTCAAATTACAGAAATAGCATTCAAATATAATTGGTAGGGGTTGTGAGATGACCCTTTCAGCATTGTTCTCACGTACAAAGGGCCACAATAGGCAACCGGTGAGGAGCGCAAGGGCTCATGGGTACATTGTCTGCTCCCGTGGAGTCTCGCCACTTCCAGTTCGAGAGCTCTCCCGGCCTCCCATACGCCAACGACTTTCACGCGCGCGTGTGCTTGTTGTTTATCTGCTTCCACCGGGGAAAAAAAATGCTCATGCTTCGCACATTCATTGTTCAACAGCGATAAATCCTACTAGGGGCTTCTCTGAAAGGTAAGTACTCTGTGACGAATAAACAACACGCACACTCGCACGTGAAAGCCGCCGGTGTACGGGAGGCCAGGCGAGATCTTAAACCGGAAGGGGCTGGAGCAGACGACGTACCCATGAGCGTTTGCGCTTTTTACCAGTCATCTATAGGGTGTTAAAAATGGGTCTCAGAGACTGGTTTTTACAGTTATCATGGCACGTGCCACATTCTGTGCAGGTTTCCTCTGAAAAGGAGTCGCATGACGATGAGGACTTCCAGAAGACGCTTGAAAAGCTGGACGAAAAGAAAGAGGTGGGTAAAGTCGGCAAACCTTGTGGTATCACTTTAGGTGCTTATTTATTTATGTGATTCGGTCGGTTGTACTGGGTAGTATGCCAAAACAGCTTGCAACGATCTTCAAAGTCAGCTGGGGCATCATTTGCTGATGCTGCCTGCTACTGTAGTATTTCACGTTTGAACGACTGCACCAAACCAGTAAAAGTTGAGTCCACAAACAAAGACAATAAATATTTTCGGCTGTGCATTCTGTGAAGCGTCATTTAGTTGGAGCGAAAAGCTTCTACTTAGATCTTGATGTTACCTGGCTTGCAGATTAGAGTAGTATGATCGATTCTGTGGACTTCCCCACGTCCTTTCAAAATCCTACTTAAGCATTCGGTAAAAAGGTAGCAGCTGCTGCTTTAGTGTGCTTTGTGTAAGCGAAGTTGGAGATTCTAGCTCTGGCTTTGGAAAGTAAGCGCAAGCTTCTCTTGACACACCGTGAAGCTCTATAGTTTTGCACCTGCTGAGGTACAGTTCAATCTGCTTTGACAGGACAAACGCTCAGAAACTCGCACGAGCCCCCGAAAAAGCAGCAAGGCCGCCGAAAGTCCTGCCAAGAAAAAGGCTCCGCCTCCCACCACCTCTCCTACAAAAAGTAAGGCGTGTGCTGTTTCTATACATCTGACTGCATTCTCCCGATCCCACCGCTCCCAATCAAGAAGCATTGCAGATGTTAAGTCCTGCAAGCTTGATGAATAGCCAGAGCACACAGCGGAAGAAGCTGTGTGCTCTGGCTATTCATCAGGCTTGTGAACTCTGCATGTACGGTTCTTCATCTTCCGCAGACAGTGAAAGGACAGAAAGCGTGTGCGGTTTCTATACATCTGACTGCATGTGTTTGTGTGTGCCTAAGAGAGCATGTAGTCACTGGATTGCATGTAAACACTCTGGCTAGCTTTCCCTCTTACGTTTTAGGCTGCACACACACCGAAGCAGCCGCCATTTGATGGACATAGCTTTTCAAAACTGTTGCTAGGTGGCTACAGTAGCATCTAGGACAGGGCTGAATTGTGAAGGAAATCCGTGAGAGTCTAGATTTCACCCTATCGGGTCATGCTTGCTTGGAACAGAGGAAAACTGGAGCCAATACAGCGGGGCCTGCGCTAATGCCTTTTAATTGCGGAGAACTTTAGGGGCTAGCCTTGTCATCGTAGCTCGCTCACTCGACCCAAGTAGAGCTCCACGGCGTTCCGTCGTAGCGGCTATCATCACGGCGTCCCACAGAGGCTTCGAAAGCCAAGTGGTTTATATAGTCAAAGCGTTCGAAACTCGTGAAGTGCTGCCGCTTGTCAATGGGGACAAGCGGCAGTTTAGCGCAAAGAAATCTATAGGTACATTTGAGGCAAAATATACGAAACTAACCGGCAGCGCCTGCGTTCATTTAGTTAGGAAGACTCGTTGGGTTGGTTTTTACAATAGTACGCAGAAAAAAGTGGCAGTGCAACGCCGGCACGTGCAGGAGGGAAAGCAAGCACGAAAAGAACAGAAGTCCCGCTGGCGCAGTTTCAGGCAGGAGGTGCGTGAGCACAGCGGAGGCGGGAAATTTGAATTGCATTGGGTGGCAGCAGTGAGTGGATAATGGCGCTATAGCCCATTATGGCGAATCACTGCTCTGGGCTTCCGACAGCTTTCACATTGGGTGGAATAGCTTTAATTTTTTTCTTTAACACACTGTCCTGGCAGTTACCTACACAGTGAAGTTTTGGCCCCGGCGCATGTATAGTCCGTATATATTCGGGCTATGTTCTCTTATCATCTTTGTCTTTATTGCATTTTCTCTTGTTGTTTTGAAAAGTTATCGCGGAGGTCTTACTCTGTTTTGAGTTTCCTTATACATTTCCATATACATTAGGTGTTGCGCCTACTTGAATCACAAGCAGCAGAAAGAGTTTTGCTACACCGATGTATTCATGACACTAGTGAGGTTTTGAATGAACCGAATGGAGAGGAAAGTAAAAGAAAAGAATTTGGGGGAAGCAATGCAACAAACCAAATTATAGGTTTTACTTGCCTTTCTCGGCACAAACAGTGAAATTCCGGTGTTAAAGCAAAATGTAAACAATGCAGTAGTTTTGCATAGAGATTTTAGGTAAGTTGTCAAATTTTGAAAAGCAGTATTGTATTTTTATTATTGTAATTTGATAAAAGCTTTTTGAACTGTGTAATATTACTGTGTTCACAATGTCGTCACCCCACCCAGTTGAATTCGTGCAGGCAGATAGTTACTGTGGCCAGCCAGCTAACGAATTTACATGCAATAACTAAAGCTTAAATCTTTAGATTTCTTCATGGTTCTGCAAATGAAGTATTTTTAACGGACCTTTGAACAACAGAAGCAGCATTTTGTGAGACTCCATTGAGCCGTTTTTAAATACGAATGTAACAGGTGCTGCTGAATGCTCGCAATACTATCACGAACAAGTACTGCTTACCATAATGTATAGGAATCGCACTTCAAAGCTTTTATACAAGCAGGGTCCACACCTTGAGTGTACTAACTGGACATCAAAGAAAGAGATGTAATTTCATAGAGCTGTGCAGCTCATTGCATTGGTGTTGTCTGTAAGGGTTTGAAGAAGATATTGCAGTGAAATTCCATTTGGCCTGTCCTCACTCTTCTCTGTTATTTTTTTTTACGCCGAAGCTGTTTGGCAAATCGTAATTTTTTGTGTCCGCAGTTACAAATACCAAGACATTGCTGAGCGCGCGCACGCAAGCGGCTGCCGCCCGGCAGTTGACGAAACCAAAAAAGAGCCTAGCACTCGCGTGTGCGTGCATCGCGACGACCGCCCAGTGTCTCCTGTGCACGTTCATCAAGCCAGGCATACCCACTTAAAGAAATTGGCCAAGATTGGCAAAAAAAAAAAAAAAAATCTCCAGCTTTCGTTGTAATCGTAGAAACTACACTTGATCGCAACAAGAAAGACTCCAGCGGTTCGCTGTAATTGTTGCAACACCTGCTTGGAACAAGAAAAAAAAAATGAAGAAAACTTGCACTTACAGCAACAAAGATGGAGTGTAGGTCTTTGGGGCAGTGAAGAAGAAGAAGCAAATCAGCTGCAATTGTAAAACTTAGTGAAGATTCCGTGCAGCTTCGCTAATTTCAATCCTTACGCGCTAGTGTGAGCTTCCTTCATTTGGTCTGTCCTCTCTCTTCCCTCTCTTATTTTTTTCTTCTTCTTGGGCAGAGGTCTACAACTCCATTATCATCTTTGTACTCTCTGACAGGGAGCACACAACAGCCAAAACCGGAGGCAGCTGAAAAGGCAGACAAAAAGCGCACACCAGAAAAACGAAAGGCGGAAACGTCAGGTATGTGCTCTGAATGACTTCAACAGCTAGCATATTTGTCAATGCCCTACTTTCTTGGTCTTTTTCCTTCTTTTGTAAGGGTCTATTTTGCAACAAGCATTGAGAAGGCCATGAAGACAAACTACATATTTGCATAATTTGAAGGGGAAAAAAATACCCTTTGGTTAGTCATTCAACCCATTCCAGCCAAAAAAGATGTTTTTTTTTTTTTTACTGAGAAAAAAAGCAGGATATGTTGAGGAAGAAACTTTTAAATTTCATGCTACAGTGATGCATTATGGGGTGGAGTGACGGAATATTGATCAACACTAAAACAGTATTCCAATTGTTACTGAACATTAGTCTTCAAAAGATTCGGTCAAACAGAAGTAGAGGCCTTACTACAATTGTCCAGCCATGTTTCTCAACGGTGGTGTTGGTTAGGGCCTGCCGATTCTGCGAACAAGGTTCTGTGACGTCATCGAGAAATGGCCAAAAAGTGGCTCGGGAGTTGCCGCTGCTCCATCTCTGTTTTTTCATTTCTTTATTATTTTTTTATGTTTTCTATAAAATTGCTATTACTGTTATCAGGCCTCTTAATGAACCAGGCTTGTTGTATTTTATCTTCATAGGCTCTTCAGCAAAGTGATTACGTAGTTCGGTTAAACCATCCCGAATTACGACTGCCTCTTCGATGCTCCAACTTGCAGATTCATCGAAAGAGCCTGGGAGTGCTGCTTCCAAGAAGGCGGAGAAGGTGGCCACTCCCAAAAAGGAGAGCCCCAGGAAAGCCTCTAAGAAGGCTCATGAGAAAACGCCCAGCAAACCAGTTCCGAAGAAGGAAAAACCAGCTCCTGCTAAGGTACGGCAGACTTGTTTTAAACAGTAGCATTGTTGTGAGCAACAAGCTGGATTATGGGTTAGTTATAGCATATGCTAATACTAAAACTACACCCTCCAGTCTTGGACCCCTTTGAGAGTGGGTGGTGTTCCAAGGTTTTTCTGCCCTTCACTGTCAGTAATCTGATGTCGTAATCTGAAATGAGGACCTAGTTAGAAGTGCCGTTATCTAGCAATTATTTGACCGGAAGGTGTGTTGCTCTTGGTTGTATTGTTGCTTCCGCGTGGTTATCCATGATGTCAGTGGGGTCCAACAGCTCTTGGTTCGGAGATTACTCATCCTGTGTAGTCATTGGTGTGAAACAACAGGTGGAGCCTTTTTACTCAAATCATTCCCTATACCTTTATCAGCTTTGCTCGTCAGTCATGTCTTCAGAATGAGAGGGCGTAGGACATCGCTCGAAATTGGCTCTTTTAACCTTGTAAGCCTGACCTGCGCCGAAATTGCAACAGCTATTTCATGAGCCTGCCACCTCTCCTCTTTCTCTGACCATTTTCAATCTTAACAGAAGGAAGAAGTGCCAGAGAAGGAGAAGCCAGCTCCCGCTGCCACGGCGGCGAATCGCCGGGGAAATGCAGCCAGCTACCAGAGCTACCTGAACAGGGAGGGGCCACGACTCCTGGGAACACGTGACATCCCTGAGGTAACGTCACATCGCGGTTGGTGCTTGGGCCTTGCACTAATACTGCGAGAGTTGCTTGGGTGTGATGCTGTAAGCAGAGCATCGTGTGATGAATGAAATTCTGAATGGGCCTTTCACAAACCTGGCATAGACCCGTAGAAGCGCATGCAACAGTGTCACGGAGTAAGAAACAAGACAGGAGGGAAAACTTTGCTTCCGGGGGTGGCTAGATAATGTCACAAGCAGTTGGCACAGGTGAAGCTAGTGGGATCTGTTGCATGGGAAGAAGCAACTGTGTGGGTGGGAGTGAATTTGGCCACTATCAGGGGACGCTATCATCTCCTTTAGCATCGCAGGTGCGAAGCTTTGCAGTCCACATTAGCTTTCATTGTGACATTATCCGATCACTTTCCCACACCCACTGTAATGGGTGTTCCACCTTCTGCGTGTATTCTTGCACCGTGGCTAATGCGTACCAATTGCATGTATATTGACTGCTTGCTAGCAAATATTCACCACTTGGCAAGATATTTATCTTAATATATGTATCAACGGGCCGGGGTACCCAACCCCCGCAGAGTTTGCCATGGAAGCCACATCATACAGCAGCACTTGCGGAGGTGGTCGCACGTGTGGTCAACGCCTGTGACCCTCCCCTCCTTCCTCCCAGGGCACGCCGGGCTGCCTGAACGGTGTGACGGTGGTGATGACAGGGGTGCTGGAGTGCATCGAGCGGGACGACGCCAAGGCCCTGCTGGAGAGGTGCGGGGCCAAGGTGACCGGCAGCATCAGCCGCAAGACCACCTACCTGATTGCAGGCAGGGACTCTGGACCGGCGAAGATACGCAAGGTACCAGTAACTCCCTTCCCCGGGCTCATCTCAACGGACAGAGTGCAATGGGCATTTCGAATGCATGCAGCGCTCCCCCTTTTCTCCCAATGTCCTTCCTGTTTCATTTTTGCAGCACTAACTGTAGAACTCTAACCGTGGAAAGCCTCGGTGAGCAGAGCAGCTACGAGTGTGTCGTCGTGCTTACAGACACACTTGCATTGAGGGCTGCTACTTTGGATGGCAAAAAAATAGCAGCCACTTTTTAGGGGTGAAGCCATTAGGGGCTTGGGCTGTCGGCGTCTCATGTTGTTGTATTCTCATACAGTCACGGTACTAAAACACCGGGAGACTTGTTTTTAACACCTCGCACTAGAACGTGACGCCTACTAAAATAAAAGTGTATAATAGATAAAACTGGTTCAAAATAAGCTAACATGATTTAAAGATTTGTGGAACGCTCCCTGTCCACTTCAGCAGCCGTCAAGCACAAGAAGAAGCTGTTTGTAGATGGGCTATAATTTGTGCTATACTCACATGCCTACTGGCTCTTGACACTAGGCCGGATCGGAGGTAGTCGGTCGAAGCAAGAAAAGGCTTACCTACCTGGTGTCGAGGCCTCGTTGATCACCGAGGACGAGCCTTCAGGGCATTGTACTGCTCTCGCATTGACCCCTTCCACTACCCCAAACTTGGGCAAATGGGGCGTGCAAATTGCTTTTAAATCCTGTTCAACACAAGAGAGGGTGCCACTGCTTCAGCAAGCGCGTGATTGCTCCTCCCACCAGCGCTTCTCCGGCGCCCAAGCAGTGTGTGCTGTATGGCAAAAGAGAGACAATCTTTGAATACACTTACACACTGCATGCTTTGCCCCTCCCCAGGTTTCACATAAGTGGAAAGGGCCCAGGACTTCTTTTTTTTTTTTTTTTGCATGTGTGTGTACACATGCACACTTTAATTTATTTGTGCCTCCATTGCAGTCATCCAAATTTGGCCCTGCCCTTGTATTATTTTGTTGCTGCTTAGGCCATGTTTTTTCCACGGAAAATCATTGCTGACAAAAACGATTTTTTTTTTCTTGATACAACTTTGTTACAGTACCTTGGTGCTGATTCTCCCGACTACGTTCTTAAATTTTGCTCCTCATAGGGCTTTTGTCGCATCATGTAATGGAAGGCACGGTAAGTGGGTAGTTTTCAATACCTACCCCCTTTAAACTAACAGAATTTTATTGAGCTATGTGCTGCCCAGTCTTTCAAACAAATTGAATTTGCACGTTATCTTCATGATCCCTTCAACATGCCGCCTCTCTCGGATGCTGCTTCTCAGGCGGAAGAGTGCAAGGTGAAGATCCTCGAGGAGAACGAGCTGTACGAGCTCATTGAAAGTTTCGAGAGTAGCGATGACAAGAGCAAGGCGAAGAAGTCGAAGGTGGACGAGGAGGAGGAGCAGGAGGAGGAGGAGGCAGCTGCTATGGAAGAGGAACGAACGCCAAGGAAGAAGCGGAAAGCGGAGCCCGAAGCCAGCCCACAGGGCCCTCCCGAGAAGAAGACGCCGATGAAGAAGTCCACACCATCTCCAACGAAGAGGTCCGGGGATGGCAGTGCAGCTCTCGACGTGCCATCCACATCCAGCAGTAAGAGGCCACCAACGCCGGCAGTAAGTGAATGGGCATCATTTTTTGTCCTCTTTCTTCTTTTTTTTTTTTTTTTTTTATATTTACATGCATGAGTGCTTGTTGGCTTGTTGTGCACGTAGTTGAAAGACTGGAAAAATGAGCTTTGTTTTAAGTAGTGGGCTTCGGAGTAGAGAGAAGGAAAAAAAAAACTGGTTTGTTCAAAAGGGGTCGAAACAAAGCACGAAGGTTTGTTGGCAAGTATCTGCACAAGGAAAAATTGTAGCTGTAGAATTGAGAAGGGCTTTCTCTATTCACCATTTCTGAGACGTGCTTAATAATGATCGAGTTTTTCGTGGGTAAGCATGGACACGCACTAACCCACAAGCTGGTTCTCACCAGCTGTCGACGTGCGTGTGGTGTGAATCCTTTCGCTTCCCAGTGTTTCAGTTGGTATCCTTTGCAGTGGAGTCATTGCATAGTGAGCAGTCCCCTTGCAGTGTGCGGATGCAGATGGTTACTTTCCTGTACCATGCTGTGGGCGAACCTCTGCATAGCATGAGAGAAACTGTTTGTTGATTATAACGTTAAGCCAAATTGGAAGTGGAGAGAAACTGGGTAAGGTTGGATGTTGGGACCGTGATGGAGAAGTGAAACTAGTTGTCAGGCATCGGTGCTATGCGTGCATGATGTCCAGAGGTCCAATGCACGTGGGTTCTTTTCATAACCACATTGCCTGAGCAGCTCTGGTAAAATGGACTTTGGAGGGTGAATCAAGGGAGCATTGCAGTGCGAGGAGAACAGGCAGCGAGAGTTCTTCTCATTTCCTGCGTGTTTCAAAACTGCTGTTGTGCAGGTGCACTTGTTTAGTGAGGATAAGCATAAAATGAGCCTAGCACTTCTCTGTTCTTCATGCTTTAGCTACATGTTTTCCACATGCTGCCAACATTCCAAGACGATTTTTCGCTGCCCATTGCTGTCTAAACTTGGTTTCATCACGAGCCTCTCTCTGCTGTTGGTATTGTCAAGGAACACAACTGTGCGTGGAAACACATGTTTCACCAATTGCTAGCCTCAAGTTATGCCGGTCTTGCGCCCGTCTTTCTCAACAACGTGCTGCCGTCCTTGTGGACCAATCAGAAGTTGGGGTCGCTGCTTTTTAGGGTGACATTCATCAAGGTTTTCGTGTTTTCCGCTTCCGTTTCCTGTCCCTTTCAAAGACGGGTTTGTGAGCTTTTGGGGCATTGAGACAGTAGTTCTTCGACGTGGCGTGGCTCTTTTCACTTGCCACCTTCATGATGCCGATTCCCTCCTCCCGCCCTTCATGGTGACGTGCCGCAGCTGATGTGGGTGGACAAGTACCGGCCGCAGACGACCAAGCAGATCATTGGCCAGCAGGGGGACAAGAGCAACTGTGCCAAGCTGCTGCTCTGGCTGCGCAACTGGTACAAGAGCCGTGCGGGGCCCAAGAAGCCGCTGCGTGAGTCTGTTACTGCATGCGAGGGCATTTGTAAGCCTAGGCTGCTGAGGCCATCTCTCGCGGGAAAGTGCAAGCGATGAGGACAGTTCCTGTTGTCTTGCTGTGCGTCCTTACCCATTCCTCCAGCAGAGGAATCAACCTTGAATGTGTTTCATGCTGTGCAAAGGCCAGAATCCAGTAGGAGTCGGGAAGATGAAGGTGGTTGAGGAATTCTAGTTTCAACTGTCCTGTGTGTTGCAGTGGGGCTGCTAAATATCGTCGTTGCGAAAAATGTAAACGCATCGATCGGCTCAGATTCTTCCGTAGGCAGCGCAATACCACATTCATCAGCAGCAGCATGGGACGAGATTTTGAAAATGCTGTTTTTCTTTTTGTGGGACAGTTGTAAGATCGTTGTATGGTGACCGCTTGCAGGTCCGCCAGGTGTGGTTACGTGGTGAATTCGTGGAGCCACATTGAGATGCCGTTGCTGGGTCACTGGGCGCTTCTTATGTGTTACCCTATACCAGGAGTTCTCGACCGAGATTCCTAGAAAGGCAGGAAGCTGTGTGGACTCTTGTGTTTCCTTCTGTCCAGTTTTGCCGTCCCCGCGTGGTGGTTTGACAGTGCCCCGTTTTCAGCAAACTGAAAGGAACTGAACTGAACTGAACAGAAACCAGGTAGACCCAGTTGGAGGTATGGGGAGCCCTAAGCATGACACAGCCTGGCATTAACTCACTATGGTTAGCAAACGAACGTTTACCTGCATCTACAATATGCATGCTTTCCAGTGTATTAGGATGAGTGCAATTCTACTGCCTTCAGTTTATTCCCGAGGCAACAGCTGCTTGCTCTCAGTGTAGGAGGTAGGAGACAGTGGCAGCCTTTTGGTGGCTTGTAGGTTTCTTTGGGGGTACTAGGTGGGCCCAGAACCCCTGCTCTAAGCTATGGCGAGCATGGCTTTGCGGGCATTTATTAAAAGCTAGTACTTTTCAGAGCTCGGGGCCCGTCTTAATTTGCTTTGTCTGGAATGTTCAACTTCTGTTTAGTGTGGTGGATCTCCTGCTACATTTCTTTTTTTATGCCCATTAAAATCCTCTGGGGATATAAGCTACCCAAGCCATGGTACTGTCGAAAGGCTCACAGTCTACTCATTTAAAGTTTTGGTGCATAAGGCCCCAGATTGATTTTGGTTGCTTTTCCACTTACGATGCAGTTAAAAATATGACTCTTTTTCTTTCTTCTTTTTTTGAGTTCACAAAGAAAAAAATTTGTTTCAAGACAAACTTAGTTTGTTCAGGACGAAGGGATTTCTAAGGTTAGCTTTGATTCATTTCTTCTGCGGTAGCTGTACACCTGGTAAGCGAAAAGCCGAGCTGAAGCCATTGTGTTACGCCAGAGGTTTTGCCGCAGTGAGCTGGTGTCCTCAAAACCGTATTTCGTAGTTTGATTTATGAAATGCTGTGTTGTGCCGAGCACTTATCGAGGGGTTCCATGCCCTTCTGCATCAACAGCTGTGCTTCCGTTGGGAGTGAGAATTTGCGTCTTCTCCTTCCCCCTTTTCTTCCCGCCTTGTGCAGCCAAGTGGGGCGGAGGTGGTGGTGATGGCTCAGCCTTCAAGGCAGCACTTCTGTCCGGCTCTCCCGGTGTCGGCAAGACCACCACGGCCACTCTCGCAGCAAAGGTAAGCTCGTCGTGGCAGCTAGTCGAGTCGTAGCAGGGTGAAAATCCTGGCTTCCTGGTCTTGCAGTAATCTCTGCGAATTTCTTGATGTCCGGAACCCTGTTTCTACTGTACCCAGACTCTTGATTGATACTTGCAGAAAATCCATAAGACGTGCTGCCGGCCGGCTAGATTTGGGGCCAGTTTTCCGTTCTGGGTTAGCACGCTTGTAGTTAATGTTGGCCTATGCCAGATGGGGGTCGTTTTGACTGTTTACTGCTTGTCCGCAAAAAGATACTTTATGCATTGGAAAGTGCCTAGGAACATGGCTTGCTTCTACAGGGGTACATAAGGGTATGTGACGGAGAGTTATAAACATTGCCAACTGAGCAGAAGTAAAGTCAGGAGAGTGCAGCCTACAAAGTTTATACCTCCCTCCCTTCTCTCCTTTCTGTGCTTGTGAAAGAAGAAAATATGTTTAAAGAGGTGTATTTTTTTCTTCCGTTATCTCTCTTTTTCTTTTTTTTGGTTTGGTGATGTCAAGTGCAGGGATGCATGAACAATCCTGGCGTGACACACTAACACAGTGTAGGCTTTTTTACATGTGTAAGTTGTGCCTGAATGAAAAAAAAAATGTAGATAACCATAACAGAGGCTGCCATTATAGTATTTTGGTCAACCAGATTTAGGGGAATCTCCAAGGTGGAGTAAGTTTCAACGAAGGAAAATTTGGCATCCACCTCAATGCAGCCATACGGCTACAAAAATAGGCGGTGGCCTTCTGGATTCGAATCCTGGACCAGGACGGATTTTTCTTCAACTGTGAAGTTTCTGTGAAAGCTGGGCAGCTTTCTTTTGTAGCCATACAGCTGCATTGAGGTGGAAATCAAGTTTTTCTTTGCATTATATTTTGACAGGTAGCTGAAATCTTGTTGCAACAAGTGCAACGTAGTTGTGGGTGCGTTTTCTTTCCTTTCTTTTTTCTTTCTGAGCTTTAAAATTGTATCTGAAGTGCAAGAATACTGCTGATGAGTGAATTAAAGATCAAATGAGTCAAACTATGAAACGCAGTCACAGATAGATGGTTAGCAAATTCGCTTCAGCAGTGATTCTCTTGATGTTGTTTGACATTTGCAAGATGCCGCTACATGATGCAATATCTCATATTATTGGCATAACTCCTGTGCTACATGTCCCACCTTATTGATAAGGATCAGCAGACTCAGTATTCAGTTGCATGTCAGGTCTGACTGACTGAATGACGCCTGTGATGCTGGACGAACATTCACTGCTTAGTCTACATGAGCTCAGCATTATATCGTATTTACCCAGTTCTAATGTGCACCTTTTTTCGTGAAAAACAGGCCTTAAAGGAGCCATGAAGACAAAATACAAGTTGGGTTTATTAGAAAGACTGCTTAGTCCCGATAACAAGGATACCAATATCATTGCAATCTTCGAACAAAATAACGGAGATATTAAAGAGAACGTGTGAAGCAGTCGCGACCCCCTAGCCAATTTCCCGCAATTTTTCTATGACGTCGCGGAACCTTGTTTGTGCGATTGGCAGCCGCCTAAGTGACCTGTCGCCACGACACATGACTGGACGTCTGTAATGGGGCCTCTAGTTCTATTTGACCGCATCACTTGAATGCTAACATGCAGTTAACGCACTGAAAATTATGTTTTATTGTTGGCCCGTATGACTTCATTCTTGCTTATAACACGTCACTGTGGCACAAAATTTGATAGTTTTTAAATACTTCTTGCTTTTTTTTTTTGTTAAAAAAACATCTTTTGGGGCTGTAATGGAGCTGAGTGAGATACTGAATCTTAGTTCTTTCAAATTACACGAAGTTCTATTTTCTCTTCATGGCTCCTTTAACCCTTTCAGGGTCACGGCCGTACGTGTACGGCATTGCTTGTATCTTGAAAAAGCGTGCCTTTTTTGCCAATGTCTCATGCTTGGCATGTGCTGCCACACTTCGGAAATACGTCAATTTTTTTTCTTGCACCGGTGGCTCTTTTTATTATTTTTTATGATTTATTACAGCGGCGCGCCAGCTATCGCTTGCGCATCTGCTAACGAGGGGGCGCGCTGGGTATCGCCCACCGGGCACCCGGGTGCCTCTCGCTTCTCGCGCCTGCTACAGACCAAAATCGCCTGCAAAACTGATAAAACTTTTTTTTTTTTTTTTTATGTGAGCGGTGCTCCGTCTATTGCTCCCGCATCCGGCCACGCCGGCGCGCACGCAGCGGCTGGTTTCGGTATTGTCCTCCGGGCGCTTCCAGCTTTCTGCGCCCGCGAAACTGATGTCTATCTGATTTTGATTCACTCTTAAGGGGCCGGCTTGTTACTCTCTCGTTTTTATTTAGAATTTTTCTTGTGTAACGCCATTATAAACCACATGTATGTAACTACACAAATGATTTTTTTGTCACTTTACGGTCACGCAAAAAAAAAATTTTATTATGTTTTCTCGATATAGATTCGTCCGTAGAATTTAAATCAGCAATAAAAAAAATCGACCCTGGGGGGGATGCATTTGGCGAAAAAATTCGACCCTCAAAGGGTTAAAATTGCATGTGCATTGGATTCAGGTACAAAGCTTTTTTTCCCTGTCACGTGGATCAGGTGCGCGTTGGAATCATGGGTTCATTGGAATTGTGTAAATACAGTATTCAACCCATGGCCACGCAGGAGGCTGGCTACAGCATCCTGGAGATGAACGCCTCAGACACCCGGTCCAAGAAGAGCCTCAAGGAAGAGGTGGCCGAGATGCTGGGCAACCTCACGCTCACAGGTGGGCACCTCGCTTGTGCCTGCTGCGTTCAGCTTCTTTCAGCGCCACCAAAGGCTCCACCCATCCTGCAAAAGCTTCCCGTTGGCATCGAAATAACCACTGCTTGGGCCCCAGGCCTTGTCGGGAACAAGGCAGCACGTGTTGCCGCCCGCAACGTGCATATCTGGGCATTCCTAACTCCTGGACAGGACGCCCCAAGTGGCATGGAACCCTCAGCCAGCAGTCCAGCTCCTAACAGCTTGCAGCTCATTACTTTCACACTACACACACATGAAAACATATTCTCCTCCACACCCTTCACTGTCAAACTACAGTTAAACCTCATTGAAGTGGTTAAATGAAATTGAAGTGGTGCTGAGATTTGCTCATTGTAAGCAGTATTCGTTATAGCCATGGCGGGCATTTACTGCAGATATTGTGCACTGCACTTATCGAAAACAAAGAGTACGCGAAATTAGATCTCGCCGCATGGCAGTACACAACTAAATAACTGCTACCTGGAGATGAAAGGGAAAAGTCACGCATCTGCTTTATTGCTGTCTAAAATACGGAACTCTCATTTCAAATAGACATTACTGCAAAAAAAAGTCTGTAATTGGACATTGGTGCATCTTTCTGATGCTAATGGTGGCTTGCTCAGCTTCGTGCCCGGTGTGACGGATTTTATCATGGCCGCCCTCTGGTCTAGTGTTATAGGGACCGGGCGGCCGTTGTATGGCACCGCCGTTGCTTCGGCGAACAGCGCCGCCCGTGGCAAACCGCTCGTCAATGGAATGCCGGTGGCGCTCAGCGCAGCTTAGTTGTGCATGGCTTTCTGTTCAGCTGCGGTGCAATTTGCAGTGTAGATAACCACAAAGACTTTTCTTCAGATCGGGAAATCTTGAGCGTGGAGGCAACCTTTACAAGGCATGTCATTTGTATCATTTACGCTCATACTCAGTAATTACAAATAACAGACGACGCCCAATGCGCCAAGCTGGAGGTCAAGCTGGAAATGCAAGCCCGTTCCTTTGTGCAAAGTTTTCATGCCTGCATGCAGTCTGTTGTATCGAGGAATATTTTGCAGCTAAATGCTCCTACAAAGCCGGTGTGTGCAGCCGATCCAAGAATGCAGCGGCGCTAGCCTTGGGCAGTTGATGACGAAACGGTGTCGTGCACAAGCGAAAGACAAAGTTGGGGGTGCCTTCTAAGATTTTCCCGAAAGCAGAAATTGTGATGGATGACGCTCCCTAACTTCATGAAGTTCAGTAGAAACGTGTTTAATTTCACAGAAATACGCTTACTACTGTCACCGGGAATCGTTTACAGAGTAAATACCGCACGGTAGTAGAACGTTATTGCTTGCCGTGGAAAAGCATTGCTTCACAAGACTTGCAATAGTTGCTGGCTAGTTGGTAAATGGCTTTTCAAAAAAAAAAACAATTCCTGCGTTGGTAAAGGATGAGAGACAGGAGGGTACAAAAAACCTGCCTTCAGTTTCACAACCGAATGCTGTGGTTGGTCGAGTTTTACAAGCTACCTTGAAAAGTCTATGCTTGAAATGTCATTCACTCCTCCGTCTAACGACAATAATGGTTTATCGTAAAGCTTTCTCATGTGGGTTTTCTTGGTGGCCTTCTGGATTTAAGCTTTGACAAATTGAGCTTTGAACTTGACCAGCACGCAGTTTGGTCTTTGATTGCAGCGTCTTTCACCCTTTCCCATTTTATTTCACACGAAGAAAGCTTTGCATTCAACTGTCATCGTCATTAGATGGAGGACTGGATGATATTGCTGTTTAATTTTGCACTTCCATGCACCCCTCTCCAAATCTTAACTGCATCCAGCGTGTCGGAAAGGCATCTGTGCTGGAGGGCTCAGGCTGATGCACCTCTATTTTAGGCAACTAGTCTCGCGCTTTTGGTTTCTTCGCAAGGCATTACACAATTTTTTAAGGTACTCAGCAAAGAATACTTAAACCATTAAGAAGCACAGGCTGACATTGACACTGCCACATTTTTTAACTACAGTTAAACCTCGATGTAACGAAGTCGGTAAAATTTGTAATTTACTTCGTTACATTGAAATTTCGCTACATTGAAATTCGCGGTTATAATGAAGTGTTCATTCCGTGAAGCGTTTCCTGCAAAAGAAAACGTGGCGCGCATATATGACCTGCGCACTGTTTCTGTTTCTATCAGAGCTTAATTGTCTGCGCGGGCATCAGAGTGAACCGCGTGGTGCGTTTTCTCCCCGCAAAAACGCGCCCCGCAAGCCGCAGCCGCGCTGACGCAGCCGTGGAAACCACCCGCACGATGTGGGTAGCTCCAGCGACCGCTTCTAATCGCTCGCTGAAACTCAACTCGAGGGGCAAACAAAAGGGGCATGCAAGAAAAAAAAAGCCGACAACGTGGGCGAAATTTTAGACGTCATACGCGCCGCTTACGAAAGCGCCCATCAAATATCTTCCGCGGCGGTAAGCCTAATCAATCGTCTGGCCAGCCGGCATCCCCGAGCGCTTCACAGCTCCCGCCATAGGGTGCGCGCCTCCCCATTGGCGAAACTGGTCAGGCTCCTCCCACTGCCGCGCGCAGTGCGAGTCGCTTCATGACTGAGGCAGAGCCACCGCCGTCCTGCAATCGCGGGCGCGAGTGTGAAAAAAGAACACGCGTGCAAGGCTCATAAAGATTCACAAATGCTTGCTGGAACAATGAAACAAAACAAGCATGAGCGAACTCGAACGAAGGGCAAAGCGGCGGTGGTGGCAACGCCAGAGGCGATTAGGCTTACCACCGCGGAGGATATTTGATGGGCGCTTTTGTAAGCGGCGCATATGACATTTTACAGTGAAAATTTTGCTCAAGTTATCGCATTTCTTCCCGCGTGCCCCTCTCGCTTGCCCCTCGAGTTGCGTTTCAGCGAGCGGTTAGAAACGGTCGCTGGAGCTACTCGCATCGTGCGGGTGGCCTCCGTGGCTGCGTAAGCGCACCTGTGGCTTGAGGCGGGGCGCGTTTTGCGTTTTTGAGGGGAGAAAACGCCCCGTGACGCTTAATCGTCTACTTAATCGTCTACTACTGACGCTTAATCGTCTTAATCGCTTAATTGTCTACGACGCTTAATCGTCGGCCTCGACCGGGACCATCGCTGTCACTTTTTAAGCGGCGGCACACCTATGGTAGTTTGTGCGAGCAACGTTTGGGAGCACTGTTATCAAGACACGCGAGCCGGCACGTCACGTGGTATTTTTTGTATTTCCCGGGCATCTTCAACACGCTGAAAAACACTAACAGCTAATGGATATAACCACAGAAAGTGTTTATTCTGAGGTTTTGAATACCGCTCTGCAACTTTCTAATTGGTGTTTTTTGCCTAGCATCGTTGGTTCAAAAGTTGGCTAATTAAAATTGACTAATTACCTAATTAGGCAACATACAAAAAGTAGTGTGAGGAACTACATACAAAAGTTAGCAACATGCATTTGGTTGCGTCATCTTAGAGTGCATTGAAACATTTTTAAACTCTGGCTAAAGTTAGGTGAAACACCCTGTATAGTATCAGTGAAAAGTCACACACGGGACAAACAATAACAAGGACGTTCACTGACGTATCGGCAAGGGACTTGCGTGCATCAGAGAGCGCGTACAGGTTGAAAATCCCATTCCATGCGTTCCAAATCTAATGTGATGTACATCTGTACCCTTGATGGGATGAAGGCAAGTCCTGTTCTGACACATATGTAAATGTACTTGTTATTCTTCTCGCGAGTCCAACTTTCACTCATGCTATTTTATGCGCTTGTTTTTTCCCCCTGATATTCATACATACATATATACGTGTGTGTGTTCCCAGAAAGGTGCATGCACAGTGTATAAACAAATGCGTGGTACTTTTGGCAAATGCAGTCAAGACAGTGCACTTTGCAAAAATGGGCTGCTGATGAGAGCAAAACTAGACATGACTATGCAAGGCTATGAAAGACTGCTTGTATTTGTGGGCAGGTTCGTGGCAGTGTAGTAATTGTGCGACCACTTTCATTATGCAAGGCGCGAGGCTTTTACAGCTAAGCAGCGTGGGTGAATGCCTTTGACCACTTGCCTCTTGTAACGAGGCAACTGGTACGTAATGCAAGCGCAGGTTGCTGCAAAAAGCGCTCATGTCATTGTAGCCCGTACCCAACTTTAAAAGCGTCCGACAAGTTTACGTAGCCGTTATTGCATCTAAGCACCCAACACATCTGTCTACACTTCGTTTCACCGCATATCACCGCATATATCGGCTCACAACACTAGCAAAACCCTCAAAAAGCACCGAAGCAAACACGGCAAAAACAACAGGAGGCTGCATAGTCCAATGCACCAGCTCATTCCACTAACGAAGGGAGTGCCAAGTGGTGGCGCCACCCGTTCAGCTGCCCGGTCCCTATAGTATTTCGCTTTTGCTTCCTGCCTGGCGCAATCATGCTGCTCGAATCATGCGCACAGCACAATAAAAGATAAGGCTGAAGCACTCAGACAAAAAAGAAAATAAAACATGCGCACAACTTTTACAAGGCGACTCCTCGCGGCGCACACTGGCGAGTGAAAACAGTTGCTCGCAGGCATCTTTCCTCCATGCTTGCAGGCGAGCCAGGGGAGCGTGCCTTGGCCATGCGTGCCGCATGCACTGGCTGCATGCCATGTGCAGCGAAAGGAAGGTGGGGATGGCTTCGCGGGTGTAGCGAATGTATGGCACGCCATGCAGCATTGCACACATTGCTGGAGGATGTGTGGCGGGAGTTTTGAACTGCTAAACATGGTTTTCGCATTGCACACTGCCGTGAAATTGGCCCCAAATTTCATTTCCTAACAAAATTTGTTCATTATATCCCGTAACGGGAAAATTTCACCTCGTTACAATGAGGTTTTAAATACATTGGTTTCTATGGGGACTTGCAATTGCGACTCGTTCATTATAGCCCATCTCATTATAACAAGGTTTTACTGTACCACGCATACGTACTCCAAAGACTGCGAACAGAAACATTTTATAATTACAAGGTCCCTTTGAAGATCTCACCGTCCCTCTTCCCACCAGACTGCCCACACTGCAACTCACCCCCAACGACATACCTCAACCCCATTAACAACCCATCCCTTGAGTAGTGGAGTCTGCGCTGGCCAGCTCGGCTCTGGTGCTTCAAGAATCCCTGGTGCAATGAGCCCTGGATAAGGTGCAGGCTTATGGGTTCCTGGACATACGAGGCTGACCACATCCTTTTCCCAATAGCCTCTTGCTCAAACAAATGTTTACTCCTCCTCCTCCTTTTTGTTTGCCTCTTTAATGGCCATCCGGAGCAGTAGAACAAAACCTATCAAATGAAAGGTGTTTTGTTTGGTTGTACGCTTATAAAGTGAGGATCCCAGCTTTGTCTGAGCTAAGCAGTGTGGAAAGCAGGAGTTGGTTTGAGACCCAAGGTGTCCTTGTCACACAAGACTGAGCACTGCAGCCACAAATATTGTTGTTCAGATTGTGCAAATTACTTCACTTAGTGCAGTGTGGCTCCGCAAAAATCAAGTCCTGCAGTGTTATTTCCAGGTATGTGAAGCGTTTGCTGTGTTCACTGATTACCAAATGCATGATGCCGCAGTCATTAGCAGAACCAGCGCAATCTGAGCAGTCGAGCAGTTTAGCTGTGTAATTGGCATAGATACCCAATATCCTGTTATGATAGCATCACTTTGTTTCTCCCCTTAGCACGTTCACAAGATAGCCCAACAAACAACACTCAGCAGTGGGGAGCAGGGATTGATGTGCAAGGCCCGACAGTTGTGCTCCTTCTCACTTGCAGGGGCCGGCATGACGTCCAAGCATGTGCTCATCATGGACGAAGTGGACGGCATGGCAGGCAACCAGGACCGAGGAGGCGTCCAGGCAAGTTGACCCTCCCCACGTTGTTATCGAACTCTCACCTGGACACATCGACTTCTAGCAGTTGTTACACTTCACAACGGCCAAAGGGGGTCGCTTGCAGTAGACAGTCCTCGAAGGCCACCCGGCGAATCTCAAAGGGATGAAAGCAGTGCTGTACTAAAATGGCGTAAAACGGATGTTCAAGTAGTGTCAAACTTTTTTTTTAGGAGCAAAGCCTTTTAGGGGCTGGGACTATTGGCGTCTCCTGTCGTCGCCATCGTCATAATCGTCGTTCATCTTATGTAGTCACAGTACTAAAACACCGGGAAACTCATTTCTGCCTCGCGCTAGAATGAAACGCATACTAAAAAAACAACGGGACACTGTTTACGTGCTGGAGCACTTCGTAACGCATACTAGAAAAACACTGGGACACTCGTTTACGCCTCGCGCTCGAGAGCTTCGTGCCTCAAAGACAAAAGACCTTTACAGCAAAGCTGTATACCTCTACCCCCCACAGTTTCACCTCTAGGCAAAAACGCCAAGACGCCAAGAATAAATACACTTACCGTATTTACACGATTGTAAGACGACTCGAATGTAAGACGACCCCCCCAAAATCGCATCTCAAAAAAAAAAAAAAAAAAACGTGCGCATTTTACACAAGGGAAATTTATTCACGTGGTTGCGGAGGATTACTCATCGTCGCTGGAATCGTCCTCGCTGGTGCTGCTGCCGTCATTGCTGCTGCAGTCCCACAGCACGTCGTCGTCAAGTAACGACCGCACCACGGCATCGCGTGGTACGGCCGCCCATGCGGAGAGGACCCACCCGCACACAGTAGCCAGGGAGGCTCTCCTCACACGCCCGCTTGGCGTAAGTTCGCGGCTTCCTGACGAAATGACGCGCCCGCTTAGAAAATTGTATCACAAAGAGAAGCTCTTCCGTCAACTACCAATACCCCCCTACGGCGGCTCTTCCATCGATTATCGGTGCTCCCTCAAGAGCCGTGCGCTCGTCATGAAGGCACTCGTAATGCGCGCAGTAGATGCTAAAAAAAGAAAAGCTTTTGTATAAGCACGCGGAAAACTATGCGCTTTGGGTTGAGCGGGAAACTATTCGAGATGACAATCGAAGCAACCGGCAGCAGCCACGCGCGATCGTGATTAAAACAACATGGCGGCTGACGGAAGCAGCCGCTCGCAATTTCCGTAAGCGCGTTACTCGCTTTCACGAAGCATTTTGTTCGTCTCTAACACGACCGGCTTTATCGTCGGGGTCTCTAATAAACAACATGAGTATTAGCGAATCCCTTTATTCAATGCACGGTGCAAACGTAGCCACTATCATATCACGTTGCCTAGTACACTTCCGAACGCGATAGTGGGAGTTTAGTCGCTCTAGGTCCAACTTACTAAAGGTGCATCATTTTTATTGACGCCAGAATGGTTACCGTAACCATGGAAATGAGCGTGCAAAGCCGTTCACACCTCGAAGCACCCCTGATTTCTTGTCTCTCGTCGTTGCAAGCGGTACATGGTTCGATTTCGATTCTAAGACGACCCCCCAACATTGGATTGTCAAATTTGAAAAAAAGGGTCGTCTTACAATCGTGTAAATACGGTATCCACTGCATGCTTGGCCCCTCCCCAGGTTTCACGTTAGTCAAGATGGCCCGGGATTTTTTTATGGATCTGTTGTTTCTGGACTTGGCCGTTTCTTTTGCACCTGCCTAACTAATTCCGATGCTCTCCTTTGCTTCTCCCCCCCCGCTTCTCCACACTTCTTCAGGAGCTGATAGCGCTGATCAAGACCACCCGGATCCCCATCGTGTGCATCTGCAACGACCGCTCGCATCCGAAGATGCGCTCCCTGGTCAACTACTGCTTCGACCTGCGGTTCCCACGACCGCAAGTCAAGCAGATTCAGGTGGGCATAGGTTGGCCTTTGGTGCTGAGTTTTCCATGTTTGTAGCATTTCATAGTCCAACTCGGAAGCCGTTCAGTCGATGTGCCTCATAGGCCAAGTACTACAGCTTTGGCTATTCAAACACCGAGCTGAAGTTTTTGTTGGTCAATATTTCATAAGGTCATATTAGTATAAGGACATATTAGTAGATATTGAGAAGAAGAAATGGGTGTGGGCAGGGCATGTAATGCAAAGGCAAGATAACCGTTGGTCATTAAGGGTAACAGAGTGGATCCCTAGAGAAGGCAAGCGGGGCAGGGGTCGGCAGAAAGTTAGGTGGGCAGGTGAGATCAAGAAGTTTGCGGGGATAAATTGGTCGCAGTTAGCGCAGTCTTGGGGTAATTGGAGATCTATGGGAGAGGCCTTTGCCCTGCAGTGGGCATAGATAGGCTGGTGATGATGATTTCATAAAAATAGAGAGCTTTCCAATTGCCCTGATACAGTGATGCTACCGCTGCGCCAATTGCGCCAAACTGCGCCCAAGTGCTCTGGCTGCTACATCCTGATATATTTCCTCTAAATTTGGCGATTCTGCGCCCAACCTGCGCCCAAGGTTGTACGCCGACTTTCAGAAACGAAACTAGCTACTTGAGGTTCCCCATTGAAAGTGACATCGCGGTGCACCGTTTTCAGGACGCAATCCAAGCCAAACCAAGGCAAACTGGCCCTTGTTGCGATAGCGGCGATCATGGTTTTGCGGCTGGCGCCTCGTAGACGTTGTGAAATCTCCCCCCCTACCCGAGACTGAATTCCCTGAACTGCGCTTCGCACCTATTGGGCTCCGGAGATCGGCTGCCGCCGTCGAGACCGGCCGCCTCGCGGTCTTCGGGCCGCGATATGCGTCGTGATATGCGTGCCGTACTCACTCGCCAACGCGCCCCGACAGCAGCGCGCGTACGCGTCGACCGGGTGCCTGCGGAGCTGTGCTGGATGAAAAGTTGGCAAGAGATGAGGACGCAGGAGTTGTAGTTACAGTGGAATCTAGATGATACGAATTTCGGAATGATACGAATTTCTGATAAGTCCCGGCGAAATTGCACTGTTTGAAATGGGAAAAATTTTGGCTCTTACAAACGGACCTGCGGTGCCCGGCGGATGATTAGAACGAGTCGGCGAGGCGCCCGACTGCTGAGCGAGGAAGCTACGGCGGCGTATGGGCTCTCTGCCCTCTCTGTCGCTCTTTCTCCACGAACGGCCAAGCTGTTTTCTGCTCGCAAAACGTGCAGCGCACTCCACAGGCATGCTGACGGCGCCGCAAAACCGCCCGCGCGCTGCGCGGGGCGCGGCTGGTCGCGGCAACATGGCGGCGGTTTCGGTCGCGAAGTGGTGCGGGACGCTCGGGAGACCACTTCTAACCACTCTTTAAAATGCCACTCAAAGCACACACGAAGTTTCTTGTGCGGTAAATAAGCTAATAATGTGAGCGAAAACGGTGCTATAAAACATCATCCGCGCCGCTAGTGAAAGCGTCCATGAAATATCTTTCGGGGTGCTAAGCCTAAACATCTCCGGCGGAGCCAGCCGGCTGTCTAGAGCGCTTCATAACTGCCACCATGGGGCGTACGTTTTCCCATTGGCGCAAGTCGTCAGGCTCCTCCCACTGCCACACGCGTCGCGCGTTGCGCCGAATTGCTGACGCGGGCGTGAAACTATCGCGCGCACAACGCCGATGCGCACAAATCGCGTGCAAAAACGCTCCTGTAGCGAGTGAGCTTTGGCACCGCGAGTGAGGAGATGGAAAGTCCAGAAAGGGCCGCTCGGCGACATGGAGGTTAAAAAAAGCAGAAAAACGTCACGGATTTCGTCACGCGAAAGTAAGAAAAGATATAATCGAAAACTTGTTTTAGTGCTTAATTTTTTGGTCTGTGTTGTTCACATGAATTTTGGATTATACGAATATTTTTCACGGTGCCGCGAGATTCGTATCATCGAGATTTTACTGTGAACAGATGAGAATTTACAAAGTGCAGGGGGGAGACAATAGTATGCATGGGCAGGAAATGGTGACATAGTTCGGGCCGCGTGCCGGCGAGCGAGTACAGCAATTTCACGACGCCTGACGTTGTTTCCGAGCTTAACGAGTACGGCAGGCATATGACGACGCCCGTCTTAGATTTCACGTAGAGTTCATAGAGGCATACAATTCATATACGTGGAAATTGAAGGTGAAATGCGCGCATGTGGCCTCGCAGGGAATTAACATATATATATTCTCGGGGTAGGGGGGGGGGGCAATGGGCTACCTTGTCATTAACGGAGGCGTTTTGGTTGCTTGCGGCAAACGTGTCGTGAAGGGGCAAGATTCAGCCTGGTGCTGCATGTTTGTTGCCAGAAATGGCTGCCCGCTGCCTTTGTAAACAATAGCGGTGCTATCGGTGGCTTGTCGTTTTAGACCCTTACGGTGGCAGTGCTGACGCTGCTAAATAGTGATGCATGTGCAACACAGGGAGGAGCGTGATGTTCAATTATGCAGTCAAAGCTGCGGCGCTACTGATGTTGGTGGTCAGTGCTCCCACGATAGCCTTCCAATAGTGCTCGATTTTACGTAGCATGTTCGTTGTGACGAGCATTTTTTAGTTTGTTCATAATAAATCTTCCATTGTGTAAAAGTGAGAGCTTGTTTTTTTTTATTTTTGTTGTGCAGGCCCCTGCACAACAAAATGCAGACATTCAATGGAGACATTCTTCAGGAGACTGATGAAAATGGGGACAATATTCATGTTCTGGGTTCTTTTAATTTTTTATTATCGTTGAAGGGCGTGCTTTTAGCGATTATCCATCATGAATGCAATACTTGTCTTAAAATTGCTTCTATCAGCACCTGCTCCGAAAGCTGGTTTTGCTGCTCCGAAACGCATTTTTGCCTGCTCCAAAAGCTGCTCCAAAGCGGCCTAAGCCGGTAGCATCACTGCTGATACAAAACTACTGGCGTTTTCTAAGTCAAACAGCTCTACTGGTCTAAGTCAAACAGCTCTCTCCCCTACTGATTGATCGCAGTTTTCTATGAAATGTTTGCTCCTGAAACAAGCAGCGAGGCAAGAAAATTATGTTGAAAAACTCTGATAAAAGAGAGTGCGTACTATGAATAGGCAAGATAGTGGGAGAGGCCTTGCACGATGAAGAAACACGGTTGCAACATTTTCGGAATGTCAGGGTGCTTGCTCATTTGGCTGCCTTGTTGTGAAAGGCTTCTGCTTAATTGTTGGTTTCAATTTTGTGCTTGTTTTGCTTTAAAAGTGTGATGGGAGCGGTTACCAAATTAAATTTGCAGCAGAAGAAGGGAACCATGGAAGGAAGAGTGCTGACAATCAGTGTTTGATTATTTGAAGCTCATCTTTCAGTTGATCACCGATTTCAGCAAAGCAGCAGTTGGTTGTAAGCTGATGGTTCACAGCTGATTTGATTCCCTGTTGCAGCAATTTGGGAGTATCACAGTGCCAGACATTTTATGTTTGTGTTTGGCAGGCTTGCAAACAAATACTGCCCGGGGCCAAAATAACATAAAGTCGATATTTGAAGTGGAAGACGTGCTACAGCAAACAGAAAGTACGAGCCAAAATGAGCTACCCGTGTAAAATTTATGGAAACTTGCTCGCATGATGCCGAAGCGATGTGCAAGTCAGGAGTGTCGACATTACCATACCATGCACAATGCGAGGTAGAAACTTTTGGCATAGCATAACGTCAGGTTACGGGCGATGCTCTGAGTGTGAAGTTGTCCGTACCCTCTTCAAGAACAGAGGGACCCACATGTGTGTTGACAGGCCGCGCTGATGTCCGTAGCGTGCAAGGAGGGTCTCACCATCAGCCCCGCCGTGGTACAAGAGATCGTCATGGCCTCCAACCAAGACGTGCGGCAGGTGAGGCTCCTTCAATGTTTCATGAAAGACGATAGTCCTTCTTGGGCTACTTAAACACAGAAATTTTGGTCTGTCTGTCTGTCTGTCTGTCTGTCTGTATGTCTATCTGTGACTCGATTCAGCCGCTTGGCCAAAGTGAAACAGAAGCTGCGCAGTAGTCTTATATACCCACAGCCAAACCTAAACGTCGAAGTTCGGTGTCAGTGTTCATACATGTCAACATCGTTGGACAAGAACAAGACATTACGCAAATATAAGGTAGAAAATCAATACATAAGTGATATTTGCAGTGTTCCTTTATTAAAAAATTCGTGGATGCTTCGTTTTTGCGATAGCAAATGAAATACTAATCCACTGCAGAAAACCGTCGCCTGCTGTTGCTTGCGCTACTATAGCTCCTGGTGGCGTTTAAGAAAGCAAACGGCGTGGCGTTTAAGAAAACAAACGGCAGCAGCAATGAAAGGTTCCACTAGATAGGCTCCACTTTCCACTGGGAACGCTCATGGAGTAGGGCAACGTGGTTCTATAAACGTTGTAGCCTGTGCCTCGATTCACGTGTGTCTCCGCTGTACGGCAGCACTAGCATCACGGCACCCGACTTGGAGCAGTGGAAGGCGGTAAATTTAAATTGACTTGAGTAAACCCCTAGCATGTTATATTGGGAGAAATTAGACGGGAGAGGAACAGCATGAGAGGTAAGTGGGAAAGAGAAAGGAGGCGTTTACATGGCAGTGGTGCCAGTTGGCTATCATGTTTTGTCGACATTTGCAACAAAATTGCAACAAATTTGCAATACACGGCCACTTTTTCCTTGCTGCTCTGTTGTTTGCTTTTGCTTAGCTATTGTTGTTGTTGGTTCTGGCAGCAGCCCTTGTAGGTTGTAGCACTGACTTTGCGCTCTGTTTCTCCAGGCATTGCACAACCTCTCACTGTGGAGTTCTCGGACAAAGAGCGTCAACGCAGCTCAGGTCAAGGCTGATGCGGGCAAGGGGACCAAGGACATCCGACTGGTGAGGCCTGTGGAGATCGGTTTGCCCATGCTGCAGTACTCCTCATTTTTTGTAAAGCACTTGTTTAATGTGTTCTGCTCTTAGGGCTTGACTTAATGAAGCTGGAGTCAGACCACCGAGTAGTTGAGGTGTCAGTTTGGTTTTCGGTTTAAATGGTGATTCAGTGGAACCCTGGTGATACGTCCCTCGGTCTTTCGATGACCCACTTCTTACGACGAATCACCACGGTCCCGGCAAACTCCCTATAGAAACAATGCATTAAAAACCCCGACAATACAATGCTAGGGTGCAGTGCACGCAGTCCGCATCATACGACGGACCCTAGTGGGAATAAACTGGCGTTTTTCTCATCTTTTACACCGCTTCGCTGCCTCGTCCCGACCTTTCTTTATTCTTAACCCCCATTTGACGCTACTTGATGTGCAAAGGTCTGCATGCGGGGGAGACCACTTGCTAGAGAGATGCAAGCAAGCACGGGTGCTGGCGAGTGGGAGTTAAACTTCGACCCCCCACGCAACAGCAGAATGCCAATGTGCAGGTTGGCGTTTCGAGTGCAAAGTGCAGGTGGCAGGCGGGCCACAAATTCAAAGCTCCCATTGAGCTGCTGAATGTGAAAATACATACGACGCAGCCCAACACCCACTTCCTTGCCCACACGATCCAAGTTTCTTTCACGACGCTCTCTCTGTCCCCCTCTCTCTGCTAATCAGTGTCTTTCAAAGCTGCATTGTCACTCTGGTCCTTCTTTACTGCCTTTTTTTCAATCGCTCCCTCGCAAGGTCGTTTGTTTCGCTTGGCCTTGGCAGTCTCACACTCTCGCCTTTTCCCCTCTTAGTTTGCTCAGCCGCGTGCGCTTGCCCAGCTAATCTAGCATGCATGAGGCACACGGCCCAGGCTGGTGCCGGATGGCATGGGGTTTGCGTGGCACGTGGCACAGACGCCCTGGAGGGGAGAAGGCACAAAAAAAGGCGTTTTTTTTTTTTTTTTTTTTTTTTTTTTTTTTTTTTTTTTAATGCAGAGAACTTTAGATCTTGCCTTGCCGTCGTAACTCACTCGCTGGACCCAAGTAGAGCCGGCCGGCGTTCCAGCGTAGTGGCTGTTGTTGCGGCGTCCCTCAGAGGCTTCAAAAGCCAATCGGTTTATATAGTCATAAGCGTTCAAAACTTGTGAATGCCTGGCGCTTGTCGCACATCTCCCCGTTGTTTAGCGCAACGAAAACTGCAGGTACATTTGAGGCAAAATGTACGTAATTAACCAGCAGTGCCCGCATTCATTTAGCTAGGAATGCTCGTTGGGTTGGTTTTTACAGTAGTAGGCGAAAAAAGTGGCGGTGCAACGCCGGCACGTGCGGGAGGAAAAGCAAGCACAAAAAGAACAGAACTCCCGCTGGTGCAGTTTCAGTCAGGGAGGTGCACGAGCACTGCGAAGGCGGGAAATTTGAATTGCATTGGGTGCAAGCAGTGAGTAGGTAACGGCGCTACAGCCCATTATGGCGAATCACTGCTCAGCACTTCTGACGGCTTTCATGGAGTGGAACGGCTTTAATTTTTTTTTTTGAGAATCTTAGGATTTTAGCTAAAGGTTCGCAAATTATGCGAGAATGTGCTAAATATAATAGTTTAAATAAGTTCTTAGTCCACCTGTCGCATGCGATTGTCTAGTAGGCTGGCATTTACCCATACTCCGGTCATACGACACTTTCGCACGGTCCCTTGAACGTCGTATTATCGGGGTTCCACTGTAGTACTACTGCATGGAATTTGTAGAAACTCGATGTGTTTTGGTTTACAGGTTTGAGGGTCTGCGGCTTGGTTTTTCCGAAGGGCTACCATTAAATTTCAAAAAGCTTAATCCAAAACTTCCCTTCACTGCCTAAAATAGACCTTAATCTTCATTTTTGTTCGGTGGATTGGATTTGAATTGTATGTCATGGTTACCAGGGATGGTGATATTCTGCTGTCTCTTCCAGGCTTGAGAAGCCTGGGTGAAAAATCTGGCAGGGGCGTAGTTTCTTTTTTTGAGTGTTGCATGCATCTCTGGCAGTTGAGCCCTTGGTAAAACTCTCATAAAGAGAACTGTGTGTTATGAAAAAAGTGACTAAAAATCATTGGAAAACATCGAGCTCTTTGTTGACAAGCCTCACAGGACATTGCATGTGGAAATGATGATGTGAAGAGTGAGTTTCCTTGCTGAGATGAAATAGAAGAGGGAAAAATTAAAGGAAATGTTGCTTCGAGGGGCCTAGCATCTAAGGGCACTTGGATCGCAGTGTTGTAGTGAGTAGAGTATTCACCCAGACTTTCTTTCAGTAGCGACAGTATGGGCACTGATTTGAAGAGCAAGACCCAGCTGAGCTGCATGTCCATGTCTTGTGGCTCTCTCCCCCACCTGTTCAGGGCCCGTTTGACGTGGTGCGCAAGATCCTGTGCAGCAGCGAGGGGGGCGCGTCCATGAACCTGAACGAGAAGGCGGCCCTGTTCTTCCACGACTACAACATGGTGCCCCTGTTCGTCCAGGACAACTACCTCAACATCCAGCCCCTTGAGGCCAAGTGAGCTCTCTCTCTCTCTCTCTCTCTCTCTCTATATATATATATATATATATATATATATATATATATATATATCCAGGGTGTTACGTCGATAAGTGAGCGTGTTTAAAATTTTTCCCTGAGCAAACCGCTGCTCCATTTGCACCCAAACTTTACACGAAGGTCACATTTTGTAGTACATTTTGTAGTGGGTCGCATCTTGTAGTGTATTAAGAACAAGGGCAGCGCTTTCTTCTTTATTCAAGAATAAAAAAACAAAATAAAAACGATCCAACGATAAATAAAACGATCCAAATAAATAAAAACGATTTTTGCCTACGGGAAAACGACACCAATTTGGCCACACATGCCCAACTTGGAACAGCAGTGCAGCCAGCCATTTGCAGAATGAAACGCACGATGGCGGTTCACGGTAGGAAGGAGCCAAATGAGGTGGCAGAAGGTCAGGAAACCTCTTTCGTCTTCGTCAGTAGTGTATGATGGTCACAAATAGTTACATAAATGTTTATGCAAACCATAATTCATTGTTACCAATACCAATAAACACCCGCCGCAGTGGCTAAGGCGTTGCGCTGCATAGCACGAGGTCGTGGGTTTGATTCCTGGCCGCGGCAGCCGCTTTTCTGATGGAGGCGAAAAGCAAAAACGCCCGTGTGTACGATATTTCGGCGAACGTTAAAGATCCCCAGGTGGTCAAAATTGATCCGGAGCCCTCCACTGCAGCGTGCCTCATTGCCTGCATTGCATCGGTGCGTTAAACCCTACAATCAGTCAATCAATACCAATAAGTGTTGTTTCATCTGCTTTCGGACTGTCTGTTATCGGCTGTTTGTGTGTGTGCATGTGTGGGAGCAGGCACGCGTGCTTTAAGGAGAGTTTTTTTTTTTCAGAAATGGTGCTTGTGGCTTTACTTAATTCCCCATCCTGCAATGCATGTTTGCGAACATTTGGACGCCAAGGCACCAAAACTTAATTCCCCCTCCCCCTGGCAAAAACAGGGGCGACCGGCAGCGGCACCTGCTGCTGGTGAGCGAGGCGGCGGAGAGCATCAGCTACGGGGACCTGATCGAGCGGCAGATCCGCCAGAACGGCAGCTGGTCCCTGCTGCCCATGCAGGCCTTCTTCTCGAGCGTGCTGCCCGGGGAGCTGGTGCGGGGCCACATGCGCGAGATGGTCACTTTCCCGGCCTGGTTCGGCAAGAACTCCTCCACCAACAAGCGCCACCGGCTGCTCAAGGAGCTCAAGCACCACATGCACACCCGGTGGGAGCTCTCTCTCTCTCTCTTGCTCTCCTGGGGAGGGCAGCAGTGAGTTTAAGAATGCCTTGCACGAGCACAGCTGGAAGTATTACTGCACTGCTCCTCAAAAGATTGTGTATATCTGTCTCAACATAAGTGTTCGATTACAATTCCTCTCTCGCCAAAAGGCTGTGCCATTTAATTCACGTTCACCAACGTTAGGAGGAAGTTATGATCCCTCTTCTCCTGTAAGCTGTCAGAATTGGGGCATGCTTGAACAACTGCGAAAGGAGCAGGCTGGTCACTAGTGTGCTTGTCGTGCCTCATGATTGTGAGCAGTTGGTGTCTTTAATAATTCGCGTATCTGTCGCGTTTTGAGATTTTGAGAAATTTGAGTCTTCCGTCAGCCAATTCACGTATCGTTGAAGAGTGCAGAGGGTGGCATCTTCCGTCTTTTGTGGAACTTATAAGCTGGGGCAAATGGGGTTGCCTGGTCAGAAGTTGTCCGTGGTGATGGTGGGACAGTTGGATAGATGCAAGTAAGCTGACATGGTGCAGGAACAAAAAGGCAGAAGTTATGTGCAGGCAGGATTTTAACATGCTCATATTTTGGTAAAGTGGACAGCAGTGGAGCAAAAGTAGACTCGTTACGGGGGAAAGAAAGCATGTCTGGGGCCCCTCGCACTTATTTAGGAAGTTGGAGTTCGCTAGCATGTTCCTTATGAAAAACTCTGCCACTTCCACTAAGCAAGATTCTGCTGCAGACAAATGCAAGACCAGTTTCCACTCTACTCAGGGCAAATAACTACCTGATTAAGAGCCCTTTTGTTGTTATAGCGTGGACTGTTTCCTTCTGTAGAAATGTCCAGGTGCTTAATGGTGTAATCAAAAACGAGTTCATTAACTCTTTCGTTACTAATGCGGAAAAATGGCCGATTTTGAGTGCTTCCACAAAACTTTTTTTTCTCTTGAGGTACTGTACACATGTAGCATTGCTATGCATGAAATTGTAGCTAATAGATTGCTCTTTCAAACACGCAGCAGCAGGTACAGCTTATTGGTCAAATAAACAGAAAGAAATGCACAAAAGGTATACACCCAATACATATAGGCAGTTGCGCTGAGTCTAAAAATTACTTTAGGAATTCTACGACGTACAAGTTGTTTCTACATTCCTAAACTATCATTCAATATATACATTAACGCTGTACACCAAGTTTTGGATTTTTGCGCGCCGCCAACCTAGTGGCCCTGATGGCTGTGCCACTCCGCGAAGCTACTATCATTCAATACAGTTAAACCTCGATGTAACGAAGTCGGTAAAATTCGTAATTTACTTCGTTACATTGAAATTTCGCTACATTGAAATTCGCGGTTTTAATGAAGTGTTCATCCCGCGAAGCATTTCCTGCAAAAGAAAACGTGGCGCGCATACACGGCTGGCGCACTCTTTCTGTTTCTATTGGAGCTTAATCATCTACGCGGGCATCAGAGTGAACCGCATGGAGCGTTTCCTCTCCGCAAAAGCGCGCCCCGCAAGCCACAGGCGCTCTGACGCAGCCGCGGAGGCAACCCGCGCGAAGTGAGTAGCTCCTGCGACCAGTTCCGCTCGCTGAAACGCAACTCGAGGGCCAAACGAGAGGGGCATGCGAGAAAAAAAAGCGTATAACGTGGGCGAAATTTTCGCTGTAAAGCGTCATACGCGCCACTTACGAAAGCGCCCATCAAATATCTTCGGCATGCCCGAGCGCTTCGAAGCTCCCGCCATAGGGTGCGAGCCTCCCCATTGGCGAAACTGGCCAGGCTCCTCCCACTGCCGCGTGCAGCGCGAGTCACTTTTTGGCGCAGAAGCCGCCGCCGGAGCGCAATCGCGGACGCGGGTGTGAAAAAAAAAAAAAAACGCGCGCACAAGGCTCTTAAAGGTTCACAAATGCTTGCTGGAACGATGAAACCCAACAAGCATGAGCGAACTTAAACGAAGGGCGAAACGGCGGCATGCGGCGGCGGCGGCCCCGCAAGAGGCGATTAGGCTTACCACCGCGGAGGATGTTTGATGGGCGCTTTCGTAAGCGGCGCGCATGACGTTTTACTGTGAAAATTTCGCCAACGTTATCCTTTTTTTTTTTTTTTTTTTTCTCGCTTGCCTCTCCCATTTGCCCCTCGAGTGGCGTTTCAGCGAGCGGTTGGAAGCGGTCGCTGGAGCTGCCCACATAGCGCGGGTGGTCTCCGCGGCTGCGTCAGCGCGCCTGTGACTTGCGGGGAGCGTTTTGAGTTTTTGCGGGAAGAAAACGCTCCATGCGGTTCACGCTGATGCCCGCGTAGACGATTAAGCTCCGACAGAAACAGTGCGCCAGCCGTGTATGCACTCCACGCAGTTTGTAGGCAAGGGGCTCGCTCACAGACCCGTGGCTCGCTGCATCCGCGGCATCGGGCGGCCCGTGTTGCCGTTCGCGTTTTATTGAGACCCCATTTCGGCGCTTGCGTCTCCCAAAATCTACTTCTACAACTTAAATTTCCTGCCTAGTTCTCCATGAAACTTCGTTACATTGAAATTCCGGCAAACGGGACTTCGTTACACAGAGGGTGAAAATACATGGTGTGCATACTCTTGAAGTTACGAAAAATTCCGTGGTTTGTTACATCGAGGGTTTCGTTACATTGAAGTTCGTTACATCGAGGTTTAACTGTATATACATTAACGCTGTACACCAAGTTTTGGATTTTTGCGCGCCGCCAACCTAGTGGCCCTGATGGCTGTGCCACTCCGCGAAGCTACTGAAGAGTAGGTTGGTCTCTAAGATATGCCTCAAAACGTACTTGTTTGTGTTTTTACATAAAATCCTTATCACTCCAGTGGTAAAAAAAACGAGAAAAAAAATCCAGCACTTTTGAGAAGTGACACGCGTTGCTCCGCAGTGCCGCTTTGACACGAGCGCCAGGCTATCTTGAAAGTGGTAACGTAACATGACACAATATTTTTGCCGCCCTAAACATGAAAGTAAAACCGCAGTCTTAAGATAAGAAGCATGTTTTGTTTATAAATACTGTGCGAAGTCAAAACCGAACCTTACCCCCAGCACTTGTCGAAGTCTGAGGCCACTGAATGGGAGGGTCTTCATCAGAACTGAAATCTGACGAACCCACATTGTTGCTGGAGTCATCACTGCTGCTGGGGTAAGAAAAATCCGCAGCTGTAGCTTCCGAGGTCTTTGCCACAGCTGTCCACTTTTGCGCCGTGCGCCGTGAAGTGGCCGCCATTTTCATGCAACTCGCCGCTATCCTGGGTTCAAAATTCAGTCTCGGCACCGTCTTTGCACGCAAAATGTAAACAAACGATATTGAAATCGAAAAAGGAGTTGCCAATAAATACACTAGGTGGCATTCATTGTCCGCAAGGCGCCGTTTTTAGCTTCCACGGGATGTTTGAAATCTTCGGAACTTCGTGTCCAATGGCCTATGGCACCAAAAGGAAAGAGTTAGCGAAAGAAATTGAACTAGGTTGGGGGGTTTAGAACATAAGTCAACTGTACTCAAACTCAGACACAACACTAGTATGACAACAAAATATGCTAGCATTTCTACATCGTTGCTTTCGGGCATTTCCTCAGACTGTTAGATCACTATCTCATCAGACTTGAGGACGCTTATTCCGGTTCGCTCATTAATGATTGGGTCTGTCTAGACGATTGGGTGTGCCTTGTGTTGTAGAGCCCCTCATGAAGTTTGTAGATGAGAACTATTTGCGTTGGCAGCTGAGCATACGTTCGCTTCCGTCGGTGCACGCAGTGTGTCGGCGGACCGGACGCAGCTGTCGATGGACTACGTGAGGCCCCTGCTGAACGCCGTGACGCAACCGCTCATCAACCGGGGGGCCGACGGGGTTCCCACCGCGGTGGAGCACATGCAGCACTATTTCCTGCAGCGGGCCGACCTGGAGAGCCTGAGCGAGCTGGCACAGTGGCCGGGCTCCAGGGACCCCATGGCACTCGTGGACTCCAAGGTGAGGGGCGTCCTCTGACTGCGGAGGTCACGGCGGCAGCCTTGGATGGCACACTTAACCCAAGGTGGTGGGGCTAATTAAGGGGGACTCACCTGATCACATTCCTATGGGACTTGCTGATTCATGACCCACGGGCTTAAAGAGCATCGGGTACCGATACGAAAGGTTCTACAAATTTATAGAAATGTTCCTAATGGCCTAGTTTGCTTCATTTAGAAATACAGTCGAAACCCGCAATAACGAAACCGCCGGGGAAAGCAAGAAAATTCGCTTTTGCGGGAATTTCGTTGCCGCGAGAATGAAACATACACGACCGAAAAATTGGCCACAAACCAAAAATTTATTTCCTAAAGTCGGTTATATTACTTCGTGAGCCTTACCTTGCAGAAAACGTCACAGTTCAGCTATCACTGTACAAGTGGTTCATTGCTAGTCGTCGTGCGCGCCCAAGAACGAGATCGTGTCAAACGCATCCAAAACATTCCGTGGGTTCACCTTCTCTGCACGTTTTCCGCCGTGGCCCTCGGCACCGAGTACGTCCGATCATGCAAGTGGAGTCCAGCTTCTGTTTACGAACTTTGCCAGACAGAGTGGCACCTCGTTGCGCCAATACTGTTTACAAAACTTAGTGAGCACCGCTTTCTAGACGTCCAGTAAGGTCACAGCTGTAACTGTTTTGTTTTGCGCACGTGCGCCATTGAAAACTGGTGGGATCCTTGCTTTTCAAAATGGTTGAGCTAGTTGCAGGCGTTGCGAAACACGCGCAGGGCGTTTCCAAACTCGTCGGCGCTATCCTCCCTTGGGCCACTGACTTGGGCGATGATGGCTGCCTTATCTCGTAGCGATAAAAACCTCCACTTTTGAGCTGGCGAAGGCATCTTACTGAGAGCAAACATGCCAATCGCCACACACAAACAACAAACGCACGCGCTCTGTTCAGCGGTAGTGGGCTAGCGTAGCCCAAGCCAAAGCCGCGACTTGAGTCACCATGTGTCGCCCTCTGGTGGTGCAGCTGCGAGGCTGCCTCCACGGCCGCCGGCTGCGCGGTCTTTTGTAAACAAATATGGCGGCGGCCATGCAAACGTGCTGTGGCTGAAGTTTACGCACTTTTGAGTCCAAAAAAAGTGCACTTGAGCACTTTCTGGATACAGTTACCCTCCAAAGGGTCGGTAAAATGCCGACCAAACTTGCACCGAATTTCGTTAACGCGGGATCAGCTTCCGAAAACGTTTCGTTGCCGCGAGATATAAAATACATGGGCGTCTATGGACGTTCGCCGGGGATGCGAAAATATTTCGTTGCCGCGGGAATTTCGTACCAGCGGGATTTCGTTATCGCGGGTTTTGACTGTACTACATCGCTTCTTTACTGCGATAAAAAATAAACAAGAAACGTATTTTGGTTTATCAAGTTTTCACTAGATGGCGCTAGCAGCCTAGCAAGGAAGAGGTTTATTTTTTGACTTTATATTTATAACTAGCAATCATAAAAAAATGTTCAAGAAAAAACATCGCTGAAACAATCATTTCAACAAAGGCGCTTTTCTGAAAGCAAGTGCACTTGTTGAAACCATGGCTCCAGCAACGTTCCCATTTTGTAGAGTAAGCTACACTGGCCGAGGTTGAGCAGTTTCGCGTGGGCCGTGAAGGGCCGTTCTGTGCATGCGCGAGAAGCATTGGATTGAATTGGCGTTACTTGGGTTGGATTGGCTTGGATTTGGATTAGATTAAAGTGCATTGTATTGGATTGCATTACCAATCCAATTCTAGTACGGGTGTGCAGAGAATTGGGGCAGGAGCAGTGACGACTGGATTGGACTGGATTGCTGAACATTAGCTCACGCTACGTATATCCTGGCATAGCCGAGCTAAGCCACGACTTAATTTTTTTTTTAACGATTTCTCATCATTTGAAGCCTGCATCTCTGCCTGAACTTTGGTCATTATTAGATTTCTAACAGACAATGTGGTCCTCAAAAATCAACCTACAGTGCCTTGAATATCCTTGAAAACCCACGAGTTTTTCCCATGAAATCCAGTATAATTTCTGATATTATTGTCACGGAGACAAGAACAATGCAGGCTTCTTTCAGTAAACACGGTTTGTTGGAGAAAACTTGTGTGCTCTGCAATTAACAAGAACACACAAGCATCTAAGAAGCAGTCAACAGAGTGACGTGCACAGGCGATCATCAGTGATCAGAATGCTGCAATGTTTTCTCAACACACCTTTATCTGCAGTGCTCTCGTTACTAGAAACATTGATTTAGATCGCGAACATTTTAGGTTACTTTTGTTTTTATTTATTTATTTACTTACATAATACTGCAGTCCAAGTGAATGGTCCAAGCAGGATGGGCAAAACATATAAAGAAGATACATGCACATGCAATGCAATACAACACAATACACAGCACAATGGAGACAATAGCAACATCAACACAAAAGTTACTAGGAGACACATACAGTAATCAGGCTAAGCTGACATTCTCATTTAAATACAGGCATCACAGGGTTCCCAATCAATTCAAAAAATAGGAAGCGTGGTAATCAAGCCAAACTTGGAGCAGTGCCATTAAAATCACAAGGACATTACAGAAGAACAGCCTGAGAAAGCAACTGCAATGCACCAAGCACCCTTTCACCTATCAAACAATATTGGCAGTGCATTTGCGTTGTACAGAGGAAAGAGTAAAGACGTGCTTCACTTAGAACTCAAGATAAGATAAGTGAGATAAGATAAGATAAACAAACAAGTGAGAAAGGCATGGTATAACTCCTGTGACACTGCTCCATGATTGCAGGTGAAAGCGGCGCTAACCCGTGCCCTGAACAAGGAGGGCTTCATGACTCCCTACGCCACGGACGACGTCATTGTCAAGAAGAAGGGGAAGAAGGTGACGGGCAAGGCTGGCAAGTCTGCCTTGCAAGGGGATGAGGAGGCTCCCGCTGAAGAGGAGGAGGAGGAGGACGAGGAGCCAGACCCAACGCTTGTCGACTACGACTAGAAAACCGTTCGCTTGTACTGTTATTCTGGTCTTTCTTGAAAGTCGAAATTGCTTGCGTTTTTTGCACTCTTTCTTCGTTGTTTCAGCCGTAACCTTTGTTTATGTTGTTGCGGAGCTTGCCTCGGAACAATGCCAATTGCAGGGCATAATGGAAATTTTGGTGATTATTAGATAAATATGGGGGCAATTCTCGTGTGGAATCGTCGTTGAGCTTTCCGCGCTGTTGTGCAGAAAGCTGAAATTTCCCGCTGAGTCACGAGTTAGTCTTACATCGGGTAATGGAAATGTCGAAATTTGAGAAACTTTAGTGTTAGTTTTACCTCACTCGTTTTGAGAACTAGCAAGTTGTTTAAATTTCGCCTACATGAGGTGTTCAGGGATACCAGAATTATTACATTTTGTTTTATGCTACATCAGTGTGGTTTGTATTATGCGCACGTTTTGGCATAAATTGCAGCTTCACACACTACACCGAGTTATTTACAGCTATGTTTTCAGGGATTTCATGTGCTCCAGAAAGTCGCGCTATTCCTCATTGTGTAATCGCCATCACTTGTGAAGTATTCTGCTGCGAGACGGGACTCCTGAAGTTTTTCCAAATTGTGCAGTTTTGAGCACCTGCCTCAACAGTAGTCAAGTGCTTTGGGGAAAATTTCATTCCTGTCACTGACAGAATTTCAGGTCCGTTTTTCTACTTCTTTTTTTTTTTTTTTTTTCCTTCCTTCAATCTGAATAATTTAGATGTTCACGTTGATTCTTTGGGTACAGTGATCCATTGTTCTTGCATTGCATCATATTTTTTGAGGGGAGGAGTCACTGGAATCATGCTGACACTTTCTTGAAAGGAAGCGACATTTGGGGTACTTTGCCTACTGCATGCTTTCATTTTTTCTCTTGTTATTATTTTAAACTTTTGTTCATTCAGAAGCAGCACTAAATAGAGGCTTGGCCCAAGAAGACATTGCAAATGATGGCAAACATATCAGCAATGGATGCATAGAAAGACTGTCTGTATTTACCCAATTGTTTTGCTGATTAAAGATAAAAGCTTCCAGAGTTCATTCCGAAAAGTGCTACACTGCCACTTAGTGGTGTAGTGTTTGCTTTCAGTGATTATGTCAACGTTGTTTTTTTTTTATATATATATACCTGTCATGTGCTCGTTTTTGATATGATGATGCCACAGCCTACCTCGACTTCTAGTAAAATTGCACCAAAGCCTAACTGTGCCGTAACCATTGTTGTTCAAAACAGTTGCAGACATTGTATTGTTAACCATTTTTCCTTATATTTTTCCTCCAGGGTTTCAGTAAGGTTGTGTGTGTTTTGTACTAAGCCTGGTCACATGTAACTGAAAAGCTGTTTACTTTTCTAAGCAGTAACAATCACTTTCACGCTTGTAGAGAAGTTTTCCTTTGAATCTGTAAGAAAGATGTCAAGCTGTCTCAAGAAAACATGTGACAGTGGCTTGTGTTTCAAAGCCAGATCACTGCATGACACGGGCTTTTGTTGTTGTTTATTTTTTTTACCCTGAGCTGCCTAGTTGTCACCATCTCCGAAACCTGTACATAATGTTTTTCTTTCTTTGTTTTTTTCTCAAAGCCACATTTAATATTGTGAAGTTCTTGCTTGCATGTTTACTTTTTGTTTCTGGCTGGGAGTTATTTTCAGCTTTGCTAAACTAACTGGAGGTCCTTTTACCTACCTTTCAAAAGTTGGAAAAGTTTTTGTTCTCAATTCTTATGTACCATGAATAAATGCTTGTTAAAAGCTCTGTCCCACTTGTCACACGTACAAAGTTATGTAGGTATGTTTTAGGTGCAATAGCTGGAAGTGTTTGTATGACTGGTGAGCGCACCTCCCCACCCCCACCCCTACCCCCCCTCAGAGGAAAAAAAGGGATTTGTAAGTGGAATGAGCAAAATCGCAAACTTCGCCTATCGTCTGGTAATGTCTAGTGATAATTACATTTATACAGCCTTGTATGCCGTTAACCACATGTTGCCTTGATGTCTGCTCTCGTCATGATAATCAGCCATTTCCCAATTTCCGTGCATAAAAAATGAAAATTAACACAGCATTCAGAAGGTCATGTAGAGCTTCCCACGGCATCCGAAAGTTCTTGTTTTTTTTAATAGCTTCACTCTATTCCTTGTTTAGCTTTGCTTAATTCTTTTCTTGTACTTTTATTTTAGCTTTTTTTTTCCCTTTCGTACGTTCCCTCTTTTCCTTTTTCTCCAAGGCATGGTCCCCCACCCCCACTCTGAAATTTAAATCCTGGTACACGACTAATTTGCATTGCACTTTAGTTCGAATGCTGTTCTCAATCTCAAGCAGCTCGTCAATCACTGTGAGAGAGCCGGCCTGTGATAGTGTCGGGTGTTGCCAATGGTAGTAGCCTTGTGGATTCGTGGGTGAGCCCTTCTGGACTACCGGATAACAGTATGGTCTGGTCAGGGGTCTGCATTCTGAGGGTTGAGAAAATAAACATGCCATTTTGACTGTCCTACCTCTTGGAAGCTGGTTGGTAACCAGTACTGTTAATTCTGTACTATTCCCGTGGGGAGAAGTCCCAGATGGCCAATAATGTACTAGACTTGTGTTGTCTCTTTATGGTGAGGACATTTGAGCATGTTGGTCTTGGCGATGATAGAGTATAGGGAACAATACTTCCGTTCAACCATCATAAAAGCAAAATCAACAGGAAATAAGTTGAGAGCTACAAATAGCCTTCCTAAGATACGTGTTTTGAAGGTGTCCTAAATGGCTGCAGAGTTTTGGCACTTGGAGGTCTACTGTATCAGCAGTTCTAGATTGTATTTGTTAAGTTGGGCAGTGAAAAGAAAAAGCAACTCTTTCAGCAAAAACTGTTACAAAATTGACCTCGCAATGCATGAAACTAAATGTTGCGAGCGGAATCTATCAGCAGCTCGAAGATGCATTCTAGGAAACGTGACCCACTGATGGATCGGATTTCTCTCAAAGGGCTTTTCAGTGGTTCTTGCTGCATGAAATTGAAGCTTCGTAAAGAGCGTGTGTGATGAACTTGCTGAGCGGTTCTTTCAATGCTACACTTGGACAGTGGGGCAGCCAACCATGAGAGCAATGTAACCAGCCCAACAGCACCTGGAGCGATGATGGCATGACGTGTGTAATTACGACAGTGCAGTGACACGAAGTTTTTTAAAGCAAAGCTTTTTACCTCTACCCCCCCAAGGGTTCTGTCGTGACCGTTAGTGTCAACAGAAAACTCCTGCGAACAAATAAAAGAAGTTACTGGCACCGCCAGGAATCGAACATGGAACGAATCGAGATATGGAGCGAGAGCCCATTGTGTTACTGATTGAGCTACAAGTCCACATGGAGACGGGGGAGACAGACGGTGCACTCTCGCATTCAGAGTCCTCGCTGAATGCCGCATGATAGCATCATGCGACCTTCCGTGCCACTGTGCGCTCCACCCACGGCGCTTGTAGCGCCCGCATGTGCTAGGAGTTGGTAAAAATTAAAGGAAGCTCACACCAACGCATGGCATCTCACTTCTCCTCCATCTGCCACCGATCTCTTCGCCTCCGTTGGCGACGGCAGAGACGGAGAATTGAGATTGTCTAACACCGGGTTTGAGCTTCCTTTCATTTTATAAAAAAGTTTCCACTCATGTGCTTTACCAATACAACTTAACAAACCACCAGTCATAAATCATGCATTGATTTGACTTCAGCTAAGAATATATCTTTGAAATAATACAAGGTGTACGTGGTTCGGTGCATTTCACTTGTGTCTGGTTTCACTCTTTGTAGAGAGTCGTGTGTGAATTCAAGTGACATCGCATGGGTAATCTTTGTGGGTGTCGTTTACAGCGTCGCTTCCCGACCACCTTCACAGGGTGGATTGGCGTTAGGGTTGCCACCTGCCTGGTTTTGGACCGGCCCGACTGGTTTTTTAAACAGCGGGCCGGTTGCCGGTCCATACTTAAAACCGGCCGTCATTCGCCGGTTTTTTGGCCCTCGTGCCGTGATTATGTCCGTTCTGGCATTTTATAAGCGTCAATTGAACAACTAAGACGATAAATATGTGTCGACAAGCTGCGCAAAGACACGCGAGCCGAGAAAATACGCGGGAGAGCACGCTGCCTGAGATGGAGGGGGCCAAAGGGAGGAACAAAACAACAAAATGCTGCCGCCGTGTTCAGCAATTGTGGTTACTTTTCAGTGAAGTACATACAGAGCAATAACCAAGCTCTCAATCGCTTTCAGTAGTCACGTTGGGTTCTCTCTAAGAACACGCTACAATAAATGGCACTGCATGTCAAAAACATGGCGTCATTTTTCAACACAAAACAAATTAAACATTCTATATACCACGGCTCCCCCGAAGGGCCAGTTTTTTTTTTCGGGGAAAGGTGGCAACCCTAATTGGCGTGCTGACTTCTTTACCATCACCCGACACAAAAGATTCCAGCCGCATCAGCATTAGTATCACTGACCGACTACTTTGGTGAAATAACCAGCTCGTGGCTTCACTCACTATTGCTGCAGTGTGTTAATACATGACGTGATTGTCAGTGAAATTTTTGTTACTTAAATGTTCTGCAACGGTAAACCCAATGGTTATTGCAATGACTCCTCTGGCGGTGGTTCTTATAACTTCTAGAGCGGAAGCACCATATAGTAGTCCATTCTGTGGAAACGCATTGGTGGCATGAATATAATATGGTATTAAAAGAACGTATTGAGTGAATGTGGGTGTGCTCTGCCCTAGTGCCCCACTTGGCTGCAATGTTGTGTGGCTGTGACTGTGAGTACGTGTCAGCCTTACAAGCCCATTGATGACGACACAAGATGCGGCTGTGAAGACGGGCATGCGCCAACCCGTTAGGCCTAACCTATGATTTGAGGTCCAACGTAAACCAGTACTCGCACGTACATTGGCATACAATGGGTTTGACATTGCTTGGCATGTCATTAGTTGGCTAACATCAGCGGTTTGGCCAATAACGATGACAGCTTCCATCATAATCTCATGGCCAATTCACGTGGATTGTTGACGTCATAGATATGTCTGTGACGTCGACACATCCGCCCAACATGATTCCTCACATAGCCACTCAATGGTGTTGGTTGCTGTCAGATGATCACGGTTGATTCACCAATGCTCACGGACGGCGACATCAACACAGCCATGGCTCTATTTCAATACTCCCAATACTTTTCAATACGTGAAATTCAAGCTTCAGCATGTTTGCACGCCCTGCATGGTTGCTTCTGGTCAGCACATTTAGTCCATGAAGTTACAGAAGTAAAACATTGCTGTTGCGGTATTCGTTCATCAGACAAATGCTACAATCGGCAGTCATGAGTAATTTGCGTCAGACTAAACTGTAAGCGTAGAAAAATGATTCCAGAGCAACGTCTGTTTCGCTAAAACAATGTTTTTTTTTTTTTGCGTTTCGCGCTGTCCGCGTATAAAATTGTAGAAATAAAATGTACTTTCTTTTCTATGCTACATGGCTCAAATTATTACTAAATTACGTTTTTTTTATAAAAACGCAATTAAAACTCTGAAAGTTTTTTGGCTTTTCGGTTTCGTTTTCGCGAAAGGGCCACGTCGTGGATCGGCTACAATCTGGCAACATAGAAGCATTGTAAACATTTGTTGTTGCTCGATGGTTGCTCTGGTCCGAGTGTGAGGCGTGACGTTTTTTTAAAGTCGTTTCGCTTGTCCTTTCACTGCAACTGACACATTTTTCTGCCTCATAGAGCACTCCGCCACCACGCCGATGTTTGAAAGCACCTGATACCGAAGGTAAGCTGCCCGTTGTTCCGTAATACAAACCTCGTACAGCCGGCTGTGTCGGTCCGTCCCGCCGCGATGTTGGAGTCATTCTGGCTCGGGGAACTTCGGCTGCTCCGGCGCCTGTTGAAGCTGCGTCATCTTCCTGCAATTCCACTCAACGTCACTGGTAACTTTAGAAGGTGCGCTATGATTGGCTGTTGCCATGGCTATTTCAGTGTGCGCGTCGCTTGTGAAGTAAGCGATGCGATAAGCCGTACGTCCCGTCGCGATCAGTGGAGTACCAGTGACGGGCCGTCGTCGTTCGCGGCACAAAATGCCTCGCCATAAACGACCTCCGCCTCCGCCTCCGCCTCCTATTCCCCGCAGGTCTGTCGACATGCCGTACTACGTGAGTGACGTGAACCCGGACTACACGGCGGCCTTGGGCCTCTTCCAGCACCTCAACACCGAAGAACTGCAGAAGCTTCTCAACGACGATGGACGGGTCGACAGTATGGTTAAAGATCTACAGCAGGTGTGTGTTCGACAAAACGTGTTTCGTCGCTGTTCTCGCTGTTTTCCTTTCGCCGAGGTGGAGGAGCTGTCAACGCTGACGTTCATGCCTGTCAGCGGCAGTTCATTTGGGAAAAGCGGAAATTTTTTTGATGTGGAGACTTGAGGCTCTCTAAACACGTTGTTGCTCAGGATACAATTGAGCTGCCTCACAATGCAATCACTGCTGTCATTGTTCGCTCCCGATACTAGCGTGCCACGTAGTTCGGCTTTTTCACCTAAGTATGGAAACCACCCTACAAGGGTGTTAACTAGGCTAGAAACGGGTGTCGTGTGAAAACACGTGTTATAGCGCGGTAATGTCGGTACTCCATGCCCTTCTTAGCTTCTAAGACGCAAGCTTTTTCAACAGTTTCATCACCTGTGATTAGGCAAAGAACGGGGGAAGAACCGCGGTGGCTTAGCTTACGTCGCCTTATTATATGATTGCGCTTTCACACTGCATAGGAGGACAAGATTTAAAGCTTGTATTAAGTTTATCTTTTAATAGGTAAAATTGCACGCTTTCTGTAAAGCTGCTTTTTTTTGTGTTTCTGTTACTGCCTGTAAACACACTGTAGGGGCAGTCACTCAAAAATGTACAGATTAAAAATTCGCACATTTTTCAGCCTCATTCCTCTCTTTCTGTGGCTGTGTGGTGTTTTTTATGCAATAAGCACAGCGAGAAGCTCACTTGGTGATAAAAAGAAGGGGCTCACACAATATCGGCAACGGCATATTTAGAGCTAAAGTTGATGAATAGAGCAGTACTTCAGCCAGTGTGAACACTATGACATGCTGGATTTAAGATAATAGGTTGAGCACAAGTTTGTACTGGCTGCATGGAGGCTACAAGAGGAAAAAAAAATCAATATCTGAAGGGAGCTCTGTGTTGCACGAAGGCTCTTTCTGCATCTGTCAAAGTGCACAACGTTGCATCACTCCAGTACAAACTCCAGAAACACTCGCTTGTTTGCTTTCAAACTTCACCCCTGTACTGTTTATGGCCTGTATTTTTTCTTACACAAAGTTATGGGAGAATTCTTGTACTTGGTTTGGCTGCAATAAATGAAACTCCTTTGTTCCATGAAAAAAGGAAAGGCGAAATGATATATGCAGGCACTGCTTGTCATTTTGTGTTTTACTTGTTTCTTTAGGGACTGTAACTTTTACCTCTTGTATTTAGACAAGACAGGCGACTGGATGACAATCTGTTCGTGATAACGCAATGCATTGAAATTGCGAAAGCACAGAATAGACCACTATGGATTACGTTTTTGGACATTAAAGGTGCATATGACAACGTATACAGAGAACGGCTGTGGAGAATGCTGAAACTCCAGGGATTAGATGACGAGTTAGTACAGTTCCTTATAGCAATCTATAAAGACAATAGAGTGCACCTTACTTGGGAAGGACAGAAATGCGCCCAGCAGGTCAGCATCCATCGGGGACTGAAACAGGGATGCCCTTTGAGCCCAATACTGTTCATGCTTTACGTGGCAGGGTTAGAAAAGAAACTGGAAGAAAGTCAAGTAGGGTTTAGCCTAACCCATATGCTGCAAGGCGAAGTGGTACAACAGCATATTCCGGGAATGTTATACGCAGATGACATTGTTCTTTTAGCTGATAACCAAACCGATATGCAGCGGCTAATAAATATTTGCGGCCAGGAAGCCACTGACCTCGGGTTAAATTTCAGTGCAGAAAAATCAGGAATAATGGTTTTCAATGACGCTACCACCGACGTAGTGTCTATCCAGCAAGGCGAATTACCTAGAGTGAAGGAATATAAATATTTGGGAGTGTGGATAAACGAAGGGGATAACTACTTAAGTACTCACGAGGAGCAACTTAAGGTGAAGGGAAAGCGAAACACAGCTATAATAAAGCATAGAGCTCTGTGGGGGTATAACAAATATGAAGTAGTAAGAGGAATGTGGAAAGGAGTAATGGTTCCGGGTCTCACGTTTGCGAATGCTGTACTCTGCTTAAAATCAGACGTTCTATCAGGCCTTGAAGTAAACAAGAGAACGGTAGGACGTTTGTCCTTAGGCGCGCATGGAAAAACAACTAACGAAGCAGTTCAGGGAGATATGGGCTGGGCGTCGTTTGAAGTTAGAGAAGCTCGGAATAAAATATGCTTTGAGATGAGGTTGAGGGCCATGGATCAACGAAGGTGGGCAGCTAAGGTTTTTAGGTACCTATACTTGAAAAGCGTGGACACGCAGTGGTTAAGAAAGACGAGAAGGCTAACGATGAAATACGGAAAGAACAGTGGGGAATCCAAAACAGCCAAGGTAACCAAAAAAGAGGCAAGGCAGATTGAAACGAATAAATGGAGGGACAAAATGGAGGCTAAAACGTCGTTAGAGATGTACAGGGCTGAGAAGATGAACATCAGAAGGGAAAATTTCTACGATAATTCCCAGGTCAGTGCTTTGCTTTTTGAGGCTAGAGCAGGTTGCCTGCAAACTAAGAGTTTTGTGAGGAAGTATTCACAAAATGATGGGGTATGTGTGGTCTGCGGAAAAGAAACAAACTATCTGGCACATAGTGTTAGAATGTGAGGGTATCCATCCAAATCTACATGAAGGGAATATTGGGCTTTCAGAAGCCCTAGGATTTAAGGGTATCAGAGAGGAAGTTAACTTCAAGGCTGTCGAGGGGACGAAAAGAAGATTAGAATGCTGGTGGACGAAAAGCAGAGAGGGGAATATTGCCTAGGACAGTTACCACCTGTAACAGGGAAAAGAAAGTATTTTGACCAAGGGTGTAAAACATGGTCATATTAGTCCTTTTTGGTAGACATGTCATCACCCCGCTTCAAAGGGGAAACCAATAGGAATCATCATCATCATCACGAAGCAGACAGCTCTACAGTGAGTTCTGTTCAAGAAATACTTCCTTAGCGGCATTGTCAGTCACAGTGGGATTTTGTACAAAATGAGAGAGAGAACAACATCTTTATTGGCCGGCTAGAAGTTAATCAGGGGTACCAGCCTCCTGAAGGGCAGTGTATTAAAGGAGCCATGAAGGCAAAATACAAGTTTGTGTTATTCGAAAGATTTTGTGTTTTATAGTGCCCCCAGCGCTTCTCCTAATGCAAACAATGCTTTATTCACTGAGAAATTAATTTAAGTTAAAATTTTGATTTTCCCGCTAAATTGTGTGTTTTCGTGGTCTGCAATGACATCACATGAACCGACCGCTCTGCAGCCTAGGGTCCCTTGATTCACGCGTCCGCTGTACAGGGTGGAGACATGTATATGCTGGCGCCGCCATTTTGGGTCACTCGCTCGCTGACAAAGCAAGTCATTGTATCAAAACCGCGCTAAAATTATTGCCACAACGTGGTTAACTGCCGAAGTTTGAATCATCTTATCTGTTTTGCGTTGCTGGGTCTCGTGGGAAACGAAAAGAACAACGCGTTGAGCACGTTACCCAATTGCAGCGGCACGGGACCATTCAAAGGGTGTCTCCACCCTGTACGGCGGCGCTGGCATTGAGGTACTCGCGCGATTGTTTACATTACTGAACCTAGATGGCGCCACCATACCGTGGCAAGCCGTTTTATTACTTTGGTTTGTTTTTGACCGTATTTAAACCTGGCTTGTTTTTATTCTGGGAGAAAATCGCTTCGTGAAACATAGTGCTCGCTCGACAAATATGGTCACGTAAGACACCGTTGCATCAATCAATAGGCTAGTGTTGTCTGAGACAACCCCAAAGTCCCGCAGATCTGTGCAGCTAAACAAGCATAGTGCGCGCAGTAGCAACAGCAGGACGCATCGGTTCTTCTATGTTTACGTGTGCTGTCGTAAATTCCACTGTATGTCCCACCATTCTTACGGCTTTAAAAAGAACGTGCCCTAAATTTAAGCGCAAATAGCTCGTTCGGCAAGCTTATAACCTCTGCGTAATTTGCGTTGCGTTTGCTTTTGCCGCCCTCCGCCAATTGCAGAGCTGTCTGGTATGACATCATAGGTTCTGTTGCGGGAAATGAGCTAGTGGATCACATGGCCATTCCCTTTTTTCTTAATTATGTAGCTTATTTGAGCAAAGTTTACGTTAAAAGTAGTGTCAGTATGATTCTAACGAGGAAATCTTTTGAATAAACCAAACTTGTATTTTCTCTTCATGGCTCCTTTAATGAAGAACAATATGGAATAATAGTTAGGTATGTAAAGTAGAATATATTCACGAAGAACAATATGAGATCATATAGTTGGATATGTAAAGCGGAATATATTAACGAAGAACAATATGAAATCATATAGTTTGGCATGTAAAGTGGAATATAAGGTAGAAAATAAGATGATATAGTTAGCATGCAGTTCAATTGTACAATCACTTTGAGATAGGAGAAATTGCAGCTCATTGTGGATCAATTGTACAATCACTTTGAGATAGGAGAAATTGCAGCTCATTGTGGATTTTTTTAATTGACAAATTCGCTCTAGAGATGAAATTTACTCTTTTAGTGTCTGTGGCCGATAATTCTGGCAGACATGATATAACCAAAAGCACGTTACCTGCTCGAACAGCTTTGTCTACTAATTATTATGCTTGAAATAGAACTAAGATTTTCAACCACATGCAATTTGTGAATAAGGTAATCCGCATAGGCAACCACTCTGGTGCAACCACTCACAGATATAACCCCCGGATATCACACCCTTCATGCCGTTTTTAGATTGCTTTAAATTTTCATTTTTTCCTTACACAGCAGAACTACGGAATGACATAGATATTTCATTGCAACGCTTACCTTGCTTACCTACAAGATATTCTTGAAGGAACTACCTACCAAGTGTGCTGCTAGTTTTGTTCGTATTGATCTTGTATACCCACTCCTGCAGTGTCTTTAACTGTGAGGCAACAGTAATTGCAAATATTGTCACGAAGCCAAAGACGACGCAATTGTCCAAGAAAAACAAGGTTATTAGAGTGAACTCGTGCTCCCTTAGCAACTCAAAGAAGACACAGGCCGCGAAGCAGCAGTCAACAGTGACGTGCGCAAGCGAGCGTCCTCGCGCTGTTCTAGGCAAGGGGTGCACGAGCGCTGCGAAGGTGGGAAATTCAAATTGCATTGGACAAGCCTTCGTTCCATTCATCAAGAGAGGAGCGAGACAGGGCGGCGAAGAGTGTGATGGGTGGTAGCAGTGAGCAGATAACGGCGCCACAGCCCATTATGGCAAATGACTGCTCTGCACTGCCGACAGCTTTCACGTTGAGTGGAACACCTTCTTTTTTCTTCATCACTTTGCGTTTGGGATGCTCATTTGTGCAATGTGACGTGTGAAATTTTATTGGTGCAGTGATATAACGCTGCCACCACAAGAAAGACCAACCCACTAACATTTTTAGTAATACTAAACAGCGGGACCTCATTACTGTTTCTTCTCGAGGAGGCAAAAATATTATGTGCGGTATGTTTTATGCTTAATTAACTGGTTCAAAACAACATTTAGGATGCCGACTGGCATTTGATTCTACATGAATGTCCTTTGTCCCATATAAACAGCCTAAAGTGTTATGTTCTAATGAGGTTTCAGCGAATCTTTTTCATTTGTTGGATTTACTTTATTCCTGGCAGGCCAGCGCTCATTTTATGTTGGAGCTGGAATTACTGTTTGAGCAAAAACTGCCACTGTTGCTTTTATTTTTTTTTTTAGGTAAACTTAGGGTTAGATGCTCATTCATGTTCATCAAATTTTTGCAGTCACATTTTATTATCTAGTGCACCTACCGTGTCACTATTTTCAACATTCAGTAGAAGGGCTACTGAACGCAGGGAGAGAAATACAATGACTAACTTTTTTGTTGCATTTTATGAGGCTCATGCGCCGTTGTCATATAAACCTGTTGTTTTGTAGAAATACTCGCAAAGGTCAGGATTAGAGCTTCACATAGTTGATCGGAATTTCAACCCACTTGATTGTAAAACCTTGATGGATTTATGATTTCTCTTTAACTGATTGTGCTCACCAGCAGAAATGAAAAGAAGATTTTAGAACCCAAGTAATTTTTTCATATGACAGTTTACTTGCACTTTGCACCATTGCAAGTTGAATTTGCAACCACTTCAAACATTCCTGAAGAATTAGGTTGCTGAGACAATGATGGTTCTTCACATTCTCACATTCTCTGACGTATGTACTAAATAAGCCATTGCATTTTTGTGACTTAGCACCATAAGAAAGAGAGGACAAAGGTCACATGCCATTTCAAGATTAGTTGCCAGTGTTCGCTTACCAAGCACTGAGAGGTTTTGTCTGGGGATGTGTGTTAACGCATTTTCTTGAAGTTGTCTAATATATCATTGTCAAAAAAAAAAGACACCGACGTCTTTCTCTTTTATTGCTACACCATAGGCTTCCAGTTTCTATCATGAAGTTCCTTGGGCGTGCTGCCAATTTGGTGTAATGATGCAAGCTTGGTTACTTGAATGTGGACTTAGTTTCATGTGATGAAAAGAATTTTAGCAGGAAGCACTCTGTACATTTGGGCGTGTCATCTCAACTGATTAGCTGGTAGAAACAATTGGTCATCATTATGGCATTGATAAACTGGAATCTTAATTGATCAGTTACCAGTGCTAGTCAAAATAGGTTGAAGCATCAGACCCGCTTTTGACTCAAGGCAGAACAGGAGTCATTTCCTACCCGCTGCGGTGGCTCAGTGGCTAAGGCGTTCTGCTGCTGAGCACAAGGTTGCGGGTTCGATTCCCATCCACGGCAGCCCCTTTTCTGATTTAGGCGGAAAGCAAAAACGCCCGTGTGTTCGATATTTCGGCGCACGTTAAAGATCCCCAGGTGGTCAAAATTAATCCGGAGCCTTCCGCTATGACGCGCCTCATTGCCTGCGCTGCATCGACGTGTTAAACCGTACAATCAATCAATCAAAGGAGCGATTTCCTACAGAAAAAGAACTAAGAGCCCAGAGAGATATTTTAAAAAATTTAAGCACCCTTGCCTAGTGTTTCAAAAGGGTTTAAACATTGATATATGAGCTGGAACACGTTTTCCCCGGCCGATTCAGCTCTCCGCAGGCATTGGTAGCCCCACATGATTGTTGGGCATAGTGTCCATCGCATAAAAAGCGGATTTGATTTTCATTAAGTATTTGATTTTTGCGGAAACCACAAGCCACACCAAACCGAATGCATGTGCTGTGAGACTCGGGAGTGAAATTGCTTTCAATTGCTGAGAGTTGAGACATTATATATTGGTGCCTTTGCTCAGAGCAGATTACTAGAGTGCAGCCCACTTCCTATCTAGCTGAGGGGAGTTATGTTCGCATCAAAACCTTGCAACCACTCGTTACAGATTGTCAAAGGGAGGGTGGTGCACTTCCTATGCTGTTTGCGTTTCGCGTGCTCCTCATAGCACGAGGGGCTGTGGGGTCTGCCCATAGGTCAGCAGGCTCACTCACGAGTGCGCTCACACAACCCTCCCTCACCCCTCATGAGTGAGTGGTGAGTGAGCCTCACCATCACTTTGGACTGGCGTGTGTGAATGCGAATGAGTGCGAGCCCCACGCGCAGTGAGCCCCGCTCACTACTCGCGAGTGCGGCGCCACTCGCAGTGAGCCCTACTCGCCACTCGGAAGTGCGAGAGCAACTCGTGAAGAGCCCCGCTCACCACTTGCGAGTGCACTCACACTACTCGCGCCATTTGCAGGGCTTACCGCGGTGAGCACCACTATTGCGCTTGTACTTGCTGTTGGCTATTCATCGCAGGGGCCGCTCGCTGTGATGGTTGTTAATGGCAGGATTGCATTTAGCCTTGGAAATATGTTGTCACTGAGCTCCTGCTATGGGGCACCCTAGAGTTAATTCTCTGGTGGCGTGTTGATCTAGGAATATGATTTGGATGGCCTTCTGATGCTGTAATGCACTAAATGTTCGGTACCATGACTCATGGAAAGTAGGCTGCACACACTCGCGTGCGAGGGGAGACGACGAGGGGTGAGCGCGAGTCAGTGCAAGTGGGGACGGTGAATGGTGAGCGTGAGTGATAGCAAGTGGTGAGCGGGAGCACAAGTGAGCGTGAGTGGTCACGGCGAGTGGTGAGCGTGAGCGGGTGCAAGTGGTGGAGGGCGCATAGTGAGTGCGACGGGTGAGTGTGAGTGAGTGGCGCCCAGTTTTGGCGAGGTATGAGTCTGACACTACGTCGTGTGTGTGTCCCCTTGTGCAGGTGAAGAATGCGGAGAACGAGCGCGAGATGCTGCTGGCGAGCAACAAGAGCCTGGCCGACTTCAACCTCTCCCGGGAGCCCCGGCTCAGGGAGCTGAGGCAGCAGCTGCGCGAGCTCTACGAGCAGGCCTCCGAGCTCATGGCCGAGGCCGAGCAGAACAAGACCACCCTCGGTGCGTGCTGCCCGTCTCGCTCCCTCACTCCCACCCTTTCTCGGGGGGTGCTGGCAGATTCCGCCTCGAAAGAGGGAAGGGAACAGCCTCCTTGTAGTACAGTCGAACGTCATTGTAACGAAGTAGTATCGGTACAGCAAATTAGGTCGTTATAACCGATATTCATTTTAACAGCAGAGGTAGAAATCTGCTATAACGAATTGACAATCTGGCTTGCGCAAAAATACTTGATACAAAAATGCATTTTTTTAAGGTTTCGAACCAGTAAACAAGGTAGCCCTTACCTTTCTCCTTGCTGCATTTCGAGCTCTATGAACCAGAACATAAGTAGGTGAAATTACGACAGAACTTGACAAAACAGGCCCACGTCCTTATTTATTTGATGAAGGATGCGATCTTCATCTGGTGGCTACTCACAGCACTGAGCAGGATGGAGTTTTCCGCAGTGTTCGCGAACAAAAGGGCCAGGGCCTTTATACTTCTCCTGATTTGGACGACAGAGGGTTTTTCCCGAGTAGCTTCTCGGCCTCCTGGTCAAATATTTCTTCGTTACCTATATCCGATATCGCGGGTGGCTCGCACGGTTTCAGTTTCGTCATAAAAGAATAAGTGTCATTGAAATGAAGCGTGGCCAACCAAAGTTCGTATTTAGTTCACTATAGCCGATAATTCGCTATGTCAGTGTTCATTATAACGAGGTTCAACTGTGTCTCTTGTCTCCTCACCTCTCCTGATTAGTGGTCTCAAAATGAGTCTCACAGGAAAGCCATGCTGTGTCGGCGAAGTGTTGATCAGACGTGAAAATTCAGCATCTTTGCAGCAAACCTTGGCAAATCAGTTGGGACTGGTAGTGTTGCCTGTTATTTTTGTTCAGAGAAATGTATGGCCTCAGCCTTAAAACTTCAAACTCAGAAATGCAGTGTGGGAGGTAGGGCTGTTTCAATGGTCAAGTTAAAGGCTTGCCACCGAAACTAATAAAGTCGGGCATGGAATATGTCTCAGTGGGCGCACGTGTAAGAAAAGGCTGTTGTTTTTGTCTTCTGTAGTAATTTGTTCTCTTTTACAAAATTTCGGTTGTGACAAAATGATAAGTTCATTGTTGGTCGTTCCTGTCACCTGAGAGCTGCTGCGGACATCTCTATTTGGAGGCAGTTTCATGGCAGCCCACAGTTTGTATGCTTTATCTGGGAGGCACATTTATGTTTTTATGTGGATTCATGTGCATAGTCATGTTGTTGGAGTAGTGGCTGTGTGTCAAAGTGCTTGCCTGCGGTATTAAAGATACCACCAAGAGAAAATATGTTTGGCATATTCGAAGGATTGCCATGCTAGGATAAAATTATACTGGTTTCAGCACAAATTTCAAAAAATTAACCTAGATAGAGGAACAACAGATTCCATAGTGGCCTCTGACAAAAGCACTTGTGTTGGTGCTTGGTTGCACTGCTTGAATGTTAGCATGGAGCGAACACACTGATTACTATGTTTTTGGTACCTCACAAATGACATCACTGTGGATGTTGTGTAGCAGAACCATTTAAGTTGTCGATGTAAGTAATCTTGTGTGCGTGTGTGTGTGTGTGTAAAAGCAGTGTTTTTCAGTGCGAGAATGCAGTTAAGCCAGTTATCAAAGGATGGTTCTTTCAAGTAAAATAAGGATAAACAGTGTAACATGGTCCCTTTAAGAAGTACTGTACGTGGTCCTCTCATTCATTGCTTGTGGTAATAGAAGATGAAATGTGGTAGAAGGAGAAGGGGAAATACCCAAAAATTGCAGCAAATTCAGTTACAGTTCATGGAATGGGCTAGCCTTCGGCAATAAATTGGAAACTGCTGGAGGTGTTGCAAAAAAGAGCATCGCACCAAATTCCACGGTGGGCTATCGTTTGGGGATGGGGCACCTTTCAGCATTTGGCAGTAACTAATTGTGATCGTGGCTGTTTTTCGTCGCTAACTCAGGAACTAACGGAATTAATTCTCAACGAAACAATGTGCTTTCTGCTTGGTGTCCCAATTGAAGAGCAGTGTGTTGAAACAGAATTTGCTTTGTGAGCCTATGGGTGTAAACGTCTTGCATTTACAATCGATTTGAACTAGTAAAAGCAGTGGCAGAATGGAAGACGATATTTTTTCTTTGGTTTCAGAAGTGCGTTTTAGTGATGGTGCCTTACGTTCATGCCTTTCAGACTCCCTAGGCGGACAGTCATCCCTTGAGACGACGTTGGCCCTGCTTCAAACCTCAGCAGCCCAGGCAGACGAAGAATCTGAAGTAAGGCAATTTTTGGTGCTGTTGTTGGACACAGCAACGCCAGAAGTGTAGCTAGTTGGTTTTTGCATCTTCAGGGATCCACACTGTTTAATTCAGCACGCAATTTTAAAAAATGGGCTATGGGAGTACAAAAGTGGGACATATATTTGGGGTTTTGAAACTGGGGAGTGCCATACAGATCATCTCTGAGTGTACTGAAAGATTGAGTTCAGCCACTGAAATTGCTCAATTTTTCGAGGGTGGACTTTGCCATGGGAGGAGTAGCCCTTTGTAGAGCATTACAAACTCTAGTGTGAACACCTTTTCTTTGGTCATTGCCTTCAATGCTCAGAAAAAATCAGTGTAGCCTTGTGCTTTGAAGAAAACGGCGGTGCTGTACCCTAATTTTATGTCTGTCTTGTGTAAGTGTGGATTCATAAAAGGCTGTCATGTGACAGGGCTTGTTTTAACAGCTACTGCTTCATACAACTACAGTTAGACCTTATTATAACGAGTCTCGCTATAGCGAAATAATGGATATAACAGGCAAATCGTAATTCCCCTTAAATTTTATACTTGAAACCAGTGTATTTGAAAGCTTGTTTTAGGGGTAAAATTTGCTCGTTACCGGATATAACGAACACATTTCTTTAGGAGATAAAATTTTTAGCCAATTTTACGACTGCGCAATGCGGATTTGAGACAGTGCGCAACGAGAGAACTGTATTTAGCTGTTCAAAACTCCCGCCATGCATCCTACAACAACACGTGCAAAGCTGGACGGTGCACCAATGCATCTGCGACTGTTGTCACTCGCCAATGTGCGCCGTGGCCCACGGGAGCCATGTTGCTAAAGTTGTATGCGTGTCTTCAGCCTTATCTTTTATCATGCTGCGCGTGCTGATCAAGCAGCATGAATGCTAGACAAGAAGGCGGCTATGACAAAAGCAGTCTCATCAGGCACAAAGCTGAGCGAGCCATCGTTTGAATAAGAAAGATGCATTGATGGACAGTTACAGACTTCTTTGCAGCAAGGTCTGTTTGAAATGAGCGTTGCGTATTTTGAACTGCAATAAAGCACGGGCATGACCTTTCCTTTTTATCTCCAGATTGTGTACCGCCATGCGGCGAGATCCAGTTTCAACCGCTATTTGTTTTAAATAAGTACAGTGCACAACATTTGCAGTAAATACCTGCTGCAGCTATAACGAGATATTGCTTATAATGAGTAAATTGCGGCACCCCTTCAAATTTTGTTGTAATGAGGTTTAGCTGTATGAAGATTTTTTCAAAGGCCATGTGTGCGTGTCAGTATAAATTAAGTTGCCATCTGACTTGAATCTGTTTTTTTTGTTGTTGTTGGTGGTGTTTTCCCCCAATGCAGTAACGCGTGCTCTGCTTAGTCTTCCATATTTTGTTAAGGCACCAGGTTGGGAGTGGTCACAGTGCCTAACCCCGCTTTACTTTACCCCGCACCTCCACCAGTGTTGCGTCCTGTCAAACAGGGGCGCAGAGAAGTTGTCTTGGCGAAGACGCAGGGGCAAAGTATTTATTAGGCAAGGTGCCTAACTTGCCAGAGGAAACACACAAAGAGCACCGGTTGGTGGCTAGCAAAAATGGCGACCAAGAACCGAGCACACGAGCCGCTAGCTAACGCGCTCCTTCGTCGTCCTCTGCTGTGCCCATCACACGGCACGTACCCACGCGGGGGATTAGCATGTCTGTCCTACTTAATGCTCTCATGAGTCTCATCCCACAGATTGGCACGTGACAATATGTAACATTAATATCCTCACCATGCAGTGTAGTTTCAAGCAGTTTTAGTTGCATGAGCTTGCTCAAAACAGCTGTTGGTGACATTCTGTTGCTTGTAAACATTGTGCATTGATACAGCCAAAGAGAACAATTTACAAAATATCCTCAAATGAGGCATAAAAAGCTCTCTCTGCTAAATGTAGGCAGTGGTACAGCAGTGTGTAGAGTGGCAGGTTTCCCTTAACACAAACTCCCTTAAATAGCGAATAACGCTGGTGTACGCAGGGGTGGCAGCTTTCTAGCCTAATTCTGCGACAGATCAAACATGCAGGTCCACTTGTAGTTCTTGTCCACCCAGAGGCATCAGTAAGCACCCAATGCTCGTACTTCACACAAATGCTCTTCAGGTGACTGCACAGCCCACCATTTCAATAAACAGGAAACAAAAGACTGACCAGCCCTGCACTGCTTCACGCTTCCTCGCAGAAGATTGCCTTGAGCTTCCTGGACGGCGACCGGACGGTGGAGTCGTTCCTGGAGGAGTTTGTGGAGGCGCGCAAGCTGGCACACCTCCGGCGGATCAAGGTGGACAAGATGACCGAGCTCCTGACCCGCCGGATGCCCAGGCCCATGGGGGGTGCCGCACCCCCGCCCAGCCGGCCCGCCCCGCCCGCGCCCGGGGGCCCATACCACCCGCCGATGCCGCCCATCGGGGCTGCGCCCATTCCCCCGTACCCGACCACACACTACCCGATGCCTATGCCCTATATGTGAGCCTTGCAGTGTGTTTGGCCGCAGGAGTGGGAGGAGGGAGGGTGGTATTGTGCCCCCTCCATCCCCTTAAAACTTTGTTGTGTTCACACCGTAGAAACGGGTTGCGACGATGGAGCGGTGTGCTGCTTCAGGTTATCTCACGCACATAACTCAAGTTTTACCAGCTAGCCAGCTATCCTAGTGGGGCGTGAAGTTGGATGCTTCTTTTTAAATTTTACTTGCCCAGAATTTGTGTACTAACTGTGCCCCTTGCCTTTGGCTTGAAAAGCATTGAAAGGAAGGGTATACGTAGGTGCTTGGTCACGATGTTATTTGCTGCACATGTGTTTAGCACTTTTTATTTGCTTGTGTTTCTCTCTCTCTCTTTTTTTTTTTTTTTTTTTTTGTGGCAAAAGTTGAGGAATGTAGGTTGTTGAGTACATGCTTCTGAATGCGCGTGATCGGGTTAGTTTGGTCCCAGGATGTTTTGTGACAAGCTTGCGACCGACACGTTTCCTTGTGAAATAGTGTTTGAATTAAGATGAAGATTTAGCGATCTTCCTGTTAGTTTAGCCAGTGAAATTGTGCCGATTTTAAGCGCCAAGGTTTTGTTCAAAGTTGTTGCTCTGCGTTACATGAACTGCACAGTTTTTCTGTCTTTGGCTGACTCCATTGCATGTTTAAGTTCGACTGTGTTTAAAGCCAAAACCCTTGCATGGTGAAGTTCTAGGAAGCGCTCCCAAATGGGCATACTGTTTGTTTGTGTGGCCATGGGGAAGTTTGGTGCAGATATGATTTCGCTAGGTAGATTATTTTTAATATTCCGGATCGTCGAATGCTGACATGTCTGAAAATGTGTGAAGGTGAGCCTAATTTATTTGCATGAAGTACAAATGTGCCAAGTGCACTGGCGTGAGAATGTTGCCGCAACATTTCCTGCGCATCGTTGACAGTGAACTGTACTACGCACAAAGGTTACACTTTTTTTTTCCACTATTGGTTGAGAATGTTTAAAACAAAGCAGCCACAAAGGTATCAGACTCTCTTTTTCATACTTTTGGGAACAGGGCAGGTGCATTTGTTGTCTCCAGGAATTTTGTGGCTTTTTATCTTCGTGAAGATAGCAAAGCGCCCGCACTTTGCCAGGTTGCATTGTCGAGACTGAACGCAGCCCATGGGACTTCCAGAAAAGTAACGCGTGCTTTCACCTTGCCCGAAGAAAAGAAATTGGGGAGTAGAAATCGTGGCTCCGGAGTCATATGTTGCCACAACCAAGCAATGCTTCAGGAATAACCCCGTATGGCATTATCACTTTGATTTCTTTTATCGAAAAAAGTATGGTTCATTCATGACCGTGTGGGGTAGCTTTTAGCCCTGCATCTTGTTCTATGATGGCCAAATAGGGAATCGGAGGGTTGCGTTTTTGCACTTCTGGCTTCGTTGTGCCACTTGTGAACTTGGCTTTCATTGTATGTTACTGCAGCGAAGCTCATCTCCTTGCTAATGCACAAACTTTGTGTTTGCTTTTTGATCTTGCAAGTTGGAGAATGGAAGACTGTGCCATTTTATTGCCCATTCTACTCTTTACGATCTTAAAGCGTTAGTGTCACACAACTACTGAATGATTGCGCTACTTGATTCAGTATTTTTCTTCCCCTTGTTCTGACAGAAAATAACTTTGGGTAGGAAGCAGCCAATAAAGTCCGTATGCCTTTCATTGTTTCCAATATGCGCTCTGTGTATTTATTTCGGCAGTTTGTATGTCTGTGGTGGGACCTGTTACGGCAGGTTCTGCTGAATCTTCTTTATCTGTTTGCTGTATGAGAAATGCTGCAGCTATTGCAGTTGCATGTCACCATTGGAATAGAAGCAAAAGTGAAGCTGTTCACGATCGCCACGACATTTTATTGTGAAGTTCAGTGATGAGTTACCATGAGAAAAGTTGAAGTGGTTGAGGCACAGAAAGCTCTTTCACTCTAGTGCCAACTATGAAGTTGAAGATAATCGCAGAGAAAGGGCTTCGTTGAGATACAGGTAGGTGTCGTTGGTTTATCATATGAGTTGTCATCACAGTTTGGAAAGATGGGCAAAAAATATGGTTGATCCTTCTTTCATAGGAATTGGTGAAACACGAAAGTGAAATGTGCGCTCACAGGAGCATTTAAATGTTCACTGTGCATCGATATGAACTTGCACCTCACCATTCATATTTCGTCTGCATGGCACCGTTAGACGCATCAGCATTAGACACTGGATTACACGTGCAGGAGCATTGCGTAAATCCGATTGAAACCCCAGGCACTTGCAAACCATGCGAACGAAACTGAACGGGTTGTCAGTGAATCGTTTGGCGAAGTCACGGTCGGCTACATCGATTTTGATTTTGATTGTGGGGTTTAACGCGCCGACGCAACTCAGGCGATGAGGTGCGCCGTAGTGGAGGGCTCCGGATTGATTTTGACCACCTGGGTATCTTTGTCGTGCGCCGAAATCTCGTACACACAGGTGTTTTTGCTTTTCGCCTCCATCAGAAAAGCGGCCGCCGCGGCCGGGAATCGAACCCGCGACCTTGTGCTCGGCAGCGCAACGCCTTAGCCACTGAGCCACCGCGGCGGGTCACGGTCGGCTACATCGAAAGGAGTATGATTTGCTGGTCGGTAGCCGTCTTGTGGGTGTGCTTGGCGAGCAACGTCCTGCTGGCGGGTCGCTTCGGCAAAGGTGCGCCCACATTGGTCCTGCTCGATGGCATGTACGCCAGACCCTTGTGTTGCGACGAGCTCAGCTTGCGGAATGCGGCGGCGGGGTTCCACAAGCTCAGCGGCATTCCACATAGGCGGCGGACGGATAAATACAGCAGCTTTCGCTGCTATACACCGCCCCATCGAGGCGCCAACTATCGGTGCTCATTAGCGTCATGCCGCACTACTTCGCTTCACCGCTCCTAGACGGCAGCAGGATCTGAATGTAGAAGTTGGAGGGAAGGACATAAGCGCGTTCGTACAGCTATCCAGGCATGACTTCATGGCTGAGTTGGCAGAGTGTTCCAAACCTCCCATTGAGGCCAGACTGATCATGGGCACCGTTGCGCCAATGAAACTTTTTCTGGTGTCATTTCCGTGAAGGATATGACGTGGGTGAGGTTTGTGTACCCCGGCATAATAAATTTTGCGTTAAAAAAGCAGCTAGCGTGGAAGGTGTACGTGTATTAAATCCTAAATTGCGAGAATGTAAGAACATGCGGGAGAAAACAAATCTAGCGTGGTAGCAGGCAAGTCGCGGAAGAAAGGGAATAAGATTTGCTCCAAATTTTTGTGAGTATTGGGAAGTAAAAGTTAACAAGAAGTTCACAGCTGGTTTCTCCAACGGTCACAGTGCATTTGCAGTCTCAATAAACTCTTTGAAAACGTACAAGTTGGTTAAAGTGTATTGGAATTTTCATTTGTGTTATATGTGTGGATTGACAGCATGCCATTTCCAAATTGCATTTTGGGAATCATTTGTTTTTTTGGCAACTGACATCTGAGGAGAGTGATTTTCTGGCCCAGGGTTTGCTTAAATTCATTCTCCAACTGAACGTGTGGAGAATAAATGAATGCTGTCCATTCAGGGCATCCTACAGAGAGAATGGACATTCTCTAAGTTTCTAACAGAGAATGGACGTTGTCACCATGACCAAGCAAACCAGGGGGGAGTTATCGCGTTCACATGACAAGAGAAAATAGCACGTGCTGTCTGAGAAATTCAATTGAAGGTTCCCGCCACCATTTCAATGCTTTGAAAAAGTAGGGAACCTTTTTTAAGGTGAAAATGAGTGAGCAAAGCTGCTGCATGAACTAGTGCTTTGCTTTTTGTGAGCGTTTTCGGTTGTCACTTGCTTCCTTGTGCTGTTATTAAAGGTCATTTAGCAACACCTGGCTTTGCGCTAGATCATGCCTGAAGGCAGCTGCCTCTGCGTATAAAAATGCACTTGTGAAAACAAATTGCGGTTTTAGTGGTAGAAGCTGTACCACACATTTTGAAGGAGGAACAATGGTGATGTGGAGTAGCTACTGAAGTTTTTGAAGCAGATGTCAAAACATTAATATGCCGCAAGAACGATGATAATCTGGAGTAGCTACAGGAGGTTCTGGAGCAATTGTCAATACGTGATATGCCACCGTAAGGTGAGAACATCGCTGATGTAATTCAGCGAGGTTGCTTGTCTGCCTGTCCACTCAATAGCTGCTCTGGCATCACTGATGTAATCCATTGAGGTTGCTTGTCTGCCTGTCCACTCAATAACTACGGTAGACCTGCATTAGCTGCGGCAGTTGGATTCAAAATTGGGGAAAAGCAACTTATCACCTTCCATCGTAGCTGTGAGGTACCACCTAACTGCAACCCCAATTTTTGTGCATCTTACGTAAGTGCACCTTGAAAGCAAAACACAAAAAGGTCGCCCCTTTCCCATGCATTTTCTGGTACCAATCAAATTCAATTGTGTGCGTTTTCGTATGGTAGTCTAACCACATGGCAAATTTTTTTTGTTCACTTCGGTATAAATGCATTGCTTTCTCCACTGTACTTTCTCTTTTACTTGCACATTTTCAACAAATATGTGGGCATACGAGCTTGCGGTACAGAAAATTCACAAGGAACCTGCAGGAATAGTGGTAAAACGAATTACTCGTGTTATAAAAACAATGTCGTGTTTACCGATGTTTCGGCTGTTGAACTGGTTGTCACTCCGGTAAAGGTGGGTCAGATAAGCATAACAGTGGTGAACAATGTAATTGTCTTTGTTAACACATTACTTCAGTGAAGGCTGATTCACCAGCCGAAACGAAAGTAAACGTTGTTTTAGTTGTTTCATTGCATTCACACATATAGAGGTTCACCCACCAGCCAGGATGTCAATTAACTCCATTTTTTCTACACCAGTCAGTCCTCTTCTCGTGCGTGTGGCATTCTAAAGCTCAAACGTAATAAATTCTTTGCAGGCGATATTTAGCACACCAGAGAACTGCACCGATGAAGCGTGGGTAATGCTTTGACATTCTCAGTCCTGGAGCCAGTAAAGGAAAGGTGGGCTGGAAATAGTTGGCTGAGCAACAATTCTTTGATATTATTAATCTTTGACAAGAGTCCTTCCTTGCTAGAGGGAAAACCCGCTGCCACTGCAGCATGTGTCCTTCACGAATCGCCTACTCTGCCATTAGGCTTCATATTTGCCACATACAAAAGGGCACCCAGGTACCAGTCCTGGGTCATCGGAGGACTGCCATCGAAGTGGAGGTACCACAAAAAATGAATGAATGAATACACGCTTATTGGAAAAACTTACCATCCTTTTCTAACGAAAGTTAAGAGAAGTGCAAAATCTAGAAGTGCATCCAATCAACCGTCAAACCGTCAAGTAGAATAGAATAGAATAGAATGCATTATGAATGATCTGAATGTATACCATGTATACTGACACATGGTTTATGAGATAAAGGTTTACAGTGGACCAGTAGTATTAACTCTATGCAGTGGACCTTTTTGCAGTAGCATAGCCCTCGTGCGGCGGCCGCCGGAACCAAACTTGGAAGATTACAAAGAACAAATATGGTGGGAAAGAAGGGCAACAAAAAGCAAGTTAAATAGCTGCTTCTCTGGAGATCAGCAGTGTCAAGCAGGTACTTTGTGTGACGTGCAGCTCCAAGTGCATGAACCCAAAGTACTCCAACCAAAGTTTAGTCTGCCGGTCGTAGCGGGCCAAGTGCCTCAGGCAGCGTTCTGAGCGCTGAACATTCCCACGGGAGATGCCGAGTACTGCATGGGGCCCCGGTATCACATTTCTTGTAGTTGAGAGTGCTGTACGGGTTGCCCCACCCAAAAAAATAGGGTCATCCGACACTTCGTGTTCAAGAACGGCCTTCCGCTCGGACTTCGCCAAAGCGGCACCGTCCTCAGCGTCGATATCGGCATGCGCCGCTGAATCAGCGGATTCTACGAAGTTACTCCTGGGCGATTCAGTGGGCCTCCTCGTTGCCTTGAATCCCTTCCTTCACAGCTGTCCGGTAGTCCGCGGACCGTTCCGGGATTGACGTATGACCGGTATGACTAGTGATATGAGGTCGTACAGTAGGCGGTACGAACTTCTGCTGCCTCCGCGCTAGACCGCGTGTTCGCCCTCATGCTCAGGGGCTGACAAAACAGGCAACCTCATAACGACGCCGCATGATTAGTTGCGAACGGTAGAAATTGATCCGCTGCCTCCGCATCTCCGCACGACTACGCGTGTTTGATTTCACATGGTGGGCAAAAAGTAGACAGATGCGTACTTTCAGTACAAGAACAAACGTTCCTACGCAAAGTAATGCATGTGTATTTAAGGTAGTTTAACGTTCTCCCAAAATTTTAATGTGCACATGAGCAAGGAAAATTTCTTTTTCCTTCCAACAAGCAACAATTCTTTTTTCAAAAACGGCTGAAAATAGACATCGCTATTATACACGCAGGGTTTTCGTTGGGGGTGTAGCTCAGTGGTAGAGCGTTCGCTTTGCATGTGAAAGGCCCCGGGTTCGATCCCCGGCACCTCCACACGTATTTTTTTTTTACTTGTTTCAATGATTTCAGGATTTGTGCATTCTATTCTCGCAAGGCATTCCAGTGTCCGCTGCGAGGTGCGACAAATTACTTCTGCTAGTGGCCTCTCCTTTTTCACATTTTATCCATAAATAACCTTTTCAGCATGTTCGAAAGGCTTTTCTCGGTAATTCCGAGGCGGCATATAAATGGGCATCTTTGAGGGAGGACAGCAGTTAATCGGTTTTTGAAAAACACTACAGTAAATTCCCAGTTGGGCTCAGATTAACCATAAACCAGGTGTTCTCAGATAGCATTTTCTCGGGTTAGGCCCCATCAGTCATGACAACGTCACTACAGGCTCGAGTTCCCACTTGCGGCGAAAGCCAGCCATAGCGACGGGATTTCTGTCGCTTTGTCGCCCAGCGATCGTATTTGTCGTTTGGTCTGGACCAGTCTTTGTCGCCGCGGCAGAAATCGCGTCGATAAACAAGTAACACTGTTGCAGTTCCAGAGTTTCAAAAAGTAATTACTTTGCAGAAAGTAATTAATATTTCTGCAAATTACAAGTTAACTTGTCACGTCGTTACTTTAATTTCCGTTACTGTGAAACTAAATGTTATATCGCAATTAACGAAAAAGAAACGTACGTTGAGCGTGGTACAACCCTAGACGAAGCGAACATAAAAGAGGGCACACATATATGCGGCACCCCGAACACATGCATCGTTGTGCTTTTTTGTGTGTGTTTCATCAACTTTTTTGTTGATGCGCCCTTGGTGTCGGGAAATTTATTTGCGAAACTCAACGTAATCTTATAGGATGAGCTATTTCTCAAAGCTGCTTGTTGTTTGAGGGGAAAAGAAGTGAATTGTGCGCTGGGGATATTTTTGAGCTCGGCAGGGAGCTCACCTGCATACAACCCAGTGCAGGGGACGGGAAGTAGAGGGGAGTGAAAGGATAGAGGATATAGTGCAAACAGATTGAGAAAGCGAGAAGAAAGAATAAATGATAAGGCCAAGTCAGTCAGGGCACGTCAGTGAGAGCTTCCCTCTTTTCGCGGGTCTAATTGCCGCTCTACTCAAGCCGAAGAAAAAGTTTTTAAAAAATACCTCGATGACCCACCTCCGACCTCGGTCTCCTGCAGGTAAGATAATCCTCTTAGCGACCTTAGCGTTACCACAACACGTACGGCTCTGCGAGGAGAGCCATACGTGTTGTGGCAACGCCACCCAGAGAAGCTTCCTGGTTGTGGAAAGGTGAAAGATGGAAATGATAAGGGAAAGGAGGAAGTCCAAAAAAGTGGAAAGCGTGAATTGTACGTCGGCCTTTAACGAGTGTTGCTGTCAGATATTTTTACAAAAAAAGAAAGCAAAGGTATTTTGTGTTACGGTTACTGTGTAAAAAAGTAACATTGTTAAGTTACAAGTTCCTCTAGTTGAAACATAACTAGTTACGGTTACAAGTTACTGAAAAAGTAACTATAGTTACTGGTAACGCGTTACTAGTTACTTGCCACTTCCCAGTGCGCCTCCTACGTCCCTGTCAGTGACGGTAGTGTTTCTGTGCAGCCCCTCACTCTAGCAGACTTTACTGAAATACCTGAAACTCTACTGTAATATCGGCATGCAAAAAAAAAAAAAACACACACACACACACAAGGAGGCTACACATTTACGTGAGGTGCGCTGATCATGGATTTCAGTACAGTGATGACGTCCCATGTTTATCCTTTTAGCCGGGTAGCAAGGCCACTGCCTATAATTGCCTGCATAGTCATCAAAAATATTTCTCAGTAGCCGTTATTTAAGGGTTACGACTACCTCAAATAACGACTACTGACAATTATTTTTTCGGTTGTGAGCGATATGCACCAAGCTTTTTCAACTTCTGCTCTCACCACTTTGCTGCTCGGATGGAGCAAAAATGAAGAAAAACAACAACGCCCGATTGTGTAGGGAAGTTCAGAACTACTATTTCTAAAACTGCTGCCGTAACTAATAAATATGTCCTCATTAATCAGCGCAAAGTATACGAACCGAGAGTACTATGTTGAATTGGTTTTTACGATAGTATTTAAAGGATAAAGAATACAATTACGCGTTGCAAACAGTGTCGATGGGAGGCTAGATAAAAGCAAGCTCTAAATCAAAAGGTGTCCCCAGGAGCTCCAAGCACAACACAGAAAAAAGGTATCAACAGATCGCCAGGTAATGCAGAGAACGCGGGAAAATTTAATTGGTTTTAGCAAACCTCTATTGCAGTACGTATCACGGGAGGGTCGAGAGTGGAGGGGAAAGCGTGAGGGGTTGGAGGAGAGGGTGTTACAAGGGGCGGCGGGAAACTATCGTCTTCGTCGTTTGCTGCGAAATAAGCCAATGTGCGGCCGATTTCTTCGACTCTTTTTTAGCACGAAAGTGTTTTATTCCCGGGTACACCAAGATTTCACTGACGTCATATTCGTCACGGAAATGACGCCAGTACAACGGAGAAAGCGGCCTGTAAAGGGTGCACCCCTGCACATAGGGTCTTCTTGCGGTGAAGCAACCTTTAGTACTAAAGAGTACGTTTTTCTTAGGGTTGTTCGTTTTCAGGTTTTATATTTTAACACGAAAGTGCTTTATGCCGGTATACAACAAGATTTCGCTGACGTCATATCGGTCACGGAAATGATGGCAGTGCACCTTTGCCGAAGCGACCCACCAGCAGGACGTCGCTCGCCAAGCACACCCACAAGACAGCCGCCGACCCGCAAATCATGCTCAGCTTCAGATTTCGCTGCATATTTCACTTCCGTGTTTTACCGATTCCTATGATAGAGGAATAAACCAAGGTTTTTTCTGGTTATTATGCCCATCGATGCACGGTTTTTTCGTTTGTACCCACCTGATATTAAATGTGTCTAGAAAAAACTAAATCGAAGTGACGGCTGCTTGTGTCACTTAAGTGATTCAAATAAGGAGGCATAGGGCGCTTCTCGCGGGAACATCACACGCACATGCCGTGAAAATTCACTGCACCCTGGACAGGGACTCGTTTCGCTCATTTTAGCCTAGAATATGAAATTGACTGGAATGAAAATTCCTCGCAATGAATATCACTGTTCCACTGGGCCTAGAATGTTGACCAGAGGGACGGCTCCTTGCTATCAATAAGGCTCGGTTAACTAAAGCAAGGTATACTCTCAACCATTACACGCGGCAGTCGTGTGTAAGCAATATTTGCTAGTGATAAAGGTATACGGGTGCCCCCCAAAAGGAAACGGAGCACGGCTTCGTGAAATTAGAATAATTTCTACTTTATGCGGCTGCCAGCATTTTGTTCTAGTTTGACTTTCTTGAAAAGTCCCTTAGAGGTTGCTGGCTAGGCACATGGCGGAAAAATCCCCTCAAAATCTCCAACCCATGTGCCGTTTACTTTTGGGAGCACCTTTAACATCTCTTCAGCAACGCCTTCTTAAAGGGTCGTTCCACTCATATAGCGGCAGCTCTGTCGGCTTAACTCAAGGTCCGCTAACCAGAGGAGTCCTTCTACCGCTGTCACGCTCTATGATGTCTGAGGCCGCAGGTCTGATGCAGTAACGATACGCTGTTTTAATGCGTACCATTTCTGCGTGAACTGGAACGGGGAAACCGGTGTGTCCGCCTGCAGCGCTTGAAGTGTCACATTGTCGCCGCATAAGAAAACGCTAATAACAAAAGGCTACAGAGCTTCGATATTTTCATGTAACCACGCTTAAGTTTCCTCTAAACACACGCCTCCCCAGTGCCTCCACCTAGTAATGAAGCCGAATTTAAAGGGGCTCAGGGAATAACGTGGATCATATGCATGTAATTATTAAAAGGCCTAGGACCTTCATATTTTCATATACCCGCCGCAATGGCCTAGTAGTCAAGGCGTTGTGCTGCTGAGCCCAAGGCCCGGGGTTCGATTCCCGGCTGCGGCGGCCGCTTTTCAGATACAGGTGAAAGCGAAGACGCCCGTGTGTTCGACATTTAGGCGCACGTTAGAGGACCCCAGGTGGTCGAAATTAACCCGGAGCCTCATCGCCTGTGTAGTTTCGTCGCGTTAAACCGTGCAATCAATCAATCAATCAATCAATCAATCAATCAATCAATCAATCAATCAATCAATCAATCAATCAATCAATCAATCAATCAATCAATCAATCAATCAATCAATCAATCAATATTTTATTTAAGGGTGCCCATTAAAGTATGCTCCGAGCAATGTGTTTGTGTGAAGTGGTAAAGCCGACTTTATTGGGGCGTGGTGTTATCACCATCATCATCAACACCCTACTCAGGTCCACTGCAGGACGAAGGCCTCCCCCATTGACCTCCAACCGCTCCTGTCCCGCGCTGCTCGAGTTCGCAGCTTACCTTTGAAGTTCCGTATTTCATACCTCCATCATGTTATTGGCCTTATTTCCCTTCTCTTCGTATCCACTCTGTTACCCCGTTGCATAGAGTTTCATACAATAATATTATTGTATGAAACTATATGCCCCGTTGGGCCGACCTGAGTTTGCTCACTAGTTTTTAGTAGGGCGTCAAGTTTCAGCTCCGTACGTCATTACCGGCAGTGTACACAGGTTGTAGATTTTTCTGTTGAGTGACAGAGGCAGCTTACTTTTCATTCTTTGGAAGTGCTTGCCGAGTGCTCCCCAACCCATACCTATTCTGCGCCGGATTCCTCTCGCGTGGTTGGGGTCAGCACTAACCATCTGTCTGTGGTAGTTATATTCTTTTCCTTCTTTTAGCGTTTCGTTTCCTAAGCTGGAGAGAACGTTTTTGGCATGCTTATTATTTATTCATATTTATTTCCAGACCCACAGCCATGCTTTCTAATTTTAGTTCCTCAAGCATTGTTTGCTGGTGTTCTGCAGTCTCACTCAGTAATACTGTGTCGTCCGCAAACCTCAAATGGCTCAAGTAATCTCCGTTTATCCTTAAGCCTATGTTTTCCCAGTCAAGCTTCCTAAATACCCCTCCAGACATGCTGTGAATTGTTTTGGAGAGGTGGTATCTCCCTGTCTTAATCCCTTTCTGATAGTAAATTTATCGCTTTGCTTGTGGAGAGTTATCCTGCCCGTGCATTCATTATACAGTGTGATCAAAATTAAGTCGACAGTTTTTTAAAAAAATTAGGCGCTTAGATTTACGTGAAGACCACCTCTACAGTGAGGTTATGCGCCCAGGGGGACACATAATAAGGTGGTAATGGTTGATGTTGGTGGCTTATATACTAAAATTGAATAATTACCTTTTTAGTGGCTGCAGTAAACAGGCATGTTGGTATTGAAAAGTTAGACGTAATCGTGTTTCTATGCAGTTTCATTGGCAGAATTCTTCGAGCGCATCTCTCCCCCGAGATATCGAATCGCGTAGTTTAATTGTGGTTTGCATGATTAGGCCTACCAGACAGCGAAGACCGGTGCAGAGCCCCTCCCTTTTATTCAGTGCTGCGATAGCGGTTCCGAGTACATCTGATTGCGATAACGCCATGGGCAACACTGAAAGGGTGCCAGTTATCCCTCTTGCCTATACCTTCATCCAGTTGTCAAACTAAAGACCGTACACAGCAGACGGCACAAAGGTGGGGGGGGGGGGGGGGGGCGCTTGGGCCGGTCTTCGCTGTCTAGTATGCGTAATCGTGCGAACGGCAATGAAACTTCGCAGTTCGATATCTGGGAGTACAGATGCGCTAGAAGAATTCTGCCAAATGAAACTACGTAGAAACACGATTGCGTCTAACTTCTCAATACCAACGTGCCTGCTTACTGCAGCCACTAAAAAGTTAATTATTCAATTTTAGCCAATTAAGCCACCGACATCAATCATTACCACCTAATTATGTGTCCCCCTGAGCGCACAACCTCACTGTAGAGGTGGTCCTCACGTAAATCTAAGCTTCTGTAGCTAATTTTTAAAAGACCTGTCGACTTAATTTTGAGCCCCCTGTATATGTCCTCTAGAAGTGTTACGAAGTTTTCCTTTGTTCCCTAGTCTTTTAGTGCTTCTAAAACGGCTATAATGTTACATTCGGGAAGGTGTTCCCGAACCGGGTTTCGTCGCCTCCGTCATGTGTGGTGGCGTGGTGGTCGAGCGGTCAGCAAAAGCTGCTGCCTTGGTGATGAGGACAAAAGGCCAAAGGCAAAAACTTAACTGGTTTGCTGCATGGCGAGAGATGAACAACGACGATACAGGAACAGCTCCTTCCTGGGCGAGCTTACAGCATGGCTCGAACAGAGCGACAGCGGGATCCGATGCTGTCAATCGAATGCGTTCTGCGCTCGGAGGAGGAGGTGTGAATCGAGTTTGCATCTCTTGGATTGTCTTGTGTACATCACCCCGATTGTGCGTGTGGAGAAGTTTTTCCATATTCGTGCACTGTTCGGATTTACTTTTTGCGGGATCGATAAGGTGACGAAGTATATTCCAAGCTTTAGCCGTGCCCATCCGGAGTTCCGTGCGCTCACATAGAGCATGCCAATTTTGCAGCATGAGCTTGTCTGCGTACTCTTGAATTTCGAGGTTGAGTCTCGCTATGCGGCGTTTGAGTGGCCTATTGCATTTATCCCTCTTGAAGCGTTTTTTAAGGCTCTCTTTGGCCTCCCACATGTGTAAAAGCCTGGAGTCCACCTGTTGGAATTCCGCTTCTTCGGGGATGGTTGGAGTAACCGCATATTTATCCCCCAAGCGCTAGCGGTCAAATAGCTTTCCTAGTGCTTTGCACGCGGCACAAATAGCTCGTGAGGGCTGGCAGTAGCGAGCCTGAGAGATGGGGAAGAGGAGATATTGGCGAGCGGCGTCCGCTGGCAGTTGCTTGTCTCTGCATGAACAGTTTGTTTTAAGTGCAATGCACTTCTTAAGCGACCCTGAACCTGCGTCCACCGGCGATGTCCGCGCACGTGGAGATGGGCGCGCGCAGCCTGGCCGCTGACATAGCACATACCCACGTGGGGGATTGGCCAGGAATCTCCTCGTCTTCCTTGGCAACGGGGGGAGATGGGCGCGCGCTGCCTGGCCGCTGACATGGCACATACCCACGTGGGGGATTGGCCAAGAATCGGGCGTGAGAAGGGCTAATGCACCCGCTTAACGGAGTACTGACACGAAATTTCAAAGCTGAGATCCGCTCTAGCAATCAAGTACAACGACAACACAAATAGGTGTCTGTGAATAAATGCATCTTTCTTTCTTTGTAGTTGTGTGTGTGTGTGTGTGTGATCTCTTTTTCGCGAACATTACCGAACCGCGCAAATTCAACTCGTGCATTCGCACTTTCACATTCTTCCCCTCGGGGAAATGCTGGGAATTTTGTTTGCATTTTGTAACTGCAACGGCTTGAGTCACCGCCAGCAAGGTTTCGGTTTGGCGGACGTTCTCCGGCATGTCGTAGCCTGTTCGAGGAAGGCAGGCTTTCATGCACAGCACAGGAGAACTTTACCACACTACACCAACTTGCAGCACGCGCGTACGGGGCAGCGGCGTGCTGAATCGTAAACGATAGCGTGTCGATGGACACAGGGGTATGTCTCATTGAGGTATTTATTAAAAGTCCCAATGGCCTTACCACTTTGATATCAGGCTGCTTATATTGCCCATAACAATATATATATATATATATATATATATATATATATATATATATATATATATATATATATATATATATATATATATATATATATTAGTCTGTAGTGATAAAGCTTTATGGAAATATTTAATAAAAGTCCCTATGGCCTTCCTACTTTGGTATCAGGCTGCTTACATTGCTGCTATAAAAGAATCACCCAAGCAATGCATTGCGTACAGTATTGAAGTCGACTTTAAATGATTGGTGTATAGCAGAGTGTCTCATGCATGTATTCTAAAATCCCATTCGAGAGTTCTTGCAACTTATTTGTGAGCGTGTGGCGGTGCTGTTTCCCAGCTTGGTGAACTGTATGCGAAACGTGAGGGATATTTTATTGCGCTTCCTCTACTTCCGTAGCAAGCCTGAACCTTTTTTTACGAAACCCCGCACTTACACCTTATTATCAACAGATGATAGCAGGCGCGCATGTAGTTATGTTTACTGAAGCGGTAGTAGGGTGGTAAAGCCCAGGGTGTGTTGGGGGGGGGGGGTAATTTAGGTTTTTCGGTTTTTTAGTTTAATTTAGGTTTTCTAGTTAATTTAGGGGGGATAATTTAAGGGGGGATAATTAAGTTTTTTCGAATCTGAGCAGCCATCTCACTTTGGGCATCGCAATCGTGGAAAAAAGGAAGTACTTAGAATCGAATGGATACGGTATGTCCGGCGTATAATCTTTGCGTAGTAACAGTTGCTGTGGCGTCGGCTAGTGGTGGCTTTAGCTGCGGCGAGCGCCTGCCGCTTCGCTCGCCGTGCGGCATTTTTGCGTTCCCTTCGACTGAGGCGTACTTCTGTGGGCGACTACGTTTCAGAGCTGAGGTAGATGCCTCGGAGTCTATCGCAGTAGAGACGGCACCGACATGTAGACACGTTGCGACATTGCCATCGACATTCTTGTTTTGCGTGGTTTCCTTCTCAGCTGTGTTAGTGTGACTGAGAGGCTCGGACGATCGCCATTGTTCGCCCTGCATATTCGCTATTAGCGGAAATGCGCTTTGCTAGTTTTGCAATTAGCAATAGCATGGTCAAACTACTACTGAAGGCATCCAGTGGAGGGGTTGTCTTCTCGCTAGCATCTTCATAATCTTCTTTTCTCGCCGTAATTTTCTCCGTATTTCTTGTTATATCCTTCTTCGCCCTTTATTTGTTTCTTGTAGCCGTATACTTAACGCTGTTAGCGTGAATATGCTTTGCTAGTTCCGTCGTTGGCAAGCTCAAATTACTCAGCACATGCCTCTAACACACGTTTCTTATTCGAAGGCTGCAACACATTAACTGCATCCACTTCTAATTAGCTAAAGCCAAGGACCAACTTTGCCTGACTGGTTACCTCTTTTGAACGCTTGTGTGTCTTTGCCGAATTCTGATGTGTTTGTGTTCGCCCCAATTTTTAGGTGCTGTTTTGTCTGCTTGACTATGTAATGTCCCTCTGCTGGCGTTGTTTATATGTGTTCTCTCATGAAGTAAAGAAAAATTAAAGCCGTTCCACTCAATGCGAAAGCTGCCGGAAGTGAAGAGCAGTGATTCGCCATAATGGGCTGTGGCGCCGTCATCCGCTCACTGCTACCACCAATCACGTTCATCGCCGCCCTGTCTCCCTCCTCTCTTGATGAATTGAACGGAGGTTTGTCCAACGCATTTCAATTTCCCACATTCACTAAGGTCCCTAAAATTACTTCAGGGACCTTAACCTTCACACTGCTTGCGCGCCCCCTGCCTGAAACACGCGAGCAGGAGTTTTTAAAGACGATAGTCTTTCTTGGGCTACTTGAACACAGAAATTTTGGTCTGTCTGTTTGTCTGTCTGTATGTCTGTCCGTCTGTCTGTGACTCGATTCAGCCACCCGGCCAAAGTAACATTGATATTGCGCAATATTGCGCAACAGCCACATGTAAACGTGTGAGCCCGGTTTATAGGTTCATACTTGTCAACTTTGTTAAACAAGAACAAGACATTACGCAAATATAAGACAGGAAATTAGTACACAAGGGATATTTACAGTGTTCCTTTATTAAAAAATTCACGGATGCTTGGTTTTTCGACAGCAAATGGTATTCTACATCTACTGCAAAAAACCGCCGCCTCCTGGCGGCATATGAAAAATGACGCGGCAACAGCAACGAAAGGTTCCACTAGCTAGGTTCCACGTTCTGCTTGGAACGCACGTGGAGCACGGCCACGCGGCTCTATATATAGTGCGCCCACTGAGGGCGCCTAAAGACCCTCGATCGGCGTTTAAGGGCGCCTAATCCGCCGTGAAGTAGGGGGCGCGCATCGAGGCACCCTACCGTGAAGGGGGTCCTGAAAGGACACGCCCTTCTCCCCTCTCGGCAAGTGGCACAGCACGGCGCCGGCGCCTTTTGTCGCTTCCTTCGCGGTGAGTTAGGCGCCCTGAGGGGGACAACAATGTAGCCTCCGCAGTGCTGCAGCTAGCTTGTGATATGAACTATAGTCGGCCGCCTCCATTCACGCGCGTCTCCGCCGTACTGCAGCGCTGGCATCGAGGAACCCGGCCTGTAGCAGTGGAACGCGGTAAATTCAAATCGCCTTGCGCAAACCTTTAGTGTGTTTACCTTGGAATGAGCGCGACGGTACAGGAACAGCATGAGAGGTGAGCGGGAAAGCAAAGAGGAGCATTTCCTTGGCAACTGTCTACAAAGACTATCGTCTTTTGACGACATTTGCAACGAAAGGAGCAGATACGCGGCCAATTTTTTTTTTTTGTGCTTGGTTTTCATTCCGCACGGGCCGGCACCTATACTGCGCAGGTTAGAACGCGCCACATATTTCTTTCATGCCACTTCTTTCCGCCTACTACCGTAAAAACCAATTCAACGAGCGTTCCTAACTAAATGAACGCGGAGCCTGCGGGTTGATTACGTGTATTTTGCCTCAAATGTACCTGCGGTTTCGTTTGCGCTAAAGAATGGGGAGATGCATGACAAGCGCCAGCGGTTCACGAGTTTCGAGTGGTTATGACTATATAAATCGCTTGTTTTTCGAAGCTCGTGTGGGACGCCATGACGACAGAACGCCGTGGGGCGTGCTACGACGACAAGGCGAGCCCCTAAAGTGCTCTGCACTTACAGACAGACAGACAGACATACAGACAGACAGACAGACAGACTGAACTTTATTTGGCCACAGCTGGGGCGATTAGGCCGGCGACGTCTTCTCCGTCGTCCGTCGGGCAGCAGGGCCCCTTTTCGGCAGGGGTCCGGTGCCTTCGGCCAAGCGGGCCAGGTCTTCTTGAATTTGGGGGTTTGGGTCACGCAGGGTGGCCTCCCAGCGCGCCTCGCTGGTGATAGTAAGGAGAATGGGATGGGATCGGTGCCTAGATAGTGGGATGCTATCACAGGCCCATATGATATGGGATAACGATGCGTGATGGACCGAACAATATGGACATTCGTCTATGTAGGTGTCGGGAAAGATCGCTGACATGATGGCAGGGGTGGGGAAGGAGCGGGTCTGGAGCTGCGGATATATGACCGCCAAGGATCGGGATAGAGATGGGTGAGGAGGTGGAAAAATGGCACGCTCCAAGCGGTAATGGGCGAGGATGTCCCCGTATGTGTGCAGCCTGTCCCGTAGAGTGAATATCTCACTATCATTGGCGGCGCCATCGAGCCCTCGGTAGACCAAAGCTCGAGCAGCTTCGTGGGCCGCTGAGTTTCCAGGTAGCGCGGTATGGGCGGGAGCCCAGACGAGAGTGAAAGAACGCGATCGAATGTTCTGTGCCTTCAGCAGGACTGATAAAGTTGCTGGGGAAACTCTTGCGTAAAGGAAATTTAGGATGGCTGATTTAGAGTCACTGATTATAGTTGTTTGAAGGTGGGGACTGTGGGTCATAGCCAACGCGATGGCGATCTCTTCTCCCGCCGTGGGGGATGTCGTAGATAAGGAGGCGGAAGCGAGCTGGACTTGTTTCGAGTCAACCACTGTGGCTACAGCAGCCGCTCTGGTAGGATAGGTTGCTGCATCTGTGTATAGCGTGGGGGAGCCTGGAGGGTACGCTTTTTCAAGGGCTCTCGCGCGAGCCAGTCTGCGATCCTCATTGTGTACGGGATGCATATTTCGCGGAAGAGGTTTGATTCGGAGCCTTTGGCGGATGGAAGGGGGAATGTCTACCAATTGCTGATGGTTGGAGGTGGGTGGTGAAAGGCCTAAGGAAGCTAGCAAGTGCCGACCGGTGTGACTCTTAGTGAGTCTTTCTAATTGGGCGGTGCGTTGCGCCTCAACAATCTCGTCAAGGGAGTTGTGGACACCCAGTGCAAGGAGGCGGTCGTTGGAGGTTTTTGGAGGGAGTCCGAGGGCTACCCTAAAACATTTGCGTATCAAGCCGTCAATTTTTATTCGTTCACTTAGCTTCATGGTTAGGAAGGGGGTCGAGTACGCTATTCGGGACAGGACAAAGGCTTGTATGAGTCGAATGAGGTTGCCCTCCTTGACACCCTTGTGCTTTGAAGCTATTCGAGATATTAGTCTCGTAGTTTGGTATACCCCACGTTCAAGTTCTCGGATAGTGTCTAGGTTGTGTCCCTTGCTATGGAGGCGCAAACCAAGGACCCTGATGGCGTCGACAGTAGGTATGATGTTGCCAGATTGGGTGGTAATCGAGATGTTGGGGGGGTCATGTGAGTTGGGCCGAAAGAGGAAAAACTCGGACTTTTGTGGAGAACAGGAGAGCCCGCGGCTAGATGTGTATGTTTCGATCATTTGGGTAGCTGTTTGAAGGGTGTCCTGAATGTGTCCGTCCGAACCCTTGGAGATCCAAAGAGTGATGTCATCTGCATAAAGGGAATGGTGGAGGTCCGGTAGGGTCGACAGTAAAGGAGGAAGGTCTTTCATAGCGATATTGAAAAGAAAGGGTGACAGGACCGAGCCCTGGGGAGTGCCAGTGCTTCCCAAACTGATTGAGGACGTTTTAATGGGACCCAGGTGCAGAGTGAGCGTTCTGTCCGATAGAAAAGAACGAATATAGTTGTACGTCCGCTCTCCCAAATGTGAGTTCATTATACCCGCGAGAATCGCCGAATGGGAGATGGTGTCGAATGCTCGTGTGAGGTCCAAGCCGAGGATAGCCTTGGTTGTCCGCACAGGGGCAAAAGCCGGGTCAATAATATGGTGCTGGAGTTGGAGCATAACATCCTGGGTGGACAAGTTAGGGCGAAAGCCAAACATGGAGGGCGGAAAGAGATGTGTCCGTTCGGCAAAACTAGTTAATCTGGAAAGGATAACATGTTCGAAGAGTTTACCCAAACACGATGTCAATGATATGGGGCGAAGGTGATCTACGTGTGGTGGTTTGCCGGGTTTAGGAATTAGGATCGTTTTGGCAGTACGCCACCGTTCCGGGATAGAACCAGACTCCCAGCATTCGTTGAAGAGTCGTGTGACATCCTCCACTGATAAATCGTCTAGGTTACGCAACATTTTATTTGTTATCAGATCTGGTCCGGGGGCCGATCTGGAGTTCAGCCGCTGTATGGCCGCATTTACCTCGGCCTCAGTTATGGGGGCATCCAATTCGCCGTTCGAGTTGCCTCTGTATGAGGGGTGTTGAATGGGTGGACTCTGTTGGACATATTTCTTAGTGATGTAGTTCAGAAGGTCCTGCTCTGATCCTTCAAAATTGTGAATTAGGTATTGTATGGATTGGGATTGAGCTGTTTTAGTGGTACTGGGATCAATTAGATGACGGAGGATGTTCCAAGTTTTTTTCGAATTGAAATTGGCGTCAATAAACTCGCATGTGGCCTCCCAGTTTTGAGTCACAAGTTTAAAAGAGTAATTTTCTATTTCTTGATTGAGTCGAGCGATCCTTCTTCGGAGGTTCCGGTTGTGTTTCTGTTGGGAGAGGCGTTTTTGCATGCTAGTTTTAGCTTGCCACATATGAGCGAGGCGTGAATCTGGCTGGGGAAGGTCCGCATCGATTTCTAATTCACGTGTGGCCGATTTAACGCGATTGAGCAGACCGTCCTCCCACTCGGAAAGAGTGTCCTTAGTGAGACGAGGAGATTGTTCGGCATGTCTAAAGGCGTCCCAATCAACGATGGTGGCAGATTTCACCTGCCGGGACATGTGCTTAAGGGGGACTTTGATGTGCAGTATTTTGTGGTCACTGCCTAGATCCTGTTGCGTGTTTACCCACTGGGCTTGGGGGTTGACATATCTGCTGAAGGTTAGGTCTGGGGTAGTGTCTACGCTAACACTGTTGCCCAGCCTGGTTGGGTATGCGGGATCTGTGAGGAGGGTAAGTTGTTCTTGTTGTGCTGCTTCCCATAATGATCGGCCTTTGATAGTGCTCTTTCTGTAGCCCCACGCTGGATGGTGTGCATTAAAGTCACCTGTTATGACGATTGGGTTTTTCCGTGAAACAAGAGCAGCCTTTTTGAAGAGAGAATGAAAACGATGCCTATGAAAGCGAGGGCTGCTGTAAACGTTGAGAATAAAGAGACTGAGGGCGTCTTTTCTGGGGGGGTATGATTTCCACAAAAACGTGGTCTATCTCGCTTTCGAGAGTGTGTTGTACAGCAGGGATATTGCGATGAACCAAAATAGTTGTTTCTGAATGGGATGTGAGTCGGGGAAGGATTTATATCCCGATAGTTTGGCCACGACACCTGTCTCCTGAAGGCACAATACATCTGGGGGTGGACCTAGAACTTACAAAAATCGCCCGTGGTGTAGGGGATGTGTGCTCGACTGGTATTACGTAGGGCCCGGTTCTAATACCAGTCCCAAATTAGCTAAATTCCCTTTACTTTTTTTCTTTTTGCGCCGACGGCCATTTTTCATAATATCGAACTGTCACGCCGGCGAATGAGTTTTCGCGCAATGTGGCATCCAATGCTTTGGAACTAAAAGATGTCAAGCCAAGCATTATTAGAGCGTCAGTCTATATATTGCGTGGGCACGTGACCAACCTCCTACAAGAACGCACGGACGGGGAAAGCTGTTTTGTACTGCCTCTCCCCCTTTCTTAACAATAATGGGTTGTAGCTCCGAAGCTACATGTACACCGGGGCTGAGGCGCGCCGTAGTGGAGGTCTCCGGATTGATTTCGGCCACCTGCGGATCTTTAACGTGTGCCGAAATTTCGACACACGGGTGTTTTAGATTTTCGCCTCCATCTGAAAAGCAACAGCCGCGGCCGGGATCGAACCCACATCCTTGGGCTCAGCACCACAACGCCTTAGCAACTGAGCCACCACGGCGGGTCCTTCTTTTTTTCATTTTTTTTTCTTGCCTTGGAAAGCAGAACCCCCTTTTATGAGCAGATATGAACAACGGGAAACACCAAATAAAACAATGACAATATTTGTTCAACAAAGCTCCGTGTTTGGTGATGGAAGATTGGGAAACTGCTAGGGAACGTGCCAAAGATCATCTATAGCGCAGAAGACAGACAGCGCGTGATCCATCACCGCCGATCATTAGCTTTAAGGCCCAACTCGTGCCCCCGGTATCTTCGCGGCGGCCATTGAGTAACGTAGGCGGCCCCTTGGATGCCTGAAGACGAAATTGGAGCGTTTGCAGGAAAGACTACCTGGCCTTCTTTTCCCAAAAGCGATGATTTATGAGTTCGCATGTACCAACACCGACGGCAGCAAGAGCGAAGATATCAAATAACTCGTATATAGTACGGTGACTCGAGGGATTACGCAAGATGTTGCGGAACAAATAACATAGGAAAGCATATCGTATTATACTGCAATAACGCATCCAGGCTATAGGACCGGGTGCGACTGGAACTATGCAGCGTTTTGTTCGAACAGCGTGTCGAGAGGCCCGGACTGAAATTGCACACCAACGCCTGTATTGCACAACGAGCCCCATCAAGGCGGGCACATTTTATATCTGTCGTTCGACGCACTTACCTCTTCATTTTGGGGAGCCTCAAAAAAGCGCGTTCAATAAACTTGCTTCGTGCCGTTTTCTTTTTTATGCAATATAAGCCAAGTTCACTTTTTATAAGAAAGGGATGGTGCTGTGATGTCGGATGTCGCACATAGGCACTATAGTGACACAGAAAAATGGCTTTTTGTGTACACGGACGTCTGGTTCCACTAAACACGTTGCTACAAAAATTGAGCGACGGTTGACAGCGAATTTAGCTATTGTTATAGTTATTCCATAACGTGACAAAGCGGCCGCTTGCTCAGTTGTTTTTCCAGGCCGACAATATTTACTAGGCAAACGAAAATGTATTTGCAAGGCCGTGCGCTTTTTATGACCACTCCACGTCGGCTGGGCGAGCGAGCGCCCGAGTACGTGTGACCTAACAGCCGACTAAGCGCGCCGGCTGGGAGGAGCGAGCGCTACAGGCACGTAACGCGTGAGCAGGGGCGCGAACTGCGCTCCTCTGTCAGCCACTGTCACCTTTACCATCGACGGGGGCTGTTTCTGGCGCAAGTAAGAGAGAGCCGCCGCTTCTAAATCGTACTAATCGGAATCGAGACGACGTTGCTTCGCCGCAAAGTGTCTCTGCGTTGGAAGACCGCCTCTCAGCATAGTGGCGACTGCAGCTGCACTGTAATAGAAATAACTGAGATTTCGTTTTCAAAGCTAACAAACACGTTTATTGCAGTATGGATTATACAACTTGCAGACGCAGAATCACCTGGAAGTCCGCCAAACCGGCGGCACGGCCTCGGGAATAAGGCCCCACAGTCCACAACGCACATTCCGGCGTCGAGTCGCCCGCGACGATGTGGTGCATGTGCGGATTTAGCTTGCGTGGTTATCGCTCGTCGTGCCGGGGCGACGCTCGCGAGCACCGCTGGAATGCGCTCACGCCTTGTTGTGCTTGCCCGGGTGTGCCGCGTCGGCGCCGGCAGCCTTGGGCGCGGCTGTGGCGGCCGCGGGCGCTGCGGAGCCGGCTGCGCCCGCCGCTGCTGCCGCGCCCGCAGTTCCCGGCGCCCCGGCCGCGTGCATTGCGGTGGGCTCGGCCGCGACTTTGCCGTTCTTGACGAGGCACAAACCGTGGCTACACGCGCCGTCCAGGACTTCACCATCCAGGGTCCGGGTCTGCGTGCATTGACAAGCGGTGCGGGGGGAATTGAGCCATTAAAGCAGTGTTCTGCAATAAGACGCGAGGTGGTTCCCGAGTGAAAAGGGATGTACTCAGTGATTGAACTGCTCTGACAAAGTTAGCATATCGTCAACGCCCTGTTTTAACACGAAAGTGTTTTATGCCTGGATACACGACGGTTTCACCGACGTCATATCCGTCACGGAAGTGACGCCAGTACAACGAAGCAAGCGGCCTGTAAAGGGTGCACCCCTGGACACGGGGTCCTTGCGGGGAAGCAACCTTCAGTACCAAAGAGTACGTTAAACTTAGGGTTGTTCGTTTTCTGGCTTTATATTTTAACACGAAAGTGTTTTATGCCGGGATACACCAAGATTTCACTGACGTCATATCCGTCACGGAAATGACGCCAGTCTAAGCTACCGAAGCGACCTGCCAGCAGGACGTCGTCAGCCAAGCACACCCAAAAAACAGCCTCGGAACCGCAAATCATGCTCGTTTCGCTGCAGATTTCACCTCAAATTTCACTTTCGTTTTTTTACCGATTCCTATGAGAGACGAATCAGCCACAGTTCTTTTTATCAGTTACGTTGTGTATTTCCAATACACTATAAGGAATCGCCGCAGGTGGGCTTCTCCACAACGCCTTAAAACGGCCAATAAGCGTCACCAAAAGTGATAATTTCGCGAATGACGAAGCCCGGCATGCCATCAGAGTAAAAAATAGACCCTGCGATGGAACAACAGCGCAAGGCGTGCATTTGCGCTTGTTGTCGCAGCGCACATTGCATTTTAAACAGCGGAGCTGCTGTTGCTGGCCGTAATGTGGGCGGTGTGCGGCGCTTCAGAAAACTCCGGGTCATAGTTACTGCCGTCGTGTACCGGGTACATGAGACCGCGCTTTACGAGGAGCGCCCGGCGTCGTCCGAGCTTGCGCGTGGCGCTCGCAAAAAATAACAAGAAAACAGCTCACGTTCGTCCGTGCCTCAAGGGCAAAGCGCAAGACAGCTCGCGCTACAAACGCCCAGTTTGCGAAGCCGGTTGCCGCCGGTTCCAGCGCGTTCTGACGTGTTCCACTTTGGGAGAAATGTGAAAGTTTGCGGACAAAACGATCTGGGCCCGCCAGTCATGCACGAGGAAGACGACGATATAGATATGACGATGACTACTGCCACCACAGTGAAAAGCAACGACGGAACATGTAAATTAACAATTTCGAACCTAATGCAATGCATGGTGATGTGTCCTTCAGTGCTCACGTAGAAGGAGATCCTGCAGCTTCGCTATGGTTCAAGCCTTGCGCGAATTAGTGCAAGCTTCGCCAATTTTTTACTCTAATCGCACGCTTGGCCTCGTCATTCGCCAAATTCGCACACTTGGTCACGCTGATTTGCTCGTTCTACAGCGTTGTGGTGAAGTCAGCCTGTGGCAATTTGTTAGTACAGAATGTTGCATCGTTTTCGCGGCATTAAAATGCGTTTTCGGTTAAACCAGTTTCTTGTTCGCATTAAAAACGTACACGAAGGTCTCATGGTCTTTCTTGTTTAACCTCAAGATGTTGTTCAACTTCAGGCCCCATGAGTCACCTTTTCTGTGAAAGGATTTTGAGCCGTGAGTACACGGTTAGCGGACTGTGTCTTTGATGGCACAGCCCGGCACCATGTATGTGTAGACAACGAAGGGAAATAAACAGGGATGCTGACCGACTTCTGCACTTAGCGTTGCGCTTGTTTCGGGGTGTAAACGCCCCGCTAACGACACACGGCAAGCATTTGTATTGTTAACCTGCTCCCCTGCATCGCGTTTGGCGTGCCCGCGCCGTTGTTTATGACCTCCCTCTTCCTGATACGGCAGACCAAAACTTTCGCCAATGCGTACCCGTCTAACGTGTAATTGCGTTATTTAAGAGTAGTCGCGCAGGGCTACGACAAGCACCGTTTCATATACGTAACATCTCCTCACCCTCGAAAGCTACGGTTTCAAGAAGTTCCACTGTAGTTATTGGCCAAGCGGTGTGCCGCCTATCAGTATAAAACAATAATAACTGTTTACGAGTTACAGCCGTAAGCGTTTCGGACGATTGTAATTGCCGTCTTTGCAGTGTCGCCGTGTATGCTGGCGGTGCACTGAGATTCCGCGGCCATGATAGCGTTCTAGTTAGGAAGAATGCCGTCATCAGCGTGAAGTTAAGAGAACTACATTGGGTCTCCTCGATTATCAGTCCCGGATCGTCCGCGGACTGCCCGAGACGCGATCCGGGGCTCGATTTTTGCATGTATTCTTATGGGACTTCCGGTCCGAACGCAGTCCTCGGACTGCCCGCGGACCGTCCAGGACTGGTAAATCGAGGATGCCCATTATCACCACAACTAGCTTGCACTTTCGCCTTAATCATGTAGAAGACGTGCTAGAAGTGACTAGTTCTTCAAGTTCTTGTCGTTACCGCCGCTAGGTATTCATTCAATCAGTGGAGATTTTAAATGTAATTGAAATTACTGCTTGATTATGTGGAAGTATGAACGGAATGAGCTTGAAGGCATGCAAGAATGCAGTTATAAGTAACCTTGGATACGCTTCGCTGATTTATATGAGCAACGTGTCGCGACAACAGTATCACTTCGTCCAGCAGTACTGAAACAGCAGATGACAGGGATACCATCGGCGGCGTTGTGGCTGCGCGCGCGTTCCGTTCAGTTCGGGACTCAGTGATTACATCGATAGTGCTGCGCGCCGGATATTGATGAACGGGGTGCGGTAACGCAAACCATTCCTCCTCGCGTCCCTTTGATGCGAGAAAGAACGGTTGACGTTCTTTTGACGGTTGACGAGAAAGAACGTTGACGCCGAACACTTATAAAGCTACCCTTTTTTCAAGGACGTTGCAATGGTTAGACGGAGGCACTTCTTTCGGTGTCACCCAGACTGCCAATCGCGAAAAATAGAGGGTTCATTATTGCTAAAAGGACAGAGTAGGCGAACGCTCGACAAACAACGGTTGTTCGAATAGCGTGCTGATTTTTTGACGACTTGTTGTAACATGTACCGTACGGTTTATTTATGGCTACAGGGTACCTTGCAGAAAATTTTAAGTGCAATGCACTTCTTAAGCGACCCTGAACCTGCGTCCACCGGCGATGTCCTCGCACGTGGAGATGGGCGCGCGCAGCCTGGCCGCTGACATAGCACATACCCACGTGGGGGATTGTCCAGGAATCTCCTCGTCTTCCTTGGCAACGGGGGGAGATGGGCGCGCGCTGCCTGGCCGCTGACATGGCACATACCCACGTGGGAGATTGGCCAAGAATCGGGCGTGAGAAGGGCTAATGCACCTGCTTAAAGGAGTACTGACACGAAATTTCAAAGCTGAGATCCGCTCTAGCAATCAAGTACAACGACAACACAAACAGGTGTCTGTGAATAAATGCATCTTTCTTTCTTTGTAGTTGTGTGTGTGTGTGTGATCTCTCTTTCGCGAACATTACCGAACCGCGCAAATTCAACTCGTGCATTCGCACTTTCACATTCTTCCCCTCGGGGAAATGCGGGGAATTTTTTTATAGTGTTAGCTTTGGTGGCACTTTTGTGGAGCTAAAGCTACGTTTCCCACGAACGGAGGTGGGAAAGGAGGCAGGCAAAACATTTATTTATGTTTTTTGAATGGTTGGGCGGCACTCCACAGGGGTCTTGGGCCACGCATATACTACAGTTCTCACCAAGGGCGGATTGTGCCTGTAAAGCGTGCAGCACTGCGCAAAGGGTATTGTTGCGGCTAAAGTGAACCTAGAAGCGGGTGATGCCACAGTGCTTCTCTAAAAACGTTGGCAGTGCTTCATAGTGTTAGCTGTGTAACTCCAAAAACTACAGAGATGTTTCGGTCGTGAGTTGATATGAGGTTATAGTGTTGCAGAGCAACAACAACAACAAAAAAAAAATACTTGAGGGTGGGGCGCACATGCTTGTGAAGACGCGTGATCGATTTTTCCCGAAAATATGAGAGACAAGTTTTCGTACGGACCGGGTCCCATTTAAAATAAACCTCCACTTGCAGTGTTGCACTTTCCCCGTGATGAGGAATAGCTTAATGTCATACGTTACTCAGTTCATGCTTCTCAGAAGAACCACCTTGGCCCGACGGAGGCCGTTTTCGGCTTGACAAATACGTTTGTGTCCACCCGCGACGAGGCAGCGTTATATGCTCAACTTTCACACAAATCGCCTCTCGCGTTTACCGGAGGTAAAAATCTAAGCCCAGCTGAAGTGACTTCATCAAAGCGTCATTTAGGGTGTTTACGCTACTGATGACGTCAAGTGAATCGCCTAGCGGTCGAAATAGCGCTCGTGAAGAAAGAGGGCGATTTGCAGAGAACGCATAAATTATGCGGCCTAAACATTTTGGATTTGGTTTCGCGGATGGTGGTGCAGTGTTTTCGAAAGGGAAATAAATTCTGCTATGAATATGCGTCTTCCCGCTACATTGAAATACCAATAAGCTTGCTTTTATTTCATTTGCGATATCTACCGCGCGTAATATATACCCAATTGAATGACGCCTTCTCCTCCTGCAAATGTACTGTGCCCTACAGGCGCGCCGCGGCGCAACCAACCTTGCAGGGTAGTCCATCCTCGCCGTCGGTGAAGACGAAGTAGGCCCCCTTGCCTTCGACCACGTACTCGCAGTGCACCCGGCATTCGGAGAACAGCTGCGTGACAAGTAGAGCAACTCATGATGACCAGCGCAAACGAAGACAAATAAGAAGAGTAGAACTTTTTTTTTCCTGTTTTAGTTTGCGCTTACCATCATGAAAATTTTTCAACTCGCCCGATTCGCTACCTCATTGAAGTAAAAGAAGGTGAAAGAAAAGTCGTGAGGTGAGCACGTATGTTGTACACACCCACTGCATGTTAGTGAAGAAAGCAGGGAAGCTAAGATCATTGAAGTATCGACCAATCGTGCTTCACAAATCTGTGAGTGGAAAGGAGTTGGAGCGGTGGTTAAGCTGCAGGAATTAAAAACACCGATATATACCTATCACTAATAACAATTAGGGGAGTAACAGGTTACTCCCAGTCGACGTTGTTGTGCCATGCCAGAGCACCCGGCGCAAATTCGTTGCACGGGGCGACGCGCCAACAACGGGGCCGATTCACGCCTCGTCCAAACCAGACCAAACCGCCCGCGGCGGTTTGGTCTGGTTTGGACGAGGCGTCGCGGCGGCTCGGCCGAATCATGCATCGGGTGAACGACCGACGACCGACATGTTGCTGCTTGCCTGGAGGTGACTTCGCGGAGACGGCGTGGGCGTCGCCCTCCCTCTCCCCATCGTGGCGGCTCGGCTGACGCAACCGCTTCACTTCCATTCGTTGGATTTCAAACTTCGGCCTGCGAGAGTCCTGATTGGAGCGATTAAAACTTCTGGGGGCCAGATCGGAATTCCGGGGGTATAAAAACCCGCCCGGAGGCATTCTTTTCGGAGGCACCGAGTGGAGAGGTGGTGTTGCCTTTGTGCGAGTCATGTAACGTTTGGTTACCCTTGTACACACTCTATATAAATGTTACTTGAACTCTTCGTCGGCTCGAGAACTTCATCGCTCTGTTCTGCGCCGCGTCGATAGCGGACGGAGCAAGGCAACGCCACTACATCGGTGACTACGCTCGGATGGCCAGTCGCAACAGTGGTGGCTGCGGTGAGAGGGCCCAGTCCCAACAGCGGTGACAGCGTCGGGATGGCTGATTCCAAACATCGGTGGCAAGCTGGGATGCGCGTCACAACCTTGGTGACTGCGGTGGGATGCCCAGTCCCAACAATCAGGCATCATTATGGCTAACCCGTCAGCCTGCGCATTGTACCGAACCCCTGCGTGGCCACGAGCCCAAATTGAAGAAACCTAACGGAACTGGTTATGTGCAAAGAGCCTGGAGGCGCGAGAAACAGATGGACCATTCGTAGACGTGAAAGGAACAGGCAGAGAGAGAATCTGAAAAAAAAAAACAGTACATATGAATATTTTTGCTAATGTTTTTTTTGACCCGTAACTAAGGTCAATAACTCAGTTTGGAAAATTGCTGTATATGTGATAACCGAGCTCGAAACGATGAGTCGGGAGTAAGGAAAGAATACGTACATCAGCCTTCTCGCCACTTTTCGGAGCAACTGCAGCCATGATGGATGAGCGCCTCGACTGTGATTTCACAGAAAGAGGTCGTTGAAAATAATAGCCGCAAGGAAGTGGTGTGTTGGTGTACTAAACGTGGATTGCATATATGAACACTAGCGACTGCCGCCACTGACACGTTGAGAATGAGGCCATGACCGTCACTGACGCAATTGGGCATCAGGGGTAAAAATAATAGATTGAGTTTCATGCAACCAAGACTAGAAGAAATAGAAAGAAAAAAAAATCTATCGGGACACCTAAGCTTTTTCGCGTGACGTGACGATACGACATCACTTCGCACTGCATTGTGTTGCCGAGTTATAATGCTGAGTTTGGTGTCGCTGAGTTTCTTGCTGCTGAGCTTAGGTTTGCTGAGTGGATGATGTCGTGAAACACGTACGACGACAAGCCGGCTATATTTTGACATTTTCATCGCCATCCTTTTTGCTTTGTGATTTCTCTTTCTTTTAACCGCTAGTATGACAAAAAGCCTTTGTCCATCTCCTTTGTTCGGCCTATATTCAAGCTTAACGCAGGTAACCTGAACGGTGAGCCTAACGACGTCATAAGCAACGTCAAACTCATTGTGTAACAAGCTGCGGGAACCGGATATCCGCTCTTTTTAGCCCTACAGGTGGCGCTTCGGAAACCGGCAATGGCGGAGCCGACGGTGAACGCGTCCATGTAGCAACATGCGTGCCAGCATCAGTAGTGGCCTAAAGGCCCGCAGTTCCGCTAGAAGCAATTACTTTCTTGAAAAATAAGCACAGTCATATGTTGCTGAATGCGAGATAACATTCGATTCCTTTAAGAGTGTCCGGTGCGGCGTAAAAGGTGCCGCATGCGACGTAATCCGTGGTACACGGCTCAGGCCGGAAGGGAGTGGTTTAAGAAGAACCCCGTCTGATTGGGCTTACAAACTACTATAAATGTGCAACGCTAAGCTTTGAGACATTATTCGGTGTACGTCATCGTAGTGTACGTTATACTTCAGGCGGGTTTATTTTTTTTTTACTGTGTGCATGTTAAGCAGAAGACCATGCGCACCATGCGAGGGTGATATGTGCGTATTGCGGTGTTTGGCATGGGTTTAATAAAACCTAGTTTTGACTCCGAGCACTGCAACCGCAAAGATGAGGCTCTCATTGCGTCGTATCAAGTGTTAAACTAACGAACATGTTGGCAATAAATAAAAAAAAATATTTATATAAGCCTACGTATTTACGCCTGCGTGTGGCATACACTGGCGTGTGATTTTGAAGCGTACTTGAAAATACAGACATTACATAACAGGTACGCTTTTGGGTTGCCGTAATTATTTTAAGCGAAATCTCCTGGCTTAAATTACATTATGTTGATTTGACGGCCGGCAAGATTTTTAAGTGCATCGATGCTCATTACCAAAACAAAAACGGGGGTTACCAAATGTCTTCCAGAGCTCGAACTTGAACTACCAGACCGAACGTTATTGCTATTGCCAACACAGCTTGCTTCAGCATGGTTATTTATACTATGCAGTAATTAATAAATAAACGCAATCACCACATTTTCTTCTCGCCCTCGCGTGCAAAAAGTTTTCATTTGCTTCTTCTTTATTGAAAATAAAAGCGAGCGGATTGGACAGTCTCTGTTGCTTATGATTGGAAGCAGTGGAATTGAGCCAATTTAACACTGTGCGTATGCGTGCGTGCGCGTGCGTGCGTGCGTGTGTGTGTGTGTGTGTGTGTGTGTGTGTGTGTGTGTGTGTGTGTGTGTGTGTGTGTGCGCGTGTGCGTTCGTGTGTGCGTGCGCGTGTGCGTGCGTGCGCGTGTGTGTTGACTTGGTGCGCAGGCTTCGAGAGTGCGCCTAGGTGCTTTCCCGCATTGTATTGGTGCAGGGAGAGGAAAACACTTGCAGCGCTCATGCGACTGAAAATGCGGCGCGGCCAGAACCCTCTCGGGCATGCAGGGCTAGGGCTTGCCCGAGCAGCCTTTGACGGCGGGGGCGTCTGACTCATCGCCTTTCCGGCTCAGCAAGTGCTTTTATTTATGTGTGATTGACTCTAGTATAGTGAACTAGAATACTTCTAGTTTCTAGATTCTAGTACACTCTAACTCTAGCGCCTGTTTGACCATTCCTTTCCCTCCCTCTCTCCGGCACAGCATACACCGGCTTCTGCGAACGCATCCCGAGACTCATGGAGAGTATTTTGTGTATTTGTACTTTTCGGTGCCGTGCGCAATACGCTGGAAGGCTCTGAGCCATGAAGGAAAGAAACGATTAGGAGAGGCCCTGACGTCACCTCTACTAAGCCGGAAACGCCATGTTTTGAGGTCGCCCATTTTTGCTTGTATTTTGCGCGCGCACGCTTCCTCATTTTCTTTCGCTCGCTCCTCTGTCGTCTGCTTCGTCCCAGCCTGCCAAGAGAGAGAGAGAGAGAGAGAGAGAGGGAGAGAGATAAAGAAGAGAGAGAGAGAGAGAGAGAGAGAGAGAGAGAGAGAGAGAGAGAGAGAGAGAGAGAGAGAGAGAGTGAATACTTTATTGGGCCCAAATAAGAAGACTGGTCTTACATTGGCTACCGGCTGGGCTTCTTCACAGTGATGTAGGGCCTCGGTAAGCCTTAGGCGCCGTTGCTAGAACACGGTTGCCAGTGACCTCTGATGAGAGTGAAAAAGCCAGGTGACTTTCTCCAAACTTATCCCTATGCGCCGATAGCCATCGGGGCATCTTCTAAGCTTTTCTTTCCTGCGTGCTCTGGACCGTTTGGAATACTATTTTAAGAAGGGCACTTCCACGAGCGCCCAGCAATCCGCATCCCGGGCTCGACTGAAAGCGTTACTCTGCCCCTTTCGACTGCCATGCTGTAAGCACGCCGGTAGGCTACTGTTCCTGTATCATCGCTGGTCTGGTATCGCCATGCATCAAACCAGTTAAATTTGCTCTCGGCTCTCTCTCCGTCGTTCGACGGGGGCAGCCCTCCTGCTCGCCGACCTTTCACCACGTTACCACTACATGAAGGAGGCGACGGAGGTCGGTTTTGGCACGCCTTCGCCATTGTAACAGCGGCGCTACCGGAAAACAGGACGCAATATAATTCTGAAAAAAAAGGACACACGCAGCTACAATAGGCCATGGTACGCCCGCATGTATTGAATTAATAATTGTATTGCCGTAAAGCATGCTGTGTTTTTGTGCGTTTTGCCTCAGCGTCTATGCACGGTTGTCTTATCCCGAACTAAGCGGAGGGTCCGCTTGTCCCAGAAGTTGAACCGCCGCCGGCGATTTTGTTTCATTCCGTACACAATAGATGCTTCCGCAATTCTCTAAGATTAATACACACAGAACGAACGCCACAGAATTCTATTTGCCGCCTCGCGATCGACCATGTCACTTTGTATAACTGCTGTTTGTTTAGACGTTTGTTATTTGATAGTTCATTGCGGAGCAAAAGTTTGCTCTAGCAGACTGATTGATTGATTGTGGGGATCAACACGCCGAAGCTGCATTTAGGCTACGAAGCGCACTCTAGTGGGGGGCTCCGGATTCATTTTGACCGGCTGGGAATCTAACGCGCGCCAAAACATCGGCACGCAGGCGTTTTTGCTTTTCACCTTTATCAAAAAAGCAGTGCACTGCGGCTCAGCAGCCCAGCGCCTTAAAGGAGTACTGACACGAAATTTCAAAGCTGAGATAACTATCTAAAACGCTTCCTTTTTATCAGGAGATATCTCCCAGCAGGTTTTAACAGCAACCGTTCAGCGAAACATATTTAAAATCCATTTTAATCTTCGCCCGCACGAGAAAGCCCAGAGCGCGCCGACATGACATCATCTGCTACGTGCCCCAAACTGCCGACGTCGGGGCTCCCGTGACGAAGCCGAGGCGCTGGCTGTGGTTGGCGCGAGCTGCTCGGGCGTGTGTACACGTCATGGTTTTGGGACTGACGTCATGCTGCCCGGGCCTGTGGGGACGGCGAAGACCTCGACCGGTCTGGGCGCGCGCGTGCGCTTGCTCGCGAGCGCTTCCAGAGAGGCAGCGATACGGCAAGAATGGTGACGTGACGTGATACATCCTGTCATGGCGGCCGCTCGGCGTTTTTTTGTCGAAACCGAAACTGGCACGAATAAACGACGCCGTAAATGAATGTTTACGCTGCGCTCGACCGTCAACTCTGTCATTCTATGATTAGTGGGCTGGTAGGCACGCATAGCAGCGAAAAAAGCCTAACACGAAAATTTAGTGTCAGTACTCCTTTAAACACTGAGCCAATGCGGCGGGTTCCAGCTAACTTGATTTCATTCAAGAACTCTCCGTCATTTCTGACTTCGTGACGATATTCACCTGATTTCACACCCAGATACTATTCCCCCTCCTCTCGCATGAAAAGACTATTGCACAAAAATTATTCCCGGACGACAATGACCAGATTTTTCAAGCAGAGCTCTTCCCGAAATCTTGAAATGAAGAGTTGTACAGCGATGATGTGCAGCAGTTCATCCATAAGTAGCAAAAGTGCGTGGCCTCAAGAGCGGTAGGGTGTGGGAGAAGCCATTGTTCAGCAGCCGCGAAGGAAGCGAGGTTATTGTAGAAGTGAACGTTTATTGGTGCGATCTTGGGCTCCGCAATAAACTTCAAGAAAGCACAATCGACGTAGAAGCAGTCAACAAAGCGTCGTGCCCAGACGAACGTCGGCGAATCGAATGCCGCTGTGTTTGTCCGGCGGGCATTTATCTCTCAGGGACCAGGAAGCTGGACAGGTGGCGCCACTGCTCCGCGCTCCCGTCGTTAGTGGAATGAGCCGGTGCATTGCACTACGCAGCCTTCCGTTGTTTTTAAAGACCATAGTCTTTCTTGGGCTACTTAAACCCAGAAATTTTGATCTGTCTGTATGTCTGTCTGTCTGTCTGTCCGTCTGTGACACGATTCAGCCACCAGGCCAAAGTAAATTGATATTGCGCAATAATCTTATATACTCACAGCCACATGTAAACGTCTAAGCCCGGTTTATATGTTCATACTTGTCAACTTTGTTGAACAAGAACAAGACATTACGCAAATATAAGACAGGAAATTAGTACACAAGGAATATTTACAGTATTCCTTTATTAAAAAATTCATGGATGCTTGGTTTTTCGATAGCAAATGATATTCTACATCTACTGCAGAAAACCGCCGCCTCCTGGCGGCATGTGAAAAATGGCGCGGCAACAGCAACGAAAGGTTCCACTAGCTAGGTTCCACATTCTGCTCGGAACGCACGTGGAACACGGCAACGCGGCTCTATAAACCTTCTAGTCGGCCGCCTCCATTCACGCGCGTCTCCGCCGTACTGCAGCGCTGGCATCGAGGAACCCGGCCTGTAGCAGTGGAACGTGGTAAATTCAAATCGCCTTACGCAAACCTTTAGTGTGTTTACCTTGGGATGAGCGCGACGGTACATGAACAGCATGAGAGGTGAGCAGGAAAGCAAAGGGGGGCATTTCTTTGGCAAATGTCTACAAAGACTATCGTCTTTTGACGACATTTGCAACGACAGGAGCAGATACGCGGCCAATTTCTTTGCTGTGTTTGCTTCGGTGCTTTGAATGTTTTGGTGGTGTTATGGGGGGATATGTGCGGCGAAACGAAGTATAGACAGATGTGTTGGGTTCTTAGATGCACTAAGCTGCGTAAACTTGTCGGACGCTTCTAAAGTTGGGTATGGGCTACAATGACATGATCGCTTCTTGCAGCGATTTACGCTCGGCTCCACCTGATCTGAGTACGAATAAAACTACTATTATTAGTATTCATTTATTCTTAAATGCACTAACGGCTACATAAACTTGTTGGCCGCTTCTAAGTTTGGTAACGGCCTTCATTTGACATGAGCGTTTTTTGCGGCGTTCTGCGCCAGGCTCCGCACTATCTAAGTAGAAATAAAGGTATTATTATTAGTATTCATTTCTACCACTTCCTTCACTTGTTTCAATGACTACGGTTTACACGCCAGCCTTAACGCTGGGATATCTCGATACGTGTGCTTTGAAGAGAGAGCATTTATGTATGAGATCATTAGCGTACGTGTGGCCGCGGAAACGTGCGGCAGTTTACACTTTCTTTCTGCAACCGTGCGCTTTGTACCTTCGGTTTTCTTGATTGACAGCATGGGAGCCTGAGAGCTGAAGCGGAGCTCGCACGTTTGTAGCGGTCATTTTATCAAAGGCCAAAGTTATTCAACCACCCAACAGCCTAAGCTGCAAACTATCCCCCCTCCCCTTCCCATTTTACCACATGCGTGGAATAAAGGCTGGTACCGATAGTTGAAAAATGTGGCAGCAATATCTTCAGCCCGTGCTTTTCATTGCCTAGGCATTCTTGGCCGAGTACCTAAAAAATCGTGTAATGCCTTGTGAAGAAACTAAAAAACGCGCGACTAGTTGCTTCAAATAGGGGTGCAGCAGCCAGAGTCCTCCAGCACAGACGCATTTCCGACAAGCTGGAAGCAGTTAGGATTTGGAGAGGGGTCATGGAAGTGCAAAATTAAACAGCAAAATCATGCACCTTTCAGCCTAACGATGACAACAGTTTAACACGAATTCTTTCTTCGTGCGAAATAGAATGGGAAAGGGTCAAAGTGAAAGACGCTGTGATCAAAAGACCAAACTGCGTGCTGGTCAAATTCAAAGCTCAGATAGTCATCGTTTAAATCCAGAGGGCAACCAAGGAAACCTACACGAGAAAGCTTTGCTACAGTGGCTGCTTTGCGATAAACCATCACCGTTGTTAGACGGAGGAGTGCATGATTTTTCAAGCGTAGGTGACAGCTTGTAAAACTTGACCGCAGAATTCAGTTGTGGAACTGAGGGCACAGTTTTGGCGCCCTCCTGTTTCTTGTCCATCAGCAACGCAGGTATTGTTTTTTGAAAAACCATTAACCAACTAGCCAGAAACAGTTGCAAGTCTTATAAAGCAATGCTTTTCCACGACAAGCAATAACGTTCTACTATCATGCGGTATTTATACTGTAAATGATTCTCGATGGCTGTAGTAAACGTATTCCTGCGAAATTACACACGTTTCTACCGTAGCTAATGAAGTTACGGAGCGTCCTATATCACAATTTCTTGTTTGCGCTAAATCCTAGAACCCCCCCCCCTCCCCCCCTCCCCCCAACTTTGTCTTTCGCTTGTGCACGGCGCCGTTTCGTCATCAACTGTGAAGGGCCAGCGCCGCAGCATTCCTGAATCGGCTTCACACAGCGGCTTTGTAGAAGCATTTAGCAGCAATATATTCCTCGATACACCAAGCTGCATGCAGGCATGAAAAGTTTGCACGAACGAACGGACTACTTCCCGCTTGACTTCCCGCTCGGCGCATTGAGCGTCGTCTGCTGTTGGTAATTATTGAGTGTGGGCGTAAATCATACACATGGCATGCCTCGTAAAGTTCGCCTCTACTTTCAAGATTTGCCGATCTGAAAGAAGTCCTTGTGGTTATTTACTCTTTGCAAACCGTTCCGCAGCAGAACGGCACAAAGCCATGTACAACTACGCTGCGCTGACCGCCACCGGATTCCACTGATGAGCGGTTCGCCACGGGCGATCGCGGCGCTGCGATCGCCGGAGCGTTCGGACGGGATTCACATCGGCTCCGCAGGGAATGCTCTTTTTCGGCGGTTCATCAATCCCAGGTGAAATAATTTTGTCAGGTGCTCTTTCTACTAAGTGAGTGGAGCAATTTGATACCTAAGTTGGGTCGGAAGACCCATTTTTAGAGTAATTAGGACAGTTTTAGTGGCTGAGGCGGGGGCGACCCCGCTAAGCCTAACGTCGCCAACGTGCTCCGGCCATGTGCTCGGTCGGGGAAACGCAGTCCGAGGCCTTGATGGCCTCGCCTGAAGTCTTCATCGACCAAGGTGGAGAAGTGCAAGTGATCCAGGGCCCTTTTCAAGCTATGGATACTTTGTCAGCCGAAAATTACGAGGTTTCCGCGCAGACCCGGGGTACAGGCCAGCTAGGCCTAACCACCACCGGTAAGCGCGGAAGGCAGCCAACGGAGATCGACGGTCAAGGAGAAGCGGAATCCGCCTCGACGAGCCTCGAGAACGGTGTTTCTACCGGGAACGGTGCCGACGAGGACTTTCTGTGTTCTGACTATGACCGGGATCCAACGAACTCGTGTGCGGGGTGGATCGTTGTCGGTTCACGAAGACGCCAGAAAGCCACTACGAGCACGGGAACCTCTCCGCAGCGAGGATCGCCGTCTGAAGGTAAGCCAGGCAGGGCAGCCTCGGCTTTGATCACTAAAGCTAAAGAGAAGAGACGAAATGAGCTAAAAGCTCAATACGTCGCTAAAGTCAACGCTAGTATGGCAAAGGCAGCTAGAATGCCCATTTTCGCCAAGAGAAGCGAACACCGCGTGGTGATAAGACCACGAGGAGGACTCGCAATGAACAACGTTAAGCTCTCTGAGCTAAGAGCGGCCGTAGCGAAAGCAGCGGGACTAACGATGGAAGAAGTGCAGGACGACTCGATCGCCCCGAACTTCGCACAGAACATTGCAGTGTTGAGTACACCCAGCGAAGAGAGATCCTTTAGATATGGATCGATCAGAAACATTGTATTGGGAGACCGCACGTATGAAGCATACGCTTACAAGTGCACTCCAGAAAACACCGCGAGAGGTGTGATTAGCGGCGTAGGAGTAGACGAGACGGAAGAGAACATCACTCGCAGTCTCGTAAACAAGCAGAACCCCAAAATTTTGGCGGCCCACAGGCTCGGTAGAACCGAGTCGGTGGTAATACTTTTCGACGGAGATAAAGTCCCGTATTACGTGAAGTACGAAGGAGTAGTAGCGAAATGCACGTTGTACAGGCAACACAGAGAGGTTTGCGAAGTGTGCGGGAAAGTCGGGCACAGGAGAGACGTTTGTCCAACGCCACAAGTTAAGGTGTGTTTTGCATGCGGGCGGAACAACCCCGATGAAGAACACGTCAATTTCTGCAAACCGAGATGCAAGCTTTGCGGTGGAGCCCACCCTACCGGAGCAGGAAGCTGCAAGAACAAGTTCAAGGTCCCGCCACAGATAAGGGCTCGCTTGGCTGAGAAGAACAAGCGAGAAGACAAGATGGCGACGGGCAAGATGGCCATGAAAAAGGAAACGACCTTTTCCCGCCAAATCGAAAGAAGCTCCAGAAACCCGGAGAAGATTCGAGAAGCCCCCCCACAGCAACAAAGGGGAAGGAGCAAGAGCAAAAGTAGGCCAGAGGGTATGACGTGGGCTGACGTCATAGCCGAAGGGAACGCGCGCAATAGGAGGGACAAGAGTGCAGGCCCCGCCCAGAGGCCACGCTCGGTTTCCAAGAGCGACAGGAGGGAGAGAGCCGAACCCGACAGCGGGAGAGGAGGCACTCCTCCGGCAGCAGCTGTGCCGGCAGAAGGCAAAAACAACAAGAATATGGCAAAGAGCCAGGTGGCGGACAATAAAGAAGAAGCCCGAGAAACAAAGACGGAACTCTCGAAGATCCAAAGAGAGCTACAGGAGATGAAGGCCGTTGCAGAGGCCCTACAGCGTACCATCCATCAACAACGAGAACACATCAACAAACAGGACATCTTGATAGCCAAACTCCGCAAGGGGGAGCTGGACAATGAAAGCGGCGACATGGAGACTCAGGAAGACTCCACAGACGGGTCAGAGGAGGAACCTCCTATGCGCCCAAGACCAAAGAAGGCCAGAAAGGGCGGAAGTTCCGGAGGGAAGCTAGAACCGGCCGCGAACGGAAACGAAACAGCCATTCAGGAGGAGATCATTCCTGAAGAAAGCGAAAAGGACGGAGAGTCGTCATCGGTAAAGCCCGAGGAGAACACACACAGCATAAGAATAGCCCGGAGCCCGATAGGCTATGCTGGACTAAACAACAGAATCGCAAGACTGGAGATCATTTACAAGAAATGGGACAGAAATCTCGACGCTATGGAGCAGAGAATCATCCAGAGGTGTACCCAACTGGTGCAATAGCAAATCGCTCAACAGTTTGAGCAGCTTCAAAAGCAGGTGACGTGTCAATTCGACAACATGATGCGTCAAATACGCGAGGTCCTCCCAAACACTAACGATGGATCGTCGTAACTCAATAAGAGTATGGCATTGGAACGCCAATGGCTTCCGACGCCGCAGGGCGGTCCTACAGCAACACATCAGATTGCTGGAACCGGACAGGAGGCCAGACATAATCGCACTACAGGAAACCCACATGGAGCAGGAACCAAAGCTCCTGGGATACAAATCGCACTTCTGCCCCCCCTCCAACCGGACGGCCGGGAAAGGGGCAGCACAAGGGGTATGCACCCTCATCAGGAAGGGGCTAGCATACACGGAATACCCACAGTTTCTTGGGGACAAGAACATGGCGATGGAGACCTGCGTAACGGAGATAATCCTCACGGGCAAAGGGTCGTCACGCCGGAGAGAAAGCAGGAAGACCAAGACGTCCTTTCTGCTGGCGAACGTATATAGTAACCCGTACGATCGCAAACAGAAATTCAAGTCTCTGTTTGGGAAGATCAGAGCAACGCAAGAGCTGGCCAAGAGAGAAATGGCCGGCACGGGCAATGCCATAGCGCTGGTGTGCGGCGACTTCAACGCTAGCCACCTGGAGCTAGGGTACAAACGCACGACGGCCAAAGGCAGGGACTTGCTTGCGGACGCCGCGGATGCAGGCTTCACCCTGCTAACGAACCCGACGCAGCCGTCGAGGGTAGGAACGTCGGTAGCAAGCGACACTAACCCAGACCTGGCTTTCGCACTGGTTCCCGAGGGAGGAGCGGCCAGGTGGAACAACACCGGCCACAACCTCGGCAGCGACCACTGTATACTAGAGGTGGAAATCCCGCTGGCCCACGAAAAGGGCCGACGAGGTAACAACAAGGAGCACAAGATTGTGGACTGGGACGCCTTCAGGCAGTTCAAGCCGGGCCGCGTAAGAAACATCGACGAATGGATCAAAAGCCTCCAGAAAGCCGCGGAGGACACGACGAAGACCATCGAATCGGACGAGGAGGTGGAAGCGATAGATTCGCGTCTAGCGCACCTCCTGGAAGCCAGACGGTCGCTACAGATGAGGTGGAAGCGACAACGACACAACAAAAAGCTCCGCAAGCGCATCGCGGAGCTCGGGAGAGAGATAGAGAAACACAGCGCTCGACTGTGCAACCTACAATGGTCTGCGCTGTGCAGTAAGATAGACGGGCACTACACCGCAGCAGCCCCTGGAAACTCCTGAAAACGCTCATGGACGAGACCAAGGGCAGAGAGTTCCAGAGCACGCGCATGACACAAATTCTCCACACCACGGCCAGGAGGCTAGGAGAAGAAGAAATGCATAAACAGCTAAACGACAGATACCTACCGGAAACGAAAAGGGAACAACAAGAGGACTACGATGGCCCTCCAAACGCACATTTGGACCGGAACATTGAAGAATGGGAGGTACGTCGGGCGACGCAAGCCCTCAACGGCAAGTCGGCGGCGGGCCCGGACGGTGTTTCGAACAAGACCCTTCGAAACCTCAACGACGAATCCATCACGGAGCTCACGATATATTTTAACAAGTGCTGGAGGAACGGAACTCTCCCCAAGGCGTGGAGAACGTCCAAGACAATTCTCCTGCCAAAGCCGAACAAGCCACCGGGTATAGAGGGGCTGCGACCGATCTCGCTCACGTCCTGCGTGGGCAAGGTCCTGGAGCACGTCCTCAACGCCCGGTGGAACGACTACATGGAAAGGCACGGCTACTACCCCGACACGATGCTCGGATTCAGAGCGAAGTTGGGGACGCAAGTTGCCATGCTACTTCTGCAGAGAGAGGTACTAGACCCCCCGGGAGGCGTCCCTGGCAAGGACAACCGAGCCATCCTGGGCCTAGACCTTCAGGCGGCCTTTGACAACGTCAAACACTCGGCAATCCTCAAGCAATTCTCTCGTCTGGGCCTGGGCGAAAGATCTTACAATTACGTCCGCGCTTTCTTGTCGAATCGCACGGCAAGACTGTCGCTGGGAGACAGAAAGCTCGAGGAAAGAAGACTCGGAAGCATAGGAACACCGCAGGGCTCAGTGATCTCGCCGTTCCTATTTAACACGGTGATGATCGAGGTCGCCAAACGGCTGAAGGCGCTGGGCCCCGACGTTCGTCACTGCATATACGCAGACGATGTCACAATTTGGGTGACGGGAGGGAGCGACGGGAAAATCGAATCGGACCTTCAGGAGCCGGTTAGAGCGGTGGAGTCCGCTCTTTCGAGCACAGGCTTGCGCTGCTCACCGCAAAAATCGCAGCTCCTGGTGCTGCCGCCACCGGGGCGATACAGGAAGACGGCGGCGCAAGAGGCGGCCAAGAACATCGCCTTACGAACGGAAGACGGCGAACTCATCCCGCACGTCCCCGGCATCAAGATTCTCGGCATGCACGTGGACGGTGTCCAAACCACCACCACGGCGCTGAGAAACATGATCACGAAAATCGGAATAACGACCCGCTTGGTTAAGCGAGTGTCGTCGAGATACAACGGCATGAACGAGCGAGGGCTCTTGCGCCTTCTGCAGACCTTCGTCGTTAGCCAGGTCGCATACGCAGGAGCCTTCCACCGATGGACGAGATCGGAGGAGGGCAAGATCGACGCAGCCATACGCAAAGCGTACAGGAGCGCCCTGGGACTTCTCCCGGGGACGAAGACGTCGGCCTTGCTGGATCTGGGAGTGCACAATACACTCTCGGAGATCAGCGAGGCCCAACGCATGTCCCAACTGGTGCGGCTGAGCTGCACGAGAACGGGCAGGAGCATCCTCGACATGGCTGGCATCAACCCGCCCAAAGGAGGGGAGAACAGCGACACGAGCGACAGAATACCGCTCGGAGACGAGGAGGCGAGGGGTATCATCGTGTTCCCTATGCCGAAGAACGTAGACCCGGAGAGGGACAGGGAAAGGCGCCTAGCAAGGGCGACAGCCCTGGCCAGGATCTACAGACACGACGACGCCGCGGCCCACGTGGACGTGGCGAAGTACCCGACTACAGCGAACGCTTTCACCGTAGCGGTGGTCAGATCGTCCACGGGCGAGCTGATCAACGCCGCGTCGGTGAGGGCGAAGACCCCGGGCCAAGCCGAGGAAGCGGCGATTGGCCTGGCGCTGGCGACACCCGGCGTCAAGACGATCCTGAGCGATTCAAAGACGGCGATCAGGAATTTTGCAAGTAGTACGGTATGGGAAGGAGCGGAACGAATCGTGAGACTCGGACGGGCCTCGCGGGATCCGCGAGCCCACAGCCCCGTAACGACCATCAAGTGGTTTCCGGCTCACATGGGCCGGCTGGAAAACGTCGAAAACCGCAACGACGACGCAGACGCTGCAGCCCGCGAGCTCACCATGTGCCGGGCCGGCGAAACGCAAGTCACCGCGGATCCTGACGAAGAAGCAACGAGCGCCGTCCTGACGGACTACGGGGATATCCTCAGAAGACATCGGGAGGCGAGGAGGGAGTACCCGAACCCGCATCGAGACCTCTCTCGAGCGGAGACGGTGCTCCTAAGACACCTGCAAGTGAAGTGTGCTTTGACTCCCGCGTGGGCCAGGCACGCGTGTCCCGAACTTTTCGTGAGTGCTGTGTGCAGTGTATGTGACAGTGAACTCGCGACTCTGTGCCACATCACTAGGTGTGGAAGAACTGCTAACACGGGCGATCCCGCGCGGGGCGAGGAAGCCGAAGACTGCGTGGCGGGAGCCGGGGTGCCAGGAGACCCGCTCCCGGAGGGACTAGAGCGGTGCATTCGCTCGGACAATTACCACCAGCAAAAGTGGGCGATCCAGCAACTCGAGGAGGCTCTGGCAAGACAGAGGAGAACGGGAGACCACACGCCGGACTCACCGGCAGCGGGACCCAAATACCCCTGTCAAGGCACCCCCCTCCCTCGAGTCCAAGGCCCGGTGTGACAAGAGACTTTATTCCAATCACACTAGAGTCGTAGTGCGAGCCCTGCGTGGCCGCTGACTACATCTTGCCGGATCTATAAATAAAGTTCTTCTCTCTCTCTCTTCGCCACGGGCGGCGCTGTTGGCTGAAGTGACGTAGAGTTCTAAAGTTACGGTGGTGCCATACAACGGCCTCCCGGTAGAACATTGCCGACGAAAGAAGGAAAGTCTAGGTTAGCGTCGACGGGGTGAAGCCCTCTGCCTATAAAACAAGATTGCCGGTCGCTGCCCATGACAAAAAAAGCGAAGTCGCGCTCGGCTCGAAAATGATAAGATAGTTTTCCGCGGCAAGGCGCTTGTAAAGAAACAAAGAAAATATGCTCGCGGCAATATGTATCCAAAAATTCAAGAACAGCGCAGTGTCATTGCTTGACATGTGTTTCTTCATGCATGTATAATACGGACCTCATGATTGCCTCTCGCACGTATATGCGTTACCTTGGCATTTGTGCACTTGTGTTGGTGCCCGCCTCCAGCCCTGCCGGCGGCGCCAGCGGTGCCGTTCGTGGCGGCCGCGGCTTCTGCTCCGGCTGCGGCTCCGTGTGCGGCCCCAGCTCCAGCAGCGGCTCCAGCTCCAGCAGCGGGAGGGGCGACTGAAGAGCTCGTGGCCGAGGTCCACACTGAAACAACACGGAAAGCAGGCGGTCTCCTTTATTTGTCTGCTCGAAGCAGCTCTGAGCAGCTCAGCGTTGGCTCCGCCCACCAGTCCCGGAACTGTTCAGTCGTATTTGTTTTGCACCAGGGAGCAGCACAAAGCTGCCCAAACTAAAGACACTGAAACTTGGAAGTAGTTCCCAAACTAAAGCCACTAGAACTGGAACTAGTTTTAGTGACTTTAGCCCAAACTGCTCTCACTGTTCGCGACGAGCAGCTAGCAGACGATAGAAAGGCGAGCATGGTGCAGACGACGCATGCGAAAGCAGTCTCGCGGTCTCGTTGGCGTTCTCGCGTCTTCTCGCTCGGTTTTGCATCAGTTGATCCATAGAGTTGATCGTCTGCTCAGGGCGAGAATGGCAGGGTTGACTGGTGTTCCTCCGCATTTCGCGATTGTCAACGGCGTTGAGACGCCGGTGTATCCGGCCTGTGACGAAGACGGGGCGCCCGTGTTTTACGGAAGACACCAGGTTTTCGCGTCTGACGGTACGTATATACAAATGGCGACGTTTGGAAGCTGTCAAGAAAATGTTTGTACGACCGCTCGGTGAAGCAAATGAGATGGGTTCTTTTTCTTGCAGGTGGTGCACATGCTTGCTTGCGACCCGAAATAGGTAAGTGCAACGGCGAAGGTTTTATCTGCTTGTTTCTGCTGGCGGTCCCTGTACTGATTACGGGAAAAAGGGTGACGTTTCGTAGCGAGCTGCTGAACGTTCCTTTAGAAAGCCTGAAAGTGCGTTTGAACTCGTCACCGCGGTACGTTTGAACCAAAGTTCGTTTGAACAAAATTACGAAGTACAAGTAATGCGGTTTGCACATTGGCGTGTGAATATCGTCGTAAGATGCGACATCGTTTCGTCGTACACCGGCTATGTGAGGTGTGAGGTAAACAGTTCATGTGAGGTGTGAGGTAAACAGCTCATTTCAACCTGCCAGTGCACACTTCACAGAACGTGTTCAGACGCAATCAAGATACGCGTTAAAACAGCTTCCCGTCTGCCTCTACAACGGACGCCTAGATACACGCTTAAAAGGCTGGTTGGGTGCATCGACAATAGTACTCGACGCAGTCGAGGAATTTCGCAATGACTCTGACAGACGTTGTAAATAAAACATTGGTTGTAACAATTAGTAACCAAAAAATTGGCCGCGTATCTGCTCCTTTCGTTGCAAATTACGTCAAAAGACGATAGTCTTTATCGGCTTTTGCGAAGTAAATGCCTCCCTTCGCTTTACCGCTCACCTCTCATGTTGTTCATCTTGCGTCGCGCTCCTCCCAAGGTAAAGACGCCAAATGTTTGCTTAAATCATTTTAAATTTTGCGCGTTCTACTGCTCCAAACCGGGTGTCTCGATGCGAACGCTGCCGTACGGCGAAGACGCGCGTTAATCGAGGCGCCCTACTTCAACGTTTATGGAACCGCGTTTCCCTACTCCACGTGCGTTGCAAGCAGAATGTGGAACCTATCTAGTGGAACCTTGCGTAACTGTTGCCGGTTGATTTCTTAAAATGGCGCCAGAAGCTATAGTGGCGCGGGTGACAGCAGGCGACGGCGGAGTGAATTCTTTTTCTGAAGTTGATGAAGTATTTAATTTCGCAAAAGTCAAGCATGTTTGAATTTTTATAAAGGAACACTGCAAATATCACTTCTGTATTGATTTGTTGTCTCATATTTCCGTAATGTCTTGTTCTTCTTCAACAATGTTGACAAGTATGAACATTACACCGGACCAAGACAAGTAGACTTAGCTGTGACTATATAAGACTATTGCGCAGGCATTCTTTTGCTTTGGCCGGGTGGCTGAATCGAGTCACAGACAGGCAGACGTACAGACATACAGACAGACCAAAATTTCTGGTCCCAAAAAAGACTATCGTCTTCAATAGCAATTATCAGCGTTCTAGCTTCGCGTTCTTGGGCACGTACGTGCAGCGCCATCACGAGCAGACGACACATCGTCTGCTCCACCTCAGTTTGCCTGCCGCGTCGGATCGCGGGCAGCTAGAGCATCTTGGAGTTGGAAGAGAGAAACTGGCTTGTGGGTGCTTCTTCACGTGTCCCATTACGTAACCTCCTTGCCGACCGGTGCTCGTTGCCGTAATGTGGATGCATGTCCCTGCGAACGTTTGGGTCTTATCGTCTCTCGTATTTGTGAGAGCATGCGTCCGGGATGGTGTCGTAGCTGCACTAGCGTCGATACGACGTCGTAGCGACACTAGTGCAGTACTAGTGTCGCTAGTATAGCGACACTAGCAGCACTAGTGTCGTAACTGCACTAGTAAGGCACGGCGCGTAATGATTAGCGTTAGTTGCCTCAGTTTATTGATTGCGCCTCTACCCAGGTATTTGGACACCCATATTGAGTAACTTTGCAGATGTTGGTGATAATCCCATTGCTAGCTTGAAAGCTTTACGAATTACAAAAGCTATGCTTCGGTATTGGTATTCCTCAGTTTTGTTAACTGCTTCTTGCAGTGCACATTTTTGCTGCCTTGTCGCCCTGCCGGTACCTCTGTTGTCCAGACGGTGAGGTCATACGCGTACTGCGCATGGTGAATTTCTTTGATGTTTTGAGTTTCTCAGCAAGGAGCTCATGGCAAGGATAAAAAGCCAAAATGACACGACGGCGCCGCGCATAGTTTTTTTTTTTTTTTGGCACATTAAGTTCGTCTGCTCGCAGGTCCGCAACACCTACCGTCGCAGTGCTGTTCATTAGGAAGTCTTTGACGTAGTTCGGAGAGCTGATTGATTGATTGTAGGGTTTAACGCGCCGACGCAACGCAGGCGATGAGGCGCGCCGTAGTGGAGGGCTCCGGATTAATTTAGACCACCTGGGAATCTTTATCGTGCGCCGAACTCTCGTACACACGGGCGTTTTTGCTTTTCGCCTCCATGAGAAAAGCGACCGCCGCGGCCGGGAATCGAACCCGCGACCTCGTGCTCAGCAGCGCAACGCCTTAGCCACTGAGCCACCGCGGCGGGTACGTAGTTCGGAAAGCGTTTTTTATAGTCGTGACTAGTCAAACGGAAAGGAATCACGTCGTGGCCTACGTTGTGAAATGCTGATCGGCTAGACATAGGGGAACTCCCCAACGTGGCGTAAGTTTCTGCGAAGGCTGCTGAGCACGAGGTCGCGGTTTGGATTCCCTGCCGCGGCGGGCGCTTTTCTGATGCAGGCGAAAAGCATAAACGCCCGTGTGTTCGATATTTCGGCGCACGGTAAAGATACCCAGGTGGTCCAAATTAATCCTGAGCCCTCCACTACGGCGCGCGCCTCATCGCCTGCGTTGCGTCAAGTTCAAATTCGAATCCAAATTCAAATTTGTTTTTCCTCTTAACATAATACAATGTCGATGGTCTCCCTGGCAAGAAAGCTGTTGCTACAGCTTGAAGGGGCCAGGGAGCCAAATTGGCAGCTCAATGACGACTGTACAATGCGATTAAAACGAGGGATACAGCATTACAGTACCTTTGTGAAGGCCGATAAACATCACGAAAAAATAAAAACAATAAAATACTTGTATAGCGAGCTTTAAGCGTCGGCGCGTTAAAGCCTGTGATCAATCAATCAATCAATCAATCAATCAATCAATCAATCAATCAATCAATCAATCAATCAATCAATCAATCAATCAATCAATCAATCAATCAATCAATCAATCAATCAATCAATCAATCAATCAATCAAGTTTCTTCGAAGAAAAATTCGACATCCACTTGAAAAGTAGCCGTACGGCTATAACTCAGGTGCACGGATGTCAAAATTTCCTTCGCAGTTGTCAAATGCTCTTTTTACGTTAACGAAGAGGATGGTTCTCTTGCTATGCGTTTGAAGCTGGTCGATAAATTTTTCCTTGAGCTGCAGCAATATACCCTGTGTTGATAGCTACATGGTGGTAGAAAAATGACCGTTTTCTCCCAGCTATGGTGTGAACCTTGTTCAGCACGTTGTCTTCGTAGAGTTTTCTTGCGAACGATGTCAAAGATTTTTACCGCATATTTTATAGTTCGATTGATTTATTTAGGCTTGGGAATCATTGTACCTTCGGCGTGTTTCCATTCAGCCGGTAGTCTTCCCTCTTCTCAGAACGTGTTGATATGCGCCAGCAGGTCATCACTCTCCTTACCTCCGAGATCCCACAGTGCCTTATTATTGATATTTCGTAGAGTGGAATATGTGACGAGGGTGGACGGAAATGTTCGCAGCGACGTCCTCCTGCTGGGGCAGCTGATTCCCTGCTCGAGGCGATTTCCACCCACGTTATGGTAAACCGTCAATCAAGTTCTTGGTTCGGGTGTATTTTATGGGTGGTTGGTTCTGTGTCGATGGTAGTTTCGTCTTTACAATTACCCAGTAACTTGGCGATGATCTTTCGCTGGATATCTTTCTCCATGCAAAGTTGCTTGCGCACCAGCTTCTGGATGTGCTGCCTGGTTGTTACCTCCCCTCCGTCGTGCCCAAGAGAGACTTGAGAATGGCCCATGCCATCTTCAAGCCATCCTTCGTGTTGCTTAGTGTGCCTTGCTACTTTTCCACGCCTGATGTCAATGTCGATGTGCCAGCCTTGCTGCGTATTCTTCCGTCTCACTGGTGATCGCAATTAGCCACACAGTTCTTGGGATTCTCGTTGCACTTCTGTTGCTTCCACATTTTTGTCAGCCTTTTACGCACCTCCCATGAGTGTAGAAGATGCGGGTCTACTCCGGCGTGTCTACAGTAGGACGTTCTTGAGTTGGACGGTCTTGGTGTACCTCGGCTGCCTTTCCATAACGTTCTTGGTCTACTTTTCTTCATCTTCAGGACTTCTTTCACCTTTCTGTTTCAAACAAAATGCATTCCAGTTTGTGAATTTAGATGGCCTGACTCGAAGAGCAGTTTTTTAGTGCGGGATGGTAGTTTGCGCGATGTGGATGTCGCTTCCCAAGTTCTCATCCATATGCATCCACTGTGGGCTTTGGTTCGGGCACGTGTCTCTGGTCACGCTGTTGTCACTGCGTGTTGGGACTTCCGTCTTGTTAGGTTGTAGGGTAACGTTGTGGCGCGTGGCCGCATTGTGCACGGCCTCCCCTGTTTGCTAGGTGTCGGGATAAACATAAGCTACATGTGGCTTATTAAAGTCACCTTCCACAGGGCTCTCACAAGTTCCCGACGGAGCGTTTCTAATGGTCTCTCGGTGGGCTGTGCACGTTAAGGTCAAAGAGACTCCGCTGAGTCTTCTTCAGTACAATCTCCACCAGGTTATGCTCTATCCGGAGGGCAACATGATGTTGCTGCGCCATTGGCCGACTCTTCGTCAATATGGAGGTTCTTCGACTTTATTCAGCTACGTGGTCGTGATATCCGCCAAAGTTGAAGTCTTCCATCTCCGTTTCTTGCAACGCCACTACATCCGGTGGGTGCTGATTGCAAAGTTGCAACAGGATTCGTCATTTCAGGTTGCCACGGTTACAACTACATGGCCAAATATTAAGTTTTGGTTATTCTTTCTTGTTCGTTTTTCAACTTCATCTCCAAGGGTTCCATCATCGAATATAAAGTTTTGGTTGCTCTTTCTTCTTGTTGGTTTTTCATCTCCAAGGGTTCCTTCATCTTCTTGCACCGCGTATATTCGCTTGCGTCTCGTATATTCACTGGCGACCTTCACATAGAGTGTGCGACTTCCTGCCGCAGCATTACCAGCCGCCATCACTTCATCTCCACCCGCCCTGGATGTTCCCGCCCATGAAAATAGTGACCACGGTGCCCGGAATTACACGAAAGGAGCATATTCCACCTGCCGCTCTACGGTTTTTTGCTCTTGAATATATGTACAACACATACGGAGGTCATACACATCTGTACACTGATGGATCGGTGTCATCCACATCATCCACTGTCGCAGTGTGGATACCTTCGTCCCGCACCACCCTCAGTGCCATGCTCAGCCACAAAATATCATCTACGGCTGCCGAACTTGCATCTCTGCGGATGGCCTTGGCTCACATCATCGAGCAGCCGGCACGCGCGTGGGCCATCTTCACGGACTCTCGGGCTGCACTGCAATGTCTGGCGTCTTTCCCCAAGGATCAGCTTGTGCTTGATGTACAAGCTTTACATCTTCAAGCTCAGCAAGCGCATCATCAAATAGCACTTCAGTGGCTCCCTGCCCATTGCGGGATAACTGGAAATGTGAAGGCGGACGTTGCAGCATCTACAGCGCATGACCAACGCGGATCAAAAATACCGGTGCCATTTTCTCGCAAAGATGCCTCAGCCCTTGCATCCAGTGTGGCATGGAGCATGCAGCGATCGCTTTGGGCAGACGCATCCCGCAATTACGCACCCCTCTACTCTATCGACCCGCATTGTAATTTTAAGATGCCACCTGGACTATCTAAGCATGATGAAGCAGTACTGCACCGCATGCGGTTGAACGTCGCCTACACGCGATACTACTGCTACAAACTCAACCAGTCTCCCTCGCCTCTGTGCCCACAGTGTGGTGTGCGTGAAGACCTCCAGCACCTAATATGTGACTGTGTGCGCTTTACTACACAAAGAGTGTCTCTCGCAGTGTCCCTGGGCCGGCCGCTGTCCGCAAAACTAGAACTGAGGGACGTATTAGGTCCTTGGAACTCTTCCAAACGTGCCGCTCGTGCAACGAAAGCCTTATTGGCATACCTAAAGGACACAAGTTTTGATGAGACTTTGTAATTAGTTAAAATCATATGTATTCCTCTTCATCATTATAATCATCATCGTCATCGCACTCATCTGGCGTAGCAAGCCAAGCATCTTAGCTGGGCTGACATCGCCAGTTTTCATTAAAGATTGTTCTCTCTCTCTCTCTAGGGTAATTTCTCGTGGTGGATATTAAAAGGAGGCAGCACCAGATTTAGAGGAAAAAAAAAGATTCCTACCTTGTCTTCGTCTTCCGCCGTCATGAGGAGAGGGACAAACGTATAAAGCCAGACAAGGAAAAACTTTGATATTCTGTCTGCCTGTTCGTCATCCACAACCATGACAGGAAAGATTCCGCTCCCTGCTTCACGCCTCACCGTGATCAGAAACTCTCTCTCAGGCAAACAAGCGTTTCGTAGCCCAGGTCAGTAAGGCGTTCGTAATGACGATGATGATCCGGATGCCGTGACATGCGTACGTTTGAACGGACAGGCTTTCTTTTCTGCCTCCATCCAAGCGTAGGTCATGTTCTGTGATGAGGGCAACACGCGCGGGTGTGGCTTTCTCGCGCGCGTCGTGTCCAAAGCGCTGCTCGGCCACCGCCCCGAGGAGGCGCAGGTGGGTCAGTAGATGACGAATGTTCCGCTATTTTGCTAGACGAACGCTGCCGCAGCTGCTGTTGAATTCATTAGCTTCACAAGAAGTGTTCGCGGTCGAACGTGCGCGGTGCAGCTGGCAGTCTGTATACACGTTCGAACTCCGCCGTTATATGTCTTCTCGCTGACGACGCGGCGTATACGCTGGGTCACATGATACCACGGGCAAGGTCTCTAGACGTGCAATAAGTTGGGGGCCATCATTAAATCGGTAAAAGCTGCTAACTTCCCAAATGTCTATTTTAATGCGTAATCATTACTAGGACCATTGTCAAGCACAACCTAGCCGCGTTTAGCTCTCGTATAGGCCCTATCAGCTCGCGTAATCCTCCATTTGGAAGTCTATTCGAGACCAACACGCTTCAAAGCTAGTTTGCAAGAAATTGGTTCACGGAAATTCACCAACGCTGGCACCTACATCTTCTTTGGTGGATTGGTGTCTTCTACTCTTCATATTGAATTGCGCTATATATGTACACAGACAAATAGGACGCTAACGGGACTGGGACGATGCCGATGCACCTCGTCCCAGTCCCGTTAGCGTCCTATTTGTCTGTATACATAGCGCAATGCAATATGAAGCATCATCAACTAGCCCCATAATACATCCTTTTGAGCTCCTACTCTGTTCTTGCGTGGTGCAGAAGAAAGCTTTCACATGATACTCAATCCTTTAATTGCGAAAGCATTAGTTACTTCGGCAAGTCGAAAATCATGCGCCCGGGACACAGACGGTACAGAAAATGGCCGACAGCTCGGAGAATAAAAACACGTAAAAGAATGCGCGTATTGAAGTCACATTTGTCAGGGAAGCTCCTGTAAATTAAGTTCAGTAATGGAGTTGAGAAACAAATTGTGGGAATTTGGGTCCAGGTTGGACGATGCTTTATCGCAACTTTTCAGAGCTCCCTATTATTTTTTGCTTTTTTAAAATACAGAAACTTCATTAAAGCAACTGAACTAACACTACGCTGCGAGTGGTCATCTATACGACCATACGTAAGTAAAATACTGCTGCAGTTATATTACACCAGAGCTGGCGGACGACATCATCTCGTTTGATTCAAGAAATTTCAACTTGAAACAGCCATTACAAACTTTCCGAGGTATTGTTTGCGAACAGAAGCCCTGCACCTGCATGCATAAGCGGAGTGCAAGTTTCACACTTTCGTAAACGCTCAGATCTTCGTTGCAACAAGGCCGTCGCTAGTGATTTAATCGTTTGTTGAAAATAATGCTGCAAGGTCATGAGGACGACAGTTTGGAGCAATAATAATTTGCTGGTTAAGTTCTCGCTACGCTAGCTAAACTGTTTTGTACACAAATATGCACATGATCCACAGGTTATACAAAATGGCGTAGGAAATGTTGCCAATCGAATTCGATGGTGTGTCTCTGCCGAAAGCGCGAGTGCAAAGAAATTGTGACCTTTTGTTTGAGTCTGCCTGTAAGCGTTCTGTTGTGAGAAGTTTTTAAATATTTTTTAGGGTTTTCTGGGCAATTTTTGATAGCACCCGTAATAGGGACAACTAGGCCTACAGCAAGGGAATTGAACCCTTATAAATGAATCTGAAACCGGTCATTATACCGTGCCCCACCGGTCACGTGTTCTTTCGACATGTTAACCGCTGATTTGGCTGATTGTCTATGCACAACCCAGACGGGACATAAGTGTTGTACATTGGTTAACAGTGACCACTGTTGCCCAAATCAACGGCTTACCGGCGATGCTTTGAAGCAGTAGGACGATGCACACCGACTGAAGAGCCCTCCTGAGCGCAGCCACTTCTGGCGCTTCCATCCGCCGCAACATTGTTCTTCTTTCGCGCTCGGCGACTGAAAAGAAATTCCTGTAACAGCGCGTGCGCGTCTTCCGAGAACCACGAAAAAGGTGGTGGGCGGCTCCACCGGCGGCGTAAATGGCGGGCGGCGACGAGTCGCGGTTTTATCACGCTCACGTCAACCTAGCCGCGAAGGCCGCCCAACCGTCGCCGAGGGTAACGTCGCCCTCTTGCGTGTTTCCGTTTCCCTTCCCAAGCGCTTTGCCTCGCGTTTTGTTTTCCTTCAGGGCAAGTTACCGTTAGCTCCCGTCTTTATACTTCTTTCTTTCTATCCTGCTTTTTTTTTACCGCCACGTTTTGATGCGTGCGAGTGTTGGGTGACAGACCCAGCCGCCCCTCGCGCACGGTCGCCGGGCATAAGTGCGCGCGCGCGAGCGACAACGCTTGGAAGCGCTTCGGTCGCAACCGCTTGTCCCGCCGCCGTGGCCGTATAGTAAAAATGAATTACGATTTCGCCCAGAGAAAGTTGCTGCAACGAAGGAACCCAGCGTCGAGCCAGTCCCGTGCTGCTGTCAAGCCCGGTATTTTAGTTTTTTTGTCCTTTCTCCGGGCTGTTGTTCCCGGCCTTGGTGTTTTTAGGCGTTAATTAGACGCCATGTTCCGCCCGCTGCACCTGCTGCCGCGCCCTCCCAACATCGTCGCGCGCTGCACGTACACACTCCCTAATGCGGTGCACGACCGAAAACCAGACCGAGGCATGTGTGACGCAATGAGGATCATTCTTTGCTGCAATTCTTTGCCTGCCTCGTACGGGACGACGAATAAACCTTTCTTGCACGCAGGGGAGAACCGAGCCACGGAATAAGTCTAATCTCTGTAACACTAAAAACGTTGAAAGACAGGTGTACAACATGTTTCCAGTCGGGCCTACGCTGTAACCTCTTAATTGGGAAGTCACCCCATACTCAGCGACTTCCGCCATTGAGTGCACGTTTTGAGATTGTAATAGTGTTGAAATGCGACGTTTCGCTTGCGCCCAACACTTAAGCACTTACTTAGCGAGGTAAATTGGTTGAAATATCTATGACTTTGGTGTACTTAGTCTTCCGAGGTGTCTGCTTATATAGTTGTTCGCGATGGCTTTCGTCTCTTGGACATGACAATTTTTTAAACAAAGAAAAATGTACCTTCGATGCTCAATGAGCAAAGAATCTTTCGGTCAAAGCAGACAAAACATCTGTCGGGTAATTGTCCACTAACGTAATTTATGATATGTCTTGAAATGTCAAACATTGAGGGTGCTTACTTTTCTAATATACGACAGGTTTCTTGCACAGTCACCATGCGTTATTGGGAACTGTAGCTGAGGAGGCAAATAAGCACCTTCATGAACACAAATTGGGCACCCCGAAAACTGGTCGTTTCTGTGCTAAGGCTTGTGTCAGTACAGATGTCTTCTTTTAAAATTCGAGAGCTTTATCTCTAGCGTAATTCAAAGCACAGGAATTTGAACGGGATCTTTTTACACTGACCCGTTGATATATGAACCCACCGCCAAGCGTTATTCTGCAGCAAAGATGACTTCATCACGAACCAATGCCATCAAAATCCGTCTCAAAAAAGGGACTTTCCAAATTCAAACAGCCGTAAGCTTTGAAATTGTGTCTTCATACCTTGGCGACGTTATCGTGATTTGAAAACGTTCAGTAGTTCCGTTAAAGGCCCTGGGTCTATAAATGGAGATATCTTCAATGTTTAAGATTTTAATTATTATTTGTTTGCTTTCCGTCTGAGCCTAGTGCCGGTGTGTTTTACTAAATTTTTTCGCCTCTGAGAAAATATCATACCGGCATTCCCTTGCTCCTGATGAGTTTCAATAGCAAAAAAATCACTATCTTTTTACATAATTTGAGGTGTCATTAAGGGATACCGGGAAAACCTCGTTCGTCTAGTTGCAAATGACGTTTGTCCCTTTTTAAACAAAGCGAACCTGCGATGAAGTATGGACACAAACATGATGATGATGATGATGGTGGTGGTGGATGTGGTAATGATGATGATGTTGGCAGTGTTGTTAATAACATGGCGCTTCCCCTGCACAGGTGCGCAGTATGACGATGTGTAGAGAGTGACAATAATGTTCCCTGCCGAGAAATTGTCCGAGCCGAAACGAACGTCATTTTCGAACCGATAATAAAGCAGCTCCATCGTACCCAGCTTGATTAAAGAGAACCCGTAGATTTACGCAATAATTCATTTCCAAACTAGTTCGTTCAGATCCGCGAAAGGATCTTGGATTGAAGAAAGCGACGGCACGAAAGCGGCACCGAAATAATGGTATACTTTGCATATAAAATAATGATTGTGCTCTTTGGCAGTTATAACTGAGTTTAGATGTGATAACCTTTACTCAAATGATAGAAAGAGTTCAACGAGTGAAGTGTCTAGAATGGACACGAGTATATGGGTAAATACAGCAGCGAGTATTTGCAAGGAAGGAAGTTGGAAAGGGAAGGTGCGAGGAGTATTAGGAGGTATTTTAAGAGCATAGCTAGTGGAGGGAGTCGTTGCTCTGTCCTTGCGCCGGGAGACGAGGAAACACTGTGGCAATTTACTCAACTGGAGTGCTACAGTCTGAGTTGCTGGCATAAAAAAAAATGTTGGGAAGGTAAGGTGTGAGCGGCTAGTGCACACTACACGTTTTTACACCCTATGTCCCCTCTAAAAGGTGTGAAATTGGCTGGGTTAAAGGGACCATGAAGACAAAATACAAGTTTGTTACTTTTGAAAGAGTTAGTCTTTCAAAGCTCACTCATCCCCATTCCAGCCTTCTTTAACCGAAAGAAAGCACGAAATATTGATCATTGAAATTTCTCTCCGTAATGACGATATATGAGTAGGAGTGATATGTCATAGACCGGCAATAAAAAAAAAACATCTTTATCAATGCGTTAACTGCGCGTTAGCATACAAGTGATACTATAAAACGGAAATAGAGGCCATGAGGCTCTGGGTTCCGACCTCTACGCCTCGGGACTCATCCAGGCTCTTCGCTTTTTCCCCAGTTAAATTGAACTGTGGCTGTATTTTTTAGCACGAAAGTGTTTTATTCGGGATTCACGAAGATTTCGCTTACGTCATATCCGTCACGGAAGTGACGCCAGTACAGCGAAGAAAGCGACCTGTAAAGGGTGCACCCCTGCACACAGGGTCTTCTTGCGGGGAAGTAACCTTTAGTACTAAAGAGTACGTTATACTTCGGGTTGTTCGTTTTCGGGTTTTATATTTTAACACGAAAGTGTTTTATGGCGGGATACATTAAGATTTCACTGACGTCATATCCGTCACAGAAATGACGCCAGTACACCTTTGCCGAAGCGGCGCGCGAGCAGGACGTCGCTCGCCAAACACACACACAAGACAGCCGCCGACCCGCAAATCATGCTCAGCTGCAGATTTCTCTGCACGTTTTACTTTCGTGTTTTATCGATTCCTATGACAGAGGAAGCAACCACTGTTCTTTTGTGCGTGTGTGTGGGTGTGCGCGGGTTTTTTTTCTCTTAGTATTCTTAGCGTTTAGTATTTAGTCTTGTATATATAGTGTTGAGTCTTTAGTCTTGTATATATGGTATATATATGTACTCATTAGCCTTGTATATACGTATATATGTATCCTTCCCTTTTCTCTGTCTCTCCTCCCTTTCCTGTCTACCTGTGGACACCGGAAAACCAGCAAGCGTTCCGGTGTCCATCCTTAGGTAACACAAACTACGCCTGCTGGTTGTATTTCCTTTCCATTTTAACAATAAATTCATTCATTAATTGCCACTGCAATCTCCCATTCATGTTCTTGGCGCTGGCTTTGGACGGCGGCAGCCAATAGCACAAACAAGACTCTGTGACGTCATAGAAAAAATGCCGGGAGGTGGCTGGAGAGCTTCCAATGTTAAATATGTTTTGTTTAATACCTCGGTTATTTGTTTGAAGTTGGCGGGAAAATTGCTATTGTGTTACCGGTAGAAAACAGCCTTTTAAATAAACCAAAACGTGTTGTGTTCGTGGTAACTTGAAGACGTTGGAAGGTGATTGCACCGACTGTAATCAAGTGCCGACATCCTCCCACCGATTCTGACTAGCGAAAAGGGTGCACCGCTGCCGACTGAACACCTTACGTTTCTCTAGGATGTTGGAAGGGTGTGGCACTGTGTTGAGTAGTTGCTTGATTCAGGCCATGTATATCACCGAGATCGGAATTTCGCATTAACGCGAAATTGTAACTCAACGCAAAGTTCCAGCTTCGCGCTAACTCAAAAAAGTTTTTATAAAGGTACATACTGTCTTGCATACACGGCGATAGTACCGTAATAAACTCTAAAGTGTTTGATTTTTACAACGAGCCTACAACTCTCGCGATTGGTTATATTCTGTGGCTACAAAAGCAAGGGGAGCAGACTGTCTGTAGGCAGACACTTTCTCTGTAATATGTCGATATGTGAAAGAGTTGGGAATTTGTTAATGCGCGTTGAAAGTGTAAGTAGGTCGCGGTAAGAATGTGTGCTGCTGTGAATCAGTAATTATGTGTGTGTGTGGAACGCTGTGAAATTTTGCTTGTATATCCTTCCCTTTCAACACTGTTTTTCGGCAGAAACACCCTTAGCGGGTGCTCGTCATGGGAGAGGTTATTGACACCCTTATTGTTCATTAAAGCTGTAAAAACGTTTAGTGCATGGCTGGGCAGAGTAGTGACAAGGTGAAATAGGGCCAATAGGTCCCGTATCCACAAAAGAACAGTACTTTGATTAAACTAGCTGTAGTAGGTCAAGCCTGCCATATTTCGCGCCTAACGAAGTAAGATAGTAGAAGTAACCTAAAGTAGGCAATCGCCGTTGTTTTAATTCCCGATACGCTCTTTTCAAAATTGCGAGAGAGAGCATCGAAATTGTGGTCATTACTTCTAAATGGTTGCCTCACAAATAACGAACCGATTGCCGCAGAGAAAAATAAAACGTCAAAAAAAAAAGAGGATATCACTGGGTCGAAAAGGTGCCGTTTGCAACTCATGTGCAGCCCCGGCAATAAGCATTTTTAGGTCAAAAAGTCAAATTTAATGTATGTAACTAGAACGCCGTGGAATTGGCAGCGCAAATTTTGGAAGACGGTGGTATCTGTCTGTTCCCAACTGCAAGAAACCTGCACTCGTCTGTGCCCCGCCATCCGGGCAGCCGGGTCGCGTGTTTCCAAACGCTTCGCTGTACAGAGCACCCACGTGACAGGTGTGATATCACTGCGCGCGCTATTCTTTTGAGCGCCTGCTAAAACAAACCCGCCGTTCTGGCTCTGTAGCCTTCACGTAGAGCACTGAGTATTGGCGCCGACGGCTTGGGTTCGAGTCTCAGCTCGTCTATCTCTTGTTTTTTTTTTTCATTGTTTATTTTTTTCTACGTTTCATTTTTCTAAACTGAAATCTTCCCGTCGTTTTGTTAATAATGGTGATTTGGTATGTTTTAGGTCGCTTTAGGCTTGGGGCGCAGCCAATCACCACGTTGAATTACCGTTCCCCATCGGCGAACAGACATGTCACGTGAGTGCTCTGTGCAGCGAAGCGTTTGGAAATACGCAGCCGGGTCAACTGAGAGAGCAAGGTCGTACGACAGATCAAAACAAATCGTTGTCAAATTGATACAATACTTCGTTTGGTGCGAAATGTGGCACGCTTGGCCCACTATAGCTCGTTTACTAAAATGAAAAAAAAAAGAACAACAACAACAACAAAAAAACAACAACAACAAAAAACAACCAGCTCAACAAAGATGAGGACGAGGAAGGCTACAAACACGTAGCGCTGTGTTTGTCCTTGTCTTTCTTGCGCTGGGTGTTTTTTTTTTCATTATGAACTCGTACCAACTCGCCCAAATTGCCATCTTGGTGTAATACATTTCGTTTAATCAAAGTACTATTCTTTTGTGGATACGGCCCCTTCCGGGCCTATTTCCCCTTGTCGCTCTCTTTCCCCAGCAATGCACTAGACGTTTTTGCACCTTTATTGTCCTATAAGGGTGTAAATAACCTCTCCCATGAGTGAGCGCAAAACTGAGGAAAAAGACGACAACAGAGAAAAATAAGAAACCGTCTGCCTGTTTTCTTCTTTTCTCGTCCTTTGTAACAACTTGTGCTCCCCCATTTTTGAACCCTTCCGGCCCTGGTGTCGTCATTTGACTAAACCACAGAAATTTTGTTCTAGCGCTTTGAGAACAAAACTAAAACTGTTAGTATTCCGGGCAATAGTTTTTTCAAGGTTGGCCCTTGCGATAGAAATCACCATTGTTGAGTTCTCGCAGATCTAGAGTCTATAAAAAAGAAGGAGCTCCAGTAGACACAAGATATGACGACAGGAGGGTAAAAAAACTGAAATACAGGTTTGCCAGCTTTATTTTTTCCTTTGCGCTCAGGTTGTCGTAGCTTTTAGGAAAACAGTAAAAAAGTTCTTGTACTCGAAAAAAATTTATTGTGTAATGACGGAATTATTTCTCATGCTTCTAAATTATTAAATACTTGCGCTCTCAGCTAAGTTTTGCGTTTCTGTGCTTTTTAGGGCCAAACCTCCACGAAAACACGCAGAAATTTATTGTTTTTTGCTGAAAATAAATATTCCAGGGCTGAAGGGGTTCAATGTATATCGGAAGCCTTGAAGCGCATGTAGTGCTCCGGCAAAAGGTATGCCATTTTCCACCTTGCCACACTGCCACTCCACGGCAACATAAATGACGTGCGAGCAGTTTGTAGATTACGTGTTTGTCGAAGTCTACCTTGGTCAGCCCCGGGCGTGTTTTGTATGAATTTCGCAGCACTAGAACTTATGTACCGGTAATTTGCTTGATCCTCTCCGATAGCACGATTTCTTAGGGCGAAGGCATCAGCACGAATGGTACCAAAAATCACATGACTTCAGTGGCGGGAACTGCGCTCTGGAGTTGTTGCTCGGTTTTCGCATTATCAGACACAAGCAGCCTTGAGTTTCTTTCCCGATTTTTAGGGGCGAAGCTCCTCTTGCTCGGGCCCTGTCCCGGCCGTACACGGCAGATTGTACACGGCACATTGATGATGATTGGTCCAGGATCCCTCTAGGGATTGGCCAACCAAAGATTGGCCGAAGAGGTCAAAACGTTCAACGCGTTCGTTGCTACCCAACAAGGAGGAGAGGAAGAAGAAGAGGTTGTCGTTTGTTGTCTGCGAGCTCAATACTCTTGCTCGGGCCCTGTCCCGTCCCTCGTTGCTGCCATACACGGCGGAATGATGATGATTGTGGCAGGATCCCCCAAGGGATCGGCCAACCACAGATTGGCCGAAGGGGCCAAAACGTTCAACGCGTTCGTTGCTACCCAACAAGGAGAAGAGGAAGAAGAAGAGGTTGTCGTTCCTCACCTGCGAGCTGAAGACACATACCGGGGGTACGCGACACAAGACGCTCTGCGGAAGCTTACCCATGGAGATTCTCATCGTCCCAAACAAGCCCTACATAATCACCACAAACATCGACGTCGTCGACGGGGTTGTCAACGGAGCGGTGGAAAGCTTGACGTGTCGAGTCTTTATATGATGTGTGGGCGAATGTTTCACGGTTTTACCGATAAGCATTTTAGCTTCGCCCCTCTCATCATCATTAACTTCGTGGAGATGGCGAGATTTTTTTTTCTCAATAAGTGCAGAAGCCAGAACCCAGCAGGTGCGCTGGAGCCCCACGGATTTCGTATCGGGACATTCTAAGCGCTATCTTATTTGACGTAGTGACGCAAAAGTATCCGCTTCTGAAGCCATTGCGAGTAAGGACTTTTCTAACAGACGGCCGATACGTTGTCTTGGGCTTCGAGCCTCCAAGAAAACTCAGAGATGTAATTTCTCCTACAACTACAACCTGTACCCATCTATGAGCAACGAATTGTTTTGTATCTTTGGTCCTGAGAAAAGTTTGTACTCAGTATCATCCGTACGGCAGGAAGACTCTTCGACAAACTTTTATCGCGCTCAGCATACCCTGTAGCGGATAAGGCTAAATAACAATGACGACTGCTAAGGCGTTACGCTCTTGCAAAAATTTTGATAGATCGAGTCTCTGGTATAGCTTGACCAGTACGTATCCTACCAAACCACCACCACCACCACCACCATCACCACTACCATCATCATAATCGTCGTCGTCAGTCATACCGCTCCGCATAAAGTGACACATGAGTATATGGCACATGGGAATAACACGCGATCATCGCATTGGGTATGGTCGCTGGCCTCAATAGGGACAATTCCTCACCTACCGAGGACCGTGACGTGCAGGTGTACGTGCCAAATAAGGCATAATTCCTTACCGCGAAAACACGACATAACAAAATGGGAGCACAAGCAGACGAGATGGACGGGAGAGACATTGTGCATGTGTGCATGTGCGTTGCGTGCATGCGTGCGTGCGTACGCGCGGCGCGCGCGTGTGTGTATATGTGTCTGCGCGAACATTTATGAATGCAGCTGAAAACGAATAGTTGAAAAAGAATTCGGAAAAAAAAAATTGTTGAAACATTCATTGGGGCCGATAAATAAGGAGAGAGATAATAAATGTTTATTCGAGCAAATGTTGGTGTTGGCCTGTAATAAAAAATAAAATAAAATGAAGGTTGGGGGCCTCTTCTTAGTCCCTCTGCTGTGAGAGCGGGTTAGCCTTAACTAACATGCCCCGGCCGGATAGGGGGAAGGGATGGGATTTGGGTGGGCGGAGCACGCCCATACGCGATCGTTGGTTGCATTGGGCCTAATGCAGGTTGGACAGTTGTAAGAGTACGTAGTGGGCGGTACCTCATGAGGGATAGGGGTGTTTGAAGTATGTTTGGGTCTGGAGTCTGCGCCATAGGCGAGTGTTGCAGGGCAGGCTTTGAGGGCCAGACGAGGAGGTGTGCAATGGAGGCGGCTCTGATGACAACTTTATTAAACGTGCTCATGAACTGAAACCCTTCCCGTTCCACCGAGGTATAACGGGTAAATTAAATACATTGAAAATGAATGTTTGGATTTAAAATAAAAAAACGAAAAAGGTAATTAATAAGATAATTACGCAGAAAATGACTCACTACAGAACAATGATAAATACAAAAGATATAAAAGCTATTATCGCGTTATTTGCCGCTGACTTTGTTTCTGCATGTGAGTGAAATTGTGACAAAATATTTGAGGGGTTAGTATTGTTGAATATTAGAGTTAATTAGTATTGTCACTTCTTCTGAAATTTTTAATGTTTTTGTATGTTTTATTAGCTCTGGTTTCCTTCTACGAGATGATTTCAATGGATATCGAGAAGTTGTTCTCTGTGTTTGTTTGTTATTGGGCAGTCCTGTAAATAGTGGTCAAAACTGTCTGCTGGATAGGTTACATTTACATATGTTGTTATTTGTAATGGCGAACCTATGAAAATAGAACGGAAATCTACTGTGTCCAGTGATAAACTGTGACGTACGTGTAATAGTTGGTGGAAAAGTGGTCCGGAATTTTGTGAATATTCTTTGTCCATTGGAATGTGTAGCTTTCAATTCCTTCTTGTTGCCACTCAACATTCCAATGTTTTCTTAGGTTAATATTGAGCTGTTTTTTTTTTTGATAAATTGTAGTGAAATAGGCCAGTAAAGGTGGGGGGGGGGGGATATCGGTGTAAGAAGGTCGGTGAGAGAAGCGGTCAAGTCGCCCGTCCTCGTCGGGAATTGAGTAGGATATCGCGGACATGACGAGGGGTGTACATGGTTTGGGTGTGGGAAGAGGTCTTGATCGTCCGGAGAAGCTCGAGAGCGGGAGAGAAATGCAGCCGGTGAGAAAGTTACGGCAGGGGTGCTGAGAATCGGTAAGGATGATAACATGTTGTCAATGGGGATGGTAGTGGTGGCGAGGGCTATGGATGCCTCTTCAGCGGTAATGGTGTTGGCATTAGCGATGGTGGCGGATGTCAAGATGGGTCATTGGGGATCAAGGGAAACACTGCTTGAGCTCATCGGTTTGAGTTGGCTACATTGTTCATGTACCGGGGGTCGTGATAAAAACACGAACAGAAAGTAAATAAAAATATGAGTCCCTTGCTGAGGTGCGCGCCCTCATAAAATCTGGACTTCACGAGGTCGGCTTCACAATCAAATGCAGAAGTTGGGAAACGAACTTGCGACACCGATGCCGATCATTTTCAGTTGTTTTTGTTTAAAAAATCCGGGAAAGCGTGCTTCTAATTCTAGTGGCATTAAAAGTCCCGCGTTGGATAAACCACGGCGCCGTTGGTGGCGTTGACCGCAAGAGCAAGATCGGTGTGAGCAAGACATCTTATATAGCACCACCTTGCGGCACCTACCAAAACCTCCGTGGATCGTAAGGCGTTAACAGGTGGCACGCGAGCAGGAGCGGAAAGTTTTCACCGCTCGGAAAGTTTTAATGGGGTGTGAATGGGGCCCGGTAACGCTATCGCGTCCCACGCTTAAAAGCGAAGCTTAACCGTCCTTGAATTTTTTTTGTGTGTGACCATGCAGAATAGACGCAAGTTATTATTCGAAAAATTGCGAGGAAGGCTAATAAATGAATTATGGATTTGTCGCTAACCACAGTAATAAAGGAAAATGTAAGGAATATGGTTAAGGCGTAGTGCAGGTCAGGGTGGTGTGCGGTCTTGAAGCACGTAGTTTCAGCGCTTGCTCTGCGGAGGCTGGCGTTTCTCGCCGACGCTTCGTTCTTCGTTTCGTCTACCTTACTCTGGCAAAATGCCTAACGAGGCCGGGGTTAGGTTCAGGGAAAGAACGGCAAAAAAAAGAAAAAAAAAAAAGCGCACCGTAAAGACCTTCCTTTCACTCTGCCTACTCTTTTTTATTTAACCACAGAGCTCGTTTAATTTACACCTGGACCTCTACAACAGTCTTCTTTTTATCTTCTTTTTATGCTTGAGCGTGCCTTCATTAAATTTCTGACGTTATACAGGGGGGAGTGCTTGAGAGATGTTGGTAGTATTACCCGTAACAAAATAACAAAATACCTCCGATCTTTGCTTTATGTTTAGGTCGGAAAACTTCATGTGATGGCGGCTCAGACGTGAGTGGGAAATTAAAAACCGGAAGGTATATAAAATGAACCGCCTTGACGGGCAGTAACGCAGGGAGAAGCGTGCGGGCGGCCTTTTTACCGCGGCTTTTTAATTCAATTCAATAAATGGCGGCGCTCATCAATTCACTCGCATATTATGAAGCCGTTCAGCCGCCGCTCGGCACTTTGCAGAGGTGCTCAGCCGTCAAGAAGCGGAGAGGAAGTTTATAGGTCAGAAGTAACCTGGCTTTCTTTGAGCGACATAAAAAATAAACTTATTGCGTTAGCGTCTCATTAACTTGGCTCACAGTAAGTGCTAGGGCCGCCTGCCGCTGGAACGAGCTCTTTTAAAGGCATAAAACGCCTTTAGCGGTGCCACGCTCACCTTAAAGGGACGCTGAAGTGAAGTTGCCAAGCTTCTGTGTTTGGTTGCGTTGCGTAGACTGGCTCAAATAAGCACACTTTTCTTCGTTTTTCCGGTCGATAAGGCGGTATTTATTTTATAAATCCCGATTGAGGAAAAACCAGCATGCGTGGTCAGTGGTGGCCGCACCAACTAAAGCAGCGACGTCCATACGAGGTATACTGTGATTGGACGATGTCCAAGATTATAATTCAAACCAGTTTCGGTTTCGATTCTGTGAAACAATATGCTTGGCATCCGAAGTTTAACGTTCACATCCTGGACCAGTACGAATTTTTCTTCAACTGCAAAGTTTCTGAGAAAGCTGTACAGCTTTCCTTTCTATTGCATGGAGGCGGACGTCAAATTCTCTTTTGCAACCAAGAAGTATATATTCTTGAGCGGTGGTTTCCTTAATTGTAGTTGCCATTGTGGTGCCTTATAGCGCAAGTAAAAAAAGAGACGAAGAGGTGGTTCGCAGGTGTTCCTGTACGGAGAAACAACACTTTTTATTGAGCGGAAGGAAAAACATGGTAATTGGTAGACATGTACACATACATGAAGAATCGTCTTGAGTAAAAGGAAAAACTAACCAACCCCTTCCCTAAAGAGGACATGTGTGCTCGTGAGGCTTGCCACCAGTCAGTACAAACCAAACCAAACCAGAAAACTTGAAACCAACCCTTAACCAAGCTGAAACCCATTCCCAATCACCCCCTATCCAACCCCTCACTCAACCCAATTAAACCAAACCCCACCCAACCCAATGGCTGAGATTGACGCTATCTCAAATAGAAACCCTACCTCACACACACCAGATAAACAATAACCCCTCACCACATAGATAATCGCCGCATAACCTCATCACATACAGATTCACTTCCGCTGGCGTGTCTGCTGTCATCACGGTATAATTCTCAGCAACTTTCAAATCAGCCGCTCATCTCCCGGCATGCAACGCGGCCTATGAACGCCAGCATCGGAGTGAACGGCGCTGCGGGAATTAAACAGGTACACGAGTCTGCAGCGCGCCCGTTTTAAATTAGCCGCTCATCTCCCAGCGTGCAGTGCGGCCTAGAAACGACGGCGTCCGTGGCAACGACGCCGTCGGTTTTGCCACGGTTTGCTTATGAATGCTGTGTCCGGATGGTGCAATCGGAGAGACGCTGGCTTCGTAACGCAAGAGACCCGCGTTTGATAACAACCACGGGAAGCGCTTTTTGTAGGGGCGAAGCACCTAAAGGGCTCAGGCTGTCGGCGTCTCCGGTCGTCGTCTCATGTTGTCACGGTAAATCAACTTGTTAAAAGATGGTCACAAAACAAGTGCATAACGGATAAAATCCGTTAAAAACAGTTCAACGATAAGTAACATGATTTAAACTAATTTAACATACAGGAATAATTAGGATTTAATAGCATTAATAACCCAAATTTATTAAATTCCGCCCCCCACCCAAAACCTACACCATCTTTCCGTGGGGAACCCTGATGAGGATGCGAAGCATCATGGGGTTCCGTGTGGTTCCATTGTGTTGCCGTTATGTTGAGTGATCTGGTGTTTAGTAGCGCCAGAGGGAATTCCGCGTCCGGGTCCACACCGGTGGCAAAGGCACGCAAGTACTGTTGTGTGACGGTGAGTAGGCGGTGGTTCTCGAGGCGCCGAAACTCGTCCGTCGTGTTCTTGTCGCTGTTGTCGTCTCTGCGGTAGAATAGGTAGTCTCCGTCAGCGTTGGTGAGGTAAAGGCTGTTGACGTTGGTGCACCGGCTGAGAGCAACGTACACGCCCTCCTCTTCGCAGCTTTGTCTTCTTCTCCTTCTTCTTCTTCAGCGGTTCCCCTACGGGAAGATGACGACGGTGGTTGAATACGAAGATATCTCGTGATGGATTAGCAACGTACACGCCCTCCTCTTTGCAGCTTTGTCTTCTTCTCCTTCTTCTTCTTCAGCGGTTCCCCTACGGGAAGATGACGACGGTGGTTGAATGCGAAGCTATCTCGTGATAGATTAGCAACGTACACGCCCTCCTCTTTGCAGCTTTGTCTTCTTCTCCTTCTTCTTCTTCAGCGGTTCCCCTACGGGAAGATGACGACGGTGGTTGAATGCGAAGCTATCTCGTGATGGATTAGCAACGTACACGCCCTCCTCTTTGCAGCTTTGTCTTCTTCTCCTTCTTCTTCAGCGGTTCCCCTACGGGAAGATGACGACGGTGGTTGAATGCGAAGCTATCTCGTGATGGATTAGCAACGTACACGCCCTCCTCTTTGCAGCTTTGTCTTCTTCTCCTTCTTCTTCTTCAGCGGTTCCCCTACGGGAAGATGACGACGGTGGTTGAATGCGAAGCTATCTCGTGATGGATTAGCAACGTACACGCCCTCCTCTTTGCAGCTTTGTCTTCTCCTTCTTCTTCTTCAGCGGTTCCCCTACGGGAAGATGACGACGGTGGTTGAATGCGAAGCTATCTCGTGATGGATTAGCGACGTACACGCCCTCCTCTTTGCAGCTTTGTCTTATTCTCCTTCTTCTTCTTCAGCGGTTTCCCTACGGGAAGATGACGACGGTGGTTGAATGCGAAGCTATCTCGTGATGGATTAGCAACGTACACGCCCTCCTCTTTGCAGCTTTGTCTTATTCTCCTTCTTCTTCTTCAGCGGTTCCCCTACGGGAAGATGACGACGGTGGTTGAATGCGAAGCTATCTCGTGATGGATTAGCAACGTACACGCCCTCCTCTTTGCAGCTTTGTCTTCTTCTCCTTCTTCTTCTTCAGCGGTTCCCCTACGGGAAGATGACGACGGTGGTTGAATGCGAAGCTATCTCGTGATGGATTAGCAACGTACACGCCCTCCTCTTTGCAGCTTTGTCTTCTCCTTCTTCTTCTTCAGCGGTTCCCCTACGGGAAGATGACGACGGTGGTTGAATGCGAAGCTATCTCGTGATGGATTAGCGACGTACACGCCCTCCTCTTTGCAGCTTTGTCTTATTCTCCTTCTTCTTCTTCAGCGGTTTCCCTACGGGAAGATGACGACGGTGGTTGAATGCGAAGCTATCTCGTGATGGATTAGCAACGTACACGCCCTCCTCTTTGCAGCTTTGTCTTATTCTCCTTCTTCTTCTTCAGCGGTTCCCCTACGGGAAGATGACGACGGTGGTTGAATGCGAAGCTATCTCGTGATGGATTAGCGACGTACACGCCCTCCTCTTTGCAGCTTTGTCTTATTCTCCTTCTTCTTCTTCAGCGGTTTCCCTACGGGAAGATGACGACGGTGGTTGAATGCGAAGCTATCTCGTGATGGATTAGCAACGTACACGCCCTCCTCTTTGCAGCTTTGTCTTCTTCTCCTTCTTCTTCTTCAGCGGTTCCCCTACGGGAAGATGACGACGGTGGTTGAATGCGAAGCTATCTCGTGATGGATTAGCAACGTACACGCCCTCCTCTTTGCAGCTTTGTCTTCTCCTTCTTCTTCTTCAGCGGTTCCCCTACGGGAAGATGACGACGGTGGTTGAATGCGAAGCTATCTCGTGATGGATTAGCGACGTACACGCCCTCCTCTTTGCAGCTTTGTCTTATTCTCCTTCTTCTTCTTCAGCGGTTTCCCTACGGGAAGATGACGACGGTGGTTGAATGCGAAGCTATCTCGTGATGGATTAGCAACGTACACGCCCTCCTCTTTGCAGCTTTGTCTTATTCTCCTTCTTCTTCTTCAGCGGTTCCCCTACGGGAAGATGACGACGGTGGTTGAACGCGAAGCTATCTCGTGATAGATTCTTTGGTTGGCCAATCCCTATAGGGGCATCCTGCCACAATCATCATCAGAGGCGCTGAGGACGGGGCACGGACAAGTGACATCCCCCCGAGCAAGAGATGCTACGCGTCTAATAGGTTTCAGACGCCAGTTTTTCTCCTGTAAAGCACATGTCCTAGCATGGTTCAGCGTGTGACATGAAGACGACTTACGGCCAGTCTGTCTCATTTAATGGCTTAAATCCGGTTCAACACAAGAGGCGGTGCCACCGCCTCAATAAGCGCGCAATTGGTCCTCCCATTGGCGCTTCTTCGCGCTCAATCAGTGCGCGCCGTGTGGAAGGAGAGATTTACAATCTTTGAATACACTTACTGCGTGCTTCGTTCCTCCCCAGGTTTCACGTTAGTGGAGATGGCCCGGGTTTTTTTTTTCTTTGATGCGCTTAGTTTTTTGGAACACCATCACGAACTTCCACGGCAAAGTCGGTCAACAAAAACAGCGCGTGATAAAAAAGCGAGAATAAATATAACACATCTGCACTTGCGGGATAGCCTGAAAGAGTTGCCTTGCCATTGTCTTGCAAATGCACGGTGGCCGCGTAGAGCGGTTTCTAGGGATAACACCGCGAGAACATGAATCAAATGCCAGCGGCAGAGTGAGGGCTGCCAGCCAAAGTTCCAGCATTATTCTAAGTGCCAATACGGGCCTCGGCGATAGGATGGACGGGCGCTCGAGGTAATTAGAGTTACTTCTCTACATCTCTTGCCCCCACAATGTTTCGGTGTCATAAATGCATTTTCGAAGGCACGCAAGCTTGAATGTCGTTTTTATGCGCACATTAGAACGCTCATGCCATCGAAAACCGGTCTGTTGTTTCATTAGCTCCGCGGCCATCTGCTGCGGAGCTAATGAAACACTAGAGGACCGGGTGGGCTGGAATGCGGCCCCTAGTGTCAGTTGCTAAGGTTACAGGGTATCGACACTCTTTTATCCTATTGTTCCGTGCCGCCGCCGTGATCATTTGTCAGTTCGCATCACGTGACATTTGTTTACACTGCGACGGTTCATGGGCACCGCCATTTTATTGTTCGTGCGTTTTCTGTCGGTCAACTATGGTAGTCTGAGCTTGTCCTCCCTGCTCTGCGGCTGCGCGCGATTCCAAATGCGGATCAAAGATAACGCGCTTCGCATTGTTTCAGCTGCAGAAGTGTGTCCGAAGGTGCCCTGTTGCTGCGTCTTGGGCAGCGTTGTTTACAGATGACCCCGTCAGCGGTAAGACCGCAGAAGCGGCAATCTGGCAACACTGATAAACACCAAAATGACCGCCGTTGTTGACTTGCGTGTCTCACTGACGCTACTCTGTATCTTATCTAGTGACACTAGCGGCCCCCACAGAGCTGGCACGTGGCCAGCTCGACCGTCCCACTTTGTTCGCGGGCATAGGGACCGGGCAGCTGGACGGGTGGCGCCACCACTCGGCGCTCCCCTCGTCAGTGGAATGAGCCGGTGCATTGGACTACACAGCCTCCCGTTGTTTTTGTCGTGTTTGCTTCGGTGCTTTGTATGTTTTGGTGGCGTTGTGAGCAGACATGTGAGATGAAACGAAGTCTAGACAGATGTGTTGGGTTCTTAGATGCAGTAATGACTACGTAAACTTGTCGGACGCGTATAAATTTGGGTATCGGCTGCAATGGCATGAGCGCTTTTTGCAGCGATCTGCGCTTGGCTTCACCCGTTCTGAGAACGAATAAAACTACTATTATTAGTATTATTTTCTTCTTAAATGCACTAACAGCTACGCAAACTTATTGGGTGCTTGTAAGGTTGGGGAAGGGCTACATTGACACGAGCGCTTTTTGCAGCGCTCTGCGCCTGGCTCCGCGCGATCTGAGTAGAAATAAAACTATTAGCAATATTAGAATTTATTTTTACCACTTTAAATTATCTTCACTTGTTTCAATGACTACGGTTTCCACGCCAGCCTTAGCACTGGGATACCTCGATACGTGTGCTTTAAATAAAAATGCACCTGCATGCGAGATGGATTACCGTGTAGCAGTAGAAATGTTGCGGTAGTTTACACTTTCTGTAACCGTGAGCTTTGCACCTTCGGTTTTGGTGGGCGACACTGTGACAGCATGGGAGCCTGAAAGCCGAAGTGGAAATCCCACCTTTGTGGTGGTCATTTTATCAAGAGCCAAAGTTATTCACCAACTCAACAGCCCAAGCTACAAACCATCCCTCCTCCCCTTCCCGTTTTACCCCTTGCGTAGAATGAAGGATGGCACCGATAGTTAAAAATGTGGCAGTGTTAACGTCAGCCGGTGTTTTTTAATGCTAAAGTATTCTTTACAGAGTACCTGAAAATATCGTGTAATGCCTGGTGAAGACACCAAAAACACGCGATTAGTTGCCTCAGATATGAGTGCATGAGCCCGAGTCCTCCACCACAGACACATTTCCAACACGCTGGAAGAAGTTTAGATTTGGAGAGGGGGCATGGAAGTTCAAAATTAAACAGCAAAATCATCTAGCCCTCCGTCTAATGATTATGATGGTTGAACACAAAGCTTTGATTGATTGTACCGTAGTGGAGGGCTCCGGATTCATTTTGACCACCTGGGGATCTTTATCGTGCGCCGAAATCTCGTACACACGGACGCTTTTGCTTTTCGCCTCCATCAGAAAAGCGGCCGCCGCGGCCGGGAATCGAACCCGCGACCTCGTGCTCAGCAGCGCAACGCCTTAACGCCTTAGCAACGCCTTAGCGCAACGCCTTAGCCGCGGCGGGTGAACACAAAGCTTTCTTCGTGCGAAATCGAATGGGCAATGGTCAAAGTCAAAGACACTGTGATCAAAAGACCAAACTGCGTGCTGGTCAAATTCGACGCTTAACTAGTCAAAGTTTAAATCCAGAAGGCAACCAAGGAAACCCATACGATAGAGCTTTGCGATAAACCATCATCGTCGTTAGACGGAGGTGTGCATGATTTTTCAAGCGTAGGTGGCTGCTTGTAAACCGACCGCAGCATTCAGTTGTGAAGCTGAGTACAGGTTTCGGGCACCCTCCTGTCTTTCGTCCTTCAGCCACGCAGGAATTGGTTTTTGAAAAACCATTTACCAACTAGCCAGTAACCATTACAATTCTTGTAAAGCAATGCTTCTCCACGACAAGCAATAACGTTCTACTATCATGCGGTATTTATTCTATCAACGATTCCCGATGACTGTAGTAAGAGCATTTCTGTGAAATCAAACACGTTTCAGCCGTAGGTAATGAGGTTACGGAAGCGTCGTCCGTCACAATTTCTGTTTTGAGGTAAATCTTCGAAGACACAGCCCAAATTTGTCTTTCGCTTGTGCACGACGTCGACGCCGTATCGTCATCAACTGCCAAAGGCCAGCGCCGCAGCATTCCTAGATCGGTTGCACACACCGGCTTTGTGGGAGCATTTAGCGGCAATATACTCCTCGATTCGCGAAACTGCATGCAGGCATGAAAAAATTGCGCGAAGCAACGAACTTTCACTTCCAGCTTGACTTCCAGCTTGGCGCATTGAGCGTCGTCTGCTATTTGCAAATACTGAGTATGGGCGTAAATAACACACATGGCATGCCTCGTAAACGTCACATCCGCGCTCAAGATTTACTGATCTGAAAAATGCACGTGGAGTTACGTACGCTTTGCAAGCTGCACCGCAGAAAAACGACAGAAAGCCATGCACAACTACGCTGCGCTGACCGCCACCGGCGACTAGCGGTTCGCCACGGGCGGCGCTGTTCGCTGAAACGACGGTGGTGCCATACAACGGCCGCCCTGTCCCTATGTCCTGGCACAATCGCGCGTTCTGCCAGTTGCATTAGTCTGTGCGTTTTCGCTTTGCGGACTGGGCAGCGAAGAATAACGAATAACGCCGCGCCTTGTACGAGCAGTTCTACGAGTGGAACGAGTGATTTCGAACAAGTACGGCTAATCTTGCTCTAGAGAGTCGACGAAATTACGCCGAGGCTGTGCAACGAAGGCGACCTGAGGAAACATACGAGCAAAAGGCAACGTCTTGTGGCGATGTCTCTGCTAAAACCTTTAATCAGTGTCCGCCCGATCATTGCGCCTAAAGCGGGAATACGGAAAAGGGGAAAATAGGGAAAGTTACGCGGAATGCCCGCAACCTTCTAAGAATGTGAAGGCGAAAGTCCAGTAGGGCGTTTTGTGATTTGAAGGTAAACTTTTTATTGAACTTTGGTGTTCCTCTAGTCGGGCCGCTGCTGCAGCTTCATCCACAGCCGCTTCCACCCGACGGCGATTACGACGAACGGCATTTAGAGCTGACCTGCAGCCTCTTCTGCCGTGACGTACTTTCTCCGTCTTTCCAGCCTGGGTCTAGGTCCTGTTGCGTCACCACCCATACCAATGTTGAATGAAGCTCTGAGCTCACGCCGCGACGTATTCCAGGAGAGTACAGAACGTGCTGCGGTCCGTTGCCCTTTCTGAGAACCCTCCTCCGGCGCTGCTCTCTCCCTTCCACGGCGCCGCTCCTATTTTCTGAACCTCACAATGGTTTTTTGTACTTCTTTATTATACCTCTCTACACGGCCTTCAAGATCAAGAAGTTTGCGGGGATAAATTGGTCGCAGTTAGCACAGGACCGGGGTAATTGGAGATTAATGGGAGATGCCTTTGCCCTGCAGTGGGCTTAGATAGGCTGATGATGATGATAATGATGATGACGACGACGACACGGCCTTGAAACATAGACGTCTAAGGGTTTCGCATAAAAGTGTAATGCTCACAGATTGTTTCCGCTTGAGCGCCTTTGAATTACCTCGCATTTTACAGCGAAGCTGCATTAGTCTAGGCTTTCGAAGGTTTTTCGATGCCCTCATATCAAAACGCCTAATTGCCGTCTGAATTCATAATAAGCCAGCATCGAAACGAAAAAAAAAATTACCGAAAACACCCACGAAATAGTCTGAATACTCAAGCCAAAAGAAAACTGCCATCAGGCAAATGCATTTGGCTCATTTCGATCCGTGAAACAGCAGGATCTGGCTCATTTTCGATACGAACTACGATCTGCATACACGTTTTCAGGGCGTTGTCTCAACTATTTTCTAGCCACCCCTTTTGCAGGAGAAAGGTTCCGACTTTTCTTGTCGCTGCAGCTTTATCCGACTCAGTTTCGGTTTCTGGATCTGGCTCATTCCGAAAAAAAATAAATAAATAAAGAAAACGCCTTATTTATCAATGAGTGGCCTGTGGGCTACGAGAGGAGGATGTTATTTCGGGGGACCTGTTAAGCTCCTCCGCGACCTACTTTATACTAGCTACGTCAGATTATTTCGCAAACTCCCACAAGGAGAAAAGGGCACCTTTTTTGTCGGGGCGGTCGGCCGCCAAACATCTGTCGATAACGCAGTTTCGTCGGCTACCGTATCGCTCTTTGGATTGCGCAGAGCAAAAAGCACGAGTGAAGGTTTTTTTAACTGAATATTAAGAAATTAGTCAACAAGGCGAGCACGATTGCACGCAGCGTAGAAAGAGCGCACAGAATGAGCGCCGACTTAAAACTAGGGCTGTAATGACATCCGCCGTATATTTGTAGCAGAACGCCATTAAATTGCACTTTTGCGTAGTCGATCACTAATAAGCAGATTAAGTTGGGCATCTACTTAAAAGTATTAGGGTACAACAACAACAACAACAACAAAAACACGCCACTAACAGGCAGGCCAAGGCAATTTTGTGCAGTCATGGTACACGTTCCGTGTTTCCAAGGAAACATCTTGAAGGAAGCAACACAGGGTAGCGTCTCGTGCCCCTTGCGGGGTACGAGACAGCCCCCCCCCCCCTCCCGGTTGTGGCTTCTGCCTAACATGACGTCATAGTGACGTCATCTCGTGCCCCGCGCAGGGTACGAGACACGTCCCCCACGCCGTGGCTTCTGCCCCGCGTGACGTCATAATAATATCGTTATTTTGCGTAGCATAGTACGAAATATACATTTTTGTTTATTTGTCATAAAAATTAAAAATATAATAAATTGCTAGCAGTTTTCTAAACACACTATTTTTGTTCTTGCGGGAGCAGCCGGCGCTGCTGGTGCTGCAGCCGTATTAACCGGATCGCGTATCCTAAAGTGGGACGAAGCCCCAATTTTCTCGGGCCGACGACGTAGATATAGCGGAGTTCATAATGTTAGAAACACTATCTGAAAATGGGAGAACGTTGCTTGTGTAAAGTATCGCGTGTTGACAAAGCCAACTTTTCCTGACGGTAGCAAAATCACCGCTCTCGAGTAATGTTGACCAGTAACCGCCTGATGTACGCCAATGGTAGCTGCGTACAATTTAAGCGTACGTAAGACGACCTTGCGCAGTCGGCTGGCCCCGTTCGAACAACCCACGTTCCACGAAAGAAAAGGCTGTCCGACCGTAATTATGGGAACCTGCTGGGGCACGTCGGTGCGGCGGCATCAGCTATCAACAGTTTGCACCACGGCAAATTCAGAATGCTTAAATGGGTGGCCTGAAGTCGCGGTGTGTGTTCTCGAAATGAATACATCTGAGCAGCGCCAAAAGATCGACCAGAACGTACAGTGCTCAGGACGATGGGTAGACGCGGCAACAGATTTTTTTGCTAGTCACATGTCCGAATTACAATTACAAACAATAGCACCAGGAATAACTAGCAAAGGTAATCTTTGGTGCCCCCCACCTGTACCGCGTACGACCCACTACATAGATCTCCCCTTCAGGAATATTAGTAAGGAAGGCTACCGAAAATCGCGCAGTTTTTCGCAACTTTCGTATATATTTCGAGTGGACGATATCGTAGCTTAAAGTTTGTTTTACAAGCAGGATACCTTTTGCAAGCAGAAAAGTCTTGTGAGCACGAGCCACAAGCATCATAAATGCATTAAATGCAGTGCTTGAAAAGATTTCCCTGAAGAAACTACTGCAGCTGTAGGGGATAGCCTTGTTACAACAATAAAATGTGGCAAAAATACATCTGCGACACAAAGGATACCGAAAGAGTGAGACCGAGGTAGCGGTCTCTTATAGGCCATGGCCCAGAACGTGGCTGGGTGGTTTCCGTCATGCATCCAACTCCTCAAATTGGCACAAACATGATTCTATGACAAATTAGGACCTGGGTCCTTAAAAAGGTATGCTTCACTTTATTTCATAGCAGCTGCAATGGCATAACTTTCACCTCTCGCTGTATATCCTGCGGTATATGCTATGTTGGCCAGGCATTACTGTGTCCCTTCTTGCCAAGGGACTTAATTCAGGACTGATTGATTGATTGATTGATTGATTGATTGATTGATTGATTGATTGATTGATTGATTGTAGGGTTTAACGCGCCGACGCAACCCAGGTGATGAGGCGTGCCGTAGTGGAGGGCTCCGGATTAATTTTGACCACCTGGGAATCTTTAACGACTTAATTCAGGACGCCCAGACGATAGGGTCACAGAAGAAGCTGTACAGATGGTAATAATACACTTGGCCGACCATCGTGTTCAATGCACATATATGCACTCAAGCATATGTGTTCAATGCACATACATGCACTCAAGCATATGTGTTCAATGCACATACATGCACTCAAGCATATGAAAACCACGGGTTCTGCGCAGGCCCAATAATCAACGTCAAAGAGAATCTTAAGACGTGCCTGGAACGTGAAAGCATCTATGGATTGTTTGTGTCCATGGGTATAACCAGCGAGCGCGCTGCAAATGTAATTGATAGGAAAACGTCAAGGCTGTCATGGGGTGAGTTTACCAAAAGAAATTATGAAAAAAACATCCCAATTTCAAACTACATTGATGCATAATGGGCAGGAGTGAAGTAATATGGACGTGCGCTATAAACGCAGTGTAAACTTGCCATTCGTCCCCGTCATTCAGCACGTTTACGAGCTTCGTTATAAAAACCCTGCTGTTTCTAATTTGCATATAAATGAATATCTTATGCAATATTCTTTTACGTACCTCTATTCGAAGTAAACTGTGTGTTCTACCGTAAAAGCTACTGTGAAGAGGCGATGCAGGCGCAACATTCATCGATGGTGTTACATGCGGATCATGAAGCTCAGTACTAAAATCTAAACCAGGGCGAGTGAATTTTTCCATGTGTCAGGGTGTCCAAACTATTTCTTAATTATTTTTGTAACTATCGCAACTGCCTACTAAATACATTGGTGATAACTCAACTAAGCTCGCCTGAGAATTTTTCCCCGTGCCTTTATTATTATTGTGCTCTGTAAACATACATTCCTAGCTGAAGCATGCCTGCTGAATTTAGGGCCCAAACCATTCGTTGCTATTTCACACGATTGCAGGTGTATGAAATGTTGCTGTTCAGCTTTTGCCAATGATTTCTAACAGGCCACTTAACTAGTGCTAAAGCCATTTTAAACCTTTAATTGCTATTTATAGCAAACAGTATTCTATCATTTTTTATAACCCATTTTGCTGTAACCCCACTCCAGATTCTTGTTACCGAGCCTCCATGTTCGTATATCTTGGTGTGAACATTTACAAAACAAATGCCTTATTGCAAAACATTCACATGCCTGTCTTACAGCAAATCTGCAGTGACAGAAACCACAGGTTTTGGATTTCCGGCAAAGCTTTGGTGTTAGCAGAAAGATGGACGCCATCGCGCCCTGCAAAAGTGGACGTCCAGGGCAGCTGTTGTAAACCACTACACACGCTCATGGGGGAGGGTATGAAATGCTCCTCGTCGTCTCGGCGGGCTCTTTGCTTGCTCTCGGCCTCTCTGGCGGCAAATGCTGGGTCCTGACGCATGTGCTCGGTGTCTTGGCCTCTCTGGCGGCAAATGATTGGTCCTGACGTATGTGCTCGGCGTCTTGGGTGAGACCTGCTGGGTCCTGCCCAGCCTCACTCATGCTCTAGCCCTCAAATGACGTGACCCTCTCCCCCCCATCCCCTTTCGAGAGCAGCTGCGAACCTAATCTTTACCAGAATACATGGGGGGAGGGGGTTCCATTCTTGACCGGTGCCCTATCATCAATCATGCGTGTTTTATGTTTGTTTTGTGCCTTTTATTTACACGAATACTGAGCTATATGCTGCACGCCTGATTAGCCTGACGCATGCGCTTGGCGTCTTGGGCAGGAACTGCTGGGTCCTTCCTGGTTTTTTTTTGTTTACGAAACGAAATTTTCCAACCAACGAGAGGCTAACAGCTTCGCTGTAAAAAGGAATCTTTTTCTCGGCTCCTATGCAGCGCTTTGTAATGACGCGAAAAGATCACTTGGTGGTTTGGCTTTCCTGCAGGACTTTAGTGTAGTGCAAGAAGGTATCACTTGCGTATTCGTTTTTCTTTTCACTGTTGTGTATCCTTCAGAAAAATCATGGCATTTTGTTGGAAAGGGGAGCTTCACACCACAGACTGTGCAAAGAAAGTAGAGCTACTCACTGACTTTTTGTATAGCCACGGAAGTTTGGCAGAATCACTTTTCATTGACAAACACCGTGTTTTCTGGATTAAGGTGTGAAGTCAGGATAGTTGGTTAATAGTTAGGGGGGAAAATGCAGCTCTAATAAACGGTACTGAAGTACAAGGAAAGGTGCCGTAATTAACACAGTTTCCATGTGTTAGCAGCTCTTTTTGTCCTGTTTCTTTTCCGTGTTTTTCATGAATATGTGCCAGGGTGCCAGAACATAGCCTGTTTTTGGGTCACAAAAATGTCAACAGAAAAACACTTATCAATGCTCCCATCTGCCCATTGATACCAGAGCAAAAGTACGTTCAGTACAGTCATTTTATTGTTGAAGCTATCCGTGGTACGTACACCTTCCAGCTGTACTGCAACTTTCACAAACTTGAACAGACATTCACATCCACACAGGTGGCCTTGGCTCCAGGTCCTGCACAAAGTATTAACAAGTACTCTCGGAAGCGGGCAATGTCAAGCTCGACAAAAACCTTTCCCCGTAGTTGAGCTCCATAAACAATTTATTAAGCCTGTTGGCTTAAAAAATTGTTCAAATGCATGTTTGCGAGTAGAAACAAAAAAACGTAATGGGCACACAACACACAACCCGTGAATTAGCTTTCTAGCAGCTGGCCTCTGCCGAGCCTTGCATCATTGCGAACGAAATGCGGATCAGTTTATAATGGCTCTTACCACTAAGCAGATTCACTTAAGCACTTTTTCAAAACAGTTTACACAGCGCGGAGTCAAAAGGCAGCAGAATATGAAATATCCACTCACAATTGGGAACTTTTTCTGTTCACCACCCCAAGGCTTAGACAGCAGACGCCTAAGCACTCTCCATCAGTTGTGAATACAAGCATTAATGTTGAGTTGAATTCCTCAGAGTGCTCGGGATGAGTACATAGATGTCACAGCCAATTGAAATTTGTGGATTGACTTCAAGTCCTCGAGAGGAGCTGTCATCATTATTGGCCCACCCAACTGAGGGGAATGAAAGCATTGTTATGTTATGTTACAAGCCAAACAAAAGAGTAAAAAGGGAACGAGCTTATCAAAATACATACTCAAAACAGACGCAGGGGGAAGGTTTGTTGCCTAACCAGGTTAGAGGAGGCAGAAGGCACTGCAGTAAAGGAAAGAGAAATAAAAGCCAGGTGGTAATTGTGAACAAAATCCTGAGGCTAGCAGACAACTGGCGAGGGGGAAAGGCTATCCTAGCTATCGTTTGCCACATTATTTCATGCATTTGAGTAGATAAGAATTTTTCATCAAACTTGTTAACTGCCAGTTCCACATACCCTCTGTGGAAAATTTCGAGGCAGTCAAAGCGCTATAAATCTGTTTCCTGTGCATTCAAGGATGGCTGCCTAAAAATTGCTTAAAATTCGCAGCTCATTTTAAGTTTTGCCTATCATTTCATTAAGACTTTCAAGTTGACAGCACAATGGTATCCGAAGCAACAAATTTGCACAACGTAGATGAATAAAAAACGGAGGAAGCTCACACTAACGCGTTAGACTTGGAGGTAGCTGTACGCAACCTCCACTACCATCAAGAAGGTTTAAGTCCCCTATTGCAGTTGATTTTCTTCTTCACTACCGCAACGACCTTTACTCCATCACTGTTGCTTTAAGTATGAGCTTCCTTCATTTTTGTTGAAGTGATAATCATTGGTCATCACCATGGAGGGGAGTACGCTATGACGCGTCTTTCTGGTTCGGAGCAACTGTTGCCACGATTACGGCGAACGCTGGAGTCTTTCTCATTTAGAGGAAGTGTTGCCACGGTTACAAAAAATGCTGGAGTTGTGGGCCCATCTTGGCCAATCTCCTTAAGTGGGTATGCTTGGCTTGACAAACGGGTGCCGGGGACGATAGGTGGTCGCCGCGAGGCCCGCGCTCGGCAATGTCTAGGTTTTTTTAGCTGCGGACACCAAAAATTGCGACTTTCGAAACAGCTTCGCTGTTAATAAATGAATTGTCACTTCCTTACCTTGTTCACACCAAACTCTAAAGCACTTTTTAGCAGAGGTGTCAAATCTTATCGGCTGGACTTCTCCAAAACTTGCACAGTTAAAGCTCGAGCCTCCTTGAAAAGGAAGCCAGCCAGACAGCGGGTGGTTTCCGTCGTACCTTGAGTGGCGTTGTCCGTGGACGGGCAGCTGGGCTTCACCCATTCACCAGGCCACTTATGAAAGTGAAGCTGCGCTCCCTGCACACCTTCTGCAGCGCCACGTGCACAGATCATTTCCGCGGAGTTATCAGGACGATTGAACTTCTCGGCGAAAGTAGTATACTGACCCGCGGGAAAAATTGCAGAAGCTACATGCGAGGACAGATTGAGCTCGAAAATGCCCTGCGCTAGCTGACGATGCTTGATTCGTGCACACGCTGATATTGCGTCGTTCGTGTTGTCATGTCATCAAAGCCAGCTACCTCGTTAGCCACGCGTTCTATCATTGAGCCACCAGAATTAAAACACAAGGCTTGGCATGCAAGTAGCGAGGCACAAGTAGACACCGAATGCGGTAGACTAAAGCCGATGGCATGCGAACTACAATACAACATGAAGCTTACAACATATTAAACGGCAACACGACATTTCTAGGAGCATGGGAAAAGCGGTGCGAAGCAGCGTGCAGAGAAGGATGCGTCAGGCTTAGCAAGGCGTGCAGCAGCAAGTTCACAAAAAATACCCCATCTAAATAATTACAGGCAATCCTCCAGACAAGACGAAAAAGGCTGCGAGGCAGTCGCTGTGCAAGGCGATAAGGACGTAACGATGTGTCAAGCTTGCGGTTGAAAACACGGCTGGAATCCTACATGACACACTAACGTTGAGAACACACGCCGTCAACGCCGTGCTGGTCGTCCTTGTTTGCGCAAAAAAAGCGACATCAAATGACGTCAATATGGTTTATTTAGTGACGTCACAAGAAATCACGTGATTAGTTTAGCTTGACGTCACTTCTGCGAGGCAGCAGCCACCGCGGGGGGGGGGGGGGGGCGCAGTCTTGCACACCGCGCGGCACACGACATAGTCAGAAACACAGAGCACTTAAAGGGACATACATCGATCTTTATTTAGTGCATGTCCTCTAGCTCGTGCGAAAGCCTGCGTTTTATGTACTGGTGTAACCGCAAGAAAGTTTTATATAAACAGGCGGAAATAATTTCAAATTTGCTCTAAAATTCCTAAAGTCTCAGAGGTGGCGCCATGTGGTGTTTAAACGTTACACTACCGTACGTGTCCAAACGGTCCAAACAATTCCGTCGATTCAAAACCCACATAAAGAAATAGGAAATGTTGAACATTATTGTTGTTTTAGTCGGGGGCAAGTTTTGAAATACCTCTTAAAATACCAGTTAAAATACCTCTTTAAATACCATTTAAAATACCTCTTAAAATACCAGTTCAAATACCTCTTAAAATACCAGTTAAAATTATGTTGCCACATGGCTGACTGTCATGGTTGCCAGCATTCTTTTCGGCGGGACACCTATGCTGGCAGATGTAAAAATTCAGATTTCAGAAGTTCTAAGGCGCTATCATACAAACCCTCTTCGAATTAGGGTGTTTCAAGTGATGCCTTTACATTTGGAATAGAGAAAATCTACTCGACAAAAATCTGTTGTCTGTCCCTTTGAACCACAAAATCCGTGACCTCATCGTTGACGTGAAAGATTTCCTTTATTTGCCTGGCTAACTTGCTTCTGTGTGCGAACAACAGCCACTGTGTAGGGACGTGCATAAGCCCCACATTATTCCGCCAGGTGCGGCGACGTAGCGTTCGTGCGTTGCCCGCGAGCTGCCCGAATGTCTTCTCGGCACGCCTGCCCGACCTTCTCCGTCGAGATGCGTGAGGCTGACGTGTCATTTAGCCAAATTGTGTATGACAGGAGGACGTCGTAACACCAGATCTACGGGTTCCCGTAAGCTAATTTGGCACCTTTGTACATTAGTGACGGGTCGTGCGCAACTTCTAGGGCTTTTGTGGAGAACTTGAAGTCTAATAAACTGGGGAAAATTACGTATCTACTGATGCATGTCGTCGAGTGTAACTAGGCTGACTGGAACTTGGAAAAGAAAATGATGGGGTTGGGTTAACGAACAGACGGGACATATCAAGTCATTCATGTATAGAATTCTCTGCAGTTATCTTAAGGCCTAGGGCGACAGTTGTTTAGTACAGAAAACAAGCTAAGAAAACCATGAAGGATGACACCTGTGCCTTGAACTTGTTTTCTTGAACACGCGGACTGGACAGGCAGGTTGAACTGCGCGAAAGTAAAATCATTTATATATCTTGGTGAAGCTGTGGTATATCTTGGCTACAATTCATTCTTGTAAATGTAGACTGCTTCTACGTGCCATTACGAAAGGAGCTGTGGTAGAGGCACGCGAAGAATGATTTAGTCGATATGTTAACTTGCAAAGACAAATTCTGTACATTTGTTGGTGCCAAATTCAGAATTGTTACTGGAGGTATGATGGAAGAGGAAGTCTTAGGAGACATCTGTCACAAACATATGCTAACGATTTTAATCGACAAATTAACCTATAATAGTGACCACATTTTTTGATCGGATGGCACTTTCGGGATTAAACCTGCCGCAGCCGCTGTGTCCATGCGTCCATACGCCTGCGGCGTTGAAACTGCTACAGTTGATCTGCGCCTGCCGGGTAAGTAAATGGTTGGTGTTGAGAAAGGAAAGAGCGGCCGTGACCTGTCCCGATGATGATTTTTTTTAAACTAAACAACTCACGATGATGCTTGTGGTGCGCGAGAGAGGCGAACTACTTGGTCCTTTGCGAACAAATGGTCCTTTTGGCCCTTTGAGAGCATGGTCCTTTGCGAACAAATTATTAATACGTAGCATTCTTTGCCGAGTACCCCCCCCCCCCCCCCCCTTCACGCCAGGACCGCGTAACGCCCTGCATTTCTACAAAAATGCAGACATCGTAGAAGTTACACCTGCAATCGCTATAATAGCGTAAATGGAGATAACTGATCGCACTAAATTTTGAAAAACTAAAAAATAAGAAAAATATTGAAAAATTACGGAGAATGGCAAAACTTAAACGCATGGCATTTCCACAACAATTCATGTTTCACGAAAGTTTCACCTGTGATCGTTATAACAGCGTAAATGGAGATACTTGGTTGAACGGAAAAATGAAAAATAAAATAAATAAGAAAAATATAAAATAATTACGGGAAATTACGAACCGTGTAACGCCTGCTTTTCCAAAATAATGGAGATTTCGCGAAATTTCCAAAAGTAATCATTATGATAAGGTAAATGGAGATCATTGGTCGGGCAAAATTTTGCAAACCTAAAACATAAGAAAGATGCGAAAATGAAAAATGGCGAAACGTGTAACACCCTGCCTTTCCACAGTAATGCAGATTTCGCGAAAGTTCCACCTGTAATCGCTATAACAGCGTAAATGGAGATAATTGGTGTAATGATATTCTGAAAAATTAAAAAAAAAGTAAGAAAGGTGGTATTCAATAACAAGTGTAGCGGCCGGTTTCTTCGCTTGGCAACACTGAAAACCGCCATGTCCGTGCCCACTGTGCTAGCGCATGCGCTTTGTGCCCTCATCTCGCAGAAAAAAAAAAAAACAGCTTCCATCGTCTGCTGCGTTTCAGCCCGATTATCGGTAGTTGCGTCAATTGATATATTATTAATCGCACTCACATTATGTGGTGGCGCTATACCTGCCCTCGAGCACTTGGCATCACCGGAGGATGATACCGCCATGCGAACGGCGCGCATGCCTCACGCTGCAGTTGGCTGCCGCCGCGGATGTCGACGCAAGTGCACCCGCACCGTATCCACGACTTTGTCTGGTTAGTGCCCTCTAATACGTGGTTGAGTACAAAAACCGAATAATTTCTTTGGAGAAATGTGTCACGCGTACGTCGAGCGCTGGCTTTCTCGTGCGCTAAATGTTTTACACTCAGGAAAACAACTCACCTCCGACATTGGAGCGCGGCGGCTGGCAATCAGCTGATCTGCGGCGGCTACTTCATACGCGCCTGGCGATAGGTAGATCGCGCTGTACTTGGCGCCGAGGTATTACTTTGCGGTCAGTGGGCAACAGTTTGGAAATGATGGAGTTCCTGTTGTTTGCGGTCAGTGGGCTGCAGTTTGGGAATGATGCAGTTCCTGCTGTCAAACGGACCACTGCGCTCACGTTGCAACCTTTGCGCCAGGACTCGCCCTCGCTCGTAGGTACGCGCAGAGGCTGAGGTTGAATTGCATAGATAAGGTTTTCACACTCATGGTCGGAACCATGACTTTTCGCGCAACCAATGCTATTGCGGTACAATTGACTATCGAATCACTTGCACATGCCTTGCACGAAAACATAAGCTCACGCCGCGGCCCGTGGCTTGCCTGGCCGCCATGAAGGCATGGAGGAGACGAGGGGTGCCTCATCTGCGGGCCGTGCGCACAACGTCGCCTTAGCAACAGACGCTTGGCCACGGATATGGCGGCGCACACACGGTTGCCTGCATGCATTCCACTCCAATGAATACCTCCTAATTTCCACAACGATGCAGGTTTCACAATAGTTTCACCTGTAATTGTTTAGTATATGAGAGTTCAGTTAAAGTCCATGTGAGCCGGAAGCGTTCGACACTTGGCGGCTTCCACGTCCATCGATGATAACGACATCTTGGCTTTGGTGGACCCATGAGCCATCGATGAAGTCTTTTGACAAGACTACTTGAACTCCTCTTTACTGTCTTCGTTTTAGGTATTCCTTGCTGCTTCCTGAAGTCAACATTTTACTTTGTAGCAGCCGGATGCACGTGGGGAGTCTTTGCATTGTGGCTCTTCTCAAAGCGCACAATTTGGTTTCTAGCGTTGGGTGCTGCTCCAGCTGTGTGCTTTGAGTCGGGGTGCACTGTACGTCTTCTAGTAAAAAATGGCCGCGTATCTGCTCCTGTCGTTGCAAATGTCGCCGAAAGACGATAGTCGTCTGGCGCCCCTGCCAAGCAAAGGCCTCCCTTCTCTTTCCCGCTCGCCTCTCATGCTGTTCCTCTCTCGTCTCGTTCCTCCCAAGATAACACACTAGAGGTTTGCTCAAGCCACTTTAAATTTACCGCCTTCTACTGCTGTTCCAAGTCGGGTGTCTCGATGTCAGCGCTGCCATACGGCGGAGACGCGCGTGACTTGGGGCACCCTACTACAACGTTTATAGAACCACGATGCCCTACTGCACGAGCGTTCCCAGCGGAACGTGGATCCCATCTATAGTGGAACCTTTGGTTGCTATTGCCGGTTGATTTTTTAAATGCTGCCAGGAGTTAGCGCTGGAAACAGCAGCAGTGGCGTCGCTACGGGAGGGCCGAGGGGCCCTGGGCCCCGGGTACCAGCCCCTCGGTAAGCGGGAGGGGGTGCCACTTGGGAATGTTTACTGTGTAAAGTGGACGACTGCAACGAGATCGCAGCTTTGGCCTGCCACCAGTCTATTCAAATTTGCTTCCTGATACGACGGAAGAAGGCCAGAAGAATTCTGGCATGCAAGAAAGTTGCGGGTGTCGATGATCGTCGCGCCCTAAAGAGTTAATTGGCCGCGGGGTGACCGGAGGGGGAAAAGGAACAGTTCCTGGCTGCGCACGCACAGTTGGAATAACGTACGGGATGGTTGCGACGTGCCAGGACGTGCAGCATGTGCTAAAAGCAACGCGCGCCATTGTTAGTATTTAAATGTATTTTGATAGTACACGCCTGAACTGCGCTCCGCAGCGAGGCGCTGTATGAGTGACCACAGCTATATAAAGGCAGAGGCAACAAAGCCAGTATTGATTTATACAGGCTATAAAATCAGAAATTCAAGCATGAATGGAAGAAAATGAAATCCTTGAGGAACTGCACAATGGATTTAGACAAGACAGGCGATTGGATGATGATTTGTTCGTGATAACGCAACGCACTGAAATTGTGAAAGCGCACAATAGGCCATTATGGATTACGTTCTTGGACATCAAAGAGGAATATGACAACGTAAACAGAGAACTGCGGAGAATGCTGAAACTCCAGGGATTAGATGACGAGTTAATACGGTTCCTTATTACAATATACATATAAAGAGAGTACACGTTACAAGGGAGCGACAGAAATGCGCCCAGCAGGTCAACATCCATCGGGAACTGAAGCAGGAATGCCCTTTGAGCCCATTACTGTTTATGCTTTACAAGGCAGGCTTAGAAAAGAAACTGGAAGAAAGTGAAGTAGGGTTCAACGTAACGTATATGCTGCAAGGCGAAGCGGCACAACAGCGTATACCAGGAATGTTATACGCAGACGGCATTGTTCTTTTAGCTGATAACCAGACCGATTAGCGGCCAGGAAGCCACCGACCTCGGTTTAAATTTTAGCGCAGAAAAATAGGGAATAATGGTTTTCAATGACACTACCACTGACGCAGGGTCTATTCAGCATGGCGAATTACCCGGAGTGAAGGAATATAAATATTTGGGAGTGTGGATAAACGAGGGGGATAACTACTTAAGTACTCACGAAGAGCAACTTAAGGGTACGGGAAAGCGAAACGCAGCTATAATGAAGCATAGACCTCTGTGGGGGTATAACAAATATGAAGTAGTCAGAGGAATGTGGAAAGGAGTTATCGTTCCGGGTCTCACATATGCGAATGCTGTACTGTGCTTGAAATCAGACGTTCTATCAGGTCTTGAAGTGAACCAGAGAACGGTAGGCCATTTGGCCTTAGGCGCGCATGGAAAAAAATTGGCCGCGTATCTGCTCCTTTCGTTGCAAATGTCGACAAAAGACGATAGTCTTTATCGACTTTTGCCAAGTAAATGCCGCCTCCCTTCGCTTTCCCGCTCAAATCTCATGTTGTTCGTCTTGAGTCGCGCTCCTCCCAAGGTAAAGACGCCAAAGGTTTGCTTAGTTCATTTTAAATTTACCACGTTCCACTGCTCCAGGCCGGGTGCCTCGATGCCAACGCTGCCGTACGGCGGAGACGCGCGTGAATCGAGGTGCCCTACTTCAACGTTGACAGAACCACGTTGCCCTACTTCACGTGCGTTCCAAGCAGAACGTGGAACATATCTAGTGGAACCTTTCGTCACTGTTGCCGGTTGATTTCATAAAATGGCGCCAGAAGCTATAGTGGCACGGGCGACAGCAGGCGACGGCGGAGTGAATTTTTTTCTGCAGTTGATGAAGTATTTAACTTCGCTAGAATCAAGCATGTATGATTTTTTATAGAGTAACCCGGCAAATATCACTTCTGTATTAATTTGTTGTCTTATATTTGCGTAATGTCTTGTTCTTCTTCAACAATGTTGGCAAGTATGAACATTACACCGGACTTAGACCGGTAGATTTAGCTGTGACTATATAATACTATTGCGCAGGCCTTGTTTTACTTTGGCTGGGTGGCTGAATTGAGTCACAGACAGGCAGACAGACAGACAGACAAACAGACATACAGACAGACCAAAATTTCTGGGTTTAAGTAGCCCAAGAAAGACTATCGTCTTTAAAAAGTGAAGCTGTTCATGTACTTCGATTTCCCAACCCTCAGCTGACGCTGGCGATCTGTTTTTCGATTGTATTAAATTATGAGCACAACACTCTTCAAGGCCATCTGTCCTTGAACGGTTCTTCTTAACAGTTTCTGTTTTCCTTCGCATGCACTGCTTCTCCTGCGCCTTATGTTTGAACACTGCAGGGAAAAGTACGTCAGGTCGTAACAAATGTATCCTTTTGTCCTCAACAGAAAAATCAGCGTCAGTTATCTCGGGCTCCGTACTTTTGCATTCTCCATCACTGGGCGCTTGAAGCACGGTTTCACCCCTACTGTGAACATTTTCTGGGCTGTAGTTAGCGTCAGGTCGGTCATCAATGGCCGAGTCGTTGGTGGTTTCCTTTGTTTTTACTAGTTCCATCGTACTAGGAATTATTGCCTTTCGTTCCAAGAAGATATGAGTAGCAGGCCTTTTTGCGTGTAGCCTCTTTGGGAGGTTACAAAAAATAGTTGGTTCCCATTGGCGTTATATTAAGAACTCTAGTTTCATCGTATTCCTGCCTTCATCGTTCTCCGCTCCATGACTGTGATCTGCATTTGAAGTTTTGTTACTTTCCAAATATTTGACCCGATTCCCCAGACGTACCATATATTCTGCGGGAATTTGATCTTTTATACAAGCAATTAGGTTTTCTAGAGGTCTGTTTGTTTCGAACACTTTAACTTCAGCTTTGTCTTTTGCTGCACAAACACCTCGGCCACAAAATTGTCAAATGAGGCGGTATCTTCCACTAGTCGGTTAACCTAGCTTAGTGCGTCACGGTCTTCTTTCAACCTATTAGCAAACTCAGTCAGCTCACTTATTGGTGGGCGTGTCATTGGGAGGAGGTCTTCATCTTTTCCAATGAGGACTGTGACATCTCGTCGGATGATGCGCCGCCTTTCAAGCAGGGCCTTGTTACGAATCAGCGCGATGCTGTGCTTCAAGCTTCGTGTAGCGCTTTTGTGCTTTGTGGCGGAGACGCATGCGGAGCCGAGAAAACATGAGCGGAAAAGCACTCGTCCCGCACGCGTCTCTGCCCCGAAAACCGGTTTGGCTACCGGAATGACCTACCGCACTGACCACTCCCGTGCGCATCCAGCGTGCTAGATTTTTTGACGCCCCGTGTCGGAAACCGGATTGCTCGGACGGAAATTTGTCTTCTGCTTTAGTGGCTTTGCGCGCGCGACAGCCCCATCGAGATGTCGCCCAACAGCGGTCTACCGTTTCTCCTGCCTAACCGGAGAATACAGCATCCAGCCGGCCGGCATATCACTTCCGCTTCATAGCTGTTTGCGTGATCCACCAGCAGGTGCAGCATCGTCTGCGACGGAGCTATTGTTTCTAACTCATTAACAACGCACTTCACTGGCCTGTACGTGCTGTATGTTCAAAATAAATTTGGCCTTTAACTGCGTCCTTCACGGTGAGCGTTCCTTGTCTGGTGTCAATAAAGCTTTGCATGCCTTGAGCATTCCTTGCAGGCAATCTGTCGTGATACTATATTGCTGTAAAAACGTCTAGGCTGGACAACTTCTTGAATGTCAGCACTTGATGTTTAAGTGACACTCGTGAGCAATTGAAGACCTTACCCAAAGAGTCGCGCAAGCTGCAGTCTCCGAAATCAACCGTTTTAGTCTAGTGGCATAAAAAATATGGCAGTTAAGAAAATATTCGACAAACTCTATGCGTTAGTACCGGAGGCCGAACAGGTGGATGTTTACATCAAACTCTTGAATTCCCTGAAGGTCTGAGGAGTTTCCCTCCACTTTATTCTGTTCTGACGAAAAAAAGCAGCGACAAGCGGCGAAGGCGAGTTAGTGGCGCTGAGGCTTGACTTGAAAATCCTGGTAGATATCCATGGGTGGGTGGTTGGGCGAGAAGCAACGCCCTTTACGGCAGGTGCCGGGTTGCAGGAAAACAGTCTGGAACAGATGAAAAAAAAGCTGAGGTTTGACAACTCTAAACCTAGTTATCACGAAAGAAAGCAAAGGCACACAGTGTTTCGTCAAAGTTTGCGTTTGCTTTAGATTTCGCAGTCTGCCGTCCAGCTATATCTACTGGATAATTAGATTCAGCCTTCCTTTTGAGCTGAATGGCATGCACAGAGAGCCCAGCTAGAGCGCCATCGATGGCGAGACTAAGGGACCAAGCGACAGCGAAGCAGCCGTCAAACCCTCGCCGAGTCACGTGGCACAGCATCCGGGGGGGTACGTTCTAAGCGAGCTAGGCGACGAGACAGAAGATCGCGCGCCGGCGGCCGAACGTCACTTGAGACGCGATGAATGACCTTGAAATATGTATAATATAATAGTAAAGCTTTCGCCTTAAAAGTTGTGCCAGGAAAGCAACCTCTTTCTCTTTCACAGAAGGTCGGTAGCCCTAAAAATACGCATTCATATATAACCACAACTTTCGGCGAAACAATCGCAAAAAAACGCAGAATAATCGCTGACGAGAAAAATAATATTGTCGCAATTACGCACATCCTACATAATTTGAATGAAGAGCCGAAAAAAACCAAATGGAAATGGGTTGTAGCTCTTAAAGGCATCTCGCAGATTTTAATGAAGCCCTAAATGCAAAAAAAGAGGAGCGATTCCACTCTGCGAAGGTGGACGACCAGCGAAAATTTCAGCACACTACATATAGGTTGCGCAGAATTCAAGCAAATGGTGTGAGCAAATTTTATTTCTCTCAAGCGTAGACGGCAGTCATCCATAAGAAAGAGTTTTAGGTCATGGGCACGATACATGCATGAAACCGCGGAAATACATTTTGCCGTGGTTCAATGCACTGAATCCGTGTTTGTCGTGCGAAAGCTCGGTTTTCGGGCTAGAGTGCGTGGCGAACGCGCATACAATTTCACGACAAAACAAAACTCACACGATGCTGGGCGCAGTGAAATTCGATGCAGCCAGCCCATTCTCTGACGGCGTGCGCCCCTATCCTTTCCGCCTACTCCCCTCTTCGCAACCCTCTGGTTGACGTCACAGGCACTGCCACCGCCACCACCCCAGTCGCTACTACCACCTGCATATCATTGCCACCAGCGGGGGGGTCAACAAGCAGTGTGGCCACAGCTTCAACTGGGGAGGTCAACAAAACTGGAAAGTCGTTCCCGCCGGCGGAAGATTGGCCCAGGCTGCCGTTTTGGTCACCTGCAGAGCCCCGACGGGAGGATTATAAGCCTCACCAGACTTAGATTGCTCCTTCGAAAACAAAGGCGCTGGTCGTCAGGTTCTCCCAAAGCTCAGGGAGGGGAAGGAATGTGGGTAAAGGTGGCAGGGCGCAGTTATGTGCGCAGCCTAGTATCATATCTATGACGGTATATGGGTTACGGCAAAATTCACATGTGGCGCGGTATTGGGTTGGGCACATCCGATGTAGCCAAGTTGAGTGAGGAAAGGTGTTTGTCTGGAGTATTCGGAGTACTACTTCTTCTCTTGAAGTGAGGTAATGCTGGGTGATGTCTTGAAATGTGAGCCGGGGAAAGAGACTCGGTATTTTTCAGAGGCCTCGGAGGAAAGTTGGCAGGCTTGTCTATGGGCAAAGTTATTGCCCGTTAGTGAGGAGTGTCCCGGGGCTGACACTATGTTGACCTTTCAGTTGTGGACGTGTTTATGGAGGAGCTTCCACGTGGTAGAGGCCATGTTGCCTAATTAAAAAAAACTACGACAGACTGCTTGACAGTCCGTAATTACAGTCGTTGCGGGAGTTTGAGTGATGGCGAGGGCTACAGCATATTCTTCCGCGACACGGATAGATGTGGTCTTGATTGAGGCCCAGGTGACGGTCTTGTCTTTTGTGGTTACCATGGCCAAGTAATGGGACGGATTGGAGTAAGGGCTGGCATCTGTGTATGAAACAGTAGGATTGTTTCCGTAGATTCGTTCTTGGGCTTGGCTATGAGCGTGGCGCCCACCGGAGCGCAAAGAGGAATGCATGTTCTGAGAAGAGGGTGGATACGAATGAAATGGCGCCGTTATGGGGTAGGAGTTCGGTCCGTGGTCTGAGGAACTGACATTGTGAGGTCCTGTAAAAGTACCAGTCACGTTGGTATTTGAGTTAGGTGGAGACGTTGACTGGAAAGTCGTTGAATCGACGAGTTCCGAAACCGAGTTGTGAATGCGTAATTGGAGCGGTTTAGTTGTCGCGGTGGACATAGGGAGATTTAGAGCTTTTTTATAGCTTTGCTTACGAGGCGATCAATGGCTTCCATGTCACGTTTGGTGAGAGTAAGGTAGGGGGCGATGTAGATGACCCGTGATAAGAGGAAGGCGCGGGTAAGGCGGAGAAGGCCTTCCTCCTTCATGCCGCGACGTCGATTGGAGATGCGGTGAAGCATGTGGGTGACTTGAGTAAATACTAGTTATGCAAGTCATCGCAGTGTAAGGGCGCTCATCAACGCCAGGGCCAAGCTTCTGAATACCCTGAAAACGCCAACCACCACGTGCGCTTTGGAAGTTCTGGACGCCTTGGATTCACTATTTGCTAGCCCTCGAGTGACATTATAACCCATCTGTCTTCATCCTTTGGTCAGGAAATATGTGGAGCTTCCATATTTCAGTGAATTGCCATAACTGTGAAACCTCAACTTTCTAATTTTCGCCACTTTGTGCTTTCAAATCACTTCCAGATTATTGTGATCTCTGAACAAAACTTACCCACTCCAATTAGACTGTCCGGCTATCAAAGCATCGAATCCTCCACTTGTCGCCTTCCTAATAAGAGCGTTGATTCTTTCTTTCTGCGCTTTCGTGAAGTTGGTGTGCGCTGCATGGCACCTTATTCGTGAAATTTCCTAGGAGTGCATGTGGTAGTCGTAGGAGGTCTCGTTCCTTGAGACCATTTTGTCTACCCACACACGGCTAACCTGCTTAAAGTTGCATACATATCAAGGCACATGCATTGCCAACGTACAAGGTCACAAGGAACATTTGAGCCAAATATCTTGATAAACGAGCAGCTGTGGACCAATTAAACAAGCACATATACACACATGCAGCAGTAACAGACATGACAGCAAGTATAGCGTATGCTGACCTCGAGGGAAAAATGGGAGTACCAGCTGTGCATCCTCCAATGGAACACATCTGTGCTGAACTCACAGCCATCGCTACTGTTCTTGCCCATACATCCCACCACACGAAACACACGCACATATAAACGGACTGAAAAAGCGCCTATCACCAACTGCTATGTCTAGAACTGTGTCGACCCATAGGTAACGGCCATCAGCAAGAGTATCAAGGGGGCTGTAACAGTGTACTGGATACCTGGGCACAAATGAATGGCAGGTTACAAAGAAGCTGATCAGCTAGCCCGGGCTCCTGCCAACCTCGAACCAAACCAAACGCTCATGGTGCCGACAGCACTTAAATTGAAGGACTACTCCACAGGAAGGAGGGAACTCCCCAGCCCTCTGACACGCTCACAATATACCAAGCAACCTCAATAAGACAAGCTCAGACACGGATACTCCGGCTAGACTGCACAAGACATGTGGAGATCCTGAAAACCATCCCCTACTTTCTCCATATATAACATCATACGAGACCAAGATCACATCCTCTGGAACTGCACAACCATACACAACGCTAAAAACACCCCACAAAGGATGGCTGACCGCAACAAGCGCCACTGAAGAACAAAGGCAGCTGGCGGCGTACATCAGGCAGCGGCTTGAAGACGTCACCAGAGGTCCTCTGGAATGGGAGGACTAAGCACGCCTTCGTATTTATATTTAATAAAAGCTTTTCTCTATCGCTCTCCACTTCCGAGAAACCAAGAAAACTAATGGAATTCATCCGCCGAGAACTCACCTATTCAGTTGATTCAATACGGTAGCACGACACCAACCATTATGTGTGCCTAACTGTAAAGAAATGCAAGCTCTCCTTCACGCTTCCTGGCGCGTTCACATCCCCATCAGCTCATATAGACCACCAGAGATTGGAGCATATCTCCAGAATAACACCAGGCCCTTGGATAATCACCGGAGACTTCGATGCTCACCACTTATTCCGGGGAAGCTCCAAGATGAACCACACGGGCCGAGGACTCGCATCATTGGCGTCTAAATATGGCCTTTGCATGCTAAATGATGACAGCCCTACATTTCTCCGTTGTCCATCATACGGGAGCTGTCTGGATCTTACCTTGGCGTCAACGCATCTGGCTGGCCGTCTTGGTTTACTGATATTTAAACTCACGGCAGCGACCACACTCCGACATACATCAATATTAAAGGATTCCATCTCTCTTTCTCACCCACTGTTACCACGCATACTGACTGACCGAAATTTAAACCCCTGATGAAGTGCGCCTGCCGGGATAGGTTTGTCACAAGCCTAGAGGTTGGTATCAGCAATACAGTGAAATCTCGATATAACGAACTTCAGGGGACCGTGGAAAATTGCTCGTTATTCTGAAAGGTCGTTATAGTGAAAATCGCAAAATTTAAGAAAACAAATAGTATTTCAATGCCTAAAACGACCTACGTGTAAAGCAGTGCATCCTTGGAGTCATTTTTTACAAGAAAAAATGCACTAGTGATCATGAAACAATGCACGTTTATTTAAAGTGGTTGGCGATTTTCATCTAGCGCGAGTAGCACAATCTTCCTAGCACGAAGGACTCAAACTCTTACACATTCCTGGGGAGTGAATCAGTGGCCGTGCGGTTTTTCCCCGGACATGTGCGGAGTTTTTGTATGCTGTCCACCACATCCGCAGTCGTCGCGTGCTCGTCGTAGTCTTCGAGTGCTGCTGCGGCACCCTCAGAGGCATCGTTGTTCATGCCATCCTCGCTGCCATCTTCACTTCATCCTGAACGCTCACGGTCTGGGCAATGTCCTCTGTTGTCAGCTCTGCTGATGTCCGTGAAGATCCAGCAAGCCACGTGAGCAGCGGCGGAACGTAGAAAAAGTTGGGGTGAGCGCGAATAGCGCGGCCGCGGCTTTCGGGACGGAGAAGGCTACCCATGCTTCATTTTTTCTCTTCTCCTCACCTTTTTTCTCCCTCTTGCATCGGTTGCCGCATTCCGCGGAGCAAGTTGCAAGACGTCCTCTTCTTCGCTGCGCTTTGCCGTGTCGTCTACTAGCACACTGCCCCGGTTGCCGCGATTGTTTAACGGACTTCTAAGAGTCTCCGGCCTTGAAAATATGAGTTCGTAGTACTGAGGTGTTAACATGGCACGGAACTAAATAAAACGATCGTTATTTTGAAACGTTCGCTATTCTGAAGTACGTTGTAGTGAAATAATTTTACATTAAAACTACAAGCAGTCGGCGTGGGATTTCTTAAACGCTCGTTAATCTGAAAAGTTCGTTAATGTGGTGTTCGTTGTACCGAGGTTTGACTGTATAACCCAGTCATCTAGGCGATCTGCCCCGCTACCTGCAAGAGTCACGGATTTTGACATCGAGCTTTTAACGCCTCCGCGCAATTAAACAGCGCGCCGAGCGACATTACAGGCGTACAATGGGCATCCTCGATTTGCCAGTCCTGGACGGTCCGAGGGCAATCCGAAGGCCGCCCGCGGACTGGAAGCCTCATACAAATACATGGGAAAATCGAGCGCCGGATCGCATCTCGGGCAGTCTGCGGACGTTCCGGGACTGATAATCGAGGAGGCCTAAAATCCGTGCACACACAGAAGAAAATACAACGCACACAGAATAAAATACAGCGGCGCATCGCACAGGTCCAGGCACACAGGTGGAAATCGTTTTGCGAGTCCGTCGGCCCTCAGAAGCCTCGGCCCTCTATGTGGAGGACAATGCGTGGACTGGCAATGCGTGTGCGGCAGCGATGCCCGTTCAAGGCATTAGAACTCCATGAAAGCCGTCAGGAGTTGAAAGTTGCCGCGGGCTTCTGTGTGATGGTTGCCGCGATGACAAATTGCGTTGGATCTGCGAGAAACAGCCAAGCCGCTCCTCCCCGCGATGAACGTATCGACGTTCTCTTTCCAATAGAAGAGTTAGAGGCAGTCTCGGCACCCTGAAGTCACAGCTCTACACCGGGTCATGACGGAGTAACGTACTCCACTTTACGCCATCTTGGCCCTGGAGCTCGACAAACGCTTCTGGTCCTATTTAATTCGACATGGACAGATGGTGTCGTACTTCCACAGTGGAAAACAAGCCTTCTTGTTCCTTTGCTAAATCCTGGAAAACCTCCCCTTGACATAGCATCGTACCGCCCTATTGCCCTGGCAGTTGCATTGGGAAGGTGATGGAAAGGATGTACTTAGCGGCTGCAGTGGTATCTCTGATACCACAACACATATCCGACGGCTATGGCCAGTTTTCGGGGAGCGGGTTCTCCTATAGACTGTGTGATAGATTTAGTAACGTTTGTACAGCAAGAAAATATCCGCAAACGCCTCTCAGCACCGTTCTTTTTGGCGTCAAAGGGGCCTAAGACAATGGGCTTCACGAGGGTGTTCTAGACGCCCTTCAGCTCTTTGGACTCGGTGGCCGAACTTTCAAATGGATACGAAGCTTCTTGTCCTGAAGATCACTTTTGTTATAACAGAAGACGGCCCAACATCGTATCACATCATTCAACGAAGTGTTCTTCAAGGTCGGTTGCTAAACCCTACCTTTTTCAACCTGGATATAATCGGACTTGTACACGCTCTGCCGAAAAAATGTCTGTGTATCTATTTACGCCGGTGACACCCGCCTATGGGCTTCGGGAGTCAATCGGCCTCAGCTGCGAGCACGAATTCAAAAAAGCAGCCAATGCGACGAGGGCATACCTCCGAAAGCAAGGACTAGGAATTTGTAGTGACAAGTGCGCGGTGGTTGCATGTATCCGTAAACCCATGTCCCGATATCCCACAACGATCAATAAAAGTCGATACCGTACTCCAGAAATCACAAATTTTTTGGCGTGGTCATCGGCAGGGACATGTCATGGACCGCACATGTATCTTTCTTAAAGAAGAAACTCACTACCATCGCCCACATTTTCACATTTCTCGCTGAAAAGATGTGGGGCATATCGTTCAGAGGAATTCTGCAGTTGTACCAGGCGCTTTTTCTGCGAGGTTTGCGTTACAGCTTGCCAGCGATATCCAGTACATGCTCCACTAACCTACGGGTGATCCTGAGCGTCCAAGCGCAGGCTCTCCGCAGGTGTCTTGATTTGCCGCGATGTGCGGGAACAGTGGGAACAATATACATCGCCCAAGACAATCCTACAGCAACTTATGCGACCACTGAGACGCTACGCCTGCCCACCAGGATACTCACGAGGCTACCATGTCACCAACTTGCGCGCTTCCTCTAAGTCGACCAGGGTATTAATTTGCAGCCATTGTCGCAGCGCACAGGGCTGAACTACCTCGAGTTACACGCCTGCGGTCACACCGTTCTCCACGTTGTGGTGCTTGGCAACCCACGAGATTCGTCTCCATGTTCCGGGCATCGCAAAGAATACCGACTTTCCACCAGTGGCTCCCCGACAGTTTTCCATGCAGTTACTGCACGGACAACACAATGACCAGAAGCATACATACACAGGTGGTTCTGTAATGTCCTCGAGCTCGGCAGATGCGGTGGTTATACCATCAGAATCAACAAAAAGTCCATTCCATGTCCTAAATGTCACGAGCTCGACGGCTACTGAACTTGCAGCCATTCGTGAACCTCTTCAATACATTATGGAAGCTCCTTCCCAACAATGGTCTATTGCAAAGTTTCCGAAGAGCCCTGCGCTGCGGTCCTCTCCACCAACTCGTGACAGAAATTCGAGAACTATTTCACCAGACGGTCATAAATGACCATAATATTTTATTTCAGTGGCTGCCAAGTCACTGTAGAATAACCGGCAATGTTTCGGCTGATGCAGCTGCCCGGACAGGCCATGACAGTGAAAGCAGCATCTTGCTTCCGCTTTCAAGCACCGATGCCGCTAGAGTGCTAGGACCTCCATTACTCAATGAAATACACCGGACTTTGTGGATCCGCGCCTCCACAACCAGGACCCTCTACTCCAGCGTCGTCTTCCGTGTGGGCTGTCTCGATCACAGTCTACTTTACTTTATAGGCTGTGGTTGGGAGTAGCCTTCACGAAAGCCTACTCCTTCCTCATCGGGATGGCCAGAAGCGCTCACTGCGGCGCCTGCATGCTCGAATGAAGAAACCATAGAGCATGCATTTTGTCATTGCCCCGCAGTATAACCAGCGGCTGGTTATATTTCTACCGGTTCGCCGTTTTATTATGCTTCATTATTTTTTTTATCATTTCCTTTCTCTATTTGTTACTAAGAAGCTTGGCCTATCACCTTTGTTAGGTACATATGCAGCATTAACGTTACCTTTAAGGAACATTGCCATGAGGACAAAATGAAGTTTGGGCCAATAAAAAGACTGCGTGGTTCCGATGACAATGAGAAAATTTTTACTGCAAAATTCACAAAATAATCAAGATATTAAAGAAAACATGTGTAAAAGTGGCTACTCCCCATCCACTTTCCAGCGATTTTTCTATGTCGGCAAAAAACCTTGTTTGTGTGATAGGCCATGGCCTACCAAAGCCACCGCCAAGAAGCATGACTAGGCGATTGTAGTGGGGCCTCTAGTTCCGTTTGATCGTATCATTTTAATGCTAACTTGCAGTTGGCACACAGATAACTGTTCTTATTGCTGGCCAATATCGTTTCATTGCAACCCTTATTGCGTCACTGCAGCGCGAAATTGGAAAGTTTGCGTTTTTTTTTCTGTTAAAAACGTTTGCCATGGCTAGAGCACAGATGGTTAAAAGTTACCAGAAACTAATTTTTTTCTAAGTGAACAAGGTTATATTTTGTCCTCATGGCACCTTTAACGTTGAGCCTAAAGTCTATGTGCTGATTCGGCTCGTGTGGCTGTGCAGGCGCAATATCGCCAATTCAAGAAACTTTGCCGACAACGTCTCAATGAAGCATGTTTTGCTGGCTTCCTATTATTAAGTTTTCCTAGGCAAGGGGAAGTCTTCGCGAGTAAGGTGTACGCCAACTGGGAATTCACACCGCAGGACTCATCCCCGCAGTACTTTTTCCCAAAAGCCCTTTTTGTCAACCTGTTACCATTGCTTATTTTTGGACATGTATTGTTCAGCCTTCTTAGTGGGCAGGCAACATTTCTAATCCTTGAATCGCACCGATTTGGAAAATGAAACCGATCACCTAGTACAAGTCAGGGGTGACCCCTCCATTCTAGGAAACATTGTCGCCTGTGCAGTCACAAGCGTCCCTTGCAAATGTGTATGAGTTGTGACAGGCTTTAAATGCTATCAAGTGACTGCTGAACTGTGTTTATTCACTGAATATGTGATTTAACGCGCCTACGCTAAACAGGCCATGATGACGCGCGCTGCAGTGGAGGGCTCCGGATTAATTTTGACCACCTGGGAATCTTTAACGTGCGTGGAAATCTCGAACACACGGGAGTTTTCGCTTTTCGCCTCCAGTAGAAAGGCCACCGCCGCGGCCGGGAATCGAACCCGCGTCCTTGGGCTCAGCAGCAGAGCGCCTTAGCCACTGAGCCACCGCGGCGGGCGCTGAACTGTGTTACCCTACTCTACGAACATCAGAGTGACTTGTTAAAGACTTTCAAGCGTCTCTGGGAACATAACACAGTGTTTGTGAAACTATTTGTCTGATTATTTTTTGCCCTATACTTTTATTCCCTTCTTAGCGAGGGCAGCCTCCTGTTTCAATAAATTAATTAATTCATTCATATAAATAATTCATATCAAGCTTTTCTGGCCAACCCCCCGTGATGAAGAGCACCTTGTGATGGAATTTGATTCAGTCGTTTATATTTTTTTTTTTCAAAGCTCGGAAATTGTTGTTTGGACCCATAGCTGCTGGGCTAGTATCGAGTAAGGAACATGGTACTTAGGTTTCAAGACTTGCAACGGGAAAGTTACTGCTCAAACAAAACAACAACAAATATCAGATCAAAGCATCAATCAAAAGAAAATTGTTTTAGCAAAAAAACAACGGCTGCTAACTTTCATTTGGCGAGTGAAGTACTAACACTTAGATGATTAACAGAGCGTTTCACATTGCATTGCTGTAGCATACCATGAACACAAACACGTTTTAATCCATTGCCTCTATCTTAAGCCCGTATGGCGAACAAGCCCGTATGACGAACAAGTGACACTATGTCTCTAGAATAAAAACTGCTTTAGGAATGGTACAAATTGAGCTTAATTTTAGCGTCATCAGGCGTGCTGCTCCAAATTGAAGCGCCATTAAATCCAACCATTTATTTTTCGCAGATATTCAGCAGTACACGCAAAATGAAATGCTCTTTTTCTTACTGCCGCCTATAGTATACTTTTTCGGAGCTACAAAACACTTGCCGAGATTTGATCACTGAGGGCTAATATTTTATTAATTGTTAACACTGTTCTAACGTATAAATGAAACCAAAACATAAGATGCCGGTCCATTGACGCAAAAGCTTATTCGGGCAAGCGAATTTTGAATGGTTTATGTTTCGCAGCGTTTGTGTTTTATCCTAAGTGCACCTTCAGAATGCCACCTGGACTCAGCAAGCGCAAGGAAGCTATTCTGCATAGGCTGCGCTTGAATGTGGCCTACAAGGGACATTACCTCTACAAAATCCAGCAGGAATCTTCGCCTTTTTGTTTCACATGTGGCTCACGAGAAGACATTCGTCATGTTATATGCGGGTGCGCAAAGTACACCGTGCACAGACAGAAACTAATAATATGGGACATCTTGAAGGTAGCGCACTTAAACACGGACACTAGGGAAAGAAGCGACAAACCGCAGCGCTTTCTTTCCCTAGTGTCCGTGTTTAAGTGCGCTACCTTCAAGATGTCCCATATGCATTACCAACTAGCCCAGTTGTCACTTCTTCTACAGAAACTAATAATATCTTTGTGTAGGCCGCTTAATGCAGCACTTGAACTGAGGGCTGTTTTGGGACCTTGGTCGGGTCTCAGTTAGGCTGCACGTGTAATCAAAGCTCTCTTGGAGGTTCTTCGGGGCGCAGAACTGGACAGAGTTTTGTTATTGAAAATTTTGGTCACATCAAATGACATCTTTTTATTCTTACAGATTTTTTGCTTTCTTTCTCTTTTTTTCTATCATCTAGCGTAGAAAGCCAGCGCGACGGCTCGGCTAACCTCGGCAGTCTTCATTAAAGGCTTTCTCTCACTCTCGCTGATTATAAGTTCAAAAGATGCCTTATGTGTATTACCCTATGGCTTCATGCAGTAGCCTAATCGGTTGTGAGTGAAAGCTAAATATAGTATGTGGAGAATAATAAAACCGAAGTGAGTTCACATGAGCTATCAGTTAAATATGGCGCCCATACGGTAACAATCTTGTTTTGTGATATGACGGTATCGTAGACAGTGTTTCAACAGGTACAAGAAATAAACTGCTGGGATATCCATGCTAGTATCCTTAATTATTCCGGCAGGAGCTATGTGGAGTCCAGGGACCTTACCTCAATTAGGTGTTTAAAGTACTGCCTTCAGTTTCTTAAGGTCGGATTGGAAAAGACGTTAATTTCACTCATTATGAAACTTCTTTTAATAGCCGGCACTGATGGCGGCGCGTGGAATCCGATTTCGGGTCACTCTGCCGTACAAAAGGTGGTCTTATATGGGTAAAAACATAATTAAAGGAACCGAGAGTACCGTTCTCTAGTTTATCTGCAAGAATGTGCAGATTTTAACTGAGCTCGGTTGTGTCGTCCATAATGTTTTAAATTTTCTGCGGATTGCCGTTGGTTTGCTGAATGAGATAATTAAAAAAAGTTTTTATTTAATTGTTGAAGAAATGATAATTCTCCTGACTTATTAACCATTCGTGGACTACTGGAAAACTTGCTGCGAAGACTTGCACGTGCTGATAAATAATTTCTGGCTCTGATAAACCTTTCTGATAAATTCTGATAAACCTTTCTGGCGCATACGTCGGGATGACACGTCACTTGTGGTATAAATTAACCACCTCTCGGCTGTTGGACGTTTCTTTCCGAGGGCCCGCGACTTCTCAGAGGCAATCTTTGGGTTTGCCGACGACCACGGACGAAGGCCGAATTTCAGGGAACGTGACTTCAACAGCTGACGCTGGGGAAAAAATAACACATTCCGATATGGCTGTTCCTCCCAACCGACCAAAAAATTGACCAGGCTTTGGAACGCTGGAATCCCTTTTATTAAAAAGATTGCGTAGGAGCGTTTTGGTCGTGTACCTGTATTTTCACAGCCGTATACACTTATCAAATCCTTTAAGAATGCTGACCAAGTTTGCCGACGTTCGCGCCAGCTGTCGTTTACATCAGTGATGTTGCGCAAGAGTACAAACGGAAACGTACCCGACTGAGCTGCTTTTGTGCTCAAAAATATATGAAGACGCTGCTGTGCATCCTTGGCCACGAATTCGCGTTGTTTCTAAGCGATAGGGAAAGGATGTGCGTGGGAATCGAATTACCTTGCAAGGCGTGCCGTCCTTCTTGTAGAAGATGTCGTCGCTCTTGCCGTTTGCCATTTCACAGGCAGTGAAGCACTGCCTGAAATTCTGGAAACAAGGGAACGCAGAAAAGGCGCAGTTGGGGTGGAGGATAAACTTGCATCTTAAAAAAAATGCGCAGAAATTTTGAGAATTGTCTACAAATGGGGAGCGTTCTTGAGCCGCTTTAAACTAGATTTGGCTATGACTAGCCAAATACGTTCGGTTATTTTATTGTTTCTAGTTTTCTTTTGTTTCTTTTCGCCAATGATGTAAAGTTACACCGTTATAGCGATTAAGTGCATTTATTTTGCAAATTGTACATTTTTGTGGAAATTCAGGGCGGTACACGGTTGGCTCATTCCCGCTATATTTTTATTCGCATTTCCTACGATCTTTCCCGGGCTTTTTTTGTTCGGTCTTCGCTTTTTGTGGGGGATATTCATCAACCTCCCCACCTTCGCTACGGGCCGCATTATCACTCGTTTGTTCCTTCTGCGCCCCTTTTACTACCCGTCACAAGCAAGACGCGCTTTATTAACGCCACCACCAAGAGCTTCTGCCGGTCAGAACCCCAGTCACCCAATCATTAGAGCCAAGTGCCGCACGTTATCAACAAATAGTTCTTTCCTTCTCACGCAACAGCAGTTTAAAATTCACTACTCAATTACATAGCCTCGTGCACAAATCGCAAAATATTTCTCAAGAAACTTGAAATTACTAACCTATCAGCCTTCACGTGATGGTCCTTCCGAATCAGTTGTGCAAATTCCATTGTTTTTTTTTCTATCCAGCTTTCATAATGTTTGCAATAGTTTCGCTATTCCTAGCTGATGTTTATTTCCCTTGCGTTCTTTTTTGTTGCTGTTGTTGTTGTTTTCATTATGTATTCTTATACCTTGAGGCAAGCCCTCCCCCCCCCCCCCTTCGCCCTTATGTAATGCCCTCGGGCCTTTAAGGAGCAAATAAATGAAATGAAATGATAAGATGCATGTTTTTCTTTCGTGAGATCGTGTTTGTAAAGTTTTTATTTTGTCTACTTTTAACAGCGAAGCTGTTTAGCAAATCGTAATTTTTCGTGTCCGCAGTTAAAAATACCAAGAAATTGCATGCAACCAGTACATCGTTGTATCATTTTCTGATGGAACTCGACTTTACTCTTTCCCACATCCCCTTCTCCGCACTGCTCCCCTCGGAACGAACGAGCGGTTAGACGTTTTCACAGCGCAGCCGCGCGAGGCCGTGGCTTGACCTCCGCTAAGCTTGAAGGTCAGATTGACGCTACGAGGAACGAGCCGCTTTCTGGGCTTGCACCAAGATGGCAAGCTGGGCGAGTTGGTTTTGGTTCATGGTGATAGAAAATAGCCAGCGCAAGAAAGACGAGGACGAGGAAGGTGACACAGCGCGGCTTTTTTTCTTATTTTTTTTTTCGGGCAGTACAACGCGTTCTTCAACCAGCACCAAATAGTCATCAACGTGTCGAAAGATGCGCTTCACGGCTCCATTTAGACATCCTTGCACACAACGACAAAAAAAAAAAGCCGTGCTGTGTCTGTTGCCTTCCTCGTCCTCGTCTTTCTTGCGCTGGCTATTCTCTATCACCATTTCTGGGTTTGACCTGGAGTAATAAGCTTTACTTAAAATTAGGCGAAATGGCTGTCTGTAGCAGCTAAACAGAGCAAGTTAAATTAACAGTCTGTGAACACTGCTATGGCCCGTACTGATGCCCCCATTGGCTGCGACGCATCGTGTCGCTTCAAGGCAACGGTCTCATCTTTGCTAAGGGGTCAGCTGAACTGCTGGCGGATCATCAGTAGGTGAGGAGCTGGTACAAGCTGGTCACACCTAGCGACGCACCAGTCGGCGCCTTCAGCACCGACCTGGTGCCGCGTCAACCCCAGAGCGTTCAACTGGTCGTTAATACTTCCGCAGATGCAGCTCAGAATGAGTGCTTAATTCGGTCTCCTCGCCCTTTTCTCATTAAGTTATCATCTTACTTTTGCCCGCTGCAGCATGAAGCCCTCCCGTGGGAGGTTTCAGCCGAATACCATACCGGAGTGACCAGATCCTATTTTGGGGAGGACCTACTTGTGTTGAAGTTTAGGCTCTAAAATACTTCTATACGCTGTATAGCTTTTGGAGGACGTCACTTACAAGCTTCCCGCGACACTTGGATGGTCCGTCGCTCCACGCCATCGCGATCAAGGCTGCACAAAACATGAACCCATATCTTAGCCGAACTGTAGCGAGCTGACGTATTTTACAAAGCGGTGGTTTTTGAATGAGATAAGATAGATTGATATTGACGAGGTTCTTGTATGTATTGGGGGCATCGAATCGCTGCGCTATTACGCCACAATAAGGGTTACCTAAGCATGTAGCTTCGCTGGCGAGAACAGAAGAATACGAGAGCTACCACTTATCAGTTTTTCAGCTTGAAAATTAACAGGCATACAGTAGCTGACGAGAGAACGCTGATTCCCCAGAATCAGCGTCCTCTCTGGCTGGTCTACGCCTGTTCTACTCACGTGCCGCTGGATAGCGGCGGCACGTGACAGCGGGTTAAATTGCCACTCGACACCGAGGCTCCGGGTTAAATTGCACGGGACGCAGGGTTAAATTGCCACTCGAACTCAAATGTGTCTTTTACTCATTACAGTGGCGGTCGTTGTCTCTGCCACACAACAACAACCACCACGGCAGTTTTTTCCCACTATGGTGCACTTCAGTCTTTAAAACTGGCAGAAGTAACGGTACCTGTTGCCCTCATTCGTGAAATCGGCAGCTGCCCTCTGTTTTGCGAAGACAGACGCAATGATTTTCAGTAATTCAGGGAGATCAGCGCATGCGCCTCATCATTTTCCAGAGCCCAGGGCATATGCCGTTAACATGCATGCTTTGACCGCGCCCCAAAGCCAAACGCCTGACAAAAAACAAACAAATCATCTCAGTGCATTCTCAAGCGCTCGCTCGAGGACACCACTGGTCGACGCAGTCTTATCCCAAGGCTGTGGGCTCGGTTCCCTTCTGGTGTGAACATTTCTCACCGTGTTTCCTCCTTCCTACCATTCAGAAAGCTCCATTTACACCCACAAAACGAGACGACCTCAATGGCGGTCGTTACTCTAGCGTTTGCTTTTCTTGCTACGTTCATTGTGCACATTGTGTGCGCGTTTCTTGTTGCTTTGTGCACAATTAAGAAGACAACCAGTAAAACCTTCGTCTTACCAATGAAGCAGAAGATTCGAAGGTTGGTCGACGTGCCTCGGAAACGCATGGGCGCTGTGAACATGGGTCAGCAGGCTCCGGGAGTCCTGACTGCAGTGAGTGACGGCGGGCCGTGATTCGGATGCCGAATAAAGCGGGGCAAGACGAAACGAGGGCAAAACTTAAGAAAAAAAGGGTTCCTTCGGCGCTCGGCAAATAAAAACGAAAAAGAACAAAAAGACCACGATCAAAGCAGAGAGAGTGAGAAAGAGAGTATTCGGCCGTACATTGGCGTTGTCCGGGGACAGACTCACGCCGGCCCTCTCCCATGTACACAGTTCCGTGCAACGCGTGCCACCGTGGAGGAGAGAAAAGGTTGTGTACCATTGGCACAAACGGAGGCCATTTGTCGGCAAGGCAGCGTTAAATTACAGTTGTTCGAATAACACGCCGGTGTGTGGCCAAGACACCATTCATGGCCGCAATCAAAACAATTGTTTCTGAACATCGCAAGCTGTATGGTGCATTCAACGGTCTCGCGCACTTATAAAGCACAGAATGTATCAGCGAATCTGGGCATACTCTGTGCTATAGATATCCGATTTCTGCTCTTGGAACAGCAACGATAGCCTGTATTTAGTGAGCAATCTACTGGTACGACGCGTTCTTGTTCGTAGGCTTTAATAGAAAAGAACACTGCCAGAAGGTAGAGTTTATCTAGAATTATTTTCTTGTGTGCTGCATGCAACTTTTTGTTACGAGTCCTTCTGTCAGCAGCATTAACCCGCTACATGAGGACATGCTACGTGACATGCTACTACTGTGGTTCTAACGATGTCAGGTCCGTGTTACTTGACAGGCACGCGCCTTTCCGTTTTTGCCCTGATTCCACTACAAAGGCCGCAATCTATGAAGCCCTTGCGGAAAGACGGCTGGTGTCGCCATGATTCTCCCTTGTTTTCTTGCGGGGGCGTTTACGACTCGCCGCGTAAAGTAACGTTCCACGTCCGCCGCAACAAAGAACGTGCAAACAGGGAGAGAAATAGAGAGTGGCAGTATCAACCCAAACTGGTTAACGAGGCCTGCACTCGCAACTCCTGCCCTGTCTTCCCTACTCATTATTACCTGATGAACACAGAGGTCATTTGCGTTTTCTCTCGCGGAGCTCCTTGATGGCAAGAACAAAACGCTAAATGGCGCGTCTGTGAGACGTCGCGGCTTCCGGGCATTGCCGCCTACGTGGCGACGCGTAGACAAACCACTCGACGGCACTCAGTTGTTCTTCCGCCGCGTGCTAAATCTCTGGACGCCTGGCTTTTCGGACGTACGCGTATTTCCGGCGAATTTACGACGTCAAGTCGTGAGCCCCTCCGCCATCTCTGCCTCGCCAAGTGCGTGAACAAGAAGGCACGGCTCGACGCTTAGCGCAGCCTGATTGCCGCCAAAGGAGCTGCTCAGCCGACTGCAATCTCGCCTGTCACGTAGCCTGAAGTGTTTATATGCCTTGGCGCTGCTGCAGCGTAGCTAACTTGGTAGCTGCTGGCCACGCTAGCTTGAAATTTATGGGCGCTGGTTGCGAGGGTGTGGGTTTGAAGGATATATGGGTGGTCTGATGCGTACTCCGGAGCCTATGATCAATGTCGGCCACGAGCGATCTGCATCTCCAATTGGTGCTTTACACCGAAGTGAAACATGAGCTTCACAACGCGAAAACGGGCCAGGGATAACAAGAAGAGGGACTGCAAACACGCGGTTACTTACAGCTAATTTTAATGGAAAGAAGACACACACTTAAATATACATTCTATCGCAACGTCAGGGCAGATAGCATAGCTTCGAAACAGCCACGTATACAAAAACGGATTAAAAACCGCTGTCGACAGACGTAGAAACAACGGAAATGCCGACAAACCGTTCAGTCATGGGAATATTCACAATTGGGTGCCGAAATAACTTCCCTTATTTTTTTGACAATACAATGGACGGGTCACTTATCTTATGCACTTATCTGGTTTCTTTCGTTTTCTCGATGTGATGTCTTGGTACGTTTTCGCGCTGCGATGCTCATGGGCCACCAACTAGCCGGTACCTGCTCGCTTTTAAGCGAATCACATCTCCCGATGACTGCGAGCTTTGTTCACTAGGATTCAGATTCAGGAACCGCCGAATGAAACGAAAGCAGACCCTCGGAATAATGAAGCCCTAGGGACAGTGAACTGGCTTCGTTAGAAGAGCCATTTCGATAAAAGTGGGGATAATTCACTCCCAGTGCACTGCAGTTGGGACTATGAACAACTTCGAATAAAGCGATTTCGTTATATAACGAGGGTTTACGGTAACTAGTCGGCTTATGTGCTGTGAATAATGGTATTTGTGAGCTGTGCTTTCGAGGCGCTTTATTGTCACAGTCTCCTCTGCCACTTTGCAACAAACAGCCTGCCAATAATTAAATGACAAGTCTGGTTAGAAAACTGGAAAAAATGTAGTCCAGGTTTGTCGCTCCTATAAGCACGACTAAATGCGTAATATTGATTGGTTAGTTTGGTTATGGGCCGACATAAACAAAGTTACACCCATTGGTGTATAAACAAACTTTGGGGCCCGGCGCTTTTGCTGGTGTGATGACGACGATGATGATAATGACAATAACGACTATACTCGGTTACAACTCAAGAATGGCACCACCACATGTAGTTTATCACTCCGCCAAAGCGCCGGACCCGTGACGTCAGTGCGCGCGCTTTTTGAAAGGGGTTTGCTATGAATGCGTGATGTCGTCTGCCTTGTCTCACGCAGTTTTTTTGTCGTCACTGGAGTCGTTTATAAGCATATTAAGTAAAAAAAAATCACGGGAACGGCTCACGACATATTCAAAATATTCCCAGTAACGCCCTACTTGCGCCGCGCGGAGAAACATCCGGCTACGGTGATAAGGCGCAGCGACAACTTCCGGTGCCGTTCTTAAGTTGTCACCGAGTATAGGAGTAGTATGATGGCAGCGGCGATATCTTAGGAGTCAGGATGCTTAATTTTCGGAACACTAAAAGATAACGCTGAATTCTTCATTAACACTGAAACTCGGGCTAGCTTGGTGACAATTAATGACTGTAACTTGATCACACAAAAAAGTTAGTCTGCGCTGGTCTTGGTGTCTTTTTCGTTCAGTCCTCGTTTTTTTGTGCGCTCATGTTACAGTCATGAGCCGAATTCTTATATTGTATAATTCGCGCTGAGTAGTTGCGGGTTCATTAGCGATCGCAGGACCATTGTTGTTGTTGCGCTAGAAAAAAAATGTAGTCGATAAATATAAAAACAGAACAAAATACAAAGTCAAGAAAGCACGGGCAAACGCTGCTGCTCCAGCCCGGCTTTAAGAATTCTGCTTTAGAAGCCCGCAACGGGGCGTATCTTTCCCTCTCCTCGCACACCGTTCTAACCCTGTTTTGCTCTCTAACCGTCTCACTGCCCACGTTCGGTCGCTTTAGTAGCGGCATTGGCTGCCTGTAGCTCTCCAATGGCATCGACGTTCCGTCGCCGTCATGTATATTCCATCCTTTTTTGCGGCTTTCCTCTGGCCGCACACTCCATTTAACAACGCGTACAACCGGTGATCCACTATGTTACCCTTAATGACCAAGGGTATCTTGCCTTCGCATTACGTGCCCTAACCACGCCCATTTCCTCGTCTTAATTTCTACTAATATGTCCTTAACACGCGTTTGTTCCCTGACCCACTCCGCTCTCTTCTTGTCCCCTAACGTTACGCCTATCATCTTCCGTTCCATTGCTCGCTGAGTCGTCCTCAACTTAAGTTGAACCCTTTAAGTGAGCCTCCTAGTTTCTGCCCCGTAGGCATATAAGATCAAGAATTGTGCGGGGATAAATTGGTCGCAGTTAGCACAGAACCCATATAATTGAAGATCTATGGGAGAGGCCTTTGCTGTGCAGTGGGCGTAGACAGGCTGATGATGACAACCGGTGAAGGGAATCCCTGGACCTGTCGACACTGCGTGTTACGGGCGCATCGGCCAAGGACTTGGCGTATCTCTAGCAACGTCGGCAGCGGAGCGAAGGCAGCGCCACCGACCGACCGCAGCCACACGCTCTTCTTTTGTTCTGTGCTGTGTAGCTCCGGGGACGGATCGACGCCGAAGATTTTTGCCGGCATGCCTCATCGATTGGATGGCAAAGAAGGAGGGTGGATGGCGTGCACTTGCTATTATACTCACGTGCAGACGCGTTCACCTGTCATGCAATGTGACGTCAGTGCGCCACGCGCACCAGGCTAACTCGTTTCGACGAGGGCAACGTGCTGATTTCGAACGGTTGTAGCGCACTAAGATCCTACTCTTCCGGCCCGGGTTCAATTCCCATACGAAATTAAATGCGTTTTTTAAGCGGAAGCTTTCTTGGTGGGACCGGTGGCGTCATGTCAGAAAAATATTGCATTTCCCCATAGACCGGTTGGTCAACAGATACGCTCTGATAAAGCCTCTGGAAACACGGCGCATGCGTCAAACCGGGCTTACATTGTGTCAACACGGTTACTTGAAAATTTCGGAAAAGGAGCGGCTCTAGATAAGACAATACACGCATCGATCATAAAGGAGGAGTACGACAGCATGCCTTGATCTCATAAACTACGTATCGGCATACTTTTAGATCGTTCGTATATGCGTTTACTCGGTGCGCGAAAAGTCGTCGCATGGGTTGATTCCTCGTTTGCGATTTGGGTCTTTGAAGGTTTGTCCTTCGCTTGGACGCACTTTTAGCTTTCGCGCTTTTTTCACGCTTCTTCAGAAGCTACCGCAAATTGTTTATTTTTTAGAACCGCAGCCATTTTGTATTCCGGACAACAACAACAAAGACGACAACTTTTATTACTATTGATAGCGCTACGTTTTCGCGTTAAACAATAACGGGCGTGAGAGAAACAAGCCGAAACAGCGAAAGAATCGTAAGAAAGCAGCAACTGCGTAACGCGGTGCATCTGTACGAAAATGTATAATTTTCATTTAGCACATTTAATAAACTCGAATATATATTATTTCAGGGTAATTTTAAAAACAAAAAAAAAAAAAAGAATTTCGAAACATACGCCCAGCATCTGCACGAAACGGAATAATTGACGGAGTTGATGCTAGCGCATTTAACCGTGATAGCAATGAATGCCGATTTAATTGGTAAAAAAAGAAAACGAGAAAAAAAATATTGGATCAACTAAAGAAATAAAAAGAATGTCTGACTTATACACCGCAATTACACACGGCAATTACTAAAAAAGACTTCAGAAACACACGGGAACACTAATAAAGAAATTGACAAAAAGTACCAACCGCATGTGTACGAAAGGGCATAACTTCTACATTGCACACGTAAAAACGTAAATGGAAATGATGAGTCGAAAAACATAAAAAAAAATAAACAATTTGGCTCCAATCTACGCTGCGAAGGTGGTTGGAATGCGAAGCTGTAAACGACACGCACAACGATTACCCATGCGATGTCACTTAAATTCACCCACGTGGCTCTAAAAAAAGTGAAACCAGAGACTTTGGCAGCCGTTACCTGCGTTTCGCAGGTGTGTCGCCCGCGTAACCTAGTACCTGAAGGCAGCAGCGACGGCAGAAAGAAAAGCGAAAGGAGGGTCAGTCGTGGATGCATCTGGTTTTTTCCCCTTTTGATCACAGGTGGCGCTTCCGCGCTTGTATTAGGGGTCTGGCCTGCTTTTCGCATTTCTTATTTGAATGATGTGAGGTCAGCTCTAATGCGAGTAATTTCTGCCATGAGAGAGCATTTTCCCGTCTAATCGCGGCCAGTTCGTTCTCGGCGCGTAACCTAAGCGCACGCTCTTGTGCTAATTGAGGGGATACGAGGGGGTTCCGAGCTCCGGGAGAGACCACCTCGGCCCAGCGCACCTGCAGAGTTCCATCCTTGATGCCGCGCCCGGCAGCTGGGGATCGCGCTCTGACTGGTGTACCGCTTCGCGAGGTCGAACTCCGACGCCTGGACCCAGACCGGTTTCTGGAACTGCTCCGGCCCCTGGGCAAGCTTCTCTTCCTCTCCGACGACCGTGATTGGTGGCCATCTGGGTGCTGTCCACGTGAACCGGAAAGTTGGGACCTGGCTTTCCGAGTCGAATCAGCAGTTAGTGACTGCTTGCGTCGGTTGACAGGCGGCAGAAATCTCTTCTGGCATGGCTTAGCGGCCGTTGGGTGCTCGCCAGCGCAGAGCGCGCAGCGTGGCCTACATTCGTACTCTTCCGATGTTAGAGAAACGCCGCATGCCCGACACTTAGGTGTGTCTGGAGGTTGGGGACATACGTCCTCCCTGCGTCCCGTCTGGTTACACTTTCGGCAGTGTGGTACGGTACGTTTGTAGAGGTAGCATCGAAGAGTCGCCCGTATGCATTGACGAAGAATGGGACACGCTTGCCGCAAAAGGTGATCACCATTGCTTGTGATTCTCCAAGGCGCCTGCAAGCCAAGACCTCGAACTCCGGGGCTTCAATTTCATTCAGAAGCTCTTCTGGTGTGGTGTCATGTCTTATTCCATAGAGTACCCCTTTGAATGAATTATCGGGTGCGACTCCGTGTGATGCGATGCCTTAAGCTGTTGCATTTAGTGTAATTTTCGACATTTTGCTAAGTGCAATGGCGATTTTTTCCCATGAGGTGCTTTGAGCGAGCACGTTTTGCTTTTCGTCCACACGGAGCCGAATGTCAGGCTTCTCATCTGTTATCTGCGCCTCCTGCATCACGGCGACAAGTAGTGTAATTGGGCTCACCTTGCTGAGTTGTAATCCGCCGCGCGGCCGTATTGCGAGCTTGTGATCATCAGCAGGGAGAGGGGGAAGTCTTGACTGGCGCACCGTAGGCCGGTTCTGGCGTAGGGTAGGCTTTGTTGGTGTTACGATTAACTGCTGCTGCGGCGTGACAGCTTGCGAAGATCGCTGCCGGCGCTTGTTTGCTCGGTTGGTAACGGTGATCCATGGCTGTTCGTTCTGCGCCTCGCACCCAAGTGCCGAAGCGTCCTGGTCGATGTGGCTTTCCATCTCGATGTGGGTTTCCATCTCGTTATCCTCCGTGGCGTCGGGGGGCGATAGGTGCTGGTCGTCGGCGTTTCCGCTCACTGACTGGCTCTCCACGAGTCCCGGTGCGGTGCCGATGTCTCGGCTCGGACTCGCCGCTAGTGCTAGCAAAGCGGTCCCCGCCTTGGAACTTCCGATGGGCGTAAGATGCTTAAAAATTCACTTACAAGCAAAAGTCCGGTATCAATGTTACCGCTGTGATGTTGTAATCACGTCGGTGACATTGGATAAGGTCGCAAAGAAGAAATTTCAGCTGGTTTGGCACTTTAAATCGGAGCTGAAGTGGAACACATCAGCACAGCATGTTGGTGATGCTGATCCTCCCTGGGTGGGAAACTTCTCGAAATGGGTGATTAGAAGACCAGATATCGTGGAGGGGAAAACATTATCCAGAAACAATTTCCACCATCGCATTTCGAGGTTCAAAGGAAGGAATCGAGAGAATGTTGATGTTTAATGGTGCTAGTAAAGACTGTACAAACACCACCTGCGGGCGTTTGTACGTGGACCATGGCTGAGCGAAAAAAGACAATGGGGGAGGGAACGAACACCATTTGCGACCTTAAATACATGGCAGCCGTGACAGGGCCCCGCAGCCTGCACACTAGCCACTCCCTCGTCGTCGTCGATGATGTGCCATGGCGCCATGCATGGAGGCCTTGTCCGCCTATGCCCCGTGGCAATATTATTTGTATTAAAGCTGTGACTGAGACCTACCCATGACATGTGCTGAGATAAAACTTGGCGCAAGCACATAATCGTTCGAGCAGCCCAACGTCATAAAACTTGTTTAAGGATGGATACGATAAAACCTGGGTTACAGCCGTTTTCTGTAACCATAGTTCTTCCGTAGAAGACTATGTTATTCCCGGCAGATGGTAAAACCGAACAAGTTACGGCTCTACGGGGAACGCTCACATTATTACAACTAAACGAAACTCGTGCCAATGACAGAGTCACCCTAGCGACCAAATGCAGTGTAGTTTTTTCCAAGATATCTACGTTAGAGAGAGCTACAGAGCATTGACAAGAAAGTTGGCTTCGCCGTATAGACGTAAAACGTATTCTTCTGACGGAACTAAGAAATTCCGTGGGTCAAACCATACACAGCTTGGCTTTAAAATCTGCACTTGGCTGCTATAGTTAGTCTAGTATAAACAGTAGCCCAGCGATGCAGACTACGAACCTATTTTGCATACCTTTTTTTTCCGTTGTGCTAACACGTCATCACCGTCAGCCCTTCTTGGAATAGTGGAGTCGGCAGCCGTTCTGCCGAGAAGTCTTCCCGAAACACTGTCACGTGGCTCAGTTTGAAGCGTCAGTGCTTACTTCAAAACGTGACGTATGGCCACTGACATACATCTTGCGAGTGAACTCAGGAAAGAAGCGCGGGCACGTCATGGAGATCACAGAAGAAATGGCGGCTTCTGGCCCTGCAAACGCGCGTTCGCCGGTGAGGATAGAAAACAAGAACACGAGACCGACGACCGGATCGTGCCCCCGAAAAATGACACCAAAAAGAACAGCCTGTTTTGGTAAAAAGAAGAAAATAGAAAAAAGAAACAAACTAACAAGAAACTTCCATCAGGAGCAGAGGGTTGGGTACGTTCCCTCCTGCAGGTTGTTTTGGGGGTACTTGTTGAAACGAAACGGCGCGCATATGTGTGATGACGCGCGTTAACAAGACGGCCAGCTGAAACGTTCACCGGCTTGCTTGCTGGGAGGAAGAAAAAAGGCCGAGGAAAAGTTGAGTCATGGGCAACTCTCCCGGCATAATGCATGAATTCGGTGCAGTTTCCGCCTCCGACAAGCACGTTTTATTCAAGCGGGAGCAGTTTTTCTACGGTTCCAGTGCCAATCACGGCTGTCTCGGGGCACCAGGTGTCTTTTGAGAGAAATCGGAGCATAGGAAATTGTGAAAGGCGATGTCCTTTTCGAGGAAAGTGACGACGTGTTCGTCGAGTGATACAGGCGTTCTTTATAGACCTCTCTCTATGGGCGTCTGTTCGGATGCGCTTGCCGCTACACAATCGATTTTTGTTCCAACTGAGAAACAGGGCGTCCAACTGTATTTTTCGAAGTTTAATGATGATTTGTTTTTGTGTTTTGTGACGTAAAGGAAAACATTGTGGATCACGAGACAGCCGCCCAGTGGTATCCAGCACGAAGCATAGAGACTACCGTTCAATGGTAATACCGCTAGCAGGCTTCTTCTCCCAGTTTTTGATGGTAATAATATGGCACTAAGTAGCTGGTTTTCGTACACATCGCTGGTAGAAATCGGTAGCTCATACCGTCCATCCTTACGAATATTTCGCTGCACCGGTACACGGCAAAAGACCCGATTAAAAAGAGGGAAAAGGGAGGGTGACAGCTCGTGGTGTTAAACCGGGGCAACGTGCTGGCCATGTCGCTGTTCTCATTGTCGTTTACGTCGTGATCATTGTGATCATCGTCATTAACGCCGTCGTCGTCGTCACCCGACTAACGCATAATGCCGAATGGAGGTCCCTCCTACAGACTTGAGCCGCGTATATCTTTTGCCATTCGAATCCTACCTCCCGCATTCTTTTACTCATTTCTATCACCCACTCTGTACGAAGCCATTCTATTACCTCACATACAAATAAACAGGCACGGAGTGATCTTGCTTGAACGCCAAGACGATGTGTTGAGAAAAGCAATTACCAGTAACTCAAGTCCGAATGATGATAACGCCAATTGTATAATCAATGGTACGGAAAGCCTCGCGTCCTTATTCTGCGCTGTTTTGGCAAAGACAAAGCAAGGTCCTTGTGAAGAAAGAAAAAGCTCCACCTACGCAGACGTGGCGGCTTCGGCTTCCGCAGTTTTCTCTCGGTTTAAACAGCTGTACAGGACCAATCACCTCACCAGGAGAACGCATCCGTCGCGGGTACCAACTGACGGCTCTAAAAATTCGCCTCCGCCCCTTCGGCGTGAGAGACCTGTTCTGCCGGTTGGGCCTACTGTGTCCCGGCATGCCATCATCCCTGATAATGCACGGGTGACGACAGCAATGAACGCTGCGCAGGCGCCCGTATCTGCCGCCCTCTGCACGCAAGCTTCAGCGTCGCTGAACCAGCCAAGCTATTCTGGCACTCAGTTGACCCAACAACAGCAACCACTGATCGTAGACCCCGTGGTTCAACAGCCTACTACTTCATCGAACATACCCAGGGAATGGACTATGATTCTTATGTGCCTGGAAGTGAAGTACCAGCACCCTGCGCGAAGCACACAACGGTCCCCGCACAGGATGAAGTCCACTTCAGACGCTTCTACCGCACCCGCGCCTCCCTGCAGCAGCTCTCCCACCGCTGTTTACCCAACCCCACCTCCCGACATTCCCGGTTCACATTGAACCAACCACCAGATTTTATATCAGCACTATTCCCATTAAATTAGCTCAACAAGTGCTAGACTGGTGCCTGGGCACCCAGGGATATCAGGGGTTCGTGATTCATAAGGTGTCCAACACAATAACCGTCCAACTTGCCAGCCTGGATGACGCTAATAAGATCGGTGGTATTACCAGCATCCCGATCTCCAGTGATGGTACTGTGAACGTGCACTCTTCTTTGCCTTTGGGCCAAATGTACAGCGATGCGTCTTATACGCCCTTGACTAAAATGACTCCCTTGCGACCATTCTACGTGAGTTGAGGTCCCCACGGAGGGGCCCACGGCGTATGGGTAGAAGCAGGACCTAGTCACCGTACGAGATTCTTCTACCATACCGGAAAGGTTCTATAACAATGGCTGTGTACTGCACCCAAATCCTTTCCGGCCACGAGTCATGTATTGCCGCAGGTGCTTTAAACTAGGTAACCAGCAAAACCACTGTCTGAAGGTAACTGCAGACCCGCAGAGAATGAATGCCGACGGCAAGCCATGCTATTGTTGCAGGCATTGCAAGGCTGATGACCACAAAATAACGCCGGCAAAGTGCCCGAATAAACAGCGTGCCAGAGCCCGCGCTCGCCGTCGGGAAGACAGTTCATTAAGGGTTACACTGAACAATCGATTCCAGGTCCTGGAACCCATCGAGTGCTCTGCTAAGGAGATCCTTAGGAACCTAATGTAACAGATGCTTTCTATTCGGGGGTTCCGAAGAAGCTCGATTCATAAAGCACAGACCACCTAAACAAACACCAAATTAAATCTGGGAGTTCACTGAATCTGCTTTGATAGATGAAGACCGGGATGCTCAAATAGCCCAGCTATCTAAACAGCTTCATACACTCCGCCAAAAAAAAGGCACGCGTAGCTGCTGTCTGTAAAGAACGGGCTGCAGCGCATTCACTGCAAGGTTCGCTAAACTTGCTTTTATGGATGCGGGTCAATGCTCAAAAGACAACCCCCTGTGATCCAGCTATCTGGACAGCCATCCGAACTAGAAACCAAAATTTGCATAGGTAAACTTCATGTGTGGGCGCTCCTTTTACAAGAGTCAAACAAATTATGCCCTCTCCATCATTTCATTGGTTACCATACTCCTACCGTCCCGGTGATGCACCTGGAAAAGCGGCAATATACATTGTCAGTAGTATTCCTCAAGCACCAATCGATCTTAAGAAATGGTGTTACAAACAGCAAGTTTTAACAGTTTTAACGCACCCAGCCAAAACACCCTTCCTTATAGGGTCCTTTTATAGCAGGTCATGCAGAGCACGTCCTAACCTGGGTTGGCTCCACCACCTTAGGGCAACGTGCCCAGGCACTCCCATACTCGTAGGAGGAGACTCCGACGCCCCACAATCTTTATCGGGCTGCGAGCTATACTCCAAGAGAGGCGTACAGGTTCATCACACATTCACGGGCATGAATTTTTCCTTATTGAAGAACTCCACGATACCTACCATCCTTACGTAGTGGCTTGGCCCCGTTAACCCCTCCTGGAATCAGGAACCAGACGCTTGGGCAAATGACCATTCCCCAATTTTGATAGGCTTGCAGACGGAGAAGTTACAAAAACTTCGTCGCCAGGTAAGAGTTGTTCACTGAAGCAAAGTCCTCTCTCACGAACGAGCTTTTTCTCTAACTGCCGAGAACCTGATCTCTACGCTGCAGTCCGTACTCACATACTGCACTATACATACCACAGGGCACGAGGATCATCCGAAGCCCAGAAGGCACCTAATTACACTCTGGGCAGAGCGCCGCCAGGGAGAAATTTTTTTCTAATCACCACCTGACACAATTATATGCTAGCGCTACGGAAAACCGTATCGTGGCACAAGCACGACGCTACGAGAAGCAGTTGTCACATCGCCGGTGGCATGACTGGTGCGCTGGCCTCGGCTCTGGCACTGGAAATAAGGCCTCAAGGCGGACTTTCCAAGCGATGGAGAGGAATGGAAACCTGGCTGACCCGTCAGCTAGCATTCACCTGGCTCTCAACATCAGCCCAGCGGAGTTTGCGGTAAGAGCGGCCGTGAGTTTCTTTCCTAGCTATCAACATCCTCCGGCCCCCCTTCCTTCTGCTGAGCAACTGGACGTCTCTGGTATAATCGAACCATTTACTATGGCTCAGCTTATCGCGGCTATTGAAGATTCAAAAGAGCACTCTTTTCCAGGGTATGATGAAATCTCGTATGAGCAGTTCAAGAACTTGGAGGGGGAGGCCTTGGACGCACTACTCCATTCGTTGAATGATGAGTGAGCGAAAGGTGTCATTCCACCCAAGTGGACACACTCTGTGGTAGTGCCTATCCCCAAATCGGGAAAACCACCCATGGGTATTAGTGCACTAAGACCCCCGCTTACAATATGCAAGATATTTCAGCGAATTAGCGGCCCCCCGATTATCCTGGTGGCTTGAGCACAACAGGAAGTACCATCCCGCTCAGATGGGTACCGCACCTTTGTACCGCACCTCGGTACAAAGGATGGCCTGTATATTCTGGCTGACGATATCCTGCATGTTTTACCCCACAGCCACCTTGCTGACCGGTGGGATTCTACTTTATGTATCCAAAGTGGTACACTCCTTCCTGTACTCAAGAGCGTTTTCAGTACGAGTGGATGGGACGCCTGCCGGCCTGTTTACACCGAATCGTAGGGTACCACAAGGTGCCAGCACCTCTCCTGTTCAACATCGCATTTTCACCCTTGGCATGGAATCTGCAAGACATCCATTTGGTGAGATTTCTCATCTACGCGGATGATGTCATGCTGGGGTCGACGAACCGAGACCTGGATTTGCAGGGTCGTAATCTACAGCAAGCCGTAGATGTTCTTCATGCATTTTCGCAATGAGCTGGTTTAGAAATTTCAGCTGAGAGGTCTTGCTACGTACACGTGGCTAACAAGGAAGGATGAAAGTTACCCTCCATGGCTAACTTTCAACCTAAAATTAGCTAGGCTGCAATACCCGCCAAAGAAGAGCTGCGGGTGATCGGACTTCTGATCCACCAGTCGGGTTCTGGTATTCATTGGCTCCGAAAGGCATGCAAGGACTCTTCGACAACCTTGCACTTGTTCGGCTGAATTGCAACGTGTAGTGGAGGAGCCCGCACGGAGGTGGCTTGACGACTGGTACGCGCTGTTCTCCAGCCGCGCATACTGTACTAGGCACAGTTTCAAAGTCTTACCGGGTAACAACGTGCGCAACTTGAGACTATAAACAGAGAGACCATACGCACCATCACGGCACTTTGTTGTCTTACCCCGATTGCAATCTTACAGGAACAAGCCCAGCTCAATACTGTAACGGAGTTTATAACCCAGCGCGAAGAAGCAGAAAAGCTCAACGTTTTAAAGCCAAGCTTTACTACTTTCGTCCAGCGATTTCGTGGAGGATGCGCAAATGACCTTTTGACCGGAGACACACCCCCGGCGATACACCCCTCGAAGCGCATCGCTTGATCTGCCGGGCCCGCTGTTGGCGCCTGCAGGCGCCGACAGCGGTCGCCACCGGCGCTGCGGCCGAGGCAACCAACTACCCCCGCAGCCTCCCATGAATGCGGCACTGGGTCGTTTCGGTCAACGTGACTAATGTCGTCACCTTGATCAGCCGGCGCCAACCTGCGATACCACAGAGGCAGCTGTTCTGCCGGACGAAGGAGAGATCGCTTTCGTCACTGCCGCACACCCGGAAATTAAAGGGTCGCAGTGTTAAAATACCGAAATTCCATACCCGCTGATACTGGAGCTCCAGCATGTACATGACGCAGTCAATGCTGCAAGTGCGTGCACTCCATAACATCACGGAGTTGCATATATATATATATATATATATATATATATATATATATATATATATATATATATATATATATATATATATATATATATATATACACACACACACACACAGACTCGCTCAGTCCTGTGAAGCACTTGAAGAAAGTGAAGAAGGCACTTCTGATCTGCCACAGCCTCCACAAAACATCACAGCAAATCACGTGTAGCTGGGTACAGAGGCGTGGTCAGAATATACTGAACCAATTAGCGCACCATCTTTACCACTCATATTCCCCGCTATGCCGCTTCTGCGAAGCCTCCGGGACGCTCTTTCATATGGTAGGGGGCTGCGCGCACGCCTCACTACATTCGCGAAATACCTCCATTTCTTGTCACGAGCTTTGGGAGAGAACTCTGACCAGTTCCGACCTCAATGACCAGCGCCTGCTGGTGTTGAGGGCTGTTGAGGCTGGGAAAGCTCAAGGGGTCTTGGACTGAGGACTCCTCCCCGTTGCCTTTCGCAATAAACACGTTTACTCTCTCTCTCCCTACCTGAATCCTCCCCTAGCCCACTTTCTTGTGATCCGCGCTTCCGTCTTTTAGGCCGGAAATCTCTTCTGAGAAGGGACACACGTGCCGTAATTCACCCGTAGGTCTGCTCTCTCCGCCTTAATCTTTACCGGGTGGAGGAAGTTTCCCTCAGGAGGCTTTGGGCTGGGGTTGCCTTCACACTTTCAGTCACTTGAACTTGGGGACACTCACAAGAAGTTCCAGGCACTTGTCCCAAGTGTCCGGCTCCGGCCCCTGAAGCTGATGCCGAACATCTTGTCTGGGCGTGCCCGGAAACAACCACAGCTCGAGACGACCCGCTTGGAAATGTTGGTCTTCGGTGAGATAAACCGGATGACAACAACCGCTGGGTGCAGGAAGATAGATACTGTAAGTTGCTCATAAACTTTTGCACGTAACTGGACTTCATGCATACCTGTAGACACGAAAACGTATGGGTTTCGTGACTGTCTGTGCTTTTTGCAGCCCCTCTCTCTTGCTTTCCTGCTTTCTTCTCTCTCTCTCTCTCTGGCTTTCCTAGTTTCTTTTTTCTTCCTTCCTTTAACCTCCTCTCATATGCCGCGTGGCAAAAACACGAAGCAAAAAAAGAATTTTCGAACCCCTTCAAAGCGACCTGCCCGCTGAGAGCGTGTTTCAACAGCACGACGCCTCCGCGTCACTCGCATGTGGCGACGCCTTGTGTCCACTGGTGTCGTGGCAGCCATGTATTGTGCACCTCCTAAGGGCGATGCCCGCTGCATCGTCTTGCGGAATCTTTTATTAGGAACAGCCATTTTAACGTATCCGTCATCCCGACTGCGTTGGCGGGTATCAGCATTCAAGACTACCTGGGCCGCCTGGGTTGCTCACGACGAAGCATTTACACCTGTACCACTAGTCCTCACATTGTAAACGGCGTGGTTCATCTCGGCGAGCACGTGTGCTCCTCCTTTAGAGCGAAAAATAGAAGAATATGGGTCTTAATGGCCGTAGAGCGGACCAACAATATATATCTAAAACAGATCTTCAGACAGTGTGGGTGCACCATTATTACATTTATCTGAGAAGACACGTGGTGTTTGTGGCATCGAAGTTTTGTGTAAAGGTCGTGTCCTCTTGATCCATTGTCCCGTGCACTTTGGGTCCCTTTCGCCATTTTGCAATTTCGCGCGATTCAAAATGATAAAGTACCAACTAGCCTCATCCGTATAACTTTCAAAAACTTTCCTAACCCACTTCGAAACCAGGCGAGGAAGAATAGTTAATAATGCGAAAGAATTAAATGGCTCATAGAGCGAGAAACCCGTCGTCGGCGTCGTCTTTTATATCTCGTACAGAACAACGGCGCATTGGGAGGCGCTGCACTGAACGAGGCGTTCAAGAGCGGACGCATGAAGTCGGCAGTAGCGAGAAGTGGCCGCCCACGCCTGTACACAAGAAGGGTGGAAGATGGCAGACAAACGAGCGAACATGCAAGCAACGAAATTCCCCATTGTTGTCAACTCTTCCATTACACGGCTGTAGGAACGAACAAATGCGCAGCGAGTAGGATACAAATCGAATTGGTTCGAAAGATTTAAAGGGGCCATGAAGACAAAATACACGTTTGGTTCATTCCAAAGATTGCCTCGTTCAAATAATACTGACGTCAATTTTTACGCAAACATCACAAGAATAAGCGGTATACTAATGAGAAAACAGAGAATAGGCATGCGACACTCTCGCTACTTTTCCGTGCTGAATTTACGGCGTATATGCCCAACTCGTTGTTATTGGCTGAGGGCGACAAAATCCATCGCAAATTAAGCAGGGATTGTAAGCTTGCATAACGACCTATGTGCGTTTAAATTTAGTGCACATTCTTTATGTTGCTGTAAGAAAAAAACTTACGAAAGAACGCGTAAACATAGTGGCACCAGTGCGTACTGCGCGCACTACTATTCCAGCCAAAGCTGCTCAGCTGTCCGGCACGTTGGGCTTGTCTAACGCGACACTGGCTAACAGGCATAACGGACATTGTAATAAGTGACCCTGTTTGTCGGGCACGCCCTGTGTTTCACGAAACGATTGCTATCAAGCGGTACGCAATAATGAGCCAGTTACAAATTCGGTCAAAAACAAAGCGAGCGTCTTCAGCGTTCGTGAGCGGTGTCGTATCGCCATCTCGGAGGACGGACGGGAAACTAGTCAACGTACTAACATTCGTTTCAGCTACAAGCCCTGGATATGTCATCGCCGGCGTGACGAAGCGCATGATCCAGCGGGAGCATTAAAATTTCGGCTTTAATTGTTTAATTTCTGGGGGAATAAAGTATCTTTTGCTACCGGTCAAGCGCTGGGGGAACTATAAAACGTCAAAACATTCGAATAAAACTAACGTATATTGTCTTTATGGCTCCTTCACGCGGACCGCAAAGCAAAGCATCTCAGGCGGCAAGATTACAAATGCTTCTGACAACGCGAGGTGAAAGAAACGCGTCTCAGTCGTCTAACTTGACATTTATGCTTTCGCACTCACAAACCGTTGGCAGTGTTTAGGTGTTCTCGTACATTTACGTTTATATCCGAAGGCACACAACGTTTGTGGCATCGGAGTTTTGTGTAGACCGTTTCCTTCACCACAGCGCAGGCGGCCGACGAATTCATTCCTTCGTCTTGAGCTTACGACCGCCTTTCCGCCCTTGAGACAAGTATCTGGCCGAATCCCCTGCCCGCACTGCAAATTTCAACTTTGTCAAGCGGAAGCCTGCTCAAAATTGTGTGCAGAAGCATTCAGCATCACAGAAACAGGAATCTAAGAAGGAAGAACATCTCTTACAACTTCGTCAACCAGTGCCACAGTCTCTAGCGTTACATCAGCGCAAGACGCAGTCAACGAGAGTTGGCAATAAGTTCAGAGATAATGTATGCAAGCGGCGTCTGGAGGATGTCAAGGGCCATTTCACGAAGGAAGATGGAATGCCACGAAAAAGAATGGTTCCCCCAGAACGAATTTTGGAATATTTGTGTGCCTGTGAAAGGCAAGCTTCCCACACAAGTCAAATCAGGCAAAAATATGACATTGTGCGTACCCTAGCAAAAAAGGCTGAACCATTCAGTTGGCGAAATCGACTTTCTGCGAAAATCGATTGGTTTGTGCCTGTATGTCGGCGAAGAAACTTTATGCGTTGAAAGCGGAGAAGGCTGTTTTTAATGAACTTGAAGTAAGCGTACGAACCGTGGGAAGGGAGAAAGTGTGGATTGAGATGCGAATTTTGAAAGTTTGCGTCGATGAGAACACCACACTGTGCATACTACCCGGAGCGTCAGACAAGCATTCTGAAGTGTATGCTGTGGTCGTCAGACATAGAAGAATATGCCGCTTCTTCGCTCGTAACAAACAACCACGAGCAGCGTGTAAAGGACTACTGTATGCTGGGCGGGTGCCCGAATCGCCCAGGCATTGCGCATGTCAAGTTCTAGCTCTCACACACTTGAAAAGGAAGTGCATGGTTTCTGCGGTTACCGCTGGCTAGTGGGCAGCAATTGTATGTCGCAATCACGCGTTGCAGAATAGAAGGTACAGGTTGGGGCTTTTTTATTTTTAAAAATCTTCCTGCCTGTGTGTTTTTTTCTGGCCACAATATAATGCGGGTCAGTAAACCGCGCTGCAGATTAGACACCATTTCTTACAACACTTGGTAGAGAAATTCAACTAGATAAGGCTACAAAAATAATCATTCGTTAGCCGAATGCGGATTCCGCGTCTTTGAGGCCTAAAAAGAGGTCTCGCACGATCGAAGCTATTGTTTTAATGCGTAGATTTCTTTGCCGAGTTCCTCCACGGCCGGGACAAACCGTGTAATGCCCTTCATTTGCACAAATATATAAATAATTAAGAAATAAATAAAACATCTATTGTTATAACGTTGCAAATAGAGATAATTGGTCGAACCTAATTTTGACATCACCAATTAATGCAAAGAATAGAAAAATAAAAGTTTTACAGAAATGAACTGAACAGATCAGAAATATGCATCGTATGTACATCTCTACCCCCACCCCAAAGAAAAGAACAACAACGAAGGCTGAACTAAAGAAGCACCGAAAAGATAGTTGGAAATACGAACTAACAATAGCGAAAATGAGCTAACAGTGTAAAACCGTGCGTTTCCACAAAATGAACAATTGGCGGGCAAGACATGTAATTGTTATAATGGCGTAAATGCGGATAATTGGTTGAACGGTATTTTGAAAATCCGGAAAACTTAAAAATATAAAATAAAATTTGCAAAAATAAACTGAAAAATCGAAAATACGCATCCTATACATGCTCCTACTCCCCCCCCCCTCACAAAAAAAACGCAGACTAAACTAAAAAAAAGCACGGAAAAGGGCGCGGAAAATGCGAATAAAAATAGCAAAAATGGGCCAGCCATGTTACGCCCTACATTTCCACAAAAATGCGACGCTTAATCACTATAGTGGCGTCAATTTACACCTTTTGGAGAAAAGAAACAAAAGAAGACTGGAAAACAATAAAATAACCTGACGTATTTAAATACTCAACACAAACATGGCTGTAAAAAACTCACAATGTAGACAAGCGGTGTAAAAATTCGGCGGATTAGTAGACAGTTATCTGAATTTCTGCGGATATTGCGCGAGCAGCAGATGAGGCATGTCGGCAAAAATTTGTGCCACTATCAGTGGGCACATAGATACAGAAGATCAGAGAACGACCATGCGTTTGTGGAGCGGGGAACGTCAAGCCGAGCCCCGAGCCGGGGCAGGTATTGACTGCGATGGCGCTGCGTTCGCACCTCCGACTCCTCCCGACGCGACCGTCGTGGGAGCGCGCTTGTACGCTTGTGCACCGCTTGTACGCGTTGTAAAACGTAGTGTGATGCGAGCGCAGGGCCGAGTAGGCAGCAAAGCGAGGTAGAATGGGAATGACATCGACAAAGTACCCATGCTGGTTAACAACAAAAGGAGCGACTGGCAGGCAATGCCTCTGTTAGAGCAAGAATACATGACCACTTAGATGGGTATAACGCGAAACACTGTTGGAGCGGCGCGTTAGGGGTCTACGTGAAACGTGGCGTTGCTGGCTTCTAATGGTGGAGCAGGGCGCGCCCATTGGGCCTATCCCCAGGTTGCCGAAGGAGAGGGAATAGAGACTCAGCACTCTTAAAGGTCCATCAGTGGGTCTTCCGTTACGTTTTGCACATCTCTATAAACGAAGCCCTTATCGTACAGGATGCTCCGCTATTTTTATGTTGAGGCAACAGCCGGGTCGCCGTGTGCGCCCTTGTCGCCTGTTTTTACAAATGTAACTCTACTCTATCGTACTTGGTTATGCCTATCTTACGTCGCTATTTCTGACTGCACCTGGAAATGTTGCGGGAATAATATGATGTGCGGGACTGCAAAAAATTGCTACAAGGTTGGGTAAGCAAGCTGCATTAATTACATTTCTGCAGTTGCTATAGTGTATGTTTAAACGCACGCCGTGAACTTGTTATAATGTTGTTTTGAAGCGATGTTATTTCGTAACTACGTGTCCCCCTTTCTTTTCGAAGACAACTTTTGCAACGCTAATGAGGGATATCGGTATATAATCTTTCAGGCTGGTAAATACCTCTTTGTATGCCGTAAAAAGATTTGCGTTTCTTAAAATGAATACAGGTTTATGTACCTAAAATAACACCAGTAAACAATTGAAAGAGTGCAGGAGAAATAATGTGGATGTTCTCCGTTACTAGACTAACAAGTATACAAGCATGGTATTTTTTCGTGGTTTATATCAACGATCACCGTTATTAATTTCAAATGGTTTACATGTTCTAGAGCAAAAATACTTGCTACACTTGCATTGTTCGAACTATTATTTCGTGCCCTCCTGACAGAATGCAAAAATAGCGCGTAATCCCACTATTTTGCTCAGACCACTCAAGTTTGTTTAGATCAGTAAATGAGTCATTGCCAGCTTTTTGTTGAGCCCTACTAGACTATGGTCATAAGCCTTAGCACCACCGTGTTATGAACAATGCATTTGTAGGTTTTAACTCCTAGTACACAAGCCATTTAGTCAGTGGCATAGGTATGTCATCGCTAAGATAACGATAGTTGGGCCCCGTGCATACAATCAATCGATGGCATGATTTAAAGACAAACACATGAAAGTCGACAGCACAAGTACGTTGTCCTTTCGTATCTTTTAATGTGTCCGTCTTTTTTTAGCGGTAAACCATGTCATCAAGCATCATCACCAACTCGCCCAGCAACAAGTTTTTCTTAAATACAATTGACTGCGTTCAAGTCACTGCGAGGAGAGTTCAACCCAGAGAAACATGAGTACAAATGAGTACGAGTGCCCGTGAGCGCGAATACTGCTTGGTGTCTTTGTGTGTAAGTAAAAATAGCGCAAGGGAATGCGAGCACAAACGCAAGCGAATTCATGCACTGCAGATTACGAGTGAGTTCTAGGCTGGAGGAGCTATCGAAAACCTGAGTGAGTGCCGCATAGACGACAAAACGGTGCTTGTGTATTTTGTGGCGACTCATGCCAAATAAAGCAATATTCAGTATCTACTCGGACCCCTTACAATCGAGGGGTATCGGCCATTAGTCTTATACCTACCTGCTCGTTGAACATATCTTCGCCAAACTGTATCGTTTTCTAATGCACAGAGTTGTACCTTATGTCACAGACGCGGAATAATCGTTAGTGCATTTAATACACCTCCTCAAAGGGGTTTCATAACACTGCTCACGCTGATGTGTACAGGATTTCAAAATGCCTAAACGCACCACGGGTGCGAGGGTGGGCTAAAGGATAGACAGCGAAAATGTCTAGTCGAAATACGTCGCTCTTGATCTATACATTTCGAGAAAAATGCACATTTCTCTTCTCTTGAAGTGATTAAGCTGCTTGCTAAAGCTTCACTGACTCACTGATCACCTAAGTGGAGCAGGATAGATAGCCAAGCCACGCAATGGAATACAGTAATACCTGCAGTATCGGCGACTGAGGAGGGTCGCTGCTTGTTGTGCAAACCTGCACTACATTTGCGTTTCTAATCATTAGTGCAGTGCTGCGGCAGTATAGAATCCGTGTTTTTCTTACCGTGTCGTTTTGTGAGCAAATAAAAAGATTCTTTCATCTGGTACATAACCAGGAGCGCCGATAGGCCAGAGCCAGGGCTCTGCACAAAAGATACGCACAATCCGAGGGCGTGATGTACGTGGACGCCGCCGAATATACCAGCCGTGACGCTATGGCCTTAGCGGTAGTGAATCAACAGGGCGATTGTATCACCTCCGGCTCGGTCCGAACGACGGACCCGGAGGTTGGCGAGGAGGTGGCCATTGGCCTGGCAATGGTCGCATCCTCCAAGAACAAAGTTATAGTAAGCGACTCCAAATCAGCCATTCTAAACTACGCGAGGGGATCCACCTCATCTGAGGCGTTCCAAATTCTAAACTCCGGCTCGACGATGGAGCGAGGGGGCAAAATACAACTGATCTGGGTGCCGGCCCACTCTGGCCTGGCCGGGATTGAGTGTGCGCACGACGCGGCTCAAGGTTTCGTTGACCGAGCCGATGTCGAAACTCCTGACACAGACGCTCACTCGATACGACGGTCAGGCAGGGACAGGCTAGTGTACTACAGAGATATAGTTGACCACTATAGACTAGAAAGGGCACAATACCCAGCCCCAGACAAGACACTGAGCAAATGGCAATCAGTAGCGTGGCGACGGCTGCAGACAGATTGTTTCCCCAATCCAGTGGCTTACAGCCGATGTTACCCAGGGCTCTGCTCAGATAAATGCAAGGCGTGCGGTGACAGGGCTGACCTACATCACATGGTATGGTATTGCCCTCTCCGGAGAAATGACCCGCAAAGCAGTAAGGCAGGACAGCCTGCACTCAACATCATAGGTCGGCAAAACAGAAAGAACTCACTCAACCTCAATCACAATTTTTTTCGATCACGCTGTACTCAATCAAACTCAGACTCAAAAAGCTCGTCTGTTCACAAAATCACTCGTACTCACTCATCAAATACTCATTTGTAATCATACTCACTTGTACTCAAACTCATTTGTCCTCACGAGTATTCGTACTCAATCTGTACTCATGAGTACTGAATCTGTACTCGTGAGTACTCACTCTGTACTCATGAGTACTCAGTCTTCTGTACTCATGAGTACTACTCATTTTACACTCACGAGTACTACTCATTCTGCACTCATGAGTACTACTCATTCTGCACTCATGAGTACTTAATCTGTACTCATGAGTATTCAATTTGTATTACTCACGAATAATCAACTTATCTGCACTGTTAGCTAGGTCGTATCTCAAATGGAAGAATAAATAGAAAAAAATAAAATGTTTAATTGATTAGAAAAACACAGGTTACAGATGAATAAGGACAGAGGAAGAAAACGTCTGACGCGGTGCACTGTCGTAGGGCGACTTACGGCGCGAAGGCACGTACATGTGAGAGAGCGAAACGGAATGTAAGCACTAGCGTTGCGTCGGGCGTCTCCTCTTGTTTCAGGAATAAAACAGCGAAGTCTAGGCCGGGTCGGGCTCAGGGGAGCTCGGGACTTGTCGGTGCGGCCGTGGCCGTAAACGGCGGTTTTGTGCGTGTCTTCGGGTGGCAGCTTTTGTCGTCCGTTTTCATTTCCGGGCGCGCTGATACTCTCGTAATCGTGCTCCAAATCTGAATTGTGCCTGCCCGCAGGCACAATCAAACGTTCGCGTAGATTGACGTCCGTTCGTATCCAGATCACCGTCCGCTTATTCACAGATGCTCGATGCTGGCGTTTCTTTTTTATTGTTCCGGATACTAGAAACTTCGTTAAGAGGGTGTTCGTCTCGTTGAGTTTCAGTGAATTTCAAATCTGCTTGATTTTATTGTGTGTGTGCCGTGGGATTGCCTTCGTCAGACCTGAACTTGACAGTGCTTACGACGTTGCGTTAGCCGCGCCGCTTCTGTCGGCGATTGTGTTCGTGTAGCTCGTCGCGTGCTTGATGCATGTGGGGGCGTAGCCGTCCGGTTTGTCCGTTGGCGAGCTGCGTTGTGTAGGGATGGCATGAGTTCGGCGCATTGAGGACGTTGCTTGAATTGTCATGTGCGTTGCGTATGGTGCGGGAGCCGTTTGGCTTTTCGTTTAGTGTGCGGTAGCGTGGCATTTTCGTAGGGTGGCATGGCTGATCGGTCAAGGTCGTTGCGGCTCCGTGCTCGCAGTCGCAGTGGTAGTTTCGGAAGTGAAACCGTTGTGGTGGTGAAGCAGGCGTGGTTCATGCCGTCTGCTCGGTCCCACATTCCTTGGCGTCGCAAGCGTGACTTCATTGTTAGGGCATTCGATGCCTTCGCCTGGATCGGGTTCATTTGTTTCCGTTCTTGCCGTGTCCGTGTCGCCGCTCAAGCCCTCGTCTTTTGCCCGTTGTTTCGAGAATGCTATAATCGCTATCTCTCCCATACAAGCAGGCTTCGTTCATACCGAGTCGGCTTGCTCGTGGTTGCGTCCTCTTGTACGAAATGGTGTTTGTCGTGTGAGTCTCGGTCGGATCGCGGGTGCCGGGCATCTTTACTAGCTCGGACATGCCGCATGCCCTGGCCGTGTCGTTGCTCGTTGACGGACCTACCTGCACGAGTGTTATGTCGTTCGTCCGCTGGACATCGGGCTGTAGCAGCGGGTGCGGACAGCTCGTACGTTCCGGTAGGGTTGAACTGCGTGCGCTGGGTCTATTGTTGCTTGTCGCCAGGTGATTTCTGCGGTTGTAACATTCGCTGGCCAAGTCCGGATAGCAGCAGTGGGAGCAGAGGATGTCGCGAATAGTAGTTTCCTCCGTGTGTACTGGCTTGGTGGCGTTCCGTGCGCTGTGCATTTCGTTCGCCGTGGTCAGCTCCACTAATTCAATTTGGATGTCGTTCGTCTCCTCTGGTGCGTTTCGTGCGCTGCGCGTCTCGTTTTATCTAGGAAACTCCCCTATAATTGGTGTGCAGTTGTTCACCACGTATGGTGCATTTCGGCCGCCGTGCGTCTTGTTCGCTTGTCGTGGCCATATCCACCAATCCGGATGGGACGTCGTTGGTTGCGTGGACTGGCGCCGGCACAGCACGAGCGAAAAATGTACGTACTGGCTCCGTTGCGTTCCCTGCTCTCAGCGTTCCGTTCGTGTACGTCTGTACCGGAATAGCGGGTGCCAGGAACGTGGTGCCTTCTGGCTCGTGCACGCTGCGTACGTTGCGCGTCTCATTGCTCGTTGCTGGAATGACCTGCGCGTGGGCGATGTAGCTCGTGGGCGATGTAGCAGAGCAACGTGTGTTCGTTATCTCGCCAGAAATGCACTGACCTTCGATGCGTTTCCGTAATCGTGGTGATTATCTGGGAGAGGTCCGGTGAGCACGCAATCACAATTTTGCATGCGTCGTCTCGTTCATGTGCGTGCCGTCGTGCATTCTGACTGTGTCCGGATCTCGTGCAGTCCAGGCACCATGGAAAACGTGCAGCCGGCTCTCGCCAGTTGTCTCTAAAAACTTTCTCGTTCATCACGCACTCTTAACAACTGACCTGATCATATAGTCAAGTTTCTTAAGATCGTTTTGTCGTACCTTGAGATAGGGCACTGCATGGCTGATGACGAAGGCCTGCACTAGGCGGAGCGTCTCGCATTCCTGGAGGCCCCCGTGTTTGCCTGATACTTGACCGATCATGCGGCTGATTTGTTCACACGTGGATTTAAGTTCGTTAAGGACAATGGTGTTATTGCATTTGTTATTACTCCCTTCTGAAACGTCCACCGAACGTTTAACACAGCTCGGGATGCACAATACGATCACTGAGCTCATAGAGGCTCAGTAAACTAGTCAAATCATGCGACTATCATGGACAACTACTGGCAGGCAGGTCTTTGAAGATCTCCGCATCGCTCTACCCCCTACCACTGAAGACAGAGCGGACATCCCTCCCCCTTGGCGCCGCAAACTAATCGTTAAACCTCTACCCCGTAAAATGCATCCTGACCGAAACTCAGGAAGAAGGCAAGCCCGAGCAACAGCCATAACAAAACAATATGGCACCCGTAAAGGCGTGTATTATGTAAACGCAGCGGTGCCCACACCGGAGGGCATCTGTACGGTTGCGGTCTTGCATGAGGGAATACAGGTGGATGGACTATCGGTGAAAACGAGTGAAATTGAGTTTGCTGAAGAGACGGCTATAGCTTTGGCCGCAACTCACTCTGACGCAACGCACATAATGTCTGACTCGCAACAAGCTTGCCGAAATTTCATCAGCGGTAATATAGCACTCCTAGCTCGAAAAAACATTCTCACAAATGCCAATCCAGAAATATCCGACACCATAAAACAACTTGTATGGGTACCTGGCCACAAGGGAGTAGAGGGGAACGAGGCTGCGCACACAGCCGCCCGAGCGTCTCTCCCCCGGAGTTCCTCTGACTTCCCAGGCCCTGACCGTACACTTGTACCTTACTCGCTAACCACATTCTCTGAGGCCACAACATACCTGCGCCAAGGTAGGCGGGCGTTCCCGGTGCCCGCCAAGGGCCTGGATAGAACTGAGGAGCGCCATCTTCGCCGGCTGCAGACGGGCTCATTCTACAGCCCCGCAATGCTCAAACACATCAACCCGTCCTTCTCGGGTTCGTGTAACTTCTGCGGTCAGTGGGCAGACACGTATCATATGGTATGGGCCTGCCAGTATAATCCAGGATTAAAAGTCAAAGTGAAGCCAACGAGGGAGGGCTAGGAGGCGGCCCTGTCCGGCTGGTCGGACCTAGAGTCTCAGCGGGCTCTCGTCCAGCGGGCACGGGCGGCGTCCTCGACCAATGGGATCCTGGACTGAGGAATACCACCCACGCAAGAAAGGCCCAACCGCCTCTCCCTCTCTTTAACTCTGTCTTGTACATTAAGAAAGTTTTTCCTCCTCCTGCTCCTCCTCACGCAGCCTCCTGCCCTCAAACAGCGCCGCTTGCAGGGTCCTCTGCCGTTTGGTGTCGGAGGCAGCCTGAAGAAGCGTTGGCACATTCGTTCATTTGGAGAGATGGCGACGTTCTCCGTTGTCGTCTAGAAGACGCAAGACGATGCCGTCCTTACGGCCAGAGCAGGGTAGCCTTCGTAATCGTACTGCGCTCACGAACTGCTGTTTCTTCGCAGAGCATAGGACGTAGCGTTCCTTTGAAGACAGCAGTGTGTCGACCACCACTGACATGAAGTCCATCGGTGCCTCACGTCAGCGTGCCGCACTCTCGTAGTCGTGTTGCGGTTCGTCCACGTTGTTCGTCTCTTCGTCCGTTCGTCCTCTCATGGCCTCAAATCCTGATCCTGTCAACTGCAACATCTTAGCTAGGTCGTGGCTCGAATGAAAGGCTAAACAGAAAAAAATAAAATGTCTAACTAATTATGCGAGGCTAAACAAAATATGCGAGGCTAAACAAGGCGTCGCACGCATTCAACTGGATATTATAATGTCCGATTCACAACTCACAAACGTGCTTAGGTGTACTCGGATATTTTATTTCCATTGCTGGGGCAAATTCCACCGCCGCGCCTGTACGGTGGGGCTATATGCTCACTTGTAAATGGCACTACACGAGACCATATTACTAGCGAACCTGAGCAAAATGTTTCAAAACGGGAACCTAATAAAACCATATGGGCGCACGTACATCAGCCAAATTGTCGCTTGAATAAGCACAGCGGAATGGGGCGGACAATTTCGGTGAGACAAACGTTACAAACCACGCAGTCGGTTTGACGCGAGTTACGTAAATTAACTGCGACTGTTGAAATGAGCGGTTCGGCTCACGAAATGACTACACAGCGTGACATGCGTCTACAGAAACTTCTGAAGACCGAAAAAGAGGGACTTCAGTACACCTAGTGCGTGCATTGTTAGCAGCCTCCACCGCCTCTCCCCTAAAACAACTGGAAGGGAGCAAGCGCAATGAAGCCGCCACGTGTTCACAGGCCGCGTAAACATAAATAACTGCGGCAGTCAAAGAGTGCCATAGGAGAAGAGCAACTGCGGCCGCGTTTTCCGCCGGGCCCTCACCCCCTCGTTTTTCCCTCTTCACCGTGACCCCTTTGCAAGCGACCGCCGCGAAATGCTTACAGCGCCAAACAGGGACCGGGAATGGGGGGAGGTGCAGTTTTTGTTGTCTAATTTTGCCAGCCTTGACTGTTAAGCTGCACAGCGGCACCGCTAAATGTTTGCGACTCGTACACGCACGTCCGGACTCGAGCTCGTGGTAAAACTTGTTTGCACTACTGTACTCACGAGTGCATATACTCAAGAGTGCAAGCACTCGCAAAACCAGTATCCATGAGTTTTGTACTCATGAGTACTGTGTACTCACGAGTACTGTGTCCTCACGAGTACTGTGTACTCACGAGTACTCATACTCATTAGTACTCAAACTCATGAGTACTCATACTCATGAATACTGTACTCATGAGTACTCATAATCATGAGTAGTGTACTCATGAGTACTGTACTCACGAGTAGTGGACTTACCCCTGTACTCACTCGTCATCATACTCACCTTTTTTTTCTGGGTGTGTACTTAATCATCATCGTACTCACTCGTGAGTTTGAGTACAAATGAGCACAAATGAGTGTACTCACGAGTGAGTACGCCGACCTATGCTCAACATAAGTTCGAAGGAGCAGTGGGAGACCGCGCTACTCAGCTCCGACCCGGGTGTCCAGACCCGGCTCGTCCAGATGGCCACGACCGCCGCCAGGGACCAAAGAATCCTGACCGACGGTTAAACGACAAATCTGGGCAAATAAAAAGTTGTTCACTCACTCACTTCAGGGAGTGTGATGTTTTACAACAGGACCTCTGGTGTCGGCTTAAGCATGCAATATCGTTATTCAGGATTGAAGTTTATGTACAGTATGCTGTTATTGTGAACCTAAGGTGCGTGTATACAGATGGAAATATCTATTTGATGGTTTCGACACTACGATAAACCTTGTATTTTAAACGACGCTTCGCAACCCCTACGGCACGTCTTGCTCGGAGGTGTTTTGTCTCAGCTCGCTTGGCTCAATCATATTACTTCATGCGGCAGTGATAAACTGATAAGCAGCGAAAAGGCAATTTTTTTTTTCTGCCAGATATCTAAGGACCAGTCTACATTTACTAAAATACTTTTTTTCCGATTTTATTGTGACCTGCCTACCAAATCGTCATTTTTCGGCTATCTTGGAACTCGGCTATGTTAAGACAATGCTTTAAATTGTGCTTATACGCTACCTAAATGCCTGTATATAAAGCGCATCAGCCAAAGAACCAAGACCACAGCCGCAACATGGCGACTAGGAGCCCACCTGTGGCCTGATTAATAGAAAAAAATGGCGAATTTTATCACAGATCTGAGAAAACAAGGAAATATGAATATTTGTGACTAGTCATTACGAACCAGGGCATCGAGAAACGAGCAAAAATTAAACAAAATGGAGTAGACTGGCGAACAAAAAAGAGATAGGACGTCATAGCCGTTCAGTTCGCCCTAAAGTCTTCATTAAACAAAAGGGGCCCTTTCTTCAATCTTTTCGGTATTGTAGTTTGTTTCCTGATGACGTTTCTAAGACAGATGAACGTTTTACTACTGAGTCGTTTATTTAGTTGGAAGCGCTTTAGAGTGCATCGAAAGGATGGGAACATAAAAAAAAGTGAATGGCTAACCTTTTCTCTGGAAAGTCGTCGAGTGAACCTGTTGCAACGAGGGCCTGCCATCCGACAGCTCATTGATGAATAGTGCTAGGAAATGACGACACATTCGCAGCCGCAGGTAAGAGGGTCGTGCTAATCAGCGCCAAGAACCCGAATTTGGGATTGTTAAAAGTTAAAACAGGCCGAAACCTTGCTTTCCAAACAAAACAAAAGAACAGAGCAAGAAAGTATGAAACAGGCTGGATAAAAAAGACAAAGTATCGGCTGTTGCAATGTTCTAAGTGTTTCTAGAAAACAAAACGAACGCATTTAAATGCAGACTATTGCTTACAGCCGCTTAACGTAAAACAACGAGACACGGATGGTACCGTATAAGACACCGCTGTACAGAAAAACTGCTGATTTACCTTTTCTTGCACGACCTTACGTGACATTGCTCCTTCGCTGTTTTTCGATAAGAAAGTGAGCGAATTTTTTGTACTCCTACGCATCCGACTAGACAATGTATACGATCGGCTGCTATGTCGTTTTTGTCAACTGACAACCTGAAGAAGGGGCAGATGGCGCGGTTTGACACTTACTTGCGGGCGATGATTAAAGTGTTCCCAGTAGTCGATATTGAATTTCACTGCAGGTATACGAGTTCTTTACGGCGCTGCCACACAGAAGCGGTTCGTTGTAAACTCTGTTCGTTGACGTTAATGATCTGCAGACTTGAAGCTTCTGGGCTTGGTGAACGCGCAAGTTGTCATTCTATGCTCATCTGTGTATCTTTGAAAGTACATTCTTGGGATGCAAAACATTACAACTCTGGTTGAAGCACGAAAGCTTGTTGAGGTTGACTGTTTGATTCAAAGGTGCATGTCTTCGTCATTGGGAATTTATTGATCCCTTCTTAGAACACGGTGCGATCTACGCCTTTGTTTCAAGTCGGTTACATCATCTTCTTGCCGGCAGGACAGTATACTGTTTTAATTGACAACGTTCTGCTTGTCGCCAACCCTTCAGTTACGGTGAGATTGTCTTTTTGTAATAGGAAAATGAAATAATGTCGTAAAAAAACGTTTTTCGTATGCAGGAATCAAACGCACAAACTCCGCATGGCGAGGGACACGGGCCGCAACTTGTGTGTGTTTAGTCTCCTTCTCAGTCGGGTCCTGAGCGCTGATTTTGTTTTATTGATCGATTTCTTGTTTGACGCGCATAGGCATACCGTACAATTCCCAGAAAGCGCTCCCCTGCAGGCAAGTCGAGATCACCGGCAAAGTGGGAGGAGACGCTATCCCGGAACGACGCCTAAATTCAAGATGGCGATGACAAAGATCTCCCGCCAGGAAAAAGACAAAACCGGAATGCACATGGAATGCACATGTGTTAACATTGTGCCAAAGAATGTTAGTCATCGCTACCAAAACAAATAAAAAGACTCCTTCGAGTCATTGCCAAAGAAAAGTTCGGAGCATCCCGCTTGAAGAAGTCCGCCCCGATGTACTGGTGCCACAGCTCCAACAACTGCCACTCCACCATGCAAGTCGCCTTTCTCCGAGCCACCCAGTGTGGTGCATACGCCGCAGCCCCTGACGGACTGTGCCACAGTATTCTTGGATACAGCGAGCCACCCCTTGGCAATAAAGTCGGGAACATGCTGCCCGACGGCTTCTTCAAGTTTCCTTTTGGTGTTCGCTCTTCCTAACCCATGTATCACGGGCTGTGGGGCTGCTAACCAGAATTGGAATGGATTGAATTATATTGGATTATAGACTGGCCATAGCCCCGCCAGTGTTGCCTGGGTGGGATTCTTCTCAGGCGCGGCGCGAAGAGGAGGCGAGGGGGGGGGGGGTGCTTCCCCGGAACGGCGCGAAAATTTGAAATTACCAGTGCATTTTTTTCTTCGAGGGGGGCGAGGGGGGGCCTTACACGGGGGGGGGGGGGCGCTTCTTCAGAAATTTATGGTAGTCAATGCGAGGTATGTTATTTAGCACAACCCTCCTCCATCCTCCCTGCCCCCTCCGGGCATTGTGCCGCGCACGTTAATAGAGAGTTTTAGCACTCCGTATGTTCCGTGTTGTACGTGGTTACCGTGTTGACCTGGACCCATCTGGGAACTTGCGCATTCGTTGCGGTAGGGGGGATTAGTTCCGCGGGCCGGCCTTCGCCATGCCCATGCATTCGTCACGGTGGGATGCGCCTCCTCGCTCTTCCGCGCGCGTAGGCGCAGTCGGGTTCCGGTGAACACGGTAACTACGTAAATGACGGAACAGATGTATTGCTAAAACTCTGTAATATGGCACACCTGCAAACACACGGGTCACGATACGGACAGGCTCATTACGGTTACGGACGCATTGACAAGTACTGCATCGTCACCTGCGGATGTGGAATTTTCGACAAATTGGCTTTGCTGCAACGCGTTTCCTTGGTATATTTTTCCTCAACTTTATAGGGTCATGTACTGAGCTGGCTATGTGAATTACGAACGCATGTAGTTCTCTTAGTACATTACATTACGATGTGCATCATTTGATGTTATATTAAAGCTAACATTCGATGGAAGGATAGCTAGCAATGCCGCATTGCGTTATCGGGCGGTGCCAGCGGCTACCCGAGAGAGGCAGAGACAAACGTTTATTGTACTAATGATTGTCTCTGTCTCGGGTAGGACAAACGCCACTCTTTTTCATGGATAACTTTCGCCGTAATAAATACAGCTGTGAGAAATTTCTGGACAGCAAGAGATTAGATCAAAATAGGAACTTCAGAACGCCCCGAAATGGAAAATTGGGCACTAATTCAAACCTAAGGGGTTACCGAATATGTTTGGAACTTTCCCACGCATCGGTGTTCTTATATTTCATTTCGATTGGAAATGCAACCCCCGTGTTAAAAGCTGTAGGTGTGACTTATGGCACAAATACCAGCAGAACGTATACCGTAAAAACCCGCGTATAATACGAGGTTTTTTTTCCAAATTTTACTATGTAAAATTTTTGCCTCGTATTATATATGAATCCCAAAGTTTTCAGCCGAAAATTTGCACTTTCGGTTTCGGTTTCAGCGGAGGGTGGGCCTTCTTGCGGTGGCGTTAGCTGGCTGCTGCTTCTGTCAGCCGGCGCCATTTTGATTGTTTTGACCGCGCGAAGGATCGGCACGTTCCCCGCAACTCTATCACGATGTCGGGTGCACGAAGGCAGTATTCAACGGCAATAAAAAGAAAAGTTATTTTATGTGCCGAGACCATCAGTAATTGCGCCGCAGGACGGCAGTTCGGCGTCACCGAAGGCAGCATTCGCGGGTGGAGAAAGCAACTGGTGCTTGACTGTATAAAGTCTGTGTGGTGTCGGCGGCCTGGAGCACTGTTGGGGGTTCCCGTCAGCGCTCATGTTGGACGCCTTTCGCTGCCACCTGGACGATGCCGTGAATAAGTTGTTGCGCGAACCCCGCATCGAACTCATTGTCATTCCAGGAGGAATGACATCCCAGCTGCAACCGCTAGACGTTTGCATCAACAAGCCTTTCAAAGACTGCATCAGGTCCTGCTACCAAGAGTGGATGAGGTCAGGAGACCCGTAAGTGACAGCTACCGGATGGCTGACGCGGGCTTCTCCAGCAGTGCTTTGTGTCTGGATCGCGGATGCGTGGGCCAGCATCCCAGAGGAGCTCGTCAGTCGCTCTTTTAAGAAATGCGGCATCTCGAACGCCCTTGATGGCACTGAGGACCACTTTCTGTGGGAAGACATTTCCAACAAGGCGACTTCAGAAGACAGCGGCAGTGAACCTGACGATGACTGAACGGACGTCGGAAGACAGTGCCAGTGAAAACTGACAATGACTGAAGGATAACTGCAGTGCAAATAAATGTTTTCTGTGCTCTTTACTTCGTATTATATGCGGATGAAAACTTTTTTTTCTGATTTTGCTGTCCCCGAATTACACCTCGTATTATACGCGGGTCCGTATTATATGCGGGTTTTTACGGTAAGCCACCACGATAGCGCTGCGAGTATTTTTGATTAACAAAGTACTTGCTTACGGAAACTGCTGGACTGGAAACTGCTGGACTGGAAACTGTCATACGGAAACTGCTGGACTGGGAAAACGGTTGTCTTTTTTGAGTGGTTGGACGACACTCTACTGGGATTTTGTGCCACGTGCTACAGCTCCCGACGGGGTCAGCAGGGGTGGCACACTTGGTCCAGGGCTCCAGCGTCCTCTGCTGTTTTGCGTGCCCGCTGAATCAGGCCGATCTGGTCTTCACAGCGGCTGCTGGCCAGCAGTGCCTCCCATTGCTCCGCATTAGGGTTTCTGATTTTGGGGTCAGCCGTTGTGCTTTGGCATTCCGATGGGGTGTGGTAGATGGTGGGTTTTTCTTGATGACACAATGGGCATGCGTCTGCGTACCGAGTCGGATAAATTTTGCTCATCATGTTTAAGTTGGGAACGTGCCTGTCCGCAACTGTCTCCAGTCGGTGGCTTCTACCCTCGTCAGAGATTCGTGCGGCGGAGGTTCTTTTTCTTCTGATACCACGGTAATATGCCAGTGTGGCCAAGTAAGCTGTGGGGAGTAGCGTTCTTATAGGTCGGACTCGTCGAGTGCTTGGTTCGTAGTATACATTCGAGATAACTGCTGCTGCTAACGCAATATAAAGTGAGAACCTGCATAACAAAATTATGCTAATAACAGAAAGGGCGCAGCTTCTCTGTACCAACGGTACTATACGTCTGTACACACTGGGAAACATTCTGAAGACGGAAAGATGACATTTTACTCTATTTCATTCCAAAAAGAAGGGGGGAATGTATGCAACCTGGCTACAGTTAGTCAGAATGTGTGTTATATTAGGAGCGGTTATACCTCGCGATACTAACAACTTACTACGATGTCATTTATGTCGTGTTTCTGTGGTCTGATAACAAGGATTGCCTGCTAACCGGTTCTCGACAAAAAACCCGGGTTTACGCACACAGCCTACTGACGGTGGCCAGTGAAACCCCAACACCGGTAGGCATTTCATGGTTTTTCGTCCGTGCCTAGCTATAACACTGTAAACTGGATGGAGCTGCTACAAACTACAACTGTGTTTTACGCGCACTCCACAGTACCAGCTTTACCGCTGTCTTCTGCGGTCACTAGGTTGCATTTTCGTGTTTTGTGATCTTCCCTTCCCCTGCACTTCCACGATAGGTTGTGTTTAGAGTTCTTCCTCTTCCCACGACAGGAGAAAAAAAAAAACGGAATAAAGGCCTATGTTACGCCAATCTCCCTATCCATTTTACTATTCCCGAAAAGTGATTCTCAGATTTTAATCTTTACCCTACATCGATGCGTTTTTTTTTCTTTATTTTGCGAAAAATTCCGTGGTCAGCACGACGGAAATCGAGTGAAGCACAACTTGCAACCTCCATCGGCCACGCGAAACAGTGCATGATGTCAGACTGTTACTCGATGTCACCCAGCATTTGGTGCCCAACACAGAGCGCCAGAAGGCCCAGTTCGCCACGAAGTTTTAAACGCCGCCATCGAGAGTTCCGGAAGATGATAACAAACGTTAGGAATAATCTAAGAGTCGGGGCTTGGCCATCATTTGTCTCACTCCGTCCCCCTTTTGTTTTTATTTTTTCAATTTGCATATCGCCAGCTCAACTGCGACTAACCTGCCCCTTCACGCTCACTTCCCCGGGTTACTTTTTCAAAGAAAGGTGGCAACTACTACTGACGATCTGATTGTCACAGAAATTCGCGCCGCGACATAATTGCAAATGTTGTCACGTTGGCATGACGCAACAGAAGGGTGACAAAATAAAAGACAAGTCAGCAGCAGGTGTCGCTGCAGGAGGGTTAGATGGAATGTTTTATTATCGAGGCCACGGTACAGCTTGCTCCTCAAGAAAAATAAGTTTCTCATCCAATCTTCCTGAGAAGGCCTAAGACACCAGCCAGTTTGCAGGATCCTTTCTGGCACGTTCCTTTAAAGCCACTGATTAATCGCTGCAAGAAGACGTATAAAAAGCAACGAAAAATTAGCGACTACGCAATTTCATTTCAAATTAAATAACATACACAATTGGCTTGAGGTTAACACTGGACGTGGAAGTAGTATCAACGCACCCATCTTTTCTCTAACACGCACTGAGCTTTGGGAAGGCGCGAATATAATATAAGAAACTCGCCATTTACGCACACACTTCCTCTCCCGCACACGTTCACACGCGCGCGTGCGCAAGCGCACGCCTGTGCGTTCGAATCTATTTCGGATGGCGATCGACATATTAGGACGTTGTTGTGCCGACGCTTGCTAAAGCCTTAATACAGCACCCCAGGTGGCAAAACCTGATTGCCAAAAACTGCTTCTAGACAGTAATAACCTGCAGGTGCAATTACAGCGGAATAGCAGTAGTATAGGTCAGTTGGACAACGTTCATTTTCAAAAATAGAACGAACAGCAACATAGCAGAGGAGAGGACGGACAAGAAGACCGCCTCAAAACCAAGAGCCCATTGTTGCTGAGGTGGTGCACAGCTTCGTCAGAAATATTTAGTCTGGCGCATACATCACCGCCAAGAAAAAAAAAAGCTTCACGAGGGTTTTCCAGCAACAATGTCTGTAATTTTAGGATGAGTAGAAGCAGTCTTTCGCATATAGTGTGATCGATTATCCTCTGACAGTCGGGCTACTGAATAAATTGTTTTGTCTCGACACTACCCCCACCGAGGCTGTTCAGCGCAGAGGAATCTGTGCTAAGGTCACAAGCACATATTAGCAGCACTAGTGTGATGCAACGGTAAACACCAATGATTTTCCTCCGTAGGACATAAAGGCACACTTGCTTTTTTAGTACGGGCTTAAATTTTCCCCAACAATCCTTAACATCAAACCAAACCTTGATTAGAGATATGCAGCCGTTAATACACATTTGGAGACGATATATACTTACCTTGCAGGACGTTCCATCGGGCTTATTGATAATTGTCAATACTGGTATAAAGCGGGCAAACGTCCTTGTCTGACAAAGCAGTTTGCATCGATACCCCGGTATACTCTGAAAAATAAAGAAAGAAATACGAAATGCGGCGGTGTACCCTCTTTTTTGTTTCTCTGCCATAGAATCCAAGGCCACAGTTAAATGGGCGCTACGAGGGCTCAGCACAGATGTCGCCCTTTCTCTTTGCCGTGAGGGTGGCGTTTTTAGGTGACACTTTTTCCATTTCGTCTTGTGATCGAAAACCTGCTTAAAGAAACCGTGGAATATAATCAATGTATGTCCACTAAGTCTAAATATGCACCAACAGTTTAAACATATCTTGATGATTTATAGACATTACATATACCCTTGGCTCACTGTGCGTCCCCAAACAGAATGAAATGTTTTTTTAGTTTTTCAAAACTTCGTGCGACCAGTTAGCTCCGTTCGCACTATTATAGCGATTACAGGTGGAACTTCCACGATATCTGCATTTTTGCGGAAATGCTGGGCTTTGCACGGTCCTGGCTGGGGGGTACTCGGTAAAGAATGCTACGCATTAAAAAAATAATACCTATCAATTTTAGCTAGCACTGCACAGCTTCAAGATATTTAGACATTAAGATACCGAAAAAGACATTATGATGTTGCTAACCCGGTTTAGGTACCGCAATCAAACAAGCGCAATGTAATGAGTATATTACGCCGCTAAAGCTATGTCGTTGACCATAGAAGCCCACAGCCATATTTTATTTTCCAAGCGTGTCGTCTGACATCCAGTTCGGGAAAACACGGGTGGCTTCTTTCTTCTATCGAAAATTGGGAGCAAGAAAATGCTCCTAAAAATGATAAAATAATATTTCGGATGAACGTCTCGCTGCTGCAGCGACGAGTTTGTTATTATTCATAAACACGCATTTTTAACAGCAGAGCTGTTTAGGCCTACACAAATTCGTCCGTAGCCCCCAAAACCCCGAAGCCTCGAGAAAAAAATGCGGTAAGGGAGGTCCCGGGAATGTAACCCTGTAGCTTTGCTGTGAAATCGGCAATTTAACCACTGGGCCACCCCAAAAGCCCGAGGGGTGCGGGTTAGAGGCGGCGGGGGGCAATAACATGCGAAGCAAATTAAAGAAAAAAAAACGCTTCCCATGGTGGGAATCGAGCATGGGTTCCTCACGTTACGAAACCGGCGCCTATCCCATTGAGCTATCGTCGCACTTTTTTTTTTTACAAAAATGGATTTATTAGCATAATAAATATCCAATCTACAGAGAAAGGACACAGATTGACAGGCTATATACAGTTCAGGCGAGGTGAACAACATGATACGCTTGTAATAATTGAGGACTCGCACAACCAAACGACCCATAGAAAGCGTCTCGGTTTGCCGAATGCATAGTGCCCGAGGCCCCCATACTGGTCACTGCCTTTATAGGCGCCTAAATCGTTCTGCTTTTTTTTTTTTTTTTTGTTTTGAAGGCTACCGTGGCACGGCAGCAGCACGCGAGGGCCTGGCACAGTTGTTTGTCCGAGTCGGGTGCCCCGAGCGCGCTCACGGTTCATTCAGTTTTCTGGACGAAATGCCGCCACCGCTGGCTTGGTGTTGGAAGCACAGTCCACGGTGTCCACCCGCGCTCGCAATAGTGAGTGTAGACCTACATTCGCCGAGCACCACGTGATCTAACGGGACGACTAAATAGCGGAGAAGGGATCAGCCAATGGGACTTTTCGATTTACAGCCTCGGACTCACCGCGGATAATCCGCGGGTACTCCGAGGATTCCCCTAGCCATAGAAATACATGGGAAAATCGAATGCTGGGCTGCTTTTCGGAGAGTCAGCGGTGAGCCCGGCACCGTAAATCGAAGAGCCCTAGTGTCCTAGTGGACGCCCAGAAAGCACTGCACCTCGTCCCAGAAGTAACCCGGGGTGTTACATTCCAAGAAATCGAGCTGCGCGGTCTCCAGCCTCCCACACAAGGACCAGCCTACACCGCGCGGCAAGAAGCGACCACGCTCCTCCTTTCGCGATCCCACCGGCAAAACCCCGGTGTGGAACAAGAAGAAGAAGATTTTGGAACCAGTCGGAATCGGCAGGGACATGACCCTTTTCAGAACGTCCCGCTTAGCCGCCTCGACTGGTGGTTGCCGGTAAAGGGGTGAGGGGAGGAGCTTTGGGAGAAAGCCGACGGGACTTGACCGTATGAAGATAGTCCCAGGAGAACTGTTGTTCTAGTAGGGTGATGACACCATCGATTTCCCTATAAATGGGGGGGGGGAGGGGGGGGGCTGGGTAACATTAACCATAGCGCGGTTGTACTGTTGCAACTGTCCACTTTGTTATGTGGACAGAGCCGATGGACTGCAGTGCTCCACGGAGGAAAGAGTCAGGTTGGTCTCGGAAATATATGGACAGCTGCACTGTAAGCTTAATCTCCACGTAGACGAGACCCAAGCCGCTGACATCTAGACCCCAGATGCCGTCGGCTTAAAGACCTCCCACTGTCGGTGCAGCTTGTTCGTTGATTTTGTGTCCATGGAGGTGACTGGCACCGAGTATCGGGCTGCTGGGTAGACGACAAAGTTGCATACGTGCGCTCTGATGACCAAGACGATGCGACAAGCTCTCCGGGGTGCAAATTGGCCTCCGCAGCCGCTAGCTTGGGTCTCCATCTGACTGCACCAGCTTCCCCTAGGGCCATGTTTACACTCAAGTAGCAGTCTACTGCATCCGCCCAGAATGTCCCACAAAAGCTGAAAGGCTGGAAGTATCTCTCACCCAATCAACATCCCTCCGATTCGGCGAGGTTTAGTTCCGCTCCATGGAAGCTGCAAAAGCGACCTGCCAACTCGGCTACCTTGCTCACCTGGGAGCGAGAAGTGCAAACAACGGCGATGTTGTCTGAATACGCTAGAATGTGGTTTTTCACTCCCAAGTACCAGTCCCCTGATTGAGTCGGACGGGAGAATCATTCGAAAAAGCGGTTCCAGATAGAGTGTGAACAGGCACGGATACATTCGACACTTTTGGCGGACCGACCATCTAACCGCTATTGGAGGGCCGAATGCTGTCGGCCTGATCGAAAGCTTGTCGGATGTCTACTTGGAGTATCGAAATAGGCATTACGTCCATCTCCGCGGCCTCACAAACGGTCTTCATGCGATGTAAATTGGCGTTTATTGAGTGACCTTGGACGCCACGAGTATGATGTTCACAAACCACACTTCGAAGAGCCATCTCGACGCGAAGAGCTAGAATCCTGGGCGCGCAGAGTTACCTTTGGGCTCGTAGCGCGGGCGCTTGCTTTGAACTTGGCCAGGGGCTCTACCGCTGACGCCGTCCACTCTGGGATAGATGTGAAAGCCTTCAGACGAAACGATTTGGGCCTGCCAGTCATGGAGAACTTTCAGAGGCAAGTTCGGAAATAATTGAAAGGTGACGACGTGGAGCAGTGCCACCTTAATAAACAACTTGAAATGTAAACTTAGGTCGGCTCAACGGGCCATGGAGCAAATAATGTTCGGAATAACATTCAGAGACAGGAAACGAGCTTCCTTGGTCAGAGAACAAACTAGAGTAGAATATACCATAGTTCAAATAAAGAAAAAGAACTGGACTTGGGCTGGACGCGTAATTAGGCGAAATGACAATCGGTGTACTACCAGGCTGACGGAGTGGATACCGAGAGACGGGTGTAGAATAAGTGGAAGGCCTATCACCCGATAGAGGGACGAAATATGGAAATTCGGATGCAAACAATGGATTCGAGCCTCGCGGGACAGGAGCTGTTGGAGATCAATGAGAGAGGACTTCACCCTGTAGTGGACCTAGTGGGCTGCTGCTGCTGCTGATGATGATGATGCAACAGCCGGTTTTCCGACGAAGGGAGAGGGGCCGCAAGCTCTGCTGTTTCTCCAGCCTTGCACCAGTACTGCAAACTGTGCCAATTTTTAGGGGGCGAAGCACCTTAGGGACTCGGGCTGTCGGCGCCTCCTGTGGTCTTATGTAGTCACGGCACTAAAACACCGGGACACTCGTTTTCCGACGCCTCACGCTAGAACGTAACGCGTACTAAAAGAACACACCGGGACACTCGCTTTCCAACGCCTCGTGCTAAAGTCATGCTGCGACGTGTGACACGAAGGCAACTTACGGCCAGTCTATCTCTCATTTAATTGCTTAAAGGGGTCCTGAAATGCCTTCCGCCGATGCATGGATGTACATGTAACCAAATAAAGCAATGTATTAGCAATCTCCTCCTGCAAGAATTTTGTTAAAGCGATGAGTATTAGCTGAGAAATCGTAAATCAAAAACCGCGAATTATCGTCGCGCCGTATTTCCTCCTCCTTTCAACTGTTTCTTCGCTGTTGGCCTCTCCTCCCATGATGCTCCGCTCCTCAGCGGTGACGTACTTCCGCTATTGCGCTCCCACAGACTGCCGTCTGCTACGGGCCAGCTCTTTCGGCTTTTTCATCTCTGTAGACACCATGGACACAGGCTGGAAAAGCGAACGAATGACCTGGCCGCATGTGTGCGGCCTGGCCTTACCCTTTCGCGGTGTACGTCGCTGCAGGGCTGCAGTTGGTATCGGCGGCGAACTCGCAGCCGCGTAGGGAGAATCGTGCGCTCGTTCCCTTTGGTGCACCGCGCACTGTTTATCCAAAAAGCGCGGTCTCAGATGTGGCCCCACTGCTGCCGGGTGTTATTTTGCGGTGGTTGTAATTCCTACTACCGGCGGCATGTGAAAAGACATTTTCAACCGACACAGAACCCGTGCACAAAACGCGCCGGATCGGATCGCTTTATCAGCGGCGATGAACGTGAAGGCGAAGAGCAAACCAACGCTGCACTCGATCAGCGAGAACCCGTGTTCTGACAAGCTGCACCCATGTGTTGCATTCAACACTGACGGGAAAGAGTTTGTTTGCACTTGTTTGGATAGTCGTAAAATGTCCAAACACTCCGGCACTCCGCTAACAGATCATCCGGCGAGACATTTCGGAAAACATTTGACAGATGGCGCCGTATGCATTAGTGTGTCGCTACGCAAAACTGATGAGACGCTCTACTAAAACTCCCATCGCGGTGTCACGTAGCGGGACGCAAAAATTTAGCGTTTAGCGTATGCAAAGGCCACAAACGCTGTACTAAAACTCTATTAGCAGCAAAATAGCGTGCGTATGTGAAACCGCTTGCGTTTACAAAGCTGCACGCCGAACGCGTACGTTTCAAACCTAGTGACATCGTTTAAATACACTGGCAAGCACAGTGTAACGTAGTTAGATATGAACCGTATGCTCAGGCGACAAGCAAGAGCTTGTTTTATGTGGGGCGGAGATTGCGCATAAAGGCCCCTTCGCACTTGCGACGAAAGCGAGTGATAGCGGCAGGAATTCCGTCGCTTTGTCGCGCGACGATCGTTTTTGTCGAATGGTGGGGACAAATTTTGGTTGCGCGACAGAATTCCCGTCGCTTTCGCTCGCTTTCGTCGCAAGCGGGAATGGAAAGTTCTGCCGCTGCCGTCTGCTACGCAGCTCGGAGGTAACCGCGCGATCTGCTCGGGCCGGATGAACGCGCACACTCCCGCACGGCAGCGCCCCAAGCGGCAGACGGCCGCGTACATCGCTCCCGGCGCCCGCCTGGAGCCCGCCCTCGGCACACTAGCCAGTATATTTCAGGCACTATAATGGAGGAAAGATTTTTTGCTTCCGATGAACCTAGTTCTTTGCCCCTGTGTTTTTAAATACGTGAAGTGGTTAGCACGTCGTCCTCACGCAGCTCTGTATCGTCGTAGCATCGCTGATTGTCCGAACGAAGCTTGCAGCTAAGCCAATGCAGCGACCGAAGCTGTGTGTGTGTGTGTGTGTGCATCGCCTCCTGTGTGTTGTGGACGCGTTCGTTTCGCGATGAAATGCGACATTGTACTTCTGCGGGTGGATAGTGCTTCCCATGGTCTGGATTATCTTTCTCGAACGACGTACCACTCAACCTCGTATGGGGTATGTGCAGTGTGCCTGGCTAAAAGCCTTCTCGCTTGCGCGCCAGAGTTGTGACTTGCTGCTCGTCCCCGCAAACCGGGTGTGAGGTGAGTGCCGAATTTACGACGGGCAGGAGGAGGCAACTCATCGTCTGTCAATCGCGGTTCAGACTTGCAACGCATGTTGTGACGTTGCGTTCGTTCGAAACGCATCTCTGGATTGTTTTGAAGTTGAATAAAATGTACGCGTCAAACCCGGGCATTCGGCTCAGGGCGTTCTCTGCGATTGCACCAAAGAAGTGCCACGGGACTTTCTTTATGGTGCGTACTCACGTAAGATAAAATCCACGTCGTGTTATGGCCGTGTTGCATTCAATACAAACGGTTAAGCGTTTGTTTACACTTGTTTCGTTTGTCGTAAAATGTCAAAGCACTCCGGCACTCCGCTGGCAGATCAGCCGGCGAGCCGACGCTGAGCAGACGACTCATCTCCTTGCCGGAAGTGCGTGAAAAAGCCGCCCAATAGCAGGATGTCTAGCTCATGACGAACATCTGGGAATCGATGATGTAGACATGTGAAGATGGCGGCGTCCAAAAACACGAAGGAAAGGGTGAGAAAAAAGCGACAAACTTTGCAACAAAAGTGTGAGCTTTCCGCTGCGCGTAAAAGAGTAATACTTGGCACAGGTGACGTTGGCGACCCAATCTAGCGATTGCGCTAGTTCATTTAGTGTGCTCAAAATGCCTTTCAGGGCCCCTTTAAATCCGGTTCAACGCCAGAAAGGGCGCCACCGCCTCAGCAAGCGCGCGATTGCTCCTCCCACCGGCGCTTCTCCGGTGCCCAATCAGCGCGCCCCGTGTGGCAAGAGAGAGACTTACAACCTTTGGATACCCTTTACATTTGGATACCCTTCCCAAGTTTCACGTTAGTGGAGATGGCCTGGTTTTTAAAAGTGGATGGTTTAAAGAACGGTTCCGTTTGAGTAAAAATCTTTACTGTCGAGAATAACTTGCGATTTATCGCTATGCCTGGCGATTATGTTTCTCCCCAAAAACAGTATTTCTCAAACCAAATTTTTCCGCGTCTTGATAAACATATTCTCTATGCGCTCGGGACAATTATTTCCCTGTTTTTTATGTCAAAAGTGGGCTTAAAGAGGAATTGTTTGCTCACCACTCTTTGACCAATTTGCTGCAAGACATTGGTTGTGGCTCATACTCCCAAGCACGCAATGTAAAGCTAGTCTGATTGAGAGCACGTTTATTTTACACGAGTCTTGGCTGAACAAAAAGAACTCGGTAACACCCATGACAAAAGTTCACATTCAGATAAAAAATATTGGGGCCTTTCATTCTTCCAAGCCTTAACAATTAGCTGAGGATATAGATATCTGTTGCATAGGCCTACAGTGAAGTAAACTATTCCACTAATTGAACCACACCGGTTCGGCCAAGAATAAAATTCGGCGTACATTCTGGTGTTTTAGGAGAATTATTCGGCCGGTCAACCCAACCGCGATCCTTCTCTTGGATTTACGGCTCAGAACGAGGGCGGAATTGATTCGTGATCTCAAAACGTGCAAGAAATTCTCTTCCTTAATGGTTACGCGATGTTATTTTGGCGCAAGAACAGAAGCGTGGTTCGGCTGTGATGAAGTGATTTCTTGACGTGCGTAAACAAATGTATCTTTGTAAGAACCGGGACTATTTCTGAATCTGCTGCTACAATAACGTAACAGCTTTCGTAGAGTTACGTGCAAACGTAAAATCAGAATTCTCTAAAATATACTAGCGCCAATGTTTAGCATTCAGCTAGCACACTTTATTCGGCGCTTCGAAGCCGCGCATGACTGTTGCATTACAGAAATTAATGGCCGATCATACATACTGAGGGACCATTTAAGGCAGACGGTGCTTAACAGGGGTAAGTAGTAACAAGGTAGGAAATGACAGGTGATTTGTACTTACGAATGTCCGTAGGCAAGTAACGCCTTCAATTTTTGTGCCGTTACTAGCAGCCCACACTGAAACGTTAAGTAAAATAAAAGTATTTAATGTAAGGACAGGTTTCGGGCATTTTGATAAAAAATTGTTTTATCCGCATCTCAACTGGCAACAAGAGTACCGACGATTCAAACGACTCAGCAGACAACGATAGGCTGAAGCTACCCCACCTGGTTTCTTGACACCTTTAAAGACGCTATCGAGAAGAGAAGTACTCGCCAACAAGGTGTATGCGGGTGCGGCTTATACACTGGACATCATTTCTAAATGGACAAGAAATCTGGCTTCGGCATCTAAATGTACCTCCTGTACGGCACATACTATCCCCAATCTCTTTCATCTAATTTGGTCTTGTTCAGCATTCTCAAGGGGCAGAGAGCAACTCCTAGAGTCTCCGGCAGCCCCGCATACACTAACAGCGCACTTGCAGCTTAGTAGAGGCGATCCACGCACCCTTGAAAGGGTAGCAAACGTTGCTGTACAAAGTGGTCTGTACAGAGTTGTATAGTGGCTGACTGACTCCCACCCTTTGTTTCAAGTTTTCGTGCACGCGACTGTACTCGTGTGAACCTTCCTGACAGTGCTCCACATACCAACGACCAGTGTTTATGTGAGCACTCAAACCGTGCCTGCAGATAACCGGAACAGGAACTCTAAACGATTACAACGTCATGGGATCATTATATGTGATACGGGTCTCCCCCTTTCCTTTTCCCCCCAACCCCCACCAGGGCCTCAAGCCTCTGTCTAAATAAAGGTCATTCATTCATTCATCCTCAGCTATAGAATAAAAAAACATGGAGAGATTTGAAGACGTCTCCTACTCTTACTATTGTCACGAAGTGAAGGACGGAGCAAGGTTCTTGTAGAAATAAACGTTTATTGGAGCGAACTTGTGCCCCGTGTTAAAGTAGAAGAAAAGCAATTGGCCGGGTATCTGCTCACTTCGCTGCAAATGTCGTCGAAAGATGACAGTCTTCTGTCACCCCTGTCCCATAAATGCCTCTCTTCTCTCATCCGCCCATCTGTCCTGATCTTTTCTCACTTTTGAACGTGCCACAATACAAACAGAGGAGTTTTGCGAAAGTCAATTCAATTTTCCCTCGTTATACTGCGCGCACCATCCAAAGGAACCTTTTGTTACTGTTGAACTTGGGACACTGCCATGAAGTCGAAGCTAGCGCAAGCGATATCTGTGTTTTATGGTCACAACATTTTAAAGAGTGATGCTGTTTAAGTTGGCGTTTGACCGGCAAACAGGCGCAAAAAAAATAAAAAAAGAACCTTGTCGAGCAATGACGGCATCGCGCGCGCCGGCACCGCTCGACCTTCGATAAATCTCTGCTCGGCGTTCATGGCGTGACCTTTCGCGTGCTCTTCTACTCACCAGTTCATGTGCGTTCGCGCCTCAAGTGGGAAGCATAGAAAAGCTCGCGCTACGAAAGCCGAGTTCGCTAATCCGCTTGCCGCCGGTACTAACGTGGTCCACATTGGGAAAGACATGAAATGTGCGGACAAAACGATCCGGGCCTGACAGTCATGTCGAACTTTCAACGGCGAGTTTGGGGTGCAACAGCCGAGTCTGCGACAAAAAGAGAGCTAGGGCGACAGAAGAACAATGTCACTCTCGAAGAAGAGGAAGCGCGGAACGAAAGCCGCTTCGCTGCTCCACTCGAAAACGGATGCGACGACTTCAGTCCAACCCCGAATATCGCGCCTTGGAAGCGGCGACGAAACGTCAGCGAGTTGCAGAAGGTCTGAATTTACGGGCTCGTATGTATTGTGCATATTTTAATAATCAAGTGTTCATCGCTCTTTGGGGGGCTAACGACGATACCACGCAGAAGACTTTTCCGGGTCTTCAATTGTAACCACGTAGAAAACTTGGCCGGGTCGTCAAGCATAACCCCGCATAAACCTAGCCGAACCAAGAATAAGCTAGGTGGGGCCAGCTGCTTCGATGTTCGCCCAGTCTTCGTGCCAATAGTGCGAAGCTGCCTCAACTTTTTTTTTCAACGGGCATTTTTTTTTTTCAATTTCCTATCGCAAAAAACAAGCACACATATATTTTCACTTAAAATAACACTGGGGATACCACTTGGGTATTGACGTGTCGCCTGAAATACGCCTTAATTTTATTTTTCCTGAACAATGTTGACAAGTCTGGAGTGTGCTTCCAGATTTAGGGGTTTGGAAACGTTTTCCCCATGCGAACCTGTCACTCAAGTATTCTTTTAACTTTTGGCCGGAAAGCTGATTCGTGGAACATATAGTCAGAAATACAGACAAACCTATTTTCGAGTTTAAATAGCCCAACACAGACTATCGCCTCCAAACACAAGCGCCGGAGCAGCAGTCAACAAAATGATGTGCACAAACGAACGTGGGCGAATCGAATGCCACGGACTTTGTTCTGTATGCATTTATCTAAGAACGCCTTTGTTTCTGCAATTATATATTTATATCGAAAACATTTCTGATCAAAGAAGATTGCGCAGAGCAGAATGCTACAGAAGCGTCAAGGGCAGCCCGCTTGAAACACCAGATACTCTCACTGGGCGCCACGTGCTGTTAACGAAACCAAACAAAACGGATCCCAAGGCGTAATTCGTGGTTTTATAATCAACAGATCCGGACACTCGGAAGATCCAACGGGAAGACGCAAGGCATGTCATTACACAATGGAGGGGCCGGGTTTCGACACAAAATAAAGAAAATGCTGTAAACCTAAAATGCCTTCCATATAAAGAAAACACCAAGAAAGCGTACATCACGATAACTACAAAAACCTAAAATCGCTGCAGCAAGAAACTTTTTATTACTCCCGGACACATATATTATTTATTTCTTGACGAAAACGCCACAAGGATAATGCATATTGAAATAAATATGACGGAGCAATCTTCAATTGCCCACCTAGACATTTTCCCCCAAACATTGGGCCGTAACTCAGCCCTGGGAAAAAAAACAACTATCAACACGATTGGCATCATGTCTTAGTTATCAAGTTTCACATCATTTCTGCCGAACTATTCGGCGCAGTATTTGGCAGCTTTCTTCAATACTAAAGCTTCTCACAGAACTTCAGCACTCTCCATGTTGTTCGGAGGCTTCATGGGCAGTAATCTCGTCTTAAATTAAATCACTGCGAAGCTCTGTAGTCAGAGTAAAATTTTGCGTTTCCATACCACACTCAAGTTCTCATAGGTTTTAATTTCGCGCGATCAGCTTCCATTAGTACATTCCTTTTAAGTGCATAAGGTCCTGGATGTAAAATAAATTATAATGAAATAAAATAAGGACCGAAACTAAAAATTATGTATGCGAAACTTGCAATGTTTGGAAAAGGAGAACTTATCGGAACATACACCATGGTGTATGTTCCGATAAGTTCTCCTTCACCAGTTGCAGCACTTCATCTGTTCTCGAGGGAGGCCAAATGTTCTAATGCTGTGTTGTTGAGGAGTTGGATAGTTTTACACTAAAATATGCGAATGTATTTCTCAGCCGATGTGTCACTGTTTCCGTCATAGCGGGGGGGGGGGGGCTAAAACATCATGCGTCGCCCGCCATATCGTTCCCTTGAGTCGTGCGACTATGAAAGAATCGTTGTGTCAAAGTAGGTGCATGCAGCTAGTCATCCTTTCTTTCCACCTACCGCTCTGGCCACGGCCGGGCTGGAGGAGCGGCGGGCGCGCAGTTTCATACGGCCTGCGCTTCGGGTATAGTTCCCACCTTTCACCGCCGCTAGTTCGTGGCGCTTCGGACCAACCCTCGCCAGTTGACCCACAGCACGGGCGGGGTAGAGTAGAGGAGCGGTGCGCGCGGATTTGCCGATGCCCTAGCCCTGCCGTGGCTACAGGTGATACCTGCCAGTGTTAATTTACATGTGCGTTCTTAAAATAGTTGATTCCTTACCCCCTTCTGAATTTTCGGTCCATTAGGGTCAAACAGCCTAACATTATCATTCGGAAGCGCCGAATCAAACATTTGAAAGAAACATTTCAACGCGGGGCGCATGACGAAAAATATGCGAGGTCTTCATATCTTATCAGCGACTGTATTATATGAAAATGGTGAGACAGGCAAATAAACACGGCACTTTCCGTGACTGAAATATCATTTCTTATTTTTTTATTTTTCCTTTCGGATGATGTCTTGGTTTGCACACGCACAGGGCACGACCAGTGACGCGAATGATTTCCCGTCGAGGGAGATAGGGTTATCGCTTAGCTAAACGTGATTCTGCTATTCACGCTCCGGTCGGGCTGAGCGGCCCGCCGGCAGCGAAGCGCACTGTCAAAAACACACAGCTGCGCTCGGCCAGAAGCGATGCGTCGACTAACAGAAAGACGGGTTGGAAGGGCAGAGGGTTGGTTCGAAGCGCCCCCACTGTAAAGAATCTGCTGTATTGGTTCCTTCTTGGGTGCGCAGGCCGTATGAAAGTGCGCGCTCGCCGCTGCTCCAGTCCGGCCGTGCTCTGGCTTCCTGCGACGCATGGTTCTGTGCATCTGACGTGGCCTGTGCTTGTGCCTGTGCATGACGTATACAAGCGGACTCACGGTTCAAAATTCAACTCGTGGTTTTGTATTGCTTTTGCAATTTAACAAGTTTTTCAATAATTAGGTTACTGAAGAGGTAACATAGCATGAGGATGTAAACGTAAACGCCGACTGCTAATGCCCCCAATTACGCTTCCAGTCGGATGCAATTCCACCAGCACGTCATTACAGCTGCCATTAGCGTAAAAAGGGCAACACACACACACACGCGCACGCACGCACACACAAACGCACACGCGAGCACGTAAAGGTGTCGTCAAAAAGTAATAAAAACACGGTCTCGCAAATTTAGAGGAATTTCTTTCGGCAACTGCCTGGCTGCATTGGTGTGCGTTTCAAGGAGCCACGAGCACGGACGGCCAGCCGAAGTCAAGGCATCCCGGACTAGGAACGCCTTCCACGGAGCGAGGCCCGCACATCAGCCTCTGCTGGAGAAATAAAAATATTTTTTTGTCTCTCTCTCTCTCCCTCTCCCCCTAATACAGCAAGCTTCCTGTAAACCGGTAATGGTTGTCATAAAACCAGTGAGACAAATATTTTGTGATATTCACAAATCCTTGTTCCGATTACTTATGGCGGCACCTGTACGTATATATTACGAGCTCGCGCTGAAAGCATTGTGTGCTGAAGAAAACTGATGCATACCGTCAACTCTTGCGGCGCAGCGAGTTTAGCATTGAAAAAAAAAACCTCCCCCCCGCGCGAATCCCTGCTGCTCAGGAGTTCTGACGCATTGAACGGAGTTGCAACGATCGTTCTCAGCTGTTGTCCACGGATACCGTGAAAATGGGAATACTGAAATGCCCTATCCGCAAAGTTACTGCTTGGCGAACAAAGTGAAATAGTGGAAATTAAATTGGAGCCGTTACCTGTGGATACTTAAAAGTTTAAGCGTTGCGATTGTTTATTCAGCGTTGTGTTTTACCGGTAATTAGCGGGAAGCACAATGAAGAACTTATTTAGGAGCCCTAATTCGACTAGAGCACAAGCCAGTGGGCCGTACAGTCGATACATGTGTAGTTAATTACAATGCTTACCTTTTCTGCCAAACAGTGACGACAAATCTATGGCCAAAGATACTTGAAGCGTTAATAAGTTTGTAACTTGTTCTGAATAGGGGCGTTTTAAGGTGTGAATAGACAATCAATTCGAAACAAAGTTCGGTACAACCCTGCGGTATGCTGCGTCCACTTCTGCATTTGTTACATCAGTGTTCTGCGTTCGAACGTATTACAACATGAACATCTCTTATCGTGACGTCACTATTTACAAGCCGAGTACTTACCTAGACAAACGGGCAGCAGCAACAGCAAAGCTAGCCGCATCGCAGCCATCGTTGTGCTCGTTAACACATCTTGGTCGCCAACAGCCCACTCGTATCGAGGCTAAGTTGGGACTATTTTTCGATGACAAGTACTGGAAGAACGACAGCTATTGTTTTCTGGTGGACGCACGCATAGCGGCTAGCATGCGTTGCGGATGGCATACGTGTTCTATTCTTGCGAATTCCGAGCAGCTGAAAGCCCGCGAGGGAGCAGTGTACGTCGAGGAGCTCCGACGCACGTATTGTTGCCGCAGAGCGATGTCGCTTGTTCATGCGTGCACATGGACGATATAGTTTTCAAGGAGAACGCATACAGTGAGCGAGAAAAAATCGTGTCTACTCTCTCTTTCGTCGAGGTGTTGAGCGAGGCAGAGAAGATGCATGGGTCATTGTTTCGTTTGTTGCTTAACGCCTGGTAAAGAGGAACACGTATACTTTCCAACCAGCTTGGCCTGCGAATTTTTGACTTGCTTGAGGCCATCTGCAATTTTCTATGAATCAGGCCCTGGTTCTAGCAAAATATGTGTAGAAATCGCAAATAATTTTTATGAAGTCACTTTAAAAAGATAACATTGAGCGAGGGATGTATGGGGTTTAACATTTTTAATAAAAGAGCAGTGATTGTGTAAATCCGGAAATAGCAACATATAACAGCAACGCCTGGTATGAGCAGTTCAAGATGGGCAGGGCGACATTTGCCTGTGTATGGACCTGCAAGATGAGTAAGTCAAAAAAGACCACATCAGGCAATGAATTTTATAACGAAAGCGAAGCCTTGCTCGTGGAAACCACCACCCGTCAGAATATTTGGGTTTGTTAGTGTTGTTTCAGGGACCAAGCTAAGTTTACTTTATTCTGAGGTTGCCCGGCGAAAGTTCAGAAATATTCTACTGAGATCAATGCTATTAAAGGAGCACTGACACAGAATTTCAAAGCTAAGATAACTATGTAACGTGCTTCCTTTGGAAATGGAGATATCTCCCAGCGTGTTTCAACAGTGCCCGTTCCATATAACATATTTTGAATTCATTTTAAAATTTGCGCGCACGAAAAAGCTCAGAGAGGACCAGAATGACGTCATCTGCTCCTGGCCCCAAACTGCCAATGTCAGGGCTCCCGTGACAAGGCCGACGCGATGGCTGTGATTGGCGCGCGGTTGCGTCATGGTTTTGAGACTGACGTCATGCTGCCCGCGCCTCCAGACAGCCAGCGGTGCGACAAGAACGCTGAAGTCACGAGCACCCTCCTGTCATGGCGGCCGCCTCGGTGTTCGTTTTGTCGAAACCGAAACTTACACGAATAAACGAGGGCGTAAATAATTATTTACGCTGCAATCAACCGTGTAACGTGTCATTCAATGATTAGTGGGCTCTGATGGGCACCCATAGTAGCGAAAAACACATAACACGACAATTTTGTATCAGTACTCCTTTAAGACTGCAAGTGAGCTATAAGGTACATTGCGCCCACACGCTATTTGCCACCCGGAGCAGGGAATGAAGTGAGAGGCTGAAGCCATCAAGCCTTAGCCTCTGCCCCCATTTCTGTAAAGAAAAAAAAATAATAATAAAGAAAGAAAGACATGGCTACGGAGTTGGGCACAGTCTAAGCGTTTGTAGTTTGCAGTTTCGACGTGGCAGTGAACCTGAAAAAGCGAGTTGAGAGGCATTGAATCCGCAGCAGTGGACACATCGCGGTTATGAAAAGAGTGTATTGAAAGATTGATAAATTGGTCTATAAAGACACTGCTGAATTGTGCTTGTCGAGTAAGGTCCGCGTGAAGTGTCGGTGGACCCCTTGGCGTTGATCCTGTTAGGTTTCGGTGTAACGAGTGAACTCTTGGTGCATTGCTTTTTGTGTTATTAGATGTTCGTGCGACCATGCGACGCCTAAAGGGACCCTGAAACGCACTTTTAAACTTTTTTCGAAATCCTAAATGCTTGCAGAACATAGTCAATCAACACATCCAGTGCTTAGATTGGGGGGTTGCAAAGTGATTCAGTCAAAAATTACTGCTCCATGCCCATGACAACACTTGGAAACATGCTAAAAATATGCTTCTCCCTTTTCGTGTCTCGGATTTCTTAGACCGCTGGAATTGCGCCATTACAGCGGTGTAGCGGCTATTGGCCGGCTTTTCTTCAGTTGCAGCAATAAATGCATTCGATTGCCACTTAAAAAATAAAGCCACAAAAGCAAAGCAGAAACGGAAGGCGCATCTGCTGCGACGAGCAAATCACGCAGTGCCGCTCCGTGGGGGCAATAAATGTAGCTTTCGCAGTGCTTCGAGACTTGAAGGAAATAGTGAAGGCGTTTATCGTAAGTGTTGCAAGGTCCTTTTAAAGGGACTATGACAGTTCAGATAAGCGAGATGTCAAGTGACGAAGGTGTGCACTAAGCGCGTACGGCAATGGTGGAAGAAGTAGATATAGTGCATTTTCGGTCCACTGTATCTGTAACGTGCACAGCTGCACTAAAAATAAAATAAGTGCTTGTTTGTGCCAGTTTTCGTGTAGTTGCTTATGTGCGCACAACAGCTGTGTTTCTTTTGGCGGACTGCACAGACATTAAACAAGACGCGTAAAACAGACGCCAAAACAAGTGACAAGTGCTGTGATTGCTCTTCCTCCTTAAAGGGAAGCTGAAGCGCTTTCCAAAAATTTTGAGTTAGATTAACAGTTGTATAGTTTCTTGCGCGCTGATTCCGAATATCACATTGAAATATATCGTACATGAGTCCAAGTGGCATTTATCTTGCAAAAAGCGCGGCCCCGTTTGAAAGACGCGCGCTTTTCGTCTTTTGACGCCCCTGATTGGTTGCGCCCGTCATGACGTCAAAGGAGGACACCCTTCGGCCGCGCGGGTTGTCGGAAGCATTGCGAACGATCGCACGGTTGCCTTTGCGGCAATTTAGCTTGCAGTTTAATTTTCGCACATGACTGGAAGTTTGTTTTATAATTTCCCGTGCTGTTGGTTCAATTATCTTGGAGCTTAAATTTGCTTTACACGACAGAGAACCCCAAAGCAGTGACTGTGACGTCGACTAGTGGGTTCCATCAAAATATTTTTGAATTAGGCAACCAGCATAGGGGGATTTTATACCTTATGTTAATATTAGGTACTGCCTTAACTGTTTCTTATTATACACAAAACCATTTATGCCGAAGATTAATGGGCGTTTTATAAACATTCTACCAGCGAAAAGCATGTACGTGCACTGCGCGAAAAAATAGCGTTCATGCGCTGTAAACGTATATGCGAGACACATCTTGCCGGTACACGCATAAACCAACAAGCGAACTCTGCTTCCGAATTTCCTTTGTTCGTTGTCGCCCACCCCAGCCCCGTTACTCATCCCCGTACACAGACCCACACGCGCGCGTCATTTCGGCAGCGGCGCTACGGCGCCTCCGCGATTGCTAGCTGCACTTCGATGAGTGGCGTCTTACTGCTTCACATGCATTTATTCTGAAAACACTGCAGCATACTAGTGCCTGCTCAGCATTATTGGCTGTAGTAGGGCTTGATTTTCGCTTGTGCGTTGCGCATTCTGCTACAATATTACGGTCACCTCGTTATAATTAACAGACCAGTCGGACAAGGCAGTTACGTTGGAGTTACGTTACTTTAGGTAACAATCACCAAACGTTTGTGATAATAAATCGTTGGCCTGTTTCAGCATTTCTAGATTTAAGCATTTACCGCGCTAGTCGGACAGAGGCCGTATATTTACTCTTAGCTCCTAATTTTTTAGTATCATCATTATATATATCACCGACTATCACTGGAGCACACTTGAGAGGTTCAGTGACAACAAGTGCTTGCCAGGTAATAATATGCAGCCACACGGAATCTTGGGCAAAAAATTAGGCCCCCGCAGTGAACACAAATTATGGCACGGTGGTGGTTACGAGTGGTGTTTTTTTATTAATTCCAGACAAACATCACCTTATCGTGACATGTATACTTGCAAAATAAGTAATCTGGTTGTCTTGGTTCTTTTACTTTGTAGGAATACTGTTTACCTTTTAGCCGGGAGAGAACTTCTATCAGTATTGGCCCCTTGTTTTAGTTTCGCCAAAAAATTGTTTTTTTGAACACTGTCCTGAGCCCATAGGGAAAGAAAACCGACGCGTTTAACGAAACAAGTATTTCCTGAATAAATGTGACTTGGTTTCTGGAATGGAACGAAACGTCCCCGGCCAAAGTACAGCAGTATTCCCCATCCTTCCTAAATCTAGAATCTAATGTGAACATTCACGTCCGTCGCATCAAAAAAAAAAAAACGCATTGGAGCGGTTTACAAAGTATTTAACGTAGTGCAGTATATTCTCTGTCATCAAGCACAGCCACCTCGGCTGTCGCTTCCGTATGTTATCAAGCATCCCGGCGTGGCATTATTCTGCTTAGGAATACGGCATGATAACGTATGCCTCGTTTGGCGTTCGTGCATACTTTTTGAACACCAAAATTGTATAAATGAGTGCTATCAACCACAACAACAAGTATCATTCACAAGGAAACACGGCGAAAAAAGCATGGCCGAGGCGGCCGATCCGGCCGGAAGTCCAGGTATGACGTTTTTCAGCCGGTTTTCGCCCGCGCTCTTCGGTCTTCCGGCATCGCGCGGCGAGATGGGGGCGGGGCATCGGGCCACTTTTGTTTGCTCATTGCGCCGCTTCTATTGCATGTATTGCGGAAATATTTCGTACACATGAAATATTCAATGTGTACTTGCTGCTAGTCAACTTTTCTTTTAATTCTAAAACCGCTTCACCTTCCCTTTAAAGGAGCCATGAAGAGAAAATACAACTTCGTTTAATTTGAGAGAACTAGGATTCAGTATCTCACTAAGCTCCATTACAGCCACAAAAAGTGTTTTTTTAGCGGAAAAAAAGCAAGAAGTATTTAAAAACTTTCAGATTTTGCGCCACAGTGGCGTGTTATGAGCAAGAATGACGTCATACGGGCCAACAATAAAATATAATTTTCAGTGCGTTCACTGCACGTTAGCATTCAAGTGATGCGGTCAAATGGAACTAGAGGCCCCATTACAGACGTCCAGTCATGTGTCGTCGCGACAGGTCAGTTAGGCGGCCGCCAATCCCACAAACAAGGTTCCGTGACGTCATAGAAAAGTTGCAGGAAATTGGCTAGGGGTTCGCGACTGCTTCACATGTTTTCTTTAATATCTCCGTTATTTGTTCGAAGATTGGAATGATATTGGTATCGTTGTTATCGGGACTAAGCAGTCTTTCTAATAAACCCAACTTGCATTTTGTCTTCATGGCTCCTTTAATATAAATCTCTCGCAGTGGTGACTTCCTTGAAATAAAGTTTCGATGTTTCTTGACTTCCTTGAAATAAAGTTGTGATATTTTTGATCAACCAGTTATAAGATGAGCAGCCACAGCAAGCGCTAGAAGAAGGGGGGGGGGGGGGGGGGGAGGGCTTCTGCAAAATCTGTGCGGGGCTCATCCAGCGATGTTTTAATTAGAGTTGAGAAAGAGTCAGGAGTCACCTGACATTGCAGCTAGCAATCGGCAGTAAACTAAACGATCATCAAAGGGTAGGTCTTACCTAATATAGCAAAGGGCGTGAGCGCAGCTACCGACAGAAAACGTCGATCGCTCGAAAATATCCCTGCGGTGCCGATCCAGCGCAAGAAATGAAGACGATATTAAAGATAATGATCGTTAACAATTGCTCGCTCTTTTCCTCTGCTCGGAATGGCTCATGAGATTTCCGGGCAAAAAAAGGATTACTCGGTGAACGTTGAATGCAGTAAACGGAGTTATAATGGATGGCAGTAGTCTCCACCTTCAGCGATCGCAGTTTGTTTGCAGTAGGTCTACAGGAGAATGGTAGGGGCATATGACAGAGAACTTGATCTGTAGGTGGTTTCTGATCGACGAACGATTTGCAGATGTGGAGGGGGTGTCGCGGGAGGCTGAAGTGATCTTGTCTTGGGTTGCTGACACTCCAAATAACGAGAATAGATGATGTATGGGTGGCGTCTGTGTGTGAGAGTTATGATGTTTAGCATGTACCCGCTCCATGGGCTTGACTGTTAGCGATACCTTGACCTGGGTGAAGTCCAAGATGCATATTTAAAATTCGAAATTTTTATGTGTTGCCACCAATGGTGATGGGGAGGTTGGCTGGATATAGTTTTTGGGTATGATGCGAGGATCTTTGAGATGAAAATCCCCGGGGAGGTTTGGGAGGGTCGGAGAGACCGGCTGGAGAGATGTCCTTCAATTAGCTCAGCAACGGGGTTATGACGTCCTTGGCTTGTCCTAGAATGGGTGGAGCCAGCGAAGTATCATGTGTTGGACATGTTTGCCGAGACGGGCGACGTAAGTGAGATTGGACGGAGGTTGTCGATCTGAGGTGGCTTGTGTGGCTTAGGGATTGAGCGCATTTCTTCGCAGGGGAGGCTAGGGATCAACAGTGGGAGTTGATATACATTTCCGCTCTCCTTCATTGGCGGCGAGGGAGGCTGCCGAAGTTCCATCGTGAGTTGATGTGGTTAAGGAGGTGTTCCAGGGAACGTTACTGACATTGGTTAAGGAGTCTGTCTGTAGCCTGTTCCGTCCAGGGACTTCAGAAGGGAAAAGGTTTGGGCGTGTTGGTTCATCGTCCACTCCTCGTCCTGTGTTTTTATTTTGCGCTTGTTTTCCGTCTGCCGTCCAGGGACACTGTTTCTTTTTACGCTCAGAGTGCCATCACCGGAGTTCATACATGGGAAAGTCCCTTCCCTGCCGAAGTCTATTTTCGGAGCATCCACGTAGGGCCGGGGGTTAGACTTACATGACGTTGGGAGCTATTCGGAGGGTAAGGTTTGGAGAAGGGCCCGGGCGGAGCCATTGAAGGAGTGTAGTGTGCGAGTGTAATTTTGGTGTACAAACAAATGTATCAGCCCAGCACCGCCAGACACTAATGGAAGAAACAAATTGTCCCTACGCATAGGTTCCCATTGGGACCCCCACACAAATGTTGCAAAAACTCTATGTAGAGCTTGTACTTTAGAACGCGCACAATGAAGTACTTGCAGCACATAAACAAGCTTTGCGACAAGGAAGACATTACAAACCTGCGCACGCGCAAATACAGAAAGTTCTCGCCTCATCCATGCCTGAGAGGCTCGCTTGACGTTTTGGAGTGCCAATGACCAATGCGGCCCGGTGTTTAGTATTTGGTGCAAATGTACACCTAGGTATTGAAGTGCGTCCTTATCCCATTTAACGCCACCAAAAAAAGGAAGGTTTCGCACCCCATTCACCAAACCAAAATCCCTTTGTTTTTTTCCATATTCACTGCCACTCCAGACGCGTCATAATAAGGCCTGGTCAGATTAAGGGTTTCTTGAACACTTTTTTTAACAGCACAGAAATAGGCAATGTCATCCGCGTAAGCAAGGATCTTAACCTCACAGGATAGTGATGAAAAGCCCCGTACTCTTTGACTCTGCTGAATACTAAGGCACAGAGGTTCGAGGTATAAGGCAAACAACAAGGGTGAAAGGGGGCAGCCCTGTCTAACGACTTAATCTAAACTGGCTTAGACAGAACGCGGATGACGACCAGTTGTGTGGTGCACTGTTTGTAACAAAGCTGAATGCCTTTTAACAACATATCCCCTAAATTTACCGCTGCCAATAGTGCGAATAGAAAATCATGAGAAGCGCGATCAAATGCCTTTGAAAGGTCAATTTGGATAAGGGCCACCTGCTCTGCCGAATCAGACACACACTCCAATATTGAGCGGGCAACGTGTATGTTTGTTTGAATGCTCCTACCTCGAATACCGCAAGTATGGTGGGGTCCTACTAAACTAGTGATGACAAGTTGAAGGAGTCTAGATAAAATTTTAGCAAAACTTTTATAATCTACATTGCAGAGAGATATTGGCGATGGCCGCCAACCGATTTCAGCTTTTGTTCGTCTTGCGTTTTCGGAATTCGGGTGGTTGAAATAGAGGGCTGATTTGTGCACATCAAACAGGGGCCGCGTAAATTGTCGGTGACTTACCGTTGATCCAGACTGACCCAGTTGTAACAACAACGCTTTTGACGCATTGCCTTTTGTGACGACCAATATTCATATAAGGACCGTGCGACACGTAAAAAAGGCGCCTGGCTTCACCGAATGACTGCCATTGACTGTCGCGGTGTCATCTGGTGTTGAAGGAGCTGCGCAGCAGCCGACTGGAAGACAGGCTTTTGCCATGACGAACCATGTAATAAAACGAGCTCGATTTTGCCTTAATAACGACTTGACATTTTTCGTCGGGTGGAACAAAAAAGACGTTGAAGTGTGCAAAAAAAAAAAAAAAAAAAACACGTTTATGATCTATGGGAGGCGTGCGGGGATGCGCAGAGCACAATTGTGAAAGATCACTGCATCTGTCAAGTCAGCGGGAACAAGGAGTCTCCTACTGTCCCTGTGCAGGTTTCGAATACTTTTGTTTTGTAATGACGTATTTCTAATAACATATTAATTTTATTTACACGGACGTGAAATATAAGTAAGTGGACGCATCGCGGTGCTTGGGTCTATCTACTTACTTGCTTAAATGAGCGCGCACTTACGTGGTTCGTCCTCGTGAATTGGAGCCCTGCACCTTAGTTACCCCAAATACAAGTTCTTAGTAGGTCGACTCGGGATCTTTAAGCTTGACACCAAAATTGGCGATATGACCATTATATGCCACGCTGAGAAGTGCATGGCGATGCTTCACAGCCGACGGTTCTCATTGCCAACGACACGGACTATCGTGAACGCATGGTGCTATACGCGTGGGGAAGCAAGATACCACGCCCACTCTGACGTGGTCCACACCAGCTTACTTGGGGGGCTAAAGATGCGACACAGGCACACGGAGCAGTCACCACAGCCCTGAGTGTGTAACTCAAAGTAGCGTATCAGAGTGCACCCCGCGGCGTGTTGTACACGCGGTAAGATGGGATGAATATAGCCGGGTCTTCTTGGTTCCAAAAGAGATTGCGTCGGTGAGAGAACGGCCGGCGAGCGCACTAAAAATGGCCACCGCTAATACCGAGATTATACTCACGCACCTCACTAGGACTTCGTAAACCTATAAGAAGCCCGAGAAAGAGCTGGGATATTAAAAGAAGCAAATGGCGGCACACATTACGACCTTATTCATGCGCAGTGCATGCGACTACCGCCAGAAATTACGCCAAGCATTTGCACAGGGTCCGCTGGAGCTAGCAGTGCTCGTCCTTCAAGAGCGGAAAGGTCTGCGCAAGCTCTGGTCAACGTTTAAGACCATGTTTGGACAATGCATGACTCAGATCAGTATTACTAGCGAACTGCTTAAGCCTGACTGCTTAAGAGTCTGCTTAAGAGTCCTAAATGAAGAAGCGAGAATCTTCATTCCTGCCGACAACGACCAGCAGAAGCTCTGACATTTAGAGTACTTTAAAATATTCCAGTGAATGTACAGAAGGCATGAAATGCATTGAAACCGGGGGGTATACAACTCCGTTGTAAGAAAACTGCGAGTTTAGTCCACCCTGCGAATGTGGATGACCAGAGGAGCTGCAAACATAATGATAGGAACACTACATTGCATCACTCATTCTCACTTAGCAACTCTGGTCAGGGTGGCTTTGTTCTAGCTATGATATACACCGATCGGCACACTCGTAACTGCATACACAATCTTGTATAATGTGAAATCGTTGCAGGTACGAAACGGGGTGGTCAGGTGGGCCGGATCAGTGTAGCATTGCAAGCCAAATGTCTCCAATACGGAAATGGTAAACCCCTCTCTTTTTGGTCCTCACGCATTGACATTGAAATCACAGACATGGCCGCACGAGTAGCGTAATCGCAAATGAGGGGTGTCGGGGACTCTTACGCGCTTCTCAAGTGTTCTGATTGCAAAAACATTTACGTCCAGATGAACGCCCCAGACGCCTTGCTTCCGGCCCTGCATTGTGGAAGGGCTTCGTCCTCTAGCCACTATTGGCGATTCGCTTCGCGATCGCTTCCCTCCTTATGCTTTTGAATGGCCTCCATCTGTATCCTACGCGTTGCTCCGGTACTCATTCCTGCCACCATGTACTGGAAGAGTAGACGATGGGGATGGATTTAGCTGCATGTCTACTCGCTCACTTGGCAGCGTTCTTTTTCTACCTTACTTGAACTGTGTTGTACTGTCGCTAGCGGGTTCCTCATGCTATGGTGAGATAAAGCGCATGCTATTTCATGGTTTATGCTATGGAACGCCCGGCGCTTCAGTGACACCCGTGGGGAGTGGGAAGGTTTATCAGTGATTTTGAGACAGAAACTCGGAGGGGCGATGGCCTTTAATTTTTTTAAGGCCATTTCATTTTAGACATTTCGTGCATGTGTGGCTTTTCTTGCTCATCCTGTATGTCGGGTTGCGCTGTACAGCGTGATGAAGTCTGATGAAGCAGAACCAATATTGATTCTTAACCATGATAGCCACCTTCAAATACACTAAAAGATTGTTCATCCGATTATAGAGGTATGCAAAAATCGTCGGGATGAATAAGAGTTCGAACTCACTTTAGCCAAACAAGAATTTTTTTCCGAATAGCTAATCCCCCTAAATGACAGTATTTATTGGAGGAAACACTGACCCTGCACCCTGCCCACCCGAGGGCGTTGGTTTCTCGGGCCATCGAGTCGGCCCTATCAAGAGGCATCCTGGACTACGGACGCTTCACCACTCCATTCTTCCCTTTTCCTTTTGCTCCCATAAACATTCACTACTACTACGTTATTAAGCGTCTCACCCGCCGCGGTGGCTCAGTGGCTAAGGCGTTGCGCTGCTGAGCACGAGGCCGCGGGTTCGATTCCCGGCCGCGGCGGCCGCTTTTCTGATGGAGGCGAAAAGCAAAAACGTTCGTGCGTACGAGATTTCGGCGCAGGTTAAAGATCCCGAGGTGGTCAAAATTAATCCGGAGCCCTCCGCTACGGCGCGCCTCATCGCCTGCGTTGCGTCGGCGCGTTAAACCCTACAATCAATCAATTACGTTATTAAGCGAAGGACATGTTAATTCCTTTTCAGTTCAAAAGCATGGCAGGCGCAATTCTTACACATTATTCAAGATCAACGGGGAGGGCAAATACTCTCTTCCCTGCAGAACAGAAACGCTGATTGCACCACCCACATTTCCTCATTTACTTACATCGTTCACGCTTTCTCGAAGAAGCTTCTCTTCAGCCATTTATAACATATTGTGTAAGCCTATCAAATCATCCCCGGAAAGCTGCGTAGTAAGGCGCCGTACGTAACAAAGATGACGTGTAGCAATACCTCAACCATACATATGCTTAGACAATATTCAGTCGACTCTACCCAACTCGCCTCCATTCGTGGGCACTCAAGCCGTATCGTTGACGCTGCGGCTAAAGTCCAGGCGCTCACCAATAAAGTTTATCTGACTGGCATGGGTACTGGCTTCTCGTTCATTTTTGTGAAAGATATTTATTTCGCACATGGGACGTCACCGGGTTGTCATGTTGTTCCTTCACCGCGCAACAGTCATGGCATACACCCGTGGCGGTGACGCCAATTTCATATTGAATTTAGGTGTCAGGTAACAAATTTTACCATAAAATAACTGACTTCAAAAAAATTATGAACCAGTATGAAAGTTTTGGTTGACTGGGGCGTCAACTTCAATTTTTTGTATGTTTGGAAGTAAAGAGGCATGAATACCAAGTTTGCACAGCAGTCGAACAACTAGAATTGTTCGAACAGACACTGCGGATTGGATTAAATAGAAAACGTATACGAATTTTGCTGCCTTCGCGCACTCCTAACATCCAAACAAATAATGCTGCCTCAATAAAATTTTTATTCTCCAGGTCATTTCACGGGGCAATGTTTCCAATGTAATTACCCATGTACATGCTGATATTGCCACGAGGTGCCCAAAGAGGGCACGGCAGGAGATGGCTGCTCTTAGAAGAGGAGGAAAAAGTTTCGGAAGTGAGTGTCCGTGAAAGAAGAAGACTGGGCTTGGTGCGGTGTCTGCTGCGCTGAATGCTGCGGAGGCCGAACCCCCTCATTGTAAATAGTGTAAAGACGCTTTACAGGGCATAACTAACTTATAAAACAGCGCTATAAACAGGACTACAGAAAGGGCACACAGACATGCCTCTGCTACCTGGAAGACCTTATCGTTTTTTATGCTTCCTTTGCTCCTCCTCTTGAACACCTTTCGGGCATTCTGGTGCTTTTAGGGGCGAAGCACCTTAGGGGGTCTGTAGGCGTCTCCTGTCGTCGTCGTCCCCGGTCGTCACGGTAAATCAAGTTGTCAAGCGATGGTAACAAAACAAGTGTATAACGGATAAAACCGGTTCAAAATAAATGAACATGATTTAAACTAATTTAAAATACAGGAATAATCAGGATTCAATTGCATAATAACTTAAATTTGTTAAATTCCGTCTCGAAATTGGTTTCAAACGCGAGGTTTGTTTTCTCTAAAGCATACTTATTAGCCTGCTGCGGCGTGTGACACAAAGACAACTTACGGTGAGTCTGTCTTTAATTTAATTGGTTAATTGCGGTTCAACGCAAGAGATGGCGCCACCGCCTCGGCAAGTGCGCGATTGCTCCTCCGACCGGCGCTTCTCCGGCGCCTAATAAGCGCGCGCCGTGTGGCAAGAGAGAAACAATATTTCAATACACTTATACACTGCATGCTTCGCCCCTCCCCAGGTTTCACGTTAAGGGGAGATGGCCCGGGGCTTTTTTGAAAAGCGGGCCTCCCGCTTAACTCCCCTAAGTGTCACTTCGGCTGCCATTCAAAAAACCATCATAGGACACCTTGTTGAAGCAAGGGGCGTCCAACGCGACCCTGGTAATGTTCGTGCCGTCCAAAACTTCCCGACACCACGTTTCACGACAGCCGTTCGCAGCTTTTAGGATTGTGTCCCTATCTTCGCCGCTTTAGCGAGGACTTTGCGCATATTGCCAGCCCTCTCGGACAGTCCTCTTCAAGAAAAAAGTGACTCTTTCCTGCGGCCCTAACCAAGGGGCTGCATTTGCTCCCTTATTTCCCTGCTTACAACTTCGCCAATTCTGGTCCACTTTGACACTAACGCGCCCATAGAAATCCGCACGTATTGCAGCGGCCATGGACTGGGGGCTGTTTTGTCCCAGCGAAAATGCGGGAAGGACTGTGTAATCGCATATGCCAGCCGACTGCTTTCTACACCCGAGCGAAACGACTCTTTTGCGGAGCGGGAGTGCCTCGCTCTTTTGTGGGCTGTCTGCAAGTTCCGCCCTTATTACCTGCATGGCCGACTATTCATAGTTGTGACTGACCACTACGCGCTTTGCTGGCTGTCTTCTGTGAAAGACCCTGTGGGACGGCTCGGTATCTGGGCATTACGATTGCAGGAATATACATTTTATGTGGAACGCAAGTCCGGTAGATGGCATCAAGATGCCGACTGCTTATCCCGCCACCCTGTCGACCCACCTGACATGTGTGACGACGATCTTGCCGCCATCTTCTGTTCCATATCTGGCCTCCTGCAGATTAGGAAGGAGCAGCTTCGTGAGTCGGCTGTATTCCCCATCATTGATCAGCTGAACTCTGGTTCTCCTGATGCCTCCACACGCCGGTCCGTACAACAAGACGGCATTCTGAACCGTCGGAGCTTCCGTTGTAAATGGCCAGTTCTAGAGTCACTAACCTTATTTAGTGACACTAGCCAGTTCTTCTTTTAGTCGTAGTCGTGACAGTATAAGCCATAGTTAAGGCTATGTTCAGACTACCGACGCAAAAGCCTCATCGTGTTCTATGGACGTAAAAAAACGGCATGTCACGCAGTTCGGTTGGCTGAAACGTGAAATGACGTCACACTTTGAAGTTATTACGACAATTGAGGGAACAGTCTGAACCCGGCCTAAGAAGAATATTATATCCAATAATTAACAATTTGGTATTTTTGTAAATTAAAAAAAAACAGTGCTTCATTGTTCACTTCAATGCAGATGGAGAAAACAGGAAAGCCAGCTCGGCTTTTCATATGGTATTTGGATCCGCAATTTTTCGCCGTACCAGGCAAATTGTTGCTTGGCTGTGGAAGGGTTTTGAGAATCTGATCTCGGTTTTATGCATTATGCTCAACAAATTAAGTAGGCCCTAATGTTTAGATTTTTCTAAGCTATGTAGTGTACAGAACTACCGAAACATTTGCATTAACTAGTGACCACATTCACGAAGCATTTCGATTACACGTTATGGCGATGCTATCTTATTCGGCCTCAAATTCGCGAATCCGGCCCGGGTTTTTTCGTTCCTCGTATGACCTACAAACAGGCTTTAGAGACACGTACTAATGCGTAAATGAGTAGTTTGAGCCTGATATTAACGAGCAACGAAGAACTTATATGCTGAAGCGTATACGTAGGGCTAACACAAGCGAAAAAAAGCAAACAAGACAGAAGAAAATGAAGCAAAAGGGAAAAGGAGCTTGACGGTGATAATGGGAGGACGCCATCGCAGCACTGGAGGCCTACAGGCGTAATTTCATCCTGCGAATTACAGAAGCAACAAGGCACGTTTACACTAACAGCGTGTATGTAGGAGTAACAGGGGTTATCGGCCGGAATTTTCAGGCATAGTAAAACATAGTAGAAGATGAGAGCATGAAGCAAACGGGAAAGGATCATGATGATAGTAATGTGGGAATACAATCCTACCACTGAACACGTTTTTGCGTGTCTATGCTGTGTTTACTGCGATAAATTCTCATGCGTCTACTACCTAAACGGCGCATCTGTGAAACATGACCTCCCACGGAAGCACGCTTCTAAAGTAGGCACAAGAGAACACAGAAATGTCCCAAACAAGTAAATAGCGCTCGCTGCTGCTAGCACAACCACCCGCCGACACCGCGATATTCCATTCTAAGATCGGTACAAGCACCGCACTTCCGGTCAGACGCAAAATGTTATGTATCCGCGTTGATATGCCGCGGCCCTAAACTGACCTAAAGAATACCAAACCACTTTTATTTACGAGACAAATACGCCGAATTGAGATAGGAAAACGTTTAAAAAAATCACGGTGTAAGCAAAATATCCACACAGCTGGAGGTCGAGCCCGGGACGTTCGTTCCAGAATCCCACGGTTCTACTCGTAGGCTTCTGAGACAGAACAGCAGAATTCTTTTACCAATTGCATAAACGAATAAAAGGAGTAGGCGAAGCAGTTCCAGGCGAAACAGTAGGTGGCGCTGGGTGCGCACAGGAAGTGCCGGGTTTGTACCCACGAGGAAACGGAATCTCGCGCCGACACCACCGCCATTGTTACGGCACGAAAATTCACTGCCAGACATATATCCCTCTCGTGACGAATACATTGCCGCAACAGAAAAGGACATTATCGTGACAGACCTACCATTGAACACAGGGGATCGCAGCCCAACACATGAGCAGTCATAAGTGTCTTCTGGATTTTATTACTGTCATATCGGTGTGGAGCGTTATTTTTGCTGGAAAAGTTGTGTGCATATCTTTGACTCTGTTCATAACACTCAATCGTAAGCGCCACCGCTCTGCTTGAGCTCACAACAGCCGACTTTACCACACGCAAATCACCCACCGACTTCCACAAAAATGGCGTAGATATATGTCAACGGAGTGGTAAGTAAAGCCGCAAGAAAAGAATGGCTTGTTTAAGCGGTCAAGTTCACAAGATGTCAGTGGCGGATATTGTGTTCAGCCAAGCAGGTTGTAAATTAAAAAGGAAAGTAGACACAGATCCATCCTTTACATTTATTATTCTCCTGTGCTTACCCTCTGCAGCGAACATGATTTGACACACCAATTTGCTGACAAAGACGCACATGTAAACACCTTATGTGATAAAAATGTGGATGAAGTGTTTCCTTTGCCTGATTTTATTGTAGGTAAAGTCTCCTGATGCTGCGCATACAGTCCCGCGTGCAAATGTCGTAGCGGCACTTATTGCGAACGTGATGTCTTGAATCGCCAGCGAAAAGAACATTTGATGCACGCGATGGAGTCCGGTCTTGAATTTCTAGTAATCCGCAGTTTCTTGCCATGTAACTTATCTCAAAGCCCGAGCAGGCTTCGGTGCGCGGAACATCAAACCTGGGCTTCACTTGTGAACAGAGGTTTCGGCATTCCCTCCGAACTATGTTACGATAAAGAGCAGCTATTCAAGTCTGTGTTCCGCCGTGCCGAAGCTACCCCTGGGCTATCAAGCACGCTGCAATGGAGGGTTACTGAGTTTGTTGGGCTCTCTGACATGCTTCAAAACCACGTATGCTGGGGTACGAAAAAAAAAGAAAAGAAAAATGGCCGTTATGCCGGTAGTCGCACGAGTTCAGTCTACAGAAGCTGCATTCATGGCGCATTTTACAGCGTACAGAGTGCAACGTACTTGTTAAAACAGGATTATCCTGGCTCGCCTGAGCGGGATTTGAAGGAAACTACTGCGGCGTTCTGATGTCTAAGCCTACCCCTTTTGTTTTCACTATGTTTGTAAAACTTTTTTTGGCAGTTCTCAGGCACAATTAGGTGAAGTTCAACTCGCGGTTATAGACAGGTGTATTGCGCACTGTACAGTGCAACAACATAGGGCGCAACACTTCGCGTGGCATTGCTGTTATAACTTAAATGAGAGTGCGAACACATGCAAGTCTTTTTTATTGCAAACACGCTGGTGGCTTCGTGGGGGCTTGCCTGTCTCTTGCCTTTTGCTCTATGGTTGGAACGGCATGAGGCCAAGAGGTGGGTTATTCGGCATGTCTTGCGGTTGAGCCTGTAGGTGGGTCGGTTGAGGCACCAGGCTGAGATTTTGAGGCTCCGGGAGGGGCTGTGCGGCCGGCGGAACGGGTGTCGTCGTCGTTGGCTCGGCTGTGCGTATAATATCGGTTACGTTTACTCCCGGTCTGGGCGTAGTAGCAGTGACATTTGCGGGCCGTTTTACAGGATTCTTTACGCAGGCTCCGTCCTTACAATGGCCTTGGACTATGAGAAGTTTCTGAAAACGGCAAGGAAAAGTTATTAAATAGCTAAACAAAATACAAAGGTGTTCAGCTCGCTTTTTTGCCTGCAGGCTGCGCTTTGTGATTACGTTTTATGAATCGAATTACTGCAAGAACCGTAGTCAGGCGTCATAAATCGGCGCAGTGCTTTCCTTGTGACAACAAAAAATCTGAAAGAACGAGGAGAAGTGACGTATTTTTTTTCGTGAGGAATGACGTTTAGTCACGTTATTTATCGTTTTTGTCAATTATGTGTAGTTTGATAGGTAAATTTTGGGGTAATTTATAGCGACATGTAAGTAAGTTTAAACATTAAGCGGGATGGATTACATTATTGATCTAAATATTAAAACGGCTAGCTGCACCAACCCTATCGTACGCTTAACCTGGATATGAGGCGGACAACATGTAAAACTGCTGAGTTGATTCCGTGATTAACTGCCTAAAGTTCCCTTGGTTAACAGAACGAAAGTGACCTAGTGTCAATGCAGCCTTCCGCAATTAAATAAAGCGTCCCGATCGCCCCAATACACGGAAAAGCGAATGGACATACCTTACAGGGTGTTCCGTTGGGCATATTCTCTCGGGTATACACCGGGAATAAGAGCCTCCATCGAGCTATGCAATACTGCACACATGGCAGGAAAGGGATGTGCTAAAAGAATAGACAGTTTGGATTCAGTCACATGAGCTCCCAACGTCGACAACATCATGGACGGGCTCAACAAATAGCTCCTCATTTAGCATACACACTGTAAACGTCACAAACGCTCCGCGGCTTTGTTCGCAAAACTCCTCGACTGGCTTACAATTACTTGGCTAAGCACGCTGACCATTGCGTCGCATGTCACCCAAAAGATTGTTTTATGTTCAAGCGAAACACCATGTTCTGTTGTACTCGGGAACCACCATAATCACTCCATACCGCACTGTTTGTATTTTGTAAATAAAGTTACTGTTACAAAAAAAAGCATGCACACTTGCGATTCTAAACTCCGTGCTTTATATTTAGGGCTCCGTGTTTTCGGTTTTATCCGAAAAAATCCGGTAAACATTCGCCGGTAAAATTTTCTACAATTCGGATTTATCCGATAAACTCCGATTTCAAGGGCCAAAATGACCTGCTTCCGTTCTTTATCCAAAGGGCCAGTTCTAAGCGCTCATGGATACATCCTCTGGTTTGACCGATGTAATGTTTACCGCGCGTCGCCAGTATCTCGGAGACCGCAACCATCGCATATTTAATAACGACATTGTCGTGCACGAAGCGAGAGACGTCAACAGGTCAACAAATGCACGGGCTCCGGGAGCGCGAGGTGGCTTCTTGATATGCCAACCACATGCAGCGTATTTTAGGCGTCGCGCGAGCGTCAGCGTCGTTCGGCGTCGACGAGCGTCAGCGGCGCGCCAAAATGCATGGCGACGCGGGCTGACGCTCGGGCGACACCGATATCGGCGCGAGCGTCGGAAGCGGCGCTGGTGCCAGTTTCCGGTTGTGCCAGTCCGACTCGCTGTTTTAATGGTGGCCGGCATGCCGAACATCGACGCTGGGGCGTTATTAACTGCAGTCGCAGCCCGCCCCACTCTATGGCAGGCTAAACACAAAGATAACAAGAACAAACCCCGCAAACAGATGTTGTGGGATGAAGTGGCAGCAGCCGTGGCGCCTGATGCTGCGGATGGAGGTAAGGCACTTGTCACTTGCGCTGCAGCCTGTGCGCATAGTTATTGTAACAAGTCGTCATTGTTTTCGTGTGTTTGTGCCGCAGAAACCGTGCACAAAAAATGGAAGTCCCTGCGCGACAAATACCGGCGACTGTTCAATCTCGTGCTGGACGCCGAAAGAAGCGTCGAGCGTGCACGCTGGCGCGTGATAACCAGTCGGAGCCCATTCCTGGCCAGATTATGAGCAGCAGGAGCCCATTGAAAGCAGCGGGTAAATACGGGCTCCTTTTCAAAGTAGCAAAAAGCGAGAAATCACATTGAGCAGTGTGCGCTAGTATACCTATTGTCCATGCGAAACGAAGTGACTCCCTTCCAGCGGCATTTTATTTCTATGTGGTCGCTGTCTGCGTTTTTTATTATAATATACAACGTAACAAACATTAAGAGCCATTGTAGTGTAATAATTGGTCGAACTGAAATTTGACACACCAGCGAATAAAAAATAGAAAAATGAAAGTTTTACAAAAGTGCACTGACGAAATCAAGAATATATATCCCACTCCAGAAAGCGAACACTAAAATAAAACCGGGGGGAATAAACTTTGCAAATACCCATAAAAAGATAGCGAAAATGAGCGAACCATGTAACGCCCGGCATATACACAAAAATGGATAAATTGCATAAGTAAGACATTTATTCGTAACAATAGCGATAATAGCGTGAATGAAGATAATTGGTCGAACGGAATTTTGAAAAACCAAAAAATACAGGAAATAGAAAATATAAAATTTTACGGAAGGGAATTGATGAAATAAAAAATATATACTTTCCACATGTCTAAAACACGACCATTGATCTAAAAAAAATTCCCAGAAACCCTTTGGAAGTACGAATGAAAAAATAGCGAAAATGAGCCAACTTTTGTACTACTCCATCAATCTGGTGAAAAAAGCATAATTTTCTAATTAAATGTACTTGATTCTTGTATTGGTGTAAATTTACGTAATTGGCAAAAAGAACAAAATAAAGCTTAGAACCAATAAAATACCCTCCCGTAGTTGTCTACTCATAGCTAAATCTGGCTGTAAAGAGCTGACAATGTAGGCAAGCGGCGTATTAATGCTACGCATTAGTAGATGATACTTTGAATTTCTGCCGACTTTTTTTTTCTTTACATTCGCTTTCTTTTATACGCTTTCTTTTGAGATGTCACATTCCTTTTACGTAACGTCCACCAAAGCTATTTACTACGACACAAAGTTTTAAAACGAGATACATGGTGGTGTGCACAAGTAATCGAAACACGCAGCCTTTAGCACCTATAAAATAACAAGAGAAATGCTTGAATGCGCAAGCAATTTTTGACAACAAATGGCGTAACGGCCTAAATGTGCACAGAAACGCATGAATGGAAAATTTCGCAAAAAAGCCGTTATAACATAATTGGTCTAAGGGAACTGACAAAAAAAACATACAAAATTTGAAACCTATATATAAAAATTACTCTCAAAACCGAAAACATGTACCTTGTACAGCGCCCTCAAAAAACGACAACAAACAAAATATTTGCAAGGGGTACCAACCGTATACAGACAAATGGTCGAACGAAATCGTAAAAATTGAACAAATGGAAAAAGTGAAACTTCAAGAACTCTAAATATAAAGCAACTCGCATCTTACACATCGCCCTCACACGATACAGACAAAATTAAAAAAAAATTAAACGAAGCACGAGGGAAACAATCGTGAAAAAGCACCAATCGTGGAACGCCTCAATTTGCACATGCAGAGTTGACCAAGTTAAAACATCTAATCATCATTATACCGCAAACAAAGCAATTTGGCGCAGGAAGGATAAGAAAACAAAAATAGAAAACACAGAAGATCAATAGAAATTCACTGACAAAATAATGAGTACCGATTTTCTGCCCGCCCTAAAACAACTAACAAAAAATAAAAAAAAATCCTAAATAGAAACGATCGAAATAGAAATAAAAATCGCTAAAAATGCACCAATGCTGTAGAGCGCTTGCACCTTCTCAAAATACTTCGTTTTAAATGTTCAAACATTTATTCGTGATAATAATGTTTATGAACTTCATTAGCAAAAAAGAAAAAAACTGACAAAAAAAGAAAAAAAGTACAAAGCAAATAAATAACGAAATGAGTGCGGCTACTGATATCCACATCTGGCAGCCAAACACTCGCATTGAAGACAAGCCACGTAAGGATTCTTCCTCATTGGTAGACAATTTTATGGATTTCTGCCCATCTTTTATGGGAGTATGTATCGCCTACCACAAAACAAATTTCAAAACCACAACGAAAGGGGTGTGTTTCTCCAGAAATCTCAACGGGTATGTGCATATTAAGACGGTTTTGGCTCTTGTTGAACGAACTTTATTAAGCAGGAAAGAGAGAGCGAGAAAAAGAAAACGAGTTGTGAGTTTAACCAGGTGTTGAGCCCGGTTTGCTACCCGGCACTGGGGAGTGCGGTACAGGGGATAATAAAAAAATTGGCGAAGCTTGGCCAAGGCGCGCAAGGCGTGAACCACAGCTGAGCTGGAGGATTTCTTTCTATGTAAGTACTGAAGGACACATCACCACGCATTGCATTATATAGGTTTTAAATTGTTTGTTTACGTGTTCCGTCGTTTCTTTGCGCTGTGGTCGTAGTAGTCATCGTCGTATCCATCTATATAGTCGTCTGCCTCATGCATGACTGGCGAGCCTCAATCGGTTTGTCCGAAGGCTTTCATATTTCTCCCAAATTGGAACACGTCAGCACGCGCTAGAACCAGCGGCAACCGGCTTCGCGAAATGGGCGCCCCCAGCGCGAGCTGTCTTGCGCTCCCCATTGAGGTACCGACGCACGTGGTCTATTTTCTTGGTATTTTTTGCGGGCGCCAAGCTCAAGCCTGGAGGACGCCGAACGCTCCTCGTAAAGCGCATGCTTAAGAGTGCGGTAAACGGTGGAAGTAACTATAACTCGGGGTTTTCCGATGACACCGGACACATTCCGACCAGCAACAACAGCTCCGCTGTTAAAAAGGGGGCAAGTGTGCATGTATTTATTGATAATTAGGAAGAGAGGAGGGTCCACCAGCAGGCGTAAATTGTCTCGCCTAGGGCCGGACAGCGCAACACCGGGACAAGCGCAAAGTAGGAGTATGGCCGCGAGGCCCACCACTGGAGAGGCCGGCGCTGCGATCGTTTTGACGTCACTTGTAGGATCACCGTTCCTATCTTGCTGCGTAGTTGGCTTGCAGCGCGTGACGCTTCGCTTAAGAAGCGCGTTCTAAAAGTATTTTCATGTTAATTTCCTTCGTTTGAAGTTAATTCTCAGTGCGTCAAGCGCAGTTCGGCCTCATGGGGACTTTATAACCGTATCAACTGTGGTAGATTATCCGTTTACACCATGAGCGTGGTGGTGTATTACGTATGCGACCGAAGCGTAAGCAGCGGCTTGTTTCCCAGATCAACAATGTGGTCTACGACGATCGCCGAGTTAAGTTTCTAGATTTCCCTTGTTTGCAAGAAATGTATAAAGCAGGAAATCGTGAAGCGTGAACTGCTTGCAGAAGCCCACGCAGCTGCCGTGCCTGCCCGCACGGCCGACTCGAACCGACGCAGGTCGCGGCAGCAACAACTTGTCGCCGCTTTTTAAAATCACACAAGTCGTGGAAAATAAGTTCCAGATTGGTGAAGTGGATGTTAGTGTGATGAAAAATTGTGCTAGGTAGAGCCATCAGCTGTGGTTTTCAAAGCGATGCTCAAATATCTGCCGCGATTTCCGCCGACCGGCCGCGTAGGTCGGTCCCGGCAGCGCCCGCCCGTTCACGCACGGTGCGGCGAGCGGTCGATGGATGGCTATGCTTGCGGGCAAGAATCGGCCGAGGCCGTGCAGGTATCTTGATCGTCGATCGCTTCAACGGAAATCACCGCGCTTACAGAGTTCCCAGCGCGGTGAAACGTTCTGTTAGGGACTGTCACTCGCAACTCTAACGGCGATGAAATATCTGCTGCGACGCCAAGCCTAAAGTTCCCAACATCCGATTACGTGCATCCGAAGCCGGCTGCGAGCTGTCGGGGAAGGCCCTGCCGTCGTGCACGCGCGTGTTGCATTTGGGCTGTAGCTTCTTGGGGGCCCCCAACGCTCGGTTCTATTCTAAATCACCCATTACCCGAAATCATTAAAGACGTGTTTCGCCTCGTACACAGCCTCGCCTTCTGACAGCAGTCGTGAGTTTCGAAATTGATGCTTGAGAAAGGTCGGCTCGCTGTAAACATACAAAACACGCTACAGTTATAAATTACCACGCCAAGCACCTAATGAAAACTAAATACAACCTTGTACAAACCCACTCGAAGGCGTTAAAAACTCGCGTTCATACCGTTCATACATTGCGGACAAGTTGTCCCCAAAAGTAAACATCATCAGTGCAGAGTACAGGCTACGGCAGCGATCATTAATCAAATCCGGGCATGACTATAAAAACATCGTAGGGGAAATAGGCACTGATTAAGCCAAACTCCAGACCATAACAATACTTTTAAGCATGTGCGGCGAAGCAATCTGATCACCGTTCTCACGTATATATATATATATATATATATATCATTCATTTACCAGGCAATACGAGCAGTTCGCGCGGTGAGACCATAAGTGAGCGACACGTTTCCGTCGCTGTTACAAGGTGTTTCCTTGCACACACATGTACCGTCACAAGTATTTCATAATGAATTTACAGCGTACTTTTCTAGGCATCACCTGCATCGTCCTTGGCGTTAGCTGGCTGCGTATGTAAGAGCTGTGGGTCGCGATGGTAGCAACTACCTAAACGCGGCGGTATCGCCGGGAACAAGCGAGTCGCTGTTTGCTGGCCTGGATTATTTGGTTTACAGACAACTTTTTTGGTAATTTGCATCAAATCCACAAGGACGGTGGATTTGATGCAAGACGGTGAGACGGTGGCCACAACAAGAAAGCACGTTTCCGCATCCGCACGGGAAATGTGTTGTAGCAGACGACAACACGATTCGGCGTCCTACAAGTGACGTCACTCGTAGGTGGCGCCACGGTATGTCCTCGAGGCCAATAGGAACGCGTACGCACTAGCGGTCATAGACTTTTTGCGGGCGCTAAACCTAACGACGTTTGTGTTAACGTGAGTTAACGTGAGAATGGCTTTTTAGATGCGACGCTGAGATCATCTCTTGTCGGCGGCCCTGTGCTTCCTGCGTGCGTCCGTTGTTGTCCGCAAGGCTGCGTATATCCTCCACTCTCCCCCTCTCCTCTCCGATAGCGAACACTCTCTCGCGAGGGGCATTGGATTGGATTGGCTTGACTTGGATTGGATTTGGATTGGATTGGATTAAAGTGGATTGTGTTGGATTGTGTTGCGTCATAGCCGCGGCAGACGCACTGGCGCCAGCGCGTGCCCAGGTGAGAGCGAACACTCTCTCTCAACATCTACGGAAGTGCGGCCCAGCGCGCTCTCACTCCGCCGGTGGGCGGCGCTGCGCGCGGTGCTGCGCATGTGCAGTACTCTCTCTCTCCGTGGTCTCCTCTCCTTCGGGCGCGCTGCGCATATAACCGGTGCGCCGCTCTCCAGCGGCCTTTCTGTCGACGGTTGCTCCCCGCTTGCGCTTGAACCCCCCTCAGCGTCGCGTCACACCAGGGTTCCCGCGAGGGGAGGTGGGCGTAATTTTTTCGCCTTCTGTAAGCTTGATGGAGGAAGCCTATGCCATAACATTGTGTGTACCATGAACGGCCGATCAATTGGGTTTGGTGGCGAGTACGTTTCTCTCCACAGAATATCGGGGGCAATGAAAAAGGAGACGATCAACTGTCTCTTCAACCCCACAGGCGTCGCAGCAGTCGCTGTTGGTCATCCCGATGAGGAAGCAGGAAGTTTTCGAGAAGGCTACTCCCAACCACATTCGACAAAGTAAAGTCAATTGGGTTTGGAAGGCTCACACGGAAGACATCACTGGAATAGATCTTGTATGTAGCGGCGGGGATTCACAAGGTCCTGTGTATTTCGTTGCTTCATAGCATTCGTACGGGCAAAACGAAGGAGTGCCTTCGAGGCATCGACCCTTGAGAGCGGAGGCAGAATAGAAAACGAACTTTCAAGAACAATATGGGGGACTTAGGAGAACTAGTGTGTCTAGTTTGGGGCGGAAAAGGAATGCTAGGTAAAAAAGAAAACTCAACAAAATGTGCGTCCAAAGTTGGGATTCAAACCCAGAACTGTAAGATAACACGTCGGATGCCCTTTCTGTCTAAACTACGGAGGCGACTGCACTCCAGCGCGTTTCAGGGTGCGTTAAGGTGCCTATAAAGTGGTAGGAAACGCTAATTTAACAACGCGGTACGAATGATGCTGTTTTTTCAACCCCGGGCCATGACTCGCAGATCGACATGTTAAATTTTGAGGGGTTATATAAAATACAGCCGCCGCTGCAGCTCAGTTAGCAAACGTGTTACGTATATTTGTTGGTTTCTGTGATATCTGAAAGCTGAGGGTTCGGATCACTTGTGGGAGCATATTCTAAATCGTAATCCTTCAGTTGCCTCTATCGCAATTTGTTTGGACTCAAAGCAAAAGCAGCCCAACTCGCGCCTCGCGCACACAGAGGAACGTCATACGCACTTCTTCACATTTGCGCCTTCTTCGATGTGGTCCGAGAACGCATGCGCCTTCTGTGCTTGCACAAGGTTGGCTGCTGCAGAAAAGGCTAAAGCCCCGTGGCCCGTTCACGGAGGAGCGGCCGTACGCACTGCTTGCCTTCGCACCCAGTTTATGAAGCCATCACTCGAAGCTAAATTCAGAGTGGCGCGCTGCAGTCGCACTGACGTCTATGATTGCTTCTCAAACAGTTTATAAAGCCCGATCTTGATCGCGTAATCAAGTCAGACTGACAGCCACAGAGTAGGAGCTCCTCAGAAAGAAAGAGCGTCATGCATCCGTAGAGCGTCGCTTAAGCAATGACATCAGATAAGTTTAGCCTCTTACGGGTGACGCTCTCGGACGAATGTGAATACCGTCATAACGGACCCGCAAAGAATTTGTCGAAATTATCTCGGGGAACAATTTCTAGTATTGACGTAGAAATATGCCCCAGGGTGATTCCACGAGAGAAGGAACGTGCATGCAAACACGCATTCCCCCCCCCCCCCCCCCCCCCCCACACACACACACACATTTTTATGAGTAAGGCGCAAGCCAGCAAGTATAAAAGTGCAATCCGTGTTTCTCTAGCGTGCGTACTTCGCGAGAAAAAAACTTTGTAGAGGTGGCGTGGATGGTTATTGGTTATTTCAATAGCCAATATTTAGATATTCCAATTGGCTCTTTCAATATTGGCTATCTCAAACTTATTGGTTATCTCAATAGTCGGTATATCTGTACCTTCGGTGAAGACAGATGTTATTGCTTTGGTGGGGCGCGCTGAACTTGCGTCGCCGGCGGAATGCGCCATTGGAGGAGAGAGAGTGAGTTTTTCACTATATTTACCATTGGGAGGTCAACATAGGCTGGGCGTACTCGGCCATTGGGCTCTGTGTGCTCTGTGAAAGAAGACATACCGCACCTCTTGTGCTACTGCCCGCAGCATGCAACCTAACGCTAAACAGTGAAAAGAACCGTTGTGCGACTGCTACGCGGGAACACTTTAGAACTGCCTCACTTTCTTTGTCCGTACCGAAATCACGCTGAAGCGTCGCAAGGGACAAAGGCTCTTTAAACTTTCTCTGTCTGGCTCAAGATTACTCGGTGTTCTTTAACCTTGAGGTCCTAAGATATTATTTTGTTCCCTCCTAATACTGTGAATATTTGTACGTTCCGAACTGATGTCCTTTTCTTCTTCCTCTTATTCACTGTTACTATGTATCTCTTCCCCTTTTCTTTCTTCGCCTCACTATATTCACCCCCTTCCGAAGTTCCAACCCCCCTCCCCCCGTTTGTGGGGCTAACCTCTTCAGTATTCATTAAATCTCTCTCTCTCTCTCTCTCTCTCTCTCTCTCTCTCTCTCTCTCTCTCTCTCTCTCTCTCTCTCTCTCTCTCTCTCTCTCTCTCTCTCTCTCTCTCTCTGTCAATGAACCCTCTCTGTTGCACCCGCCCGGCACTGAATCAGTTACGGCAGCCTTCACTACAAGAAAACTCTTGAAAACCAAGAAAAAACCAAGAAAAGTTACGCCTTGAACGGCGCGCTTCGTAGCGGTTCGTCGCCACAGGCGTAACTGTGCTGGCCCCTATTCAGTGAAACATAGCAAATAGAAAAGAATGAAAACACGGATTCCTCGTTTAGAAGGACTTCAAAGTTTCAGAAGCCCCTGGTGTCATAGGGTTTTATATTAAGTATCATCATCATCACTAGCACCACCAGTCTATCTACGACCACTGCAAGGCAAAGGCCTCTCCCATTATTCCCCAATTATTCTCCCATTATTCTCCTGTGCTAACTGCGACAAATTTATCCCCTCAAACTTCTTGATTTTACGATTATAAGTATATATAAGTATATATTATATACGTTCTATTATATAAGTTTCCGTTGATCACCACAGCTTTGGGAGAATCACACTGGCCTGCCTAGCAATGTCAGTCGTCAACGCGGTCGCACATACCAGAGTTACGTTAAAAAAACTTGTGAGGGAAGCAGTGCTTTTAGAATCATTTTTTCAAAATAAACAAAACTTGGACACAAAGCTAATCCTAGAACTGCTGGCAGACGAAACTTTTTTTCTTGGACGTGTGATTTGACGAGCCAAGAACCGAACCCACGTTGTCATGTCGAACAAATGTTTTCCTCACGGCTTTTGTAGGAGGCTGTCGGAAGCATTTTTGTGGCACCAAAAATAAACCACGGATACAAATATTTTGCACTGTGAATAATTACTAATTTCAAGATAGGCACATCGTATGGCTTGTGAATACTAAAACAAGAATGCCCAATTGAACACCTTGGACGCTTTTTTTATGCCTCACGTTGTCGAAAGGCTTTGTAATATTTCAGCTTGGGGCACTTTTCAAGGTCGTTGCTTTACCGGTTGCTAATTAACTGCTTTTCAGCAACGGTGTCGTTGTTAGACTTGTTTTATTGCACACATGCTATAATTTTTCTTCATAGTATGCCTCCCTGCAACTGAAATATGAGAAAGCCAGCTCACAAAGACCACGCTTGCACCGCGCCCCTAGACTCGGCCCCATACACTAATGCATAACTAAGAAGACATTTTTAGGAGCAATAGAAGTACCTTCATACCATACTATCTCAAGGCCATAGTACCTTTCAATGATCCAACAATGCTACCTTGTCTTTCCATAGTAAAATAAAGTCAGCCATCTTAGAAGAGGCATCATATAGACAGACGAACGGCAGGGTATAGTTGGTTAGTGGCGCTTTTGCACAAAACAGGATGTTACTGCCATCGGAAAAGTTTTCATGGCCAAAATACTGGGCTAACGTTTGGTAATTTCATAATCCTGCTGATGCGTAAACTATGGGAATAAATCTGTTGAACCATAACCACGCTGGTGGGAAAAACTAATTTTAAGTATATGCAATAACTGGGAACACTTACCCAACAACACGCAGCATTTAACAGTATGGTACAGAAAATACATACTGGTGTAAAGTACACCGCACATGTGCAAACTGCTGTTGCCAAAGGTTAAAATACGTCCTGCTAAGCACGGTTAACGTCTGTGTATGGACCGAAATAGTTAATAAATTTCTGTATGACCCAAAATAGTCATTTGTTCAGTCTGGAACACCTGGGTGATGACTCTATCATCGCTTTATTTGTGGTAAGCTGTTGAATGTTTCTTCCTTACAATGGCAAAAGTTGCTCTAAAATGTTAAATGCTGCTTCATCTCTGCCATTTTCGGAGGTGTGCAAGCGCAATCAATTCAATCGAAATCTTTTTGCCTCCGTCATCGCACCACTGCTTTGTGTGTAAGCTTGGGAGGCAAAATAAAGCTGAAATTGCAAAAATCACGCGAAAGCAAATGGTCAACAGTTGGGCTAAGGAGTGCAATGTCCCCAAAACATCCGGTAAGAATTTGCACTTTTTAATATGCCCGGTTATGTTTAAGTACCATAACCGTGCCATACTCACCAGCGCTCCCCTGCATTTCCCTACTTTTTTCACTGGGCTGGCCGCTTCGTGTGCCGTTCCATTAATGAGTGCGCTGGCGCAGACTCCCACTGAAAATGAAAATAATACGTTGTAAGGCAGTTAATATCAACCATGAATTGGACGAGGACTGCTTTTAAGCGTTCAAAAGGGATGAGGGCTTCTTGCTGAAATGGGCAAGTAGTGGACTTGCAAAATATTAAGTACTTGTTATTTTGGATAAAATGGCTCGCTCACCAGATTTACGGAAACCTTTATCGTTTCTGGCCTCTTCGCCCAGGTGTAATGTTCTACAAAGTGACTAAATTATTGCGAGAGTTTAGAAAAACAAGCATGACGTGTGCACATGCATACGTAAAAGCCAACAAGAACAGAAAACGAATGGGGACAGGGCAGTTTAATGCTGTTTTCCTAGAGGTGCCGTCTTAGGTACCTTGGTTCACCAGCCCCATTTATGAACCGCCATTTTAGGCCCGTTTAAAAGGGCCATGAAGAAAAAACACAAGTTTGGTTCATTCGAAAGATTGCCTCGTTAGAATCATACTGACACCACTTTTAAGGTTAACTTTTCTCGAATAAGCTATTTAATTAGGAAAAAAGGGAATGGCCATGCGGCCCACTATCTCATTTCCCGCAACAAAACCTATGATCTCATGCCAGCCAGCTCTGCGATTGGCGGAGGCCGGCAAAAGCAAACGCAAATTAGGCAGAGCTTATAGCTTGCCGAACGAGCTATTTGTGCTTAAATTTAGGGCACACTCTTTTTAAAGCAGTAATAATGGTGGGACAATCAGTGGAAGTTAAGAATGTACCGTAAACATAGAAGTACCGATGCGTACTGCTGTTGGTACGGCCCGCATTATGCTTGGTTTAGCTGCAGAGCACTGAGGGGCTTTGGGGTTGTCTCAGACGACACTGGCCGATTGATCCAAGAACGTTGTCTTACGTGAACATATTTGTCGAGCGAGCACTATACTTCATGAAACGATTATTTTCTCCCAGAACAAAAACAAGCCAGGTTTAAATACTGTCCAAAACAAACCAAAGGCAGAAAACGGCTTGATGATGATGATTATGATGATGATGATGATTGCTAAAGGTTTCTCCCCTTTGTAGCGGGGTGACGACGTGTCATCTTACAAAAACGGACTAATATACATATGTTTTACACTCTTGGTTTAGTACTAATGCTGCTTAAGGCAAGCACAAAAAACTTATAAGGTAAAAAATACTTTTTTTTATGTTACAGGTCGTAACTGTCCTAGGCAGCATTCCCCTCTCTGCTTTTCGACCACCAGCATTCTAATCTTCTTTTCGCCGCCTCGACAGCCTTGAAGTTAACTATTTCTGTGCTACTGTTAAACCCTAGGGCGTCCGGAAGCCGAATATTTCCCTCATGTAGGTTTGGATGGATACCCTCGCATTCTACCTCCATGAGCCGCATAATTTATGTTTCTTTTCCGCAGACCACGCATACCTCATCATTTTGTGAATACTTCCACGCAAAGCTCTTAGTTCGCAAGCAACCTGCTCTAGCCTCAAAAAGCAAAGCACTGCCCTGGGCTTTCCGCGGCATGGTGACGCCATCTAGGTTCACTAATGGTAAGCAAGGCTTCGCAATCAGCTGCAGAGCGGTCGGTTCCTGTGATGTCCTTGCAGACCACGAAAACACACGATTTAGCGGGAAAATCAAAATTTTAACTTAAATTGATTCAGTTCTCAGTGAATAAAGCATCGTTTGCACCAGGTAAAGCGCTGGGGGCACTATAAAACACGAACTTTTTCGAATAAAACAAATTTGTATTTTGTCTGCATGGCCCCTTTAAGATTTGCTGAAATACCACTGGGTTCTTATGCATCTGCCTAAATGCCACCACGTTTCATGCGTTTCTCTTGCCTCTAGTACAGAAAGGGAACCTTTTTACTGGGTTTTTATTGTCCGTCTTTTTTTTTTTTAAACTTCCTTATTTAGGGGAACTTGTATCAGAACAAAATGCCAATACAGACCAAATTGAGAAGGCGAGATAACGGGAAAACAGTTTAACAAACATACGCGGCACAAACAAAACACATGTATTGTAGAACAGTGTGCGTACTACCACGGATTCTTATTTTTAAATAATAATCACCTTTCGACAACGCGCCGCCCAGTAGCATCCTTTTGAGGCGCCGTTGACCTTTTTGATGCCCTTCTCTTGTTTTTAATATATAAATGCGGAAGCTACACGCCAAACTCTGGAATTACTTTGTCTATATTTCGCTTCCGTGTCTTACTTACTAATATTTGCAAAAAATGTGTAAGCAGTTCGCAAAGGTAGCTATGAAGTTGGTTTTTAAACTTTAGTCTTCATGAACTTGTTTTGTTCCGTGATCATTTACTCTTACCGTTATGTTAGTTAAAAAATTGTAAATAAAACAAAGGGAAAGCATGCTAGCTAATAGTATACAAGTCCACTTATAACGACCGAGCTGCTGATCTAGGTATAGGTAACTGGCCAGGATACTTCTCTTCATTCACATATCTCATGCTGCAGCTCACCCGGCAACGATTTTGGTGGGTAAGTCATGCTTCTTCTCCGGTTGCACTGATGTAACGATGTTTCCTTTAAAAATACATCAAAGCTCTTAATCAGCCAGAACTACCTCTGGATTGTTTCTCTATCATTGACTTCCCAGAACAACGTCGCTGGGGAACATCTTCAGCTGCATTGCCAAACGGTTCAAATCGTAGCAGTCCCTGAAGTTGCCACTTTGAGCGCATCTTTCAAATTTTGCGCCACAGTGACGGGTTATGAGCAAGAATGACGTCATAACGGGACAACAATAAAACATGATTTTCAGTGCGTTAACTGCACGTTAGCATTCAAGTGATGCGGTCAAATGGAACTAGAGGCCTTATTACAGACGTCCAGTCATGTGTCGTCGCGACAGGTCAGTTAGGCGGCCGCCAATCGTACAAACATGGTTCTGTGACGTCATAGAAAAGTTGCGGGAAATTGGCTAGGGGTTCGCGACTGCTTCAGACGTTTTCTTTAATATCTCCGTTATTTGTTCGAAGATTGCGATGATATTGTTATCATTGTTATCGGGACTAAGCAGTCTTTCTAATAAACCCAACTTGTATTTTGTCTTCATGGCGCCTTTAAGCCCAGGAAAAATGTTTAAATTGCACCTGATGTTACTTGGAAGGTAATATTTAATGGACGAGTACAAAATGTAAATTATTCCTAAATGCGATCTTAACCGTCGTTGAATTTCGGTTTGCTACAGACAACCGACATACTAATTTCGCGCGAATGAACAAACCTCAGCACTCCGGCTACGTTTTGTATTCGTTCAGTTTGGTAAGTCAGATTTTGTTCGGGCTCCATGTAATATCTGTACATTCGAATAGTCTCTGATGAGTCCTACACTTGTTGGTTTAATTTGTGGGAGCCTACAACGTAATCGTTTTCTCAAAATAGGCAACTTCTTTGGAATTTCCAGCACACGGCGTCAATGGTTGACTTTCGGGGAAGGTTACCCGGGAGGAGCTCTCCTACGCGATTCACTTAGTTTTATAAATTCTTTTGCCATCTAATATGCGAGTAAAGTCAAGTGGGTACTTCCTTTTGTACGGGTGGTATTGGTAAAGTTTTTGGTGGACGTAGTTTCATACCTCGTCTATGGCGCCATTCTTATTGCATTAACTACTCTTCAAGCTTTATTTAGACCTCCACAGTATCTATAGCAGCATACAGGATACAATTGTTCGCAAGACGTTTAACTTTAATAAGATGCTGAACACAAAACTGATTATCGTGACGTAAATAGGCAATAAGAAGGGCCAAGAGCTAAACCGTGCGGCAGGTCTAAAAACATCTGGAATAGACAGGCATAATTTTCTATAGCTAGGCTCCATTTCTTCCTTCAAGGAAATATACGCTGCATGAACCTACATTAAAGTTAACACCAATTGCGGGGATTTCTGCAAACAAATCAGCACAAGGAACCAGATTAAAAACCTGGTTTTTAGACGGCTGCATCTGCTTGACCTCTAACGTAAACACAGAGTCACGTCATGCGTTGTTTCTGCCAATCGAGTAAAAAAATTTAAAAAATCAGACCTAAGGATATGCTGCTGCTTATGAACAAGGACATTGCCGTGCTTGGTATGTTATAAAAGTTAAAAACGGTACTCGAACAATTTACTACCAGTGAGCGGTTAGAGTACATCTTTTAAGTTTATTATAAATATAAACAAAATTTGAATGAGAAATATACATATGAACTACATAACTATAAATGTGTTATCAGTACTATTATATTAACGATTTTCTGCTTTCTGGACTAAGAAATCCACCAACTTTTCTGCTCAATAAATTAACATTATCCCCCCTACTCCTCCTTTAAATCCGCGGTTCCGTCCCCTGCAGCAGTTGCTCCGGACGGTGGGGCTTCAGGGGCAGGATCCTCTCCCCCAGGCACGAAGAACAAAAAGTCGAGTCTGAACCCGATGAACACCGCGACTGTGACGATCCCTAAAATGACAACCAATACAATTCCGCCAGACTCACCCCCATTCCTGTCAGCAGTTCTTGTCGAGCTATCGGCACCCCCTACTCCTTCTCCTCGTGCCGCAGAGGTTAGTTTATCCGTTACCAAGCCTGGTTTTGTTTTGCCTCCTTTGCCTCACGCTTTCGCGAAACATTCTTGATTGCGTCTTATGATGACACTTGCCAAGTGTCGGCACCGACAACAAGGAACTGTTTAACACCGATCAGTAATTTCCATCCTGAGCTTCCATCCATTCGATTTCAAACATACAATGCGCCATTAGGTTTAGGCTTCGTATACTTAGGCCTTGTACTCTTTTGCTGATTGCCCTAAATTTGAGCAGGTGTGCCTTGCGCTATTTTCGAAGAGCCTTCTGATTTTGAAGTCTTTGTACAGCTAAGCTAGTAGCAGCACGACAACACTCGATTTTCCTGCTAAGTCTTCGAGCCTAAGTAAAGCATGACCAGGCGGATAACAGATCCCGGCGGATACCGGAACTGCGAAGTTTTTTCGTTGTATTTACAGCGACAGTAAACTATTCTTTGAAAATTTCGTCTGTGACGTTTTTTTTTCAATGGTTTAGAATTATGGTCAGGCTCTTCCCTGAGGCAACCGATAAAAATTTTTTGTAGGGGTTGATCGTATTTCTTTGTTGTCACCACAAAAGTTTTTTTGCCTGCCGTGCTGGCTCTGAGCTGTATTGATATGCTTTGAATATGACATGCTGTTTGTTCCAGCTGTTTCGTACTTGAAGTTATAGTAGACACAAAGTTTGCTTTTCCAGCAGTCTTGTTTCTTTATACAGTCTTGTTCTTCGTACAGTCTTGTTCTTCAAGCTTTTGTTGCGTTGTTTACTGTCACAAGCGTTGTTTTCCATTCCGCAATCGAGGAATGGCTGGCTATTTAGCTCTATATAAGCAAACTTTACAGCAATCTAATTGCACAGAAATTATCAGCAAGCATGCACTAAAACACTTTATTGTCGGTTCCTTGACCGCCTTGATTTAAATGTGACTTAATAAGGAAGTCAGCTATTCCAAGCGAATGTTTCAAAACCAATTTTGCAGTTTTTCGTAGCGCCGTGTAGTTTTTCCCAAATACATGTAATCGCTCAGACACTATTCGTGTGGAGGGACAAATCAGGGACAATGTTGCCTAAAAGCCTGGGTTCACTGCACCCAACCAGTTAGCATTCTTACATGGCCATTACACTCATTTTGAAACTTTTTTTTCCGAACATGGTGGAAAGAGTTACTGAGTTTATCCAACTTTCATCGTGATACCATTTAACCACACTTCATAGTAAGGGCATAAAAATGTATCAATTCGAGAAATAGTCGGATATGCTGAAGTGCATCACACAACTCTCGCTTAGTGACCATGCGCCATGAATTCCCAAACGCTAGAAAACTAACCACAATACATCTTTGAGGAGGGCTCATTTTTTATTTTTTACTCCTAGTCTCTGTTACCTATTTCTTTCGCAACGGGGACGTGACGCCAACGTGACATCAACGTCAGAAATAAAACACGTCCTGACGTAAGCAGAAACGATGGCGTCACTCCTGGTGAATACAATGACGTGAAAGCTGGGAATTCTGCAGCTGAAAATAAACTGAAACCAGCAGAGAGAGCTAATTAATGTATCGCGAAAAGCTGGAGAAGGAAAAGAGTATCGACTAGGCATTCAATTGAGCAGGCACTGTTAGCCAATAGTGATTTTGTTACACTCCTGTCGCAATTCAGCCATGTAGTAAATGTCTTGGCAACTCTGTAAGTCATGCACAAGGCGTCCAAACTACACGGAGTGACAAATTACAAGCTATGAAATTGGAACGCTACCGCAACGATCTGCGCTCAAACCCCAAAAAAAGCAATATTACGAGTTTCTCAAACAGCCGAGAATCTTTAAGAACTGTGGTTCCCGTGAAATTGCAATACTGATGTCTTGCCTTTCTGTGAATGGCCAGCATATGGTATAATACAGGAAGCGTATAAATCAGCTCAGCTGAGGACAAAGCTATCAATAGTTTTTGTATTGATCTAAGCTGTGTACAAAGGAAATCAATGATAAAGTAATCAGCGAGCCAAGCTTTTCAAGGTGTCAGACTTTCAGTTTAGTTCTCTTGTCAACAAAGCTTACGATTTGGGATATTTTTGTCGAGCATGTAGTCCTTGACACTATTAAGTATCAAATATGTAAGGTTGACTAGCGGCGCCTGTTTGCGCGTGTATCACAGTGTCACCACGTTTTTGAACAAATTCTACACTTATTCGGAAAGCGTTAGAGCAACCCACTTGATCTTCCGATTATCCCGACCTCAGGCATAGTCTCAAATTAGGCATTCATCACAGGGTGGAGGCCCAATAAAAGCCCAACTGGTAAATCTCACCATCGCTTAGCGACAAGAGGACAGGACGTGAACTACTTGCTTTCATACGATTCATTACTTCAGAAGAACGAGGCAGCCGGGCCATGAAGACAGCCACAATTATCAGGCAAAATATCCTTGTGGCTCCTATTCTCTGCGACATGCACCCCCATTTTCACCAGGAAAAGCGTGCGATATGAGTAAAGGCACTAGATAGAAACCGTCGATCGGATTCCACTAACGTGTACACGGGCTCTCCAGAAAACTCTCGCATGAATACAATGAAAGCTCTTGTCACAACATGCACAGAACACACCGCCAGTATCACACTTCCTAGAATTAACAACCCCCAACATGACGAAGCAGCTATTGCTCTTGCCATCACCCACACATCAGCAGATACAATCATTTGCACTCAAGAAGCATGCCGAAGCTACCACAGCAACCGAATATTAAGAAGGGTTAGAAACATCCTTCATCGACAACCTCTCACCGCAAGATCTATTTGGTTTGGGCCTTTCCCGGCATTTTGGCCCCCACGACAGCCCGAGAACTAGCCACTCGCTCACTGCAATATGGCTACCTATGGGCGGTTCACTTCCAGTGTACGTATCAGAGCACCACACATCCCTTAAAAGTGATCAGGCAGCACTGGATGGGTAACACTCGTCATCTACAATGACCAGGATAATAAACTCGGGTTCTTTCAAACAAACCCTTCCTCCCACATATCTAAACTCGGAACGGTAAATTCCCCCTGCCCAGACTGCCAGGAGGTCGGAACTCTCTGCCACATGGTACTTCACTCAATATGGAACGCTTCCTATGAGCGTAGGGAGAGAGGACGGGCCAGTCCCATCCGTGACCCTGAACTACGGCTGCTAAAACGAGAAGAGAAGGCAGCAAGTGCCAATGGTATCCTGTAATGAGGAATCTGCTTACCACTCTTTTCCTTTTTTTGCAAAACAAATATTACTCTCTCACTCTCTCTCCCTGCCATATTGCAGTGGCTCTATACATGAGGTGCCGGTTGTGCACGTGACCCTTTTCAACACATACTCCACCGCGTACTGAGACGCTTGCCTACTACACCTTTGGGATGCCAGGCGTAGCCTCACAAAACGCTGGAAAAATTACACCATCTTCCCGTGGGGAACCCTGATGAGGATTCGAAGCATCATGGGGGTTCCGTGTGGTTCCATTGTATTGCCGTTATGTTGAGTGATCTGGTGTTTAGTAGCGCGAGAGGGAATTCCGCGTCCGGGTCCACACCGGTGGCAAAGGCACGCAAGTACTGTTGTGTGACGGTGAGTAGGCGGTGGCTCTCGGGGCGCCGAGAACCACCGCCTCGCCGAGAATCATGTTCTTGTCGATGTTGTCGTCTCTGTGGTAGAATCGGTAGTCTCGGTCAGCGTTGGTGAGGTAGAGGTTGTTGACGTTGGTGCACCGGCTGAGAGCAACGTACACGCCCTCCTCTTCGCAGCTTTGTCTTCTTCTCCTCCTTCTTCAGCGGTTCCCCTACGGGAAGATGACGACGGTGGTTTAACTCGAAGCTATCTCGTGATGGATTTTTTGGTTGGCCAATCCTTAGGGGCATCCTGCCACAATCATCACCAGAGGCGCTGCGGACGGGGCACGGACAAGTGACATCCCCCCGACCGAGAGATACTCCGCATCTAAAACAACATCACCGAAAGCTGAAAGCTGCGCAAAAGGATAGCTGAAATCAACAACCAAAGAGCTGACTGGGCTGTGTTTTTCTGTAACTGGAATTTGCTTCAAATGTGCCATGGCCTATAGAGAATACTGTCTACCTGAAAGACCTGGATGATCCTACACCATCCATATCATCGACCCCTTGACTAGCAAGAGTGAGACCAATCGCAACATTGCCCGCACTATCGACGGTTACGGATGGAGCACACATCAGGTATGAAGCACCTAAGGGCGGATATCTAAAAACGGACCTGGCCTCAAAATGGACCCTTCACCTTGCACTTGCTGCCGTAGCACAACTCTAAACCAGTCAATTGAACTCCATAAACTACCATAAGAACTAGCCTAAAGCAATCAAAACAGTACCCCGAGGCAGGCCGGCCCCACCTACAAGCTACTTTTCTAAGTGACCAAGCGTTTGAGCCTATACTTCACTACTTCAACCAAATTTGGTCCGAAGGACGAGTGCCCCTTCAGCGGGAGGCAGCCGAAGTAAGCCTGATCTCGAAACCTGGCAAGTCATCCCACATGGACAACTTACGCCCAGTATCTCTCCCATCCTGCCTGGGAGAATAATTTTCGAATGGCTCCAAAATTATCTGTGCGCCTTCAAACACATTCATAACACCATGATTGGCTTGCGCGAACATTTACACACTAAAGACGTCCTCCCCGAACTTAACTGTGCAATGCGCTTTTAGAACGCTACTAGCACTGGACCTATCAGATGCGTTCGACATCGTTGCCCACGAAGCCATAAGTAAGGATCTCAACGACGAAGGTTGTGGTCAGAGGGCCCACGACTACATAATCAGCTTCATCTGAGACCACACTGCCGCACTCAAAAATAACAGTCATCACCTCCAGTCCTATACCTAGGGAGCAGCGGTGCTTCTCAAGGATCCGTCACATCTACTCTCTTATTCATTGTCGCCCCACTTGGTCTTCCTCAGAAACTGGCCAGTGTGCCTAACATAAGCCAGTCCCTCTATGCCGGTGTTGTAACGCTTCGAACTGGAGCGAATCGATCGGAAAGTTGCAGTACACGCTACAACAGGGATGTCGCCAGCCAATATGTGAAAACGTTCGGCCTCACCTGCTAACCAAAAAAGCCAGAACTATCGGTTGTCCTGCCTCAAAGGAACAAATAAAAAACAAGGGGACATTTACGTCGTCTTGTAAGGACACACAGTCAGGTCTTGCCAAGCCCTTCGAGTACCCGGCCTCCACCACATCCAAGCTGACAGTGAAAGTAACGTTGCGACCGAACATCTGACAAAATCCACTGAGAAGTCAATTCACATGATACGCACAGTGGCAAATAGCCATAAAGAATGAAATAAATTGACACCGTTTTCCCCCTTCGAGCCCGTTTTTTCTCTGGAAGCACCGACTTGTGACCTTACTTGAAGACAGACGCCGATAAAAAGGTACTATTATACCCAAAGCAAGAAAGCAAGCTATAATAATTCCAATGAGCGCGTACATCGACATACTGCTGACAATGGGCCTGCACAATACGGTAGACGAGTTAGTGGAGACCACTTTTTAAGCCAGAAGAAAATTCTAGCCTTGACTCAGGCTTAAAGAAGAAGTACTCAGACGATCAACTAAACTTCCGCCGCTGGAAATGAAGCCTTCAAAGTTGTTAACCAATGGAGAGAGCAAACCGCTTTTCGTCCTATACACAGGAATATTCACACTGTCCACCACACGCGCAGACGGGAAGCGAGAGCTAAAGTTTTAACAAGGTGCATGGCACAGTTCGAAATACGATCTACAGTGATGCGGCAGTGCTTTATGGACGAAAGGCAGTAGTGACAAACAAGCAAGATCTCGTCACCAACTCTGCTGAAAGAAAAAGTTCAACAAAAGAAGACGAGGGATCGGCCATCACTGTAGCGCTGACGCACGCCCCCGCCCGTACGATCCTCACGGACTCTCAAAAACCACAGCGATTTTATCAAACGGGATGGGTGGCCTCTCTAGCACATCAGGTCCATCCAGACAGAAAAGCCGACATTGTGTGAACGACATGCCTCTATGAAGGGCAACGAGTAGCAGACTCGTTGTCAACAGGCCCTCGTACAACCTACCGGGCGCTGGAAAGTACGCCAGAGCTTATCCCATGAACTACATATCAAATGATTACTCAGCACTATAAGCTTATTAGGAGAACACTCCCATTTCCCAAGCTCACAAAGCACCAGCAAACGACTCTCCGGTTTCTCCAAACAAATACCTAGCCTCATTCCATTCGGCGTAACGAAATTTTCCCAAGCCAATACTCGGATGGATGAAATTCCTCCCGCAATCAGGGACCCTCAGGCACAATATCAATGCATGTTAACGCAATCCAGAATAACCATCTCTACTATTCCCCCCCCCCCCCCCCCCCCCCCTTCAAGAGCAGCGAGAGACGCTGCTGTCTAGTCCTTCACGCCCGGACCAGCTCCCCCTCGGCGAGAGGGCAGCCGTGATCAAGATGGCACATGGATTCCTGTGGATAAGTAATTTATACGTCGTATTCCGATCAGTTCTCTTCATAGAGTTGTTCTCTATTGCTCTACATTCCAGCACCGCTTCCTGTTACTCGTTGCTGGCGGATTTAGTTCTTTACACGTTTCCGGCAGAATACTTCTCGTCACTGAACTTATCAATCGCGCCGTGGATAGTGCTTCGCGTTGGCGCAAATTTCTGGGTGCTTCCGGGCTTGCGTGTGTTTTGTGCATTATGAAATGCGAATGCAGCTTGTTCGGCGATTTCCTCCGAATACCTCTCAATACTTTAAATTCCAGAGCACTTGAGTCCGATTGGCGAAGGTGCACTGTTATCATAATCATCCTTTTCCCTTTGCGTCTTTTTGTTCTCTTTGTTACTATGAATTAGTTCCATAACCAATCATCCTTGAAAGGCTTATATTTAGGTTTAACGCTCTGTAGCTTCAACGCTAAGCGTTACGACGTGTCAGGCAACGTGACATTCATTGTACATCAAGCGGAGGGTAACGGTTGACGGCATTAAACCCCAAAGCTTCACGTTTTGCCTAACATCAGGCCGGCACATATATATGCTCGTTCGATGCCCGCGCGCCAGCGCAATTTGTTGTGGTAGCAACCCACGACCGCGGGTTCCAGTTGATGCCTCCTGATGGCGCTACTAATGTCAGGCTGCACATAACCGTGTTCGCATCACCGAGCAAGAGGACGTTTAGCGGAAAAATGACTTTGCGGCTGACCTTGTTGCTAATTTTGTCATTCGCTGGCTCGGATGACTAATGTAGGCCTCACTACGTGCCTCAAGCAGACGTTTCTAAGCCTGAGTCCTTACTGCCTTCCCTAGGTCCACCTTTGGTCAGCTAGAGCCATACGCTCGTCTCGCATTACTGGGGTCATATTAGCAACTCCAAACCCCATGGAAATTAACGAATTTTTGATTCATGTTGACTTTTACTTTAATTTTTAACCTGCTTTGAACCATCGGCCATTTTAAGTTCAATTTTTGCTAACGACGCAGGGCGTCTGATTTCCATCTGCCGTTTCAACTAGAATTTTTTATTAAACTATTGCTAATCTCTCTTAAAATACAAGTTTTAACAATTCACATAAAATCGATTATTTCATTAAGTGAGACGCTTCATGCTGCAACCATGGCTGGCTGTTTTAGTTTGCCCTTAAAATGAACTTCTGTTCGTCTAATCAGGGTGAGTTATTTAAACAACGTAGCATTCTGACCTCGGTCAGTAGTCACAGGGCACCCGCCGCAGTGGCTCAGTGACTAAGCTGTTATGCTGCTGAGCCAAAGGAGGCGTGTCGATTCCCGGCCATGGCGGCTGATTTTTTTAATGGAGGCGAACAGCAAAAACAATTGTATGTCGAGATTTCGGCCACGTTAAACATATCCGGGGGGTCGAAATTAACCCCGAGCCCTCCAGTACGACGCACCTCGAAGCCCAGGTGTTCCTCAGGCGCGTTAAACCCTTTAATCAAATCAAAATTCAGAGAGCAGTGTGCCTGAAGGAATCATTACATATATTATGTATAGTAGCGTGAATACGATTTTCCACGTTTGCCGTGTAAACTGATTGATTGTGGGGTTTAACGCGCCGACGCAACGCAGGCGATGAGGCGCGCCGTAGTGGAGGGCTCCGGATTTATTTTTGACCACCTGGGGATCTTTATCGTGCGCTGAAATCTCGTACACACGGGCGTTTTTGCTTTTCGGCTCCATCAGAAAAGCGGCCGCCGCGGCCGGGAATCGAACCCGCGACCTCGTGCTCAGCAGCGCAACGCCTTAGCAGCCTTAGCCACTGAGCCAGCGCAGCGGGTCTTGCCGTGTAAACTACACCCGTCATGTGAAAGTCACATGGCGGCACGTGAGGCCGGCTATGCTGCCTTTATGGAACTGAATTGAAGGGCTTAAAGAAACACAGTATTTCTTTAAAAAAAAACCTTGCTCCTTGATTTTAAGGCGATAGCCTAAAGTTCCCCAATCTGCGATAAAGCTCTGTTGTTGTTGTACGGTCCAGAGAATAGCCGCCGCTGTAAATTCTAAATAAATAAAAAAAAAACACCTGTTATCCGGTGGTATTTTATCCCGGGTATCCACATTAGCAGCCCGCTGCTCTACCGATTGTGCTATCCCTGAACGTTGCGAGCACTGGACAAAAGTTGTTGTAATTGTCGCTCCTTTCTTCGTAGCACCCGCGAACTTGGGGGGGGATCGGCCCGGAATCGAAATCTTTGAGGGGATAGTGTGCCCGCTTCTCAAAATTCACAAAACTGGGAACTGGAAACGTAAGAATTGTAGAGTGGAGCGTGCACCGTGACACCTGGACGTAACGGCATGGGAGTAGAACAAGTGGGTGCCAGCTGCGCAGAACCCTGATTCTGGACAGGCTGTGGCATGTGCCAGTCTGCTGGCTGATGTAGTTCGCTGAGTTAGAAGAAGAAATGAAAGCAAGAAACAGACGGAAACACGGGGCAGCAGAAAAGAGGCCGGTCGTATTAAAAAGGTCAAAGAAAGAAAGCGAAGAAAGAGACGCAGATACGATTTAGCTGTAAAGCAGTTAATAAGTATAACCAGGCTTTAGCCTGCAAAGCACGCAAGCAGACTTTAGAGGCCCGAGCAACTGTACAACTTTGATCTGCGCTCACTTTGTCTAATTAAAATAAGTCGCTGTGAAGTAAAAATGGAGTTCAGAAAAGTTATCGGCCTCTTAGGGACATGTGCAGGCCTCCAACCAGCCCAAACCCGACTCATGCGGGCTGCAGCACATCCTTTACGGTCTTCCCGATATTCACGTGGGCACGCATAATCCCCTTCACACGAAACAAATAAATTTTCAGTTTGTAATTGTCCTCTACAGTATTATGCAGTTCATGAAGACGCCTGCACCACGTCATTTTGCTTCTCTTGCTTTTTTATGTTTCTCTGTACTTCTATTCCCATTCCCGTGACTTTACCGCTCTCATTCTTTGAACGCCCTGTTGAAAAATGGAGAAATAAAAAACGAGAGAGCGAAAGCTAAGCGGTGTTTAACAAATGTTACAGCACATTATTTTGCCCACTGCGAACTTTTGCGCGATTGTAGGGGCAGTGCAGTCGACCGGGCGCAGATGGAGAGAACTCGACCGACTGCGCTTGTGTTTTTCCATGCATGCGGGCGTATCAGAATTTCAGAATAGTTAGAAGAAGACAATACCAGCTTCAATCTGTCTGAAATCTCTCGTGGGAGTGGAACATTTCAATTCAACGCGGCGCTGGAAAAACGTGCGTGTTTCAGATTTATCCGGACGGGGAGTTAATGTTTAAATGACTGCAAAATTCAGAAAATTATTTCGCAAAAGTAAGGGGGCTTATCAATATGGCAAAATTGGACGAGACTGCCACAAAAATAGGATAACTATTTGAAAAAAAAAAGAGTAACTTTCTAAATCGCAATAGTTTCGCAACCTTCCTGGTGTGGGATGTACACAGCACTTACCTTTATGGCTTGTGGCGCAATTGAACGTGTACGACGTGACTAAATTTTGCTCATTTATTTGCGGTATCGCGATTTTCCTGTTGAGAAGCAAATCACACTACTGCCTACCGCCGTATTTTGTAATCTTGGTCGCTCACAGATGGTTGCCATGAGCAACGGTTTTACAAGATATCGTTGAGTGAGTTTTAAACTCATATCTTTTTGCGATAACTGGTACTAGGGCAATGGAAATCTCGCGCAGCTACCATAGCTTACATTTTTAACGCTGCACATCCTAGGATGCATTATTTACTGTTCTAGATTGATACACGTCAGGGGCGCAGCTGTTCGCTACTTTCCGTTCGCACACGAGGGAAAACAAAGTGCAAACACTCGCTTACCCAGAAGGGAAGTTAGGAGTAACCATCGTGACCACGCGAGTGCCGTTACCGAATTCATGGCGTTAACCAGCTGTTCCAGATGCGAGCGCTTCCTCTGTTCCGAGCCCCCACAGCCTTCCGAAAAGCGCCAATGCTGCAGGCCTTGTGCAACGATCGCGGAGAAGAGTATCCGCACGCTGCTGCGGAGCAAATTGCGCTGTCGAAGGCATTGTCTCGCGGCGCTGCATTGCCCACGCCCGTCGACATGCACCCCTTCGGCGCTGACCGCACGCAGCTGCTGGCTAAGAACTGATTGTCCTTTGTTCCAAGGCGGAGGCGAGGCCACAGTTTCGAGTCATCGTCGTTCAGTTCACTTGCGTCATGTCTTGCTTTCCACTGCTTTCCGCTTAGCTGACTGTTGCTCTTGCCTGGAGATTTAGGTCGTGAGGCCTTCCTAGAATACTGTGATGGTAAGAACCCCTTCACAAGTTGGGCTTTGAACCCATCCTGCAAAAGGAGCAATGTTGCCTCTGCACTGGTGATGCACTAAGGCCGTTCGTCCATTGCCTGAACTGTGCGAAGAAACACGGGAATAATAGCGGTGACAAAAGAGCGAGGGCGAATAAAAATTACACGCGATCAGCGACAGCTGTTAACGCACAGCCGTATGTTTATGTTTATTTCGTGTTGATTCTTCGAATGCGATGTCCTTGAGGTACGCGTTGTAATTTCCTTGCAGAGACTGTCTTTGAATTTTATTTTTAAAAAAAGCAAAGCTTAACGTGGGTAGATCGATCGATGCTGTGCGCTTGTGATTTATTTTAAAGTTAATGCAGAGTATGCGTAAGGTGACCGGCTCTCCGCGCATGCGCATAACCATTTTTCCCTCAATCTTTGCACGCGCTGTAACGCCGGTCGCCTACCATGTACCGTAGCGGAACCGGTTCTCCTCTGAGCTATAAATGTATTTCTTAAAATTGCAAGGACTGTTTTGAGATCGGTGCGATTGGCCGTTACGTGCTTTATTTCCCTTCATTTATTTTCCCGTTAAAGAACCAAGTGCGTTATGTAATAACCTTTTGCCGAAGCACTCAGCCTGCGCAACACTAAAAAAATAAAACGAGAAAAAAAGGAAGGAATAAAGGAAAGAATGTTAACCTAGCTACAGCCAATTGCTATCCTGCACGTGGCAACAGGAAATATGAGCAAAAGTGAAAAAGCAGAAAAAAGAAGATGAGAGGTTGAAACAAGGAATAGACAGAGATTCTCAGAGTTTCAGCACTAAACGTTCGAATTCAGGGACTGTCACTGGAGCCTTAAGCCGTTTGTTCAAGATTGCCGCTCGCGAAAAGCGTATGAACTTCCTTGTGGGATGGTGACGGAGAAGGCCAGTGACGTAAGATCTCCTCAGAGAATGAACGGCGAGAGTGCAGGTTGCACAGTTTGACGAAAGCGTTTTTTTTTTCTTTCAGATGCTTGACGTGGGCACTTACATAAAAAAAGGCGTATGGTATCTGGCGTGCCGAAAACGTCCCACTCCTCACTTTTTTTTTCGAACAAAGACTTCATTTACATGAATAAGTATCGGCACAGCTTACGTCGAAATATGAAGGCACAAAAGCGCTGCCAAGGGCGGCTACATGTTCACACATGGATATGCACGAAAAAAATATCTCGGTTACAGGCGTGAAGCAGTTGATACAAAGCTTGTAGCGTGAGAAAAATAAAAAAAAACTCGTTGGTAGATAGTTACATTTAGAAATGCAGTGTCTCGAAGTACTCCAACAAATAACGCTCACGGCGAGCTGCGGAATAAGCATGAATACGGCTTGACGAAAAGGATGATTGGTAATGAGGAGGTGGTACATGTAATGCAGCATACATTATTTGGGGTGCATGCCTTCAGCACCTACTAGCCCGTTAAGCGTGTTTTCTCGGCGGTTGACCTTTTTTGTCTTAAAGGAAACAGCGGCTTGATCATCTTGCGCCAGTGCATCGCGCCCTGTTTGGTCTAAGTCTAATCACTCTAGCGCAGTCGTCGTCTGGTTGACTTTTTGAACAAACGGACGTCAGGCTGGTTTCGGGCACACAGCGCACTCAACCGCATCCACCCGTGCCTTCCAGAGGAAGTGGAGGTGCAGGACGAGAACACAATCGCGAAGGATGGGACATTCTGCTCTCGCACTTAGGTACCTGAGGCTCGATCAGCTGATTTTACATCGTGTTCCAAAGAAAGTCTGTATTTCGTCCCAAAAGTGGTGGAGAGTGTTGCATACCAGGAAGACGTGATCAGGTGTCTCCGCCCTACCGCACAGGATGCATGCCGTGCCGTAGGGCAGAAAGAAGCCCCAAGACTCCTGCCGCTTCATAACAGCTGCAACAATCCGGCGTGAAATCGAAAGAAGCAATCTTTCGACCCGGTGGACGCAGGAAGAGCTCGCACACGTCTCAATACGTTCGTGCATGGTGCGCTAGCGGGGAGTATCTGATAAATAGGAGGCGGCAGACCTTTCACAAGGAGGTCCCAAGCCTTCGTGGTTTCGCGGTTGGGCGGGGACGTGGTACCCCCACGAAAACTGTTCGCCCCGGGTCACAAGCGCAACGGCGACCTCTTTGTACAAACCTGTGTTGCTCAGACCGGTGGTTAAGACCTGACGTGGCGAGCCACCTTGTTAGGTGTGGAGAGCCAAGGCGCTGAATTCCGCGCGGAGAAAAAAAGTCCGGCTTGTCCCGTAAGTACAAGCATCGCTGTACGATCAGCTTGAGCTCTACGTTCACATTTTTCCAGACTCCAAAACAGGTTGGGGCGACTCATGGGTTCATATGCTGAGCGCCAGAGGAAAATTGGCCATAACCGGTGAAGTTTGAAATTGTGCTGGTGTCGATTGTGGCGATGCGCCCTCTGTACAGCATGGCAGCGTACAGGAGGGTGTTGCAGGCGTGTGCCTTTGAGAAGAGTACGATTTGCGTCGTCCCGTTTGGCTGGAGTTTCCTCTCAGCAGCCGCCAGTTTCCCCCGCCGTCTCAGCACGCACTCCTTCCCCAGATCGAGATTAACGCCGAGGTAGCTGTCAACACCGCCCTTCCTATCGATGCCGAAGAGGCGACAAGGCTTGCAAACCCACCACTAGGCTCGACCCCTTCTGATTTGGCATGTTTATTTCTTCCCCAGAGAAGCGGCAGAAATGGTAAACCAGATTACCTACCTCGCCCGCCTGCGTCGCGGATGTGTAAAAGAAAGCCACATTGTTGCATATGCCGGGACTCGCAGTTCCTTCTCCCCGAGAACAGCGCCTATGATTCTGTCTCACGTGGCGATCATCCGGCATTGTGGCTCAAAGTACAGGGTGACAAGCACTGTGGACATCGGGCATCCCTGGCGCACTGGCCTGTGGACTGAGATGGGAACTCCAGGCAGACTGTTCAGGACTAGGCTGGTGGTGATGTCCTTGTAACAAGTTTCCATCCGTTCGAGCATAACGTCTCCAATCCCAGGGTGGCGGGGAAACGTGAGCAGGTATGGGTGGTTTACCTGGTCGATAGCTTTTCTTAAGTCCAGTTTGAACACTGGAAACGGAGCGATGCCCAGCCCTGCTGCCTCGCTCTTCATCCGGTGAGAGTAGGCACTTTTGCTGCCATTTCTATAGAGCAGGAGGAGCATTCGTGTGCACCCCCCTCCACCCAGCCAGAAAAGGCAAAAAAGGGTCATGTCAGATCGTGGGCGACTTAGTGGGACGGGGGACGTTGAAGTTGCGCGTCAAGGGCACCGACACGCACCGAGGTACAAGAAACGCTCTACGAAGGCTTAGGTTAGACCATTCAGACAATTTAGACAAGGCTCTCCTGTGCAAATACATGCGGAAAGCCCAAGATGGATCTGTTCTAGACAAGAAAATGTGTATGGTCGCTGCTCTTTAATAGGCCGAACGGGCGGCAGCGTCGCCACTTTTGTGTTTGACAATGGCGCAGCGACTGGAAATCCACTGAAAGGCGATTGCATGACTCGCGTGGACAGGACGGTCATACGAGAGTCCCATTTTGGTCAGTAACGTTGTATGACGCTGAAGGCGCAACAGGGCTGACTGAAACCCTTCAACGCATCTGTCTGTATGCCGTCCAATCCAGCAGATATTTTCCGTGTTTCAGGAGCGGAACGAGTCAGCTGGATATGACTTTTTTTTTTTTTTTTTTTTGGGGGGGGGGGGGGGGGGGAGCCTGAGCTATCCCGCCAAGCTCACTAAAATATTCAAAAGGGCGCGCCGGGCATCATTCCGAAGTTGACAGAGAGCGGCATATCTGGCCGCATCAGGTCCAGAAAATACGAGGCTACAGAAGTAAAATGAGTTTCAAAGCAAACGGTGTTGCAAAGGTTTAAGTCGGAAGGGATACTCTGCAAATGCGCTTAGCGAAGTAATTTGACGTCTTAGGTTTCCGTGAAATGTTTCTCGATTGTTATATGAAGTATGTCATCTGGCAGAATATTCAAGATTGTCATTCCATGGGGAAAGAAGCAAGTTTTCAATGATGGAGTACGGCACTTTATTAGGGCGATTGGATGATTGCGGTTCAAACGAGAGGGCATTCGTAACGGCGGCTTTAATCAAGCAAGTTTTCTCTGTGGGAAATAGTAACGTGGCGAAACCGGGAGTTTGGAATGCGCTATAAAGAACTGATATTCGTTCGAAAGTGTAATTGCAGAGGGTTTGATATATACTATGTCTGCTCGTGCTTTGCCCTTACGGACGTTCTGTATGTTTTTTTATACTGTCTGACAATGTGGTTTTATTATTGGGGCGTAGGGGTCAAATGCGTGAGAAGCTTTTTAGCAGATGAGTTCGATGTGCGTAAACCATGGTGGCATATGTGCACAGCGATTATGTCGGATTTGTGATATTTTTTTAGAAAAAAATGACTCACTGTTATAAAAATGATCGATTAGGTTGTTTGATACAAACCGACATGTCTTTACGTTTCTCTAAGTTTCCTGGCAACAGCTGAGAAATGACGTTGAGGCCGGGAGCTGGGTGCTGTTATCGCTTGACGACTAGGTAAGGTTATATAGGATGAAGTCTTCGGCAAATATTCCTAGTTTCCCTTCAATTTAGATTTATGACATGGAATAATTATTTCGTTTTATAACACGGAAGCCGATGTGCCTATCGTATACCAGGGCACAATTTCGCAAATTGTTCTCGCCTAGTACACCGTAGAAGTAGCTTGGGATATGACGGTTCCTGTGCATGGTTAGTGTTCGGGAAAGGCGAGGCAATACCAGTTACATGGGGATGTTATGCCGTTCAAAGCCGGTGCCGGCACGGGATGCTGATCAGGAATACTGTAGCCGGGGTCCTCAGCTTTAGGCTAAGGTTCGACGGATCTGGTGGTACGTTGTAGTCAGATGCACTGATGATTTTCTGTTAAATTGGTATACAGAGTTTATTTACACTTTTACAAGGCCCACATTTTGACATACATGATATACGTGAAAGCAAGGAGTGTAAATAGCACTTACGAGCTGAAGGTATCGTCGTACGGGATCGCACTGTAGGCGATAGCTCTGTCCTCTCTCCATGACAAAGCGAGCCTTTCAGTGGCAGAAAGTCCGGCTCCAATAAAAACTAGTTCCACCTCTAGCATCCTAGCATGGCATGCAACGTTCCAAGCCCATCTTTCTGCATTTAACCATTTAGCACTTTGGCGTTAGGATGTATAATCCGATCATTCCGCTGAAACAAAGAGGGCAGAAAAAATGCGTTCGAAATTTTGTAGACGTACATGCAGGCCAGGACGGGCCGCGCGCCAGCAGCGTGCACAATTCTACTCGCCTAATTGTCGCCCGCTAATTTACCAGCTATATACTCAAGGGAGTGTGGTGTACGCATGGCTTTGAGAACACCACTCAAAGACACCCATCAGATTCGGTAAACTGGGCGGGGATGGGAGTGCGGAAGAGAGACGTGCGCTGCACTTTCAAGTCGAAGGGAAGATGATTAGAAGTCTGCACCGATGGCAGCCTGCAGACCTCATCCCTTCCTTTCCTTGTCGAGGTAAGTTTGGGGCAGGAAGACGCGAAGAAAGGTGTGCGAGAAAACGGAACGCTTGTCATGAATGTGTCATTCTAAGTATTTTACACACAGTTCGTGCTACGTTTACACAGATAGGACTGGCACTCTGATTTGAAGAAATGCTCGGCACGCAATTTAACTCATGCAAGTAATGCAGCGTTAAAAGTGCTTGTTTTCATTGGTTTTTCATTATACTTACGTGAACATGCACAAGTAACGGTCATTGTAGCCATTAGTGCAATATGACTTTCAGGTGGATACTCTCCAGTTCGAATTTAGCCATTGCAGTCGCTCATGTAACTTCGTTTCCATCAGGAAAGGTAGAAGAGCTTTCGTCACCTTGTGCGAAGTCGATGGCGGAGACCGATGACCTAAGATTGGCTCCGCTGTAAATGGTCGATTGTCCAATCGGCTGAGCGTGGTGGCAAGCACGCTTCTCTCCGACGAGTATTCGGTGCAGGGACACAGCACATGCTCTATAGTCTCTTCCGCCCCACAGGCATCCCAGTGGGCGCGGCTGGCCATCCCGATGACGAAGGAGTAGGTTTTCGTGAAGGTCACTCGCAGTCACAGTCAACAAAGTAAAGTCGACTAGAGTCTGACAGCTCGTAAGCAAGACGGCGCTGGAGAAGGGTATCTTGGATATAGAGACGGGGATCTCAAAAGTCGGGTGTGTTCCATTGCTTCATGGTAATGCTGCGTGTAAAGGAACTAACCGTCTTCGCGGCATCGGTCCTTGAGAGCGGGAGCAGGATGGTGCGTTCGCTCTCGTGACCTGTACGGGCAGCTTCAACCGGCAATACTATTTCTTCCTCTCAGTTTTTCCCTCTCTTTTATCCTCTGAACCCCACTCCCCCAGTGCAGCGTAGCAAACGGGGGTGTACACCTGGTTCACCTCCTTTCCATCTTACTTTCTCCTCCTCCTCAGGGGGACACATAAAAATGCTCGCAAATGGTTACTAATAGAATATTTTATGACTTCGGCATGTCGCCGGCCATTCCCGGAAAGGACGCCATCGTGCCAAAGCGGGAAAGACAACAGCTGCAAGTTTGTTTTTTCGCAACGCCTTTTGATATGTGTCAAAGCTCATACATTCGATTATTGTAGAAAGATTTATCTCGCAGGTTACGTTTTCATGATTTTATGTTTTGGGTACAACATTTTGTGCATATTTTCTCTCTTTACTGATGTCAGCTAAATTGATAAGTAGCACTCTGAAATCACACGCACAAAAATGCCTACCAGACACTAGTGCACACAAGAAAATAAACAAGACTACCATCTAGCAAAGTAACAGAAGCTTTAATAAAATCTTGTACGGCATCCTAGCTTCGTACCAAAGATGCGACACGGTGTCACTCGGCAAGCAACAGCTCTAATAACCAACTATGGTCCCTCTCGAAAAATGTCTCTGAACCCTAAGGAAGTGCTCAACATAACGTGCGGTAAACCACACCGGCATACCACCTTGTACCGCTTAGACTTATCGGAGCTTTCTATACGGCAAATATTGTCAGATTTGCGTTGCCTCCACCCTTCACTTATTTCTTGACAGTCAAAACTTTCACTTCTGTAGGATGCACGAAGTTCAAGGGGATGTATGCATGCGGCAGATGATGCGTCAGCTAATCGCGCTGTGTTATCGCGGGAATATAATTTTCAGAAACATCAATTCGGCGGCTCAATAGTTTTTATGCCCTGTTTTTTTTTCAGAAACAAACTCTCTCAACGAAACGCAAAAAAGGCGCTGAAGAAAATTCAAAGCAGGAAAGGTTTGACAAGCGCACAAATTACCAACACCAATCGATGACGTTAAAGTATCGACATTGTTAAGCGCGTAATTACATACATGATGTGTAAAAGCAATGTACCAAACTTTACTCGGCGTCTAGTACACTCCGAACGGGTATGTATTCGAGCAATTCACGTTGCGCTGGTGCGCTTCCGGCGAGCGACGGCCTCGCGGGGCTTGGCCCCCGGTGCGCCGGCGGCGGGATGGATGACCACTGCAGGGGCGGGGCGGGGCGTGGGGTGCGGAACGGGGACCGTCATGCTGTGGGTCAGCACGATCTCCTTTGTGTAGTGGGGGGCAGCCAGGGGTCGCATGGTCGGCGCAGCACCAGCCAATGGAGATGGGAAGATGCAGGTGCCATTGCGGCAGGTGCCGACCCCGCGGACACCGAAGGCGGGCTGCGCGGCACCAAGACAGCGGCATTTTTCTAAGCAGAAATCACTTCTTTCTTTCTTTAAAACGTTGCAGTTGGGGCTGCATCACCGAGACGTTTTGTTTTTAAATGCTTTCGAATTGACTAAGCATAGAAAAACAGGCAAAATTATCTTAGTTCACAAATCCAGGCACTTACGACGCGGTAAATTACTAACCAATGTTATCCAAAAATAACGTGACACACTTTTCACACAATTAAAATTTTTTTACAAGCTAACAGTTTGTTTTCCTAGTATACACCATGAAGTATTTTAATGCAAAATGGGGTTCTTTTTCGGCATCTACCTGCATGGGCAGCTACATAACAATCTCCTAGCTGTCTTTATGTTTATACACTTTGCTAGACCTGCCGATAAAGTGAATCACTCGTTAGTTCTCTAAGAAATGAGGGTTTTAAATGTCGACCCTCGTACATTACTTCATTCAGGATATATTGGCCTCTCGCGGTCAATTCGTGCACATCTATGATTAAAGCTTACCCTTATCTACAGTTGACTCGGATGTTCTACAGGGACTTGGGTCCCTGTATTCCCTATTTATCTAAATTATTCGTCTACTAATATCGCTTCTCAAGTTGCTGTTCGCTGGGGACTGTGTGATATTTTGATAATTGCTTAGATGGCACGCATGCCTTCAGACTGACTTGAATAACTTATCAGACCATTACTTGAAATGAAAAATGAAGGTTTCATTAACAAATGCAGAGAATGAATATCTAGCACGAAGATGATGTGCCCTGTTTTTACTGATTGCAATCGTGCCTTACAATTTCTAACGTCGTATCGATATTGGGATATTAATATCGCCAGTTACCTCACATGAAACGTGCACATGTAAAACATACAATTACGTAACGGCAATCGCAGTCTTGGGTGCACTGGGAAGTATATAAAACACCTAAGTAAGTGTATTCGGATCTTAGTCTTAATGTGACGCTCCTTACGTCTGACGTCATGAACGAATGTCTAATGACAAATATTAAAGCCGGTCCCCTCATTGAGAAAGCTTTCGCAAGTGCAGAGCAGTTATTCGCCATAATGGGCTGCAGTGCCGTTATCAGATCACTGCTGCCACCCAGTGCATTTCAAATTTCCCGCCTTCGCATTGCTAGCGCGCCCCCTTGCCTCAAACTGCGCCAGCAAGAGTTCTTCTCTTTTTGCGCTTGCTTTAATTTCGTATGCTGGAGCTGTTTTGCGTCATTTCTTACGCGCCATTTTTGTCTTGCGCGGCTTGTGCCTTTCCGCGACATTTAGAATGCGGAATTTTTTTCTTGCATGGCTGGAGCCTTTCTGCGTCATTTCCAACACACCGTTTTTTTAAATGCAGAGCATTTCAGTAACTCACGATGTCACCCGCGTTGACGTCCGTAGTCGTAGTCCGCACCCCTCCCCCTACACTATATGAAAAAAAAATACTATCCGGCGCCTGGTTTCGATCCCTCGACCCTGCGGGCGGAACGCAATGTACATGGTGCTCTACCCACTGCGCCACAAAGCCGACACAGAATGGGAGGCTACGAACGCGCCTTATATCCTTGACTCATTCAAACTACGTCAAGAAGCTGCTGATACAACGCATTCACTACCACCAACTCCCCAAACACTAAACGTTAACGCAATACACCCACCCCCTATGCGACGCATTTACTCGAGTCCCCCTCGCGGGGAGATGGGCCCATTTTTTTCTTGTACGGCCGCCTTTTCCGCTTACGTAAAAACCAACCTAACGAGCGTTCCTGACTAAATGAACGCGGGGGCTGCCGGTTATATACACAGATTTTGCCCGAAATGTACCTGCAGTATTCTTTGCGCTAAACAACGGGGAGATGTATGACAATTGGCGCCAGCGGTTCACGACGTTCGAACGGTTAGGACTATTTAAACCGCGTGGTTTTCGAAGCCTCAGCGTGACTCCCTGATGACGGTACAGGAGGCTCTACTTGGGTCCGTTATCTCGCTGCGTCGCCTGATTCCGGCAGTCGCATCGACCATTAGTGAGCTACGACGACAAGGCGAGCCCATAAAGTGCTCTGCACTTAAATGTAGTCACTGTGCTCATTGCACGCCAAGTTGCGAGAAACGGCTTACGTCGTAGGACCTCAAAGTGAAACGTTATGCGTGAGCTCCAACATAACGGAGAAACCTAACTGTAGCTGTTGGTATTCTGGCAAAGTGATCGTGCGTGGCCGCAGTGGGATATTTGACAACGCTTCCTAAGCAGAAATGCATACTATCCTCACACAATATTTGGTTCTTGGTGCAGCTAAACCGCCGGTCAATGTCTTTCAATTTTGTTTTCAGTGAGTTGGAACTGCAAAGACACCATATAATCTTCCTCGGCTTTAGCCGATAGCGCAAATTAGGCGGGTGGCATCTACTGTAACCAAAGTAACTCGGTCATTACATGCCCCTTTTTATGATGTCTTCGTTATTGTATAGCTAAGTTCACTGATGATTGCAATAAAATTGGCATTATTCTATTCTGATGAGCTGTTCTTTTTAAGTGGAACTAAATTTGACGTTCTATTCGCGGCTACTTAAACAGCCAGCCACGGGCGGAAATCGAACCTGCGACGTCATGTAGTACGGCAGCACAACAATGGGTGTGCTACATCGCCGATCTGGGTAACACGTTCCAGAGGTTTCTTAGCGAGATATGCGGCTGTTACTCTTGATAGCATTTTTAAGAGCCACTGTTCTGAAATAGTTATCGCAATAAGTTAGAGGAAAGGAACCGAAATCTGGAGTGAGCACTCACGGCCCGCCTCAATCTTTATTTCCATCAAACTTTGTCGGCGGTAAAGTTTGACAGTAGCTGGCTACATCCTGAACACCAAAATGCAGGAGCTCTCCCAAAAGGGTGCTTTCGTTGTCTATGCATAATTCTTTGTTGCCGGAGTGTACGTACAATCCACAAAGTCCACGGTAGCACATTATACAGGGATTGTTGTGGAAGGGTCCGATTGTTTTAACTTCAGTTGCCAAAGTGGGGCTGACAAGTCTAAGGATGTTCTCATGAGCCGCAGTTTGGTCTTTGATAGGGGCATTTGGAAGCACCTAGTGGGTTTCATAGCTACTGAGCAGAGCTGGCGTGAACGCATTAAGCTAGTACAGTGGTTCTCAAGCATGAGCCTGCAGGGGACCCCTTATGGGATTGCAAAAGTAATGTGGTGCCCCACGGCGAAGTATGCTGACTGGCGTCACAATGTCAAACAACTTACTTTTGCAGCTGAAGTCGCCCACGCGCCTATTTCAAGCCCGCCTTTTGTGCGTCTGGCTTTCTCGCACAATGTTATTGTTGCGCACAAAGCCGACTTTCAAGCAGCTGCTATGCGTGGAAGTCAAACGTACGTGTCACGCGGTAAAGCAACTTTTTTACGTTGGTGACAAGGTTTGGCAAGAAGGAAGTAAAACGGGAGTGCCGCAAAGGGCTCGCCTACCCCCTGAAGACCCCTTCGGGCCAACGTTTGAGAACCGCCCCTCCGGTATAATGGACGCTGTAGGAAAATATATGCAGTCTCCTGGACGCAGTGCGGAAGAGAGCATATCAGTTTCGCATTGGGCGGGTTTACGTTAGACCGGCATGGTTGTGGGCGCAGTGCAATCACACTTTCGTATCTTCAGTCTTCCATTCTGGAATGAATTTTCAAAAAGAAAACGGAGGCGCTGGCTGTACACTTTTTTTGGCGTAAAAATGTATGCGTGTCTGCGTACGCTTCAGAGCATTTCGGGAGAGGGGAATTAACGCGCGGACTCCGACATTAAACTTGGTCACTTCTTATCCACGGCGTCCTGGAGACACTTCAGGCTGCATCTCAAAGCGGGAGAGCAGGCCATCCCAATGCGCACTGCGGGACAGGACCAATGACGTAGCGCTGAAGGGCAATAGCATTCAAACACGTGATCCTCACTGGTGTTACAGGAGAAAGCTGAAAACACCGCCCTCTCTTGTCGTCGAGAGCAGTATCGCGAAACCGTACGCTTTTCTGACAGTTGTGCTTGCGACGGGGCGGGTTTACGCGGAAATCGTAGCGGGACAGGACCAATGACGTAGCGCTGAAGGGCAATAGCATTCAAACACGTGATCCTCACTGGTGTTACAGGAGAAAGCTGAAAACACCGCCCTCTCTTGTCGTCGAGAGCAGTATCGCGAAACCGTACGCTTTTCTGACAGTTGTGCTTGCGACGGGGCGGGTTTACGCGGAAATCGTAGCGCGAAAAACATGGCCGTGAAAAACGACGCATAATAGAGTGCCGTCGACATAGACATACCTCTGAAGACATTTACGTCACAACACCATCTAAATAAAAAAAAAGTTTTTTTCTTTTTTTTTCAGATTCGCGTAGGATTCATCGCGTGACTCCGCGCAGATGCAGCGGTAAATAATCCAGCTGTTCCGAGACAATGGAAGTGCATGTGCGGTCAGGAACCAACAGGAACAAGCCGTGAATCTGTTGGGAGATTTTGTGAAAATATATTTCTGCCCAGACAAAAGTTAGGAGCGGGCAACTTGTTCCGAGTCGGTGGGAGGCTCTGACGTGGACCCGCAGCAGCAGCAGCAGCAAGAGCGATGCAAGGTCGGCGAACGGGAGCTTACCGTACACAGAGTTCCGTCGGCGTGCTTCCTGACGGTGATCTTGGGCAGCACGAGTCGCTCGAAGCACACGTACTGGCACGGGTTCAAAAACTGCATTGACGTGCAGGGACAATAAAATGACGTCGTTGTTTTCGGCGCACGACAAAGGCCAACGCAATGAACTAATACTGGACAAGGAGAGACAAAGGCAAGAGACAGAGACACTATAACGTGTTCGCAGTCTGCGACAGTGTGTTATTTTTTTACCTGCAGGCACTGCGCCATAAAAGAAAGAACGTTGAAAAATAGACAAGCTGTTTACCATCCCGACACGATTCACTGTGGCACAATAAACAATGCATGGCAGAGTGAGACTCGAGACCGGGATGGCGAATCTAAATTTGAAAGTTTCTGAAAGGCGCACTGTCGGCTTTCGCGCACGGAACAGCGCCGAACGGGGTAACTGGAAAGCGAAATAAGTGTCCAGGGTTTTGATAAAACCTGATGCCTAGGACTCAAGCCTACTGAAATTGTGAAAAAGGGACAAGTTTTATGAATAGAAATGAGCTCATATTTAAAATAAAGTGGCATGCTGTTTAAAACAACACATTACATATCGCAGTGGCTCAGTGGCTAAGTCATTGTTCTGCAATGCCCAGCATACAGGACGGCGTTTCAATCCCGGCAACGGCAGCCGTTTTTCTGTCGAAGGCGAAAACCGGACACTCGTGTAGTCAGAATTTTACGCAGGTTAAAGATCCCCTTATGGTTTGAAGTAATTCATAGCGCCTCCGCTTCCAGATTCGGCATGCAACGCGCACCCAAGTGCGAAATAAAGCAAAAAGTTGGGCTACTTAAACCCAGAAATTTTGGTCTGTCTGTATGTCTGTCTGTCTGTCTGTCCGTCTGTCTGTCTGTGACTCGATTCAGCCACCCGGCCAAAGCAAAACAATGCCTGCGCAATAGTCTTATATAGTCACAGCTAAATCTACCCTTCCATGTCCGGTGTAATGTTCATAGTTATCAACATTGTTGAAAAAGAACAAGACATTACGCAAATATGAGACAACAAATCAATACAGAAGTGATATTTGCAGTGTTCCTTTATAAAAATTCAAACATGCTTGACTTTTGCGAAATAAATACTTCATCAACTGCAGAAAAAGAATTCACTCCGCCTTCGCCTGCTGTCGCCCGCGCCACTATAGCTTCTGGCGCCATTTTAAGAAATTAACCGGCAACAGTTACGCAAGGTTCCACTAGATAGTTTCCACGTTCTGCTTGCAACGCACGTGGAGGAGGGAAACGCGGTTCTATAAACGTTGAAGTAGGGTGCCTCGATCAACGCACGTCTTCGCCGTACGGCAGCGTTCGCATCGAGACACCCGGTTTGGAGCAGTGGAACGCGGGAAATTTAAAATGATTTAAGCAAACATTTGGCGTCTTTACCTTGGGAGGAGCGCGATGCAAGAGGAACAACATGAGAGGTGATCGGTAAAGCGAAGGGAGGCATTTACTTCGCAAAAGCCGATAAAGACTCGTCTTTTGACGGCATTTGCAACGAAAGGAGCAGATACGCGGCCAATTTTTTTTTTATATTACATAGCTCATCTAGAATGGACAAGATGCATAATTTCAACTTACTGCATAGTTGCGTTCAACATGTATAGTTGTTCCATAGTATACTATTTTCAGCAGGGCTGTATTTTTCTTCCTTCTTTTGGAAAAGCACACGCTTGTTGTGGAAGTGTATTCAAGCTTCCAATTGTAGAAGGATAACTAAGCAGAAGCCGCAGGCACCAACGCATAATAGTTGAAAAAGTGGTGGTTTCGACGTAAACGTATTTAGTGCCTAGTACCCTTAATGTATATATAGCTGTTCTAGTAATACCGCGTGTTTTATAACGTGTCAAGAGGGAACCTTGACTACTTTTGGTGTTTCACGGCTAACACTTTGACATGACTGCAATATTCTGAGCGCTTAGCAGAAAGCGCTTTGTTTAAAGGAAGCACAGGGGTGGCCTTCACATGCGCTGTGACTTAGTGTATAGGCACCTAAGGATTTCTCCCGGACTGTTTATGTCCATTAGTAAGCCTCCCTTCAGCGAGCTTTATAGCGGGGTGTAACGTCCCCGTGTAAAACACCATTAAAACTTTGAACAGGCACGTTTAACGCGGTTGAGGTAAAATGTCTCAATTTACTCGCAATGCACGCATTGCTGTTTACCTGACCTCAGTTCAAACCCCCAGGAAACTCATGAGGTTGACAATCACTTGACATTGTGATTGATTTTATAACCTCGAAATAAGCTGAAGCTGTCTCCACCTTGCGTTTATTTCATCCTTTCCGTCGCAACGAAAGTTTAGGCATGTTTAGGCTCCGCTTTACAGACAGCTCTTCTAGAACGATATGCTCGGGTGCACTCCGTATAACAATCAATCGATACGAAGCTAAAGCTGAAGGCGTACGCGCTGCGCCTGAGACCGAGTGGGGCTGTACCGAACTGAGGTGAACCTAAGCAACTTAATTTTTCCTCCGCCTGGCAAGACATCCACGCGTGGGGACCCAATGTTTCAGCCGCTCTAGCGGAGTTACCGCGCCATCTCACGGAACGCAATTTAAACAACCTCATTGCTCCGCTTCCATCCGATTCAGATTACTTTTTGCGAAGTTTTTCGCGGTCGTAAAAATAAATGCGCGAGAAGCGACAGGAAACTGCGAAATGCGAGCCGTAGTTACAACCTCACAGGTGCAGCACGTCTGCATATTCGTTTCGCGCAGGCGACGCCCGCCGTGAACATTGTTTTCGTTCAAAGAGGGGGAAAAAAAACACCATCCCTTCCTTGTGTTTGTGCGGCAAAACGGCCCTTAACATTTCTGCGCTTTGCCCCTACTACTGAGTGGTGAAAATGTACGGGTGCACGAAAGTGGTTCTCAACCATGCTGGGAATCGCTTCCGGACATGGGTAGCTCAGAGAGAAGTGTATTGATATGTGTCATGTTGTCGAACAATTTGTCCTTGGTCGGCCTTGGTCGGCCGTGCACTTGCATTTCGTGTGTCTTTTTTTTTTTTTTTTTTTCAGAGCTTCATTCAGCACTGTGCAAAAAGCCGACTATGAATTAGAGGCCATGTGGAGGAGTTCAACGCACGTACGAATTGACCATGCAGCAAAGCCACTGTTTTTGCATGGCGAGTGAGATTTGTAAACCACGGTAAAAAAAAAAAAAAAAAACAAGGATAGTGGAAAGAGAGCTTCCTAGAGAGCATCGCGGAGACCCCTTATGAACCCGAAATTTCCCTCTCTGTCCCCTAAGGCAACTCTGACCCCGCATATGAGAAACACTGGTCCATGGATCGAGCTCATTCACTCCTCCTTCTCCCGCTGTCTCTCATCTGCGACGTTTCGGGAAATGCACCACAAAAGAAAAAGAAGACTCACCCCGCCAATGGGTGGTTCCACCGGGAGTGGAGTCCCGGAACCACAGCGCTATCGCGAGCTACATTTCGGCGAGCTTGCCTTTTTGTAATTTGCCTTTTCTACACTTATCAAATGGCTTTTTTTTTATTTTACCGTGCAAGAAGCTGCCACGTATATGTGGTGGCAGAACATTTGCCTGCAGTGCTCACCATGGGCGTCGGCTGCATTTTGTCTTGAGGGGGGCAAATCCATTGTATTGAGGGGAAAGAGGGAGAGCGACGGGCGGGGAAATTTTTCTGGGACGGTTTGGAAGGGCGATTGGGGGGGGGGGGGGGGGGGGGCGGAGTGCCCCTTTTGCGCCCCCTTCCGACTCCCCTGGTGCTCGCAAAAGCATCGTGTGAAAACAATCATTCAGATTACAGAACCAAGCAGAAAAGAAGGGGACAAAGTTTATAGTAGCTGCAATAGCTTGCATATACAAACAATCATAGATTGTAGTGAGGACTACGTCTTACCAGAATACTCGGGAAGACGAGGGAACAATTCGGTGGAGCAGCAACCCGCTCGCACAGGTGCGCAGGTGCCGCAGTCACCACTGCTGGGGCAAAATGGTTAAAGGGGACATAAAAAGGAAATACAACTTTGTTCAGTTTGAAAGAACCATCCTTGGGCAACTCACTCAGGTCCGTGTAAACCATGAAAAAAAGAAACATTTTTCTAACCGAAAAATATGCAAGAAGTGTAGAAAACTTTCAAATTTCGCGCTAGAGTGACGTTTTATGGGCAGGAATGACGCAATACAGGCGAGCATTAAAAACACATTATGGGTGTGGGTTAATGATATGTTAGCATTCGAACGCTACAATTAAACGGAACTAGGGGCCCTATTACAATCCCCCTCAGTCATGTTTCTTGTTGGATGCTTAAGTCGGCAGCCGCCAATCGCACTAAGAAGATTCTTTGACGTCGTAGAGAAAAGTTGCCGAAAAGGACCCGGGGTGTCGCCACTGCTTCATATGTTTTCTTGGTTATCTCAATTACTGGTTTGAAGTTCGCGATAAGATTTGTATCATTGTTATCGGGGCAAAATATGTTTTGTCCTTTTAATGAACCAAACTTGTATTTCGTCATCATGGCCCCATTAAGAAGATCGGGAGTGGGAACAAAACCACAATGTCAGCAAGAGAACAAGCTGTGGGCGCTTAAAACGCTGGTTTAGGAACTTCTCACAGTATATACTTAGCGTGTGCGATAAGTGCGTGTCACGACTATAATCGTGCACCCACTGATGTCCACCGCAGTACGAAGTCCTTCTCTCCCTCAGACTCTCCGTCATATCTATAATGCGTTCTCTGATTTAAATATTCGCTCTTGAATTTTCTTGAGTGACCTCCGTGCCGAGTTTCTGCTGTCTTCCCCTGCTTCTCGCCCCATAACTTGCTAGCGGTAATCTTAGTCGGATATTCGATCTGCTATCAGTTCTCGCATTGACATTCCCTGCCCAACTCCGCTCAATCATCTTAATCTGAGCTAGGATTCCTTTCACACGAGTTAGTTCCTTAATCCACGACGTATGTGGACCCCCGTAAACTTTCTTCTACAGTAAAGAGTTCGAGATTTTCATTTTTGAAATGCTGCTGTTTTTGTCATACATGGATACCGTCGAGTGCTAAGATCAATATTTCACGCTGGCCTCTTGCCCAGCTTCGACTTGACGCTTACAAATAATGCGCTTTCATTCGAATCACTTCGAATGTTGCCGAGAACTTCCGCTCATGGGCTGCGGTGTATTTCTTCTCGCTTTCCCAAGAATGTAAAGCCCCCCCTCCCCACAGCTGTTCCACTCGTTAGCCCTTTTCTCGGCTCTAGTGCTACACTGAAACGAAGGAACGAAGAGAGGAGCAGTACGGCAAAGGTACCAGTAAGCTGTCCGGTTGGCTACTCACACAGGGGGGTGGGGAGGCGGGAATTGCGAGGGAAAGGAAGGACAGCGGTGCATAATGAAAGAGAGAAGATAAGCAGAAAATCAGAAAAAAAAAATGCGTGGGAATGGTAAGCACAGAGGCAGTACAAAGAACGTATGAAAAAAAAAGAAAATGCACAAAACTAAGTTGGTAAACTGACAAAACTGGCAAACGGAGGACGCTGCGCACTAGTAACGTCCCTACAACCGTTAAGATAGTACTTCAAAATGTGAAGTAAGGCTTTTGTGGCCTTTTGGGACTGCGACGGGCAACGCCTATGAGCCAAAATGTTTTGTGCTTTGAAGGGGTGGCCGTGGAGTTTGCGAACTGTGGTGGAGATGTGAACACTAAAAGATACCATAATGATCGTGGAGCGAAAGCAAATTGCGGCCTTACTCAGTGCCTTTAGTAAAACTCTTTTTGTTTCGTACGCGCTGAGGCAATGCGCTGGGTTTTCATTTTGTTTTTAAACGAACCACGGCAGGAGAAGCGTCCCAGGAGGCCATCGAGAATAGCGAGTTCGTCAAGCCTGCGTAGTTTGCGCAGAGAATCAGGCAAAGTAGAGAGGGTGGACGGTGACTAATGACGCGTTGGACACCAGCAGGCTCTATGCTTTATTTAACGAACATCGTGCTGCGTTGGAAAAGACACAAGGGGAGCCAGTCAATAGGGACAGCGCACAATAGCCAATGAGGGCCGCCGATTTACCGTAAACAATGGTAGCGAGCTTGCACACGGCTTCTGACGGCCCCGAGCTGATAAGGAAAACGCCGTACGGAATTCCAAGCGTGGGCCACGCTAGTGATGACGGGGCGCTCATCAATTATTCGCCGTCTAAGATAACAGTAGCTATCAGGGAGCATAACACCGACGGTAGGCGCGGAACCTGTCTAGTGCTTAGCGTTGGTCATTTCTGATAAATACAAACAGTTTAGCCTTCTTGTCCGGGCGGTGCTGCTTGTGCTGCCAGCAGACGAAAGCAGATAACACGACAGAATTTTTTTTTTTTTATGAGCATTGCTGGCTTCTCCACTTTAACCTTCACAGCTTGTGTAGCGCTGAATACAGCTTGCGAAACGTCATTGTTACAGTTCGTCTTCCGCTCATATGCATGCACTGTACCGACGTATATTCGTTGCTGTTCAAAACAACAATGCTAATTTCGAGTACAGAGAGTAGGCTGCAGATCAAACTTGCACAATTAAAAAAATAAGCGTGTGGTCGTTACTAATACCAGATTCCTTCAATGAAGGACTCTGCTAATACGTATACGTTTTTTTTTTCTATTTACGTGCTACAAAGAGAAATTTTTGCTATCCAGACATTTTTCTGTGTAGCACGTAAACAGAAAAAAAAGGTGACGTTTGAGGAGCCTGATGCTAGCAACATTTTATTGCCAGACGGACGCACAATTGAACGTTGTTCATTTGTACCAACCTTTTTTTTCACGAATTCCCTACAAACGCCAATGTTTCAAGCAAAAAGCAACCTCAATTCACAGAGTAGACTGAATCACAGTTCTAGTGGGGCGGGCCGTGATAAAGCTTAACCAGTTTCAGTTCCACGAAACCTTTCTGCGAGTTGTTTCCGCGCGTTCTTGCTGGCCCCCCTGAAATTCTGCGGATGTTGCCCCACTTGTCGCTACCTCAAACACTGTGTTGAAAATTATCATCGCCACGCTTCTCCGATGCATGAAGAGGACGAAGAATAAACCTAGACGTGACGGAGATGGTGAGGGATAGCTCGCGCTCAGAGCTCGCTCTCGGGGCTCGAGGCTGGCTCCTCGAGGAATCGAACGACGAAGACACCACTGGGTGCCACGAAAGTAAACCCTCTGCTTCTGCTTGGAGAGCTTCATTTTTCGACTCCCGCCACGCCTTGGCTCAACAACTACCTCATTGTGTCAACTTGGTTAACGCTGCTAGCCGGCCTGATATCTGGCAGGAAGAAAGCTTTTTATTGAAAAGTCAGGTAATTCTGGCGATGTTTGCAATTGCCTACATGCTTTTCTGCTAGGGATCGGAGATGTAGGGGAAAAGGCCCTGGAAAGAGGTGGGCAGGAATGAAAAAAAAAAATAACACTGGGGTCGCTTGACGTGCTTGACGGACGTCACGATTATGTCACAGAATTCGCAATTTTAAAAATGTGACCAATGTATTCCAAATAGGCACACAAACTTTCAAGAGCCTGACGCTGTTTTGAGGGAAACGTCCATGGTCCTGCATGGGATAGTATTCAGAGTTAGGGGCCCTTGTTCTAGGCGTTCAATATCTTTAAAAACAGAACGGGATCTTGGTGCCGAATAGGCCACACATTCTAATAAAATACGTTCAACCGTTCAATAGAAGAACGGTTGTCGCAGTACGGGTTGGTCGTCAGTCCGAGGCGAAAAAGGTAACTGTTGGTGTAAGCCGAATTCAGTCGTAGGAGATTGTATAATGTTTCTAGGCTACGAGGGAGCTGTCTTGGAAGTCTTGATTTCAACGCCGGGTCAATCGCGTGCAAAAAGACTTGGTTATTCGGTTGGTTACACCATAACGGGTTTCTTTAACTTACTGCAAAGCGATGCGTCATGGTAGAAGCTTGCGCTTTTGTAAAGAACACCTGACAGTATTTCCTGTGGTTAAGGCCCATACGGGACGCTTTATCGGCTTTTTGATTTCAAATAATACCACTATGGCCAGGTATCTATTGCCATTTTATACTGTGTCCAGCAATGCAAGCGAGACGGTGAAGGTAGGAGACATGGGAGGCTGCGGTATGGTGGGGGGAGAGACCTGCTCCTCCTTGACAATACTTGCAGAGCTGCCTCGGTGTATGTAGACTTGCTCCACTGATGGAGCTCGTGGAGTGGGATGTAAACAATTGCTTCTTTAAGGGCATAGAGCTCAGCCGCTGTAGAAAACGGTGGTTACTGAAGACGAAATGAAAACATTTCACCAGTAAGTGGCACGTACATTCAAAATGAAGAGCTTTGCGGGGATGACGATCCATCTGTAAATATTTGTGGTCTAGCCGAATGCACTTCATACACGCATTCCAGCACGATATGTAGTATTTGCGTCTGGGGCATTGTCTTTTCGGGGGTAATTACAGGGATGCGACACTGAATTTGTAAGGGAGTAATGTTCCAAGGAGGGAAGTGTGGTGGCATTTTTTATTTGGGCTGGCTTGGAATTAACAGTGGTATGCTAACAATTGCTTGGGCGAATCCAGAGATCGAGCAGCTTGAGGTTACCCGACTTAAAAAGTGGTTTCTTGAGTGAAGCCGGTGCCTCAGGTGCATGTGCCCGAAGAGTCTCCTGTTTCCTAATCACGTCAAAAGGCCAACAACGTTCTTCTGCAAGAGTTCCGATGCTCGAAGATCCCTTCGGAAGCCCAAGAGAGATGCGTAAGTTGTTGTTCCTTGCTGCCTCAAGACTCTTCTGGCTTGTTACTGATATTCTATTTAGTATAGGGAGGCTGTACCTCCGCACACCATCCACATAGCTGTTGTGCAGCATAACCATTGAATGGCAATCACTGCAACAGCGTCAACCAGCAAGACATTTTAAAACCTGAGTGGCCGAAGAAATGCGGGACCGTAACCGTTTAATCTCGGGTGACCAGGTCAAGTTGCGATCATTTAAAATTCCAAGAAATTTTTGAACTCGTGCATATGAGAGTGTGCGGCCGCTTAGAATCAGTGGATAACAATCCATGTTTTTTCGTGTGAAGCCCATGGCTACGCTTTTATTGGGGGACAGTTGAAGGCCTCGGGCTGCGAGGTAGCCGGAGATATTATGGAGGGCTTTCTGTAGGCGCTGCTGTGTAGATCGTCGAGAACGTGAGGCACACCAGATACAGGTGTCATCTGCATATGGCGTGATCTTCACTCCACGCGGCAGGATTCACTTGAGTGAAATGAGGGTCAAGTTGAATAGCAATTGACTTAGTACCGCATATTGTGGTACACCATTTTCTACAGCGTAGTAAAAAGGGGGGAATTTGCAGTAGACATCAAAAGCTGCGGTCCAGCGTATATCCTGCCCCCGAGACCATGGTATTCAAGAGCGGCAAGGATTGCTGCGTGGAGGACCGAGTCTAAGGCAGCTTTGATGTCCAGAAAAGTGGCAGTTGGTTTGCAGCCTTAATTGAGTGACTCTTCGATAGAAGACACTAGAGCGATGATGTTATCTATCGATAATCGGTTTTGACGGAAGCCATTCATTTCTTGGGGGAAAGTTTTCCTGGTCTCAAGAAACCGGATCATCCTTGAGTGTACCATATTTTCCATTAACTTTGCAACGCAATCGAGCAAAGCAGTAGGCCGGAAATATGCATAGCTTGTTGGCGCTGTCCCAGGTTTTAAAAGTGGTACTATTTTTTCAACCTTCCACTCCGGAGGCACTTTACCTCTTTGCCATATTGAATTATAAAATTCCAAGAGATGCAGCTGAGAAGGCCTTGACAAATGAGCTATGGCTTCATAGCTGACGCCATCATGGCCTGGTGTGGAGCGCTTGTTCACATCGAAGAGGGCCGAAAAAAGCTCTTCTAGTGAAAAAGGAAGGTCAAGGGCTGGTTCCGACACTCCAAATTCGTAGTGAAGGACACACGCACAAGTCGCAGTGAAGGTGTTGATGACGTTGAGAGAAGCCTGCAATATTTCACGGTGACGTTTTCCACGCCGCTCCCACGCCGTTCGAGTCCACTCTTTGCAAGCTTTTACCCACGGCCATAATTGCCTCTGTCGACTTCGTCGACACGTGGAAAATTAACAAAAAAGGCTGTCATCGCCACTAGCGTGCCCTTTCTCAAGGCAGGGGATGGACAAGGAAGCAGATGATCACAATTATCACTGTCGTTTTCGTGCGCAGCGTTTGGCGTGGCATGGTGACACAGATGGTTCGGTGACGTTCCAAAGACAATTCCACCTAAGTCAAAATCAGCCACAGCTTCACGGGTATCGGAAGATACCATCTATAATCCTCTGACAACATTCTGCCCTGAACGTTTGACACCATTACTTAGCGAAGATTGGTTCATGTTAATCTTCATCCTGAATTTGCTTTGAATTCTGATCTCTTAATTGTTTATCTCATTCGTATGCCTTGTTCCCATAAAAAACTGGAAATTTCAATCGCCTGTACTCATGCCCTGCCAAAATAAATTTGTTGCTTTTGATTTCAACAGCACTGTAACTCACTTGCTGTGCTTCCGTTCCCGCCCTCGAACTCTCCTACCTATAAGTTTTACCTCCGCCGCCTCTTGAGACAATTTACAAGCTTTATTTACGATTGTAAAAACTTCCATGTCCTTGCATATTGTACACGAATTATCAATCGTCGGTAGAGGTGGTTTAAGCATTAAGAATCATCTAGGTGAACGATGATCGACCATTGAACAAGGTCAAAAGTACCAACTAAGTCCTTCAAAGGGAAACTAGTGTGCCTACGCCCGCAGTACGGGTGGAGGTAGAGTACTGCCACAGCGTAAACCTGCTGAAACCGAAAGAAAAAAATGAAAAAAAAAAGAACGAACGTGAAGACTTAGAGACAATAAAGACAACGTACCGTACTACTGAAAAGTTTGAAAGTTCTCATTGCGTTTTTCGGATTAGTAGGTGTTTCCAGGAGGTGTAAGTCAAAATTTGGACCTTTAAAACAAACAAAAAGAGGACTAAGCGAACTCACCTACGGCGACGAATGCGATGAAACGCTGGCTTTTTCTTGATGCACACATTGCTTACAGTCTTTTAAGCGTTGAGTACCTAACCTTGTCAGTCCGGTATTCAATACGCGCTCCACGAACTCGGACGACCTGGAAGCTCCCTGGCGCTCACCCTTTATGCCGAAAGCGCTCTGTTCTTGTCGTTCTTAAGGGCTGGCCTATCAACGAGAGGAAAGAGCCTCACGCTCGCGTCAACGACGCAACGCATTACACCTGGTAAGCGCTGTATGCATGTACAGTACCGCCAGCCAGAAGAAGCTCGATGGCCGTCTTCCAACTTCTAGTCTCATCGTCGGGCGCCGCGTCGTATACGAACAGCAGAGGAGGAGAAAGAACCCCTTGAGGCCGGGCAGCACGGCGTTGATCTACAATCGATTCTTCCTGGGCCTTCTTCCATATGCCGCTAGTAGGGTACACACAAGCGACGTCGGGGCCTGGAAGAGAAAGTGCCGGTGCGTAGCACGTCTACTACGTTCCGCATGACCTTTCTTGCGTGCCGTGATGGACGTCGCGGATCTAGCGCCGACGCCCAGCATTGAATGGGCCCCCACCGTCCGTATAGCTGGCTGCGTGGCCTGATGTCAACGGCAATCTATGTCAGTGTGTGGACCTTTTCCTATAACGCACTCGTATGGTGCGAGCGAGACGTGTGACTCAGTGGTGTGCGCAAGTTGCTCTTCACTTTCGTTCTCGGCTGGCAACAGCGGCGACGAAACGAACGTGGGCGCCGGCAAGAGTGCCTGGGCAGGCAGGCTCCTTTCGCTAACGTGATTTCCGCTTCTGCCGTGGAAAGGAGCTAACGGGACACAACAGAGTCACGTGTTCGCAGCTCATCCGTTGGCTCCTGAGAGGCGTGTTGACGTACCGAAAGTGGGGTTCTTTTATTGCCTTTCTTATTGAGCACGCGCATTGTCTAGCTATTGCTTTTGTTTCTTGCATGTCTCCGGTTATCCCTTTCAGTCACCGTGTCTCCATATGGAGACGCGACTTTCTTCGTCGTTTTCCTCGTGAAAACGAAAATAATTCATGCTGCAGAGCCGTGCGGCTGATGTTCGAAACCTACGGGAAGTGAAAGGTAGCACCGTGTGATGTGTAATGGCGGAACCGCACTCATAAACATCGTTTCAAAATGGACGCCACCAAGTTTTGTGGGAGCTCCGGTGTGTTGCCGCCCTAAGTTCTCTTTTACTGCGGCGTAAATCATTCATAAAGGCTAAAAACACCTCTTTCACGTGCAGAAATTTCATGTGCACCTCCTTGTTTGTAACCTGCCTCAGGATATTTATTATTTTAATAGAGAAAAGCAGGATTGGTTGATTGTAGGGTTTAACGCGCCGACGCAACGCTGGCGATGAGGCGCGCCGTAGTGGAGGGCTCCGGATTAATTTTGACCACCTGGGGATCTTTAACGTGCGCCGAAATCTCGAACACACGGGCGTTTTTGCTTTTCGCCTCCATCAGAAAAGCGGCCGCCGCGGCCGGGAATCGAACCCGCGACCTCGTGCTCAGCAGCGAGAAAAGCAGGATTGAGTAATGATGTTGTCGCCAAGGGAAGTGTCGGTAAATATTACAAAGACCAAGAAGACAAAAAGTCGTTTTATTCTCAAGCGAGCATGCAGGTTGCCATCTTTCACTCGAGCTTACATGAAATCAGTAGCAATTTGCACGCTTGATGCAAAATCTGAACTGTTACACTTGTCGTCTTAATGAAAATGTCCTCGCTACATGTGATTAAAATACGGTCAATGCACCATTGCGTTGACGATACCACGACTATTAGCATTCTTGCTGGATTCATAGGAACCATGAAGTCCAGCTGCGATATGTGCTCGACCTGTTCGTAGAGCAAAGCGGAAATGTCTTCCTTCAGCATGGCGAAGCGGCGAAAAGGACTCATAGGAGTGCAGGTGGCATAATCGTACAAGTTCACTCGAAAAAAAAAAAAAAACAAGAACGGCGACTTATGGTGCACCACATTGCGGTTGTACTTTGTCTTGACGTCACTAGGCTCCTCAAGCCAATCGCTGTCGTTGGTTTTATTAATTACACCCGCCGCGGTGGCTCATTAGCTGAGGCGTTGTGCTGCTTGAACCCAAGGACGCGGGTTCAATCCCGGCCGCTGTGGGTCCTTTTCTGTAACAGGCGAAAAGCGAAAACGACCATATGTCGAGATTTCGGCACACGTTACAGATCCCAAGGTGGTCAAAATTAATCCGGAGCCCTCCACTACGGCTCGCCTCATGGCCCGGGTGTAGCGTCGGTGCGTTAAACATCATAATCTGAATCTTTCGTCCGGTTTTGGGTTTGATTAGCACAGGCGCCTCAGGCCTTTTCAATGAAAGCTTAATCTCTTTTTTTTTTCTATTACGTCCCGAACATTTATCCCAAGCCATTTTTCGTAGTTAAGCGAATTTGTCGACTTAAACTTTGCTACCTCCTATGGGCTTTCCGTTAATGTCACGGATGAAAACAAGTATCTGTGCTGAATGTTTGCCGTAGGTACACCTACCCTACAAAAGAGAATAACAATATCAACATTTTAAAAAAGGAGGGGAAGAAATGAAAGTTTATTGAAGGAGCAAAACGAAGAATGGTTGAACTGTTTCTTTGCGTGAGTGACGTCCTTTGTCCAGAATGTCCTGGCCGCGTGCAGCCAGCTGCACTCATGCGATGCGTTAAGGCTGGTCCTCCCGGTGTAAGCTGGCCTGCGGCACCGACCTGCTGCACTTTATAAAGTCTTGGGAAGGAGGCAAACTTGGGGATTGAGAACACTTACATATTACGGGGTATAGGCTGCAGGGAAACAGGCAAAAGTGGAATAGCGCAATAGCGCTGTCGTGCAGCGATAAAAAAACTTGCAAACGCCTTTAGCTATAAATATTAGAGGAAAACAACAATAGCCTGGTGGCCAAAATTCAGGATGCAAGCTTGAGTGAATATTCTAACGCTTGCCACAACCGCAATCAAATGAAACATAAAATACCTCTTATCTAATCAAATCATACCAATACTTTATTCTTCTTCTAAAAAGAGAAATAAAGGGTACGGGAAATTGCTGCAAGATGGAAGCTCGTCAGAGAGTAGATTTATGCGTGCAGTTCAACCACATGAACTCTTCCACCCGAGAACTGACGACACTTGTGCAGCGACTAGCAACAACAATAAACAATTATGGTTGTCGCATACAGTCAGAGAAAACCGCAAGAAGACAATTGCCCGCGTATCTGCTCCTTTCGTTGCAAATATCGACGACAGACGATAGTCGACTGGCGCCCCTGGCAAGTACATGCCTCCTTTTCCTTTCCCGCTCACCTGTCATGCTGTTCCTCGCCCGTCTCGTTCGTCGCAAGATAACACGATAGAGGTTTGCTCAAGTCAATTTAAATTTACAGCGTTCCACTGCTACAAGTCGGGTGCCTTGATGCCAGCGCTGCCGTACGGCGGAGACGCGCGTGAATCGAGGCACCCTACTACAACGTTTATAGAACCACGTTGCCCTACTCCACGGGCGTTCCCAGCGGAACGTGGAACCTTTCGCTGCTGTTGCCGTTTGATTTTTTTTCAATGTCGCCAGGTAGCGCGGGCAATAGCAGGCGACAGTTTTCTGTAGTTGATGTATCATTTTATTCGCTATCGCAAAAACCAAGCACCGTGAATTTTTTAATAAAGGAACACTGCAAATATCACTCATATATTGATTTTCTGCCTTATATTTGCGTAATGTCTTCTTCTTCTGCAACAATGTTGACAAGTATAACATTAACATCGGACTTTGACGTTTAGATTTGGCTGTGGGTATATAATACTATTGCGCAGTTTTTGTTTCATTTAGCCGGGCGACTGAACAGACGGACAGACAGACAAACAAACCAAAATTTCTGCGTTGAAGTAGCCCAAGAAAGTCTATCGTCTTTAAAAAATTGACGCAGCTTGCTGTAGTGGTGCGAAGCTGGAGGAACAGCAGAGCTGGGGGTAAACCTAGCTTCTACCCACACTTACAGTGGAACCCAGGAGAGAGGGAGCAGCCGGACCGCAGTAGTGCAAAGCCTGTTTGGATGGCACTGTAAAGTAAAGACTATTAAAGTATGCACAGTGTTTTATTCAGTAGCAGTCGTCGTCGTCCCTTTCGTCGTCATTTTCCGACGGCACTGCCGCGTAAGGCAAATCCTCTTGTAGCGCCTCCTTGACTCGGTAGACCTCCACTTCTTCCTCAGCTGGTCCGGTGGCCGTGTCCACGTGTGAATTGTGAAGGGATGCCTTGATCTGCTCCATTACCTGGAGACGACCGGCCTCACGCAGCTGCTGTAGCCCGGAGTGCAGTGATTGACTGATGTGCCCGGACTGACAGCTTTCTAGGACTGACACTCTCTCTCTCTCTCTCTCTCACTCTCTCTCTCTCTCTCTCTCTCTCTCTCTCTCTCTCTATATATATATATATATATATATATATATATATATATATATATATATATATATATATATATATATATATATATATCTCCACTTAATCCTATCACTCCCCCTCTACTTCCCTTCCCCTGCACTGGGTTGTATGCAGGTGAGTTCCCTGCCAAGCTCAAAATATCCCCAGAACATTTCTTTTCCTTTTCCTGTCGCAAACCACAACCACCACCACCTTGACATTCATCGTCATGGTCTTCGGCGCGGCGGACCCGTGGAGCTGCGGTCGCTACACGACGACGTCGTCGAAGGCGGGAGCTCCTCATGTGGCACAAGCCTACGCGCAAGCCTGGACGACGCCGGGCGGTCGCAGCAATGCACGCACTCACGTGCGTTGCGTATTTTTTTTTTTTTTTTGCTAACGCCATTGCACGAAGGTCGTGCCGGGCGGCTCGCGCCGTGGTCGTCGGGCGGTCGCCGTGAGGCACGCACTCACAGTTTTGGGTTTGTGGGAGGATTTGTGTCGTCCTAGACAGCACTGTTGTTACAAAACGCCAAGGACCCCTATTAGCACTTCTCGTAAGTAGTGAGTTAAAAGTATTAATTTCCAATTGAACGCTGCAGAGTGACCTTTGTCGGCCCTGCAGCCAACAGCAACTGGTGAATCCGCCGTGAGCAGCGATACAATCCCCTTTAGTGGGCATATCAGAATTTTGCTTAATCATGTTGACGTCGCAGCGAAATGGGAATTCAAGAATCGGCCATGTGCTTCTGATGACAGATGTCGTTTTCATCGTCCAATCCGTTTCAGTGGGTATACGTTAGAGTTGTGGATAAGCATGTTTACGACGCAGCCAAATGGGATTTGGTTAGACGAGTCGCGAGCTTGTGACGACAGTTGTCATCGTCACTGGCCAATCCACTTTAGTGGGTACGTTGCGTTATTAGCCCTTACATGAGATAAACCTAACGTTTAGCCTAACGACGTGCTCAGTAACATCAAATCCGTTGGAGGCCGAGCTCCGCTTACGAGTTATCGATGCTTTTTTTTTTTAATTCGCCAGTTACAACGCATTGAATAGACCCACCTTCAATCAGCTAGAGCCATATATATACAGGCAAGCTAAAGCTAGCAAAAAATAAAGGCAGAAAGGGAGGGAGTGAGGGGATGAGGGGAATTAATCTCTTTGGAATCCCCAAACGCAGGCGGCACGATAATTTTAATGACGCAAGTATATGTAAAAACAGTTTCCGTGAAGGTGCATAACATCACGCTGACAATGGTCGTGCGCACAGAATCCGCTTGCGTATACTCGTATGTTCAGCTAACGAACGCGGGGCTGAGGATCTAGCGTCCGCTAGCGGTAGTGGTGAATCGATTCACTAGATGGCGAAGGCACAATTGAGCCGAGAGCCTTCCATCTCTTCTGTCTAGGTGAGCGTATATCCCAAGTGAGCAAGGTAATGCCTGAGTGATGCTTAGGCATCAAAAGCAAATTGAGCAGTTTCGCATGCTGGCCGTCAGGCTGCGTCATCGTGATCGGGAAGACAAAATGCCAGTTCCGCTCACGGAGGGCGCTACTTGTCTTAAGCTACCCGCCGCGGTGGCTCAGTGGCTAAGGCGTTGCGCTGCTGAGCACGAGGTCGCGGGTTCGATTCCCGGCCGCGGCGGCCGCTTTTCTGATGGAGGCGAAAAGCAAAAACGCCCGTGTGTACGAGATTTCGGCGCGCGATAAAGATCCCCAGGTGGTCAAAATTAATCCGGAGCCCTCCACTACGGCGCGCCTCATCGCCTGCGTTGCGTCGGCGCGTTAAACGCCACAATCAATCAAATCAACTTGTCTTAAGCTTTTGTAGGGTATGCGTCTAACGCTCAAACATGGCCGCATGAAGGGCTCTTTTATTTGTTATTTTGGGCTGATAATAACTGCTGCAAAGCAGCTGCGTATTTTATTTGCCCATAGAATTTCCGTTGCGGGAGCAGTTTTGTACTGCCCAGGAACTTCTCTCAGAACAACTCTGTACAGGCAAATTGATACATATTTTCTCAAAGTGGTGTTAAGCCCGTTCTCTATTATAATGTGGAGGGTTGGGATGATGATGGTCAACGGAAATTCGTCTAGAAGAGTGAGAAACACATTAGGCGCACTGGCTGCAAAAATGATTTCTATATTTGGAGTACGTCGGTTCGAAAAAGGTTAGAGAGCAAGCGAGACATAGAGAGAAGGGGGGAGAACAATCTTTAATGAAGTCTGGTGACGTTAGCGGGGCTAAAATGACTAACTTGCTATGCTCTAAGGTTCACATGCTTCAAAGTTAATATGTACATAAGAACAAATGAAAGAGGCCCAGAAAGTTTATTTTCGATATTTATTTCAGCCATTTAGATATTAAACGTTGTGCGGGATAGCAATGATGACCCTCCGCGGTCTCGAATGCACTATAAATGCAGTATAATTTTTCTCCGCTAATGACAGTGAGATTGCATTAGGCGTATAATTTGTAAACACCACATTACTTTTTAATGTCACGGATATGAGCTAACTTTTATTGGGCTTTGCTCGGGAGGAGCTAACGCATTCGTGTGTTCGCGTGTTAAGAAATACGCGCCGGTTTTCGTTGCGAGCGCACCGGAAGAGCGCAAAGGCTACCCGGTCGGATCAACCGACGCAAGCTTCGTGATATTGCTGGTGTCGTTGCTGAAGGTATTGTTGGCGATATTGATGAAATCAGGGTTGGATGTGTTCGTAGACAGCGGCTTGCGGGTGGAGTGGGGAAGCACAAGCAGGACAACGATGAGGATCACTACGAGAATTACCAGGACTGAGCAGCCCATTATTACCATGCGTAGCCTGCGAAAACAGAAAAGATGATGCAAGGGTATTAAAAATTTCGTTACAAGCACCTAACTAAAATTACAAAAATAGCTGCCATGAGATTATCGACCCGACTATCTCAATGAAGCGTGATGCGTTATTAAAAGTGTACCGCAAAATTCAAGGTTGCCGTTTATACAAATGACGATTCACCGCCAAACTATCTCGTAACTCCAGGGTGCGATATTGCCAGGGACACCACATGGAAGTCACCGTCTTACAAAAGCACACCAGACCGAATTTGTTCGCCCAAATTATACCCTTCTTGCGGTCTGGAAAAAACGGCAAATTACGACATGGCTAGTGAGGTGTGGGGTGCTTGCCGTAAATTGATACAAAAAATAAATTAACATGACAACTTTATACGCACCAAATGCATAGCAATTATTACAGGTGGCCGAGGCCTTGGCGTGATACTTCCGCACGCATAGTAATTAACGAGGTAGTTAGAATAATGCAACTTTTTAGCGAGTTACTCTGCCAGAACTTTTCGACTAGACCGAAAATGCGCCACCTGCAGAAGGTTCTGCGAGGAGAGTTCCCTGAACGGTGGAGAATCAATGGCATTCGAACGAAATGTGAAGAAATAGGAGACCACGCGCAAATGTGGTGGAATCTATGCGAAGCGAAGCTTTGCTCGTGCTTCAGAACTTATCAATGTTCGTGCTAGCGTAGGTGCACATGCTTACGACACGAGTACACCAGCTGTCCCTTCTCGCTCGCCGTTTACGAGCCGTGCCCGCGTACAAAGCCAACGGTCATAGGCGTCAACTACGTGGGGGCAACGGGGCGCGTGCCCCCACCGAGCTTCCCCGGTGGGGGCGTCGCCCCCACCGGGGAAGTTCGTGTGGAACTCTCCGTCCGTCCAGCCGGGGCCATCCTATTGATAGTTGGTGACGGCGTAACCGGCTCCGGTCTTTTCGGTACAGGACGTTTCGGTACAGGACGTTTCGGTACGGTCTTTTCGGTGCACGGGCGTTTCGGTACACGGGCGTTTCGGGACACGGGCGGTTCGAGGCACGGCCCTTTCGGGGCACGGGTGTTTCGGTACAAAGACGAATTTCGGCGAGCGCTTTAGGCTGCGGGCGTTGTCTACGGGGTGGTTACAAGCACGGAATTTGTACCTATTTATTACGGATGTTCTTGTTCGAAATTATGCGTTATTTTAGGCCAGCAGTTGGTTATGCGGCCTTCCCAAAAAAACCTCTGTTAATTTATTAAATATTATCTGCGATATTTGTAGCATTCAGACAACCTATAAGTGTTCATTATTTTGTTTCTTAGCGACCTATTATCACAAGAATGTTATATAACAAATCAGTGGCAGTATCATCGTGTTTTCTCACTCGTTTTTTTTACTACTTATTATCACCAGTTTATTTTTTCGAAAATCAGTGAGGTAAATATTTTCTTTTTGCACTTTGCGGAGACCCTTCGACAACGGCTGCGGGAGTGAGTCCCACCGCACGGGGAAGGAACCTGTCCCTTTATAACGTAATGACGAAGTTGCAATTTCTTGTGTTTCTGCATTTGTGTGCGTTGCTTTCTTCTGATAACGCAAGTACTTGAGGTGTTATTAGCAACGCATTACGGAAGGTACCTATTGTAGCTTGCCGCACGCTTCCGTACCGACTTATTCGTAGTTAGCAGGGACTGCGGCGGGTTTATTGTGTTTGTGAATCAAATTTGGAAATGCTGTGTAATGACGTTGAAAGCACTCTGTAATGTTTTATGCAGCATACATACAGTTATTCATCTTCGCAAGGACTGCTCATCCGTAATTCTTGACGTTTTGCTAATATGGTCGTGACCTGAGACCAATGCCACCTGCTGCTCCCCATAATCAGTACTTTTTTGAGCCGCACACCGTTAAAATGATGTTCGCAGAAGCAGGTGTCGGCACGACATTATACATGGCATATATATATATAAAAAACCAGTGCCGACTGCAACAGGCATGCTGCAGGTTAAGATGAGCCGCTGCAACTCAAATCGCGTTGAATGATTGTAATGATGACAGCGCCGATGACCCCCGTCTTGACGATGACCCCCCTCCCTTCTCGTGGCCTTGCTGGGTCTCCCCATCCCGTGGCGGAATGTTGGGGCGGCCTCCGCCGACGCCAGCGAGTCGCAACCCTTTGTTGGGCCTCGCCGGCGGCTTTTGTGCGGCGTCGGGGGAGGCTTTCCTTTCATCTTGACCTTCGGGGACGGCCGGGGGGGAGCGGAGGTCAAAACCCTTTTTGGCATGTGCGCTGCTCTGGGGGAGGCGGCATTGCTCGCGCCCTGCTCGCACACGCTTCGACGAGTTTGCCGAGAGCTGCGACTGCAAGCGGTCGCACGAAGACTTGCTCCCGTGGCGGTTTCTGGGCGCCAGAACCCCACGCATCTTTCCAGCCAACCGTGCGGCGGTTTGGCACCTTTTTGGCCTCCGGGCCCCCACGAGGAATCGTGCCACGATACCCCCTTGCGCGCTGCGGCGCCTTTTAATTTTAATCCAGTTTTCCTTGTCTTATGTTATGTTTCGTCGTCTCTTGTAAATACGTGTAAATAGACTTCTTTTTCTTCATCACCTACTGGCCTCGTCTCGTCATCGGGTCCTTCACCACCCTCCACGACGACACCAACCACCTTCAACAACGAACCTAACTTTACTATGATGTAAGTGAAAAACCCAGTGTAACACTTTAGCGCTATTATCCCGACGGATAATGTTTCCAACTGCACCGTTAAACCATTTCATTCGTATTTATAAGATATATGTTTAGTTAGTTTAACAGCCCGGAAGAGCGCTTAGTGCGTAAGAAATATTTCCCGCAGCAAACATGCACGTCAAAGCAGCGTCCCCGAATAGGAGCCACGTTGGATCGCGGCTCATTGGTACCTCTGAAGTTTACATACGGTACTTTTGTGACAAAGAACTTCGCTAAGTACTCAGAACAAAATTTGAAAGAATGTCTAAGTAATTGGATAATCGATTCAAAGAACATTTATGCGAAAAGTAAATAAAGGATCGAGGAACTATTCTCAACAAATATTTACAGGAGAAATCGCTTGAAAAGTATGCGGATTCATAAGTAGGCGTTAAATAATCACAATATGAGCTCAGAAGCCGCCTTAAAAAAAGAAATCCTAGAGACCCTGTGCAAAATCAAATCAAAACAAAAACAAAATAAAGAACTAACTGATATATGCATGCAGCGAAAACTCCTTAAACCCGTAAATTATTTATTCTGGACCAAAATTTTGGACCGAAGGGGCTGCGGAATCCCAATGGAGTTTCCCCGTGGAGTCAGTCACCTGTCTTCCCAGAATTTCTCTGGACGCAGGGGGAGTGGTGGAGGAGCGTGCATGGCTTGCGGCGGAGCTTCCTAAAACGCTCGCCCTAAGATCGGGCTCCCGCTGACATTCGTGCCTAACCATTCGGTGTACCAAGGCATGGTTTTTTTCGCAGAATGCGCCGAAGCGCAAGTGATCACGTGGGCGAGGACGGGATGGGAAACGCGAGGGTGCAAATAAAAAATTCAGCCCTGCGAGAGGACGAATATTTTGTATTTCTTTCTATTGCAGTGTTTAACGCGCCGACGCAACGCAGGCGATGAGGCGCGCCGTATTGGAGGGCTCCGGATTAATTTTGACCACCTGGGGATCCTTAACGTGCGCCGAAATCTCGTACACACGGGCGTTTTTGCCTTTCGCCTCCGTCAGAAAAGCGGCCGCCATGGCCAGGAATCAAACCCGCGACCTTATGCTCTGCAGCGCAATGCCTTAACCACTCAGCCACCGCGGCGGGTAGAAAATACATGATGATATTGTCGCTAAAGAAACGAAGTAATGATCAAGCTATACATTTTCTGGCTACGGTTACGCAAATAAGCATTTTTTTGGCAAGGCCGCATAAATTTCTACAGGCCTAAAATAAATCAGAAATACAAGCAACAACAGTTGTAATAAACAGGTTCGATTTGCGTGCTTGCAACTCCCATGTTAACAACGAACGCGAATTTGGCCGCCTCAAACGCTCGCTCGAATTCGTTTTCGCACCGAAACGACCTGTACCGAACCGCCCTGTACCGAAATATCCTGTACCGAAACGCCCGTGTCCCGAAACGCCCGTGTCCCGAAACGTCCGTGCACCGAAAAGACCGTACCGAAACGCCCTGTACCGAACCGCCCTGTACCTGTAATGACCTCGCAGCTAGTGTCACTATACCGACCAGTACGCACCCGCTCTTTGCACGCTCTAAAGCGGTAACTACCCCTGACAACTGACATTTCGCCGGCGTTACAAGAGAAACATCGACGTCTCTCAGGCCCCTTCGACGCAGTCGCACAGGAAAACGCGTCTTTCAATACTCCCATACAAATTATCGGCCTTTCTGCTGGCAAGACCGCAAAGGTGCGGCTCTCCGCCCGTTGTGCGCTTAATTAAATTTGCGACATCTCGGTTTTCCCAGAAAAACAATGAAAGCGTGAACGTCTTCCACACAACCCTGGCTGGGTGCATAAGCGGTCCCAGAGACTGATTTTTTTTCCTCTTTTTTTTTTTTTGGGGGGGGGGGGGGTGCGAATTTCGATACCGAAAAAACAGTAAAAAAAGGCAGTAAAAACAGTGAAAAAGCAGTAAAGAAGAAATAAGAGGGCACTCGTCGTTATTATTCGATGCTCCGCAGCATGCAGGTGTAGCGGTCCCGTTTTCCGAAATCAGTTTGGGGCGAAGAGGCTTTATTGCACATCTTTGACTTGTTCCCAAGCCTGCGCTCCGCGCATAAACGTGACGTCAAAGGTCGCACCCCCACTACAAATCAGTCGATGGCCTAAAACAGTTCGTCGTGACGCACGCGGAACGTCCCGAAATGCCGCATGCTGACAGGACCCTCCGATACCCAAACGGCAAACGAACACGCACCCGTGATGCCTCGGAAGCTGCCGGCGAACTGTTCTCGGAATGCGTCCTGAGCCGTGCGCGCACGCACACACACGGTTCGTAGAAACGGTGAGGAAGCTGGAAAGGAGGCGGCCGGTGGGGAAGCGTGCGGCCTTCAATCCAGTGGGACACAGGGAAGCCGCAGTAACCCAACGCTTCAGCCTCCACGCAGTGTAGGCATCGGCAAAGGCGGAAAATGGGGCGGCCGGCTGTTCTGCGGACCCCCCAGTCGTCGGCAACTAGTAAAGGAAGCGACTTCTTTGAAACAAGTGCACGTGGTTCGGCGGCCACGGTTGCAGCCTCGATAAAGAACCGCTCCCCTCCTTGCGCCACTTCTGCGGAGGAGGCGATAACCATGCCGGCGTGTGCGCGTATGCGGTGTAACCTTACTCGAGGGCCGCTAACCTCGCAACTACGAGGTTAGCGGCCCTCGTCTTAGAACTAAATTCATTTGAATTCAACAATGAGTACTTTCGGCAAGTTAGTGGAACCGCCATTGGAACCAAGATGGCACCAAGCTACGCCAACCTGTTTATGGGGAAGTTAGAGGCCACATTGCCGTCTGAACCCACTTAAAACCCCTCCTGTACAAAAGGTACATTGACGATATCTTTTTTTATTTGGACCTACAACGAGGACGAGCTCCTCCACTTCATCGACTGTTACAATTCTGCACACCTGAACATCAATTTTACTCACACCTACTCTCAAGAGAGCATAAACTTCCTGGATGTGACCGTGAAAATTGAAGACTGTGAACTCACGATAAAGCTGTATCGGAAGCCAACGGATCGCCAGCAATATCTGCATTACCGAAGCGACCACCCACGTCACTGTAAAAATAGCATTCCTTATAGCCAGGCCCACCGTTTCAAACGAATCTGCTCAAAATCGGAAGATTTCACTACCAACGCCAAAAATTTAAAAACCATGCTGGAGGGGCAGGGGTACCCAGCGCGTGTAACTGATGACGCCATAAAAAAGGCCGAAGCACTCAACCGCGTGGACCTAATTGCGAACCGTTCCCCACAACGCGACTTACAACGAACAGACCTATGCTTAACGTACAACACCAACTTTCCTAACGTAAAAAACATTCTCGAACAAAGTGAACGCCTCAAACGGGCGTTTCCGTCCGTTCCAGACGTCGTCTACCGACGATCCCGGAACCTCAAAGACACACTCGTGAACGCAAGGACAAATTCATTGTCCGCGCATAATGAATGCCGGCCATGCCTGAAACCGCGGTGCCTTGTCTGCAAGACAATGCAACAGACAAGCACTGCTCAAAGCTCCAACTCAGAGTATTCTTTAAAAATTCGCGGGAACATGACGTGTGACACTTCCAATGTGATTTATTTGATTGAATGCAATGTGTGTCGAATGCAATATATAGGGCAAACAGGGTCCTCTTTCAGGCTCCGGTTCAATAATCACAAAGCGCACGCCAAAACGCGCCCGACCCTGCCCCTCTCCAGACACCTCAGCCTTCCAGATCATTCTTTCGATAAACTAAGCGTCACGCTCTTAGAGACGGGGTTCAGGTCAAACCGGGAACGAAAACAACGTGAATCATACCTCATATACCGATTCAATATAATCAAAAAAGGTATAAATGAGGACCCAGGCACACTTGCAGCGATTAAAACATTGTCATCTACCTAACCGTATCAGTGGCGCTGTGTATGTAGCCGGAGCCGGACTCGAAATCACATGCACGTGAGCGTTTGTTCAGTGGATTTTTCCCACATTGCTGATGTCTTTCCGTTTTTGTTTTCATTTTTCTTCCTTCTCTCCTTTTCCGCTCTTCGTGTTGACTCCTATCCTTTTCTCGTTTTTTTTTAATTCTCTCTTTTATAATATTGTGTTATAACTTTGGAAACCTTTTCTAAATCTCCATCACAATCTTACAATTAAGTAATGTTGCTTAGTGCCGGTGCTGTTTCAGCAATAACTTCTGTTTACCTTCTCCCCAAAACTGTTCAAAAATTGGTTGGGAGATTTGAACGTTCAATTGGATATGGCGCATAACACGGAAAATAAGCAATACAATTATCTCGAGCGCACATATCTTTGCCGCGGTTATCACTATTCGCACCCGCAGACTGGTTACATTTTTGACGGCTTGCAAATCTATTTTTCCCTCCCTTGCACCTACAGTCGTCTTCTAAGCCGGGCTACCGAACCACGGCCGCTGAATGAGAGCGCACGCAGTGCGCCTTTCATCCAGCGGCCGTGACCGAACCATCGGGGTTTATTTTCTCCGTTTTCCCCTCCATCCCGTTGAGCAGCTTGCGTTCTGGTTTGGCTGTTTCCCCCCCATCCCCCACTCAGCGGAGGGGAGACACCGACGACGCACGGGTTGTCGCTGAGCTGCAAAGTGGCAGCTCTTAATAAAGACCTGAAAACTCGGCCTAGCGCCCCGTTCTCGGAAGGCGTCCGTCCGGCGAGGGAACGGTGGAATGGTGGCGGACCGTTTCCTTCTGCACGACCACAAAACGTCCTTTAATTGTCTCAGCTCCGGGAAAGGGCCCATAAACGGGCTGTAAAATGCCTTGTTCGCACTTTCCGAACATATGGCGGGACACTCGCTTTCAATCAACGGAAACGCGATCCCTCCGAGCGTCTGGGCGTTTGCATGGTGACGGCTAGCGGCGGAAGATATATTGCCTTCTCTTCTTTGTTCTACAACCCCACTTTCGGGCGCTGTTGATCTTTTCGCGTTTCCGCCACCACTCGAATTCCTGTTCAGTGCTCTTTCGTCTCCCTTCCTTCCTTTTTTTTTTTTCAACTATCTTGGCGTCTCTCTCTTCATTGTTTATTTTTTGTTCATTCTTATAATAAGGAAGATTCCCGCTTCGTGTTTGTGTTATTCACGTATGTTTGTGTGTGGTATCGTTTTCCATTCGTAAACCCGGTTTCCACTCTCGACATATATGCTCTCTTCCGAAGCGACCGAAGCCATCATTCCCGTAGAAGACTTGTCTCGATGTCGAAACGTCGAAATAAACCCTCCGCTCAGCGTTGCCAGATTGAAAATACCCATCGACACCATCTCCTGGCCCAAATTTCACCAGATTTCACCAGCACTAAATACAGCCACTATTACATTGTTTTGGATCCTTCACGTCTTCTGTGCATGCAATTCTCAAAAACACAGCCTTTTGATATGGCGTTTTGGTTGCTTATGGCAATCCACCCAGCCTACCCAGGGGATGATTTGATCATCTCATAATTAAAAATCGAAGAGTGTTACTCAGTTACATATATTATTAAATTGGCAAAGTAGTTTCAAAAGAAATGAAATATTACTTCGTATTCATATACATCGCAGTACCTGTCTAAGGAACCCTTATTCCAAGTTCTATGGGCACGCTCGCCGAGCAGGTTACTGCGCATCCAATGTAGTTGTCGCTATGCTTTTTCGCCTATATTGAAACACAAGACCTGGTACAACGTAAATTTCTCTTTAGTTAGTATGTGAGGATTTAACATTGCACTTTTTTTTATAATAAACATGCCATACAAAACTTGTGTAGCTGTAACCATTTAGAAAGGGAACCTCAGGACGCTTTTGGGTACACGCCCTCCGTTAAAAAATTCGGAGGTTGTGGTTCATTGTGGTGTATTTAAAATACAAAATGCACCATTTGAGCTTTCGTTACTTTCAAGCAGTATAGTGAAAACCCAATATACTTATCAAGCACATTAGAACCCGCATGCTCAGACAGTCCAGCGGCTTTTGGTGTTTATATGCTGAAGAAGCTTTCATTCAATAAATAAAACAGTCTAGTTCAAAGAAACAACAAGCTTTTTTCACCAGTTTTCACCAGATATTGTCTGGTGTAGCCGTATTGGTACCTCAACACCAGTAGCCCCCGAATTTCACCAGATTTTCACAATCTGGTGCCGTATTTCACCATCTGGCAACGCTGCCTCCGCTGTTGCTGTTACCGAGGTTTCTTACTTTGTGTTCACCACGCCTTCGGCCCCATCGCCAGCATGCCAGTTATATATATATATATATATACACCTGTGTATTTGCCCCCACCGGGAAATTGAAAACTCTACGCCTATGCCAACGGTGCTTTGAGTTCTTCCTCTGTATCTGTGGCAAACTTTGTTCCCTTAAAGCGGCATTAGCTTCCTGTACTTGAGAGGCCGATGTAGCAGCAGCCCCGGCTTGATGCCATCCATCTCCGGGCATAGCTGAGTGGCTGTCACTGTGCTGAGTTACTGCCGCCTGTTTCAATCTGGCTCCCCTTCTTTTCCAGCTCCTCGCACCGTGCGTTAGTGCACAAAGCGATGTGCACTTTCTACTAGTTCTAATACGAAGTTAAGGGTTAAAGATGACGTATGAAGCATCGCCCATCCTCTCTGCAAGCAGACCTATACTAGAGGCTTCCAGGTACTGAAGGCCAGAACAGGTACCCCCTTTAGAGGAGGCGCACCTCACAAACGAACGTTATAAGTGGACAAGGAAGTAACACAAGTACTGCTACAAATACCCACCCCTCCTCCCTTCGCAAGGATAACCCACACTTCAGGAAGCAAGATTCCGTTCTCCTGGAGGTACAAGCCCGCCACTTCCGGTACTCACCCACGCCGTCTACTACTGGCTTACTTCTGGCACTCCTCCTATAGTTTTGAGCAACTGCGAAGAGATCCCCATGGTTTGGCTCAGTAGCCTATGGCTGAAATCTCCGGTATTTTGTGGGAAAAACCTCGGTTCGAGCACCAGCGCTGCCATTAAAAAACGTTTTTAACGGTAAAGTGTTCTTTTGGCGTACTCGTACGCATTTTCTTTGTAAATAATGGCGATTTGGTACCATTTACGTCGGTTTAGGGGCGGGGCGTGGCATATCAACACTTCTAATTGGCATTCAGGATCTCAGCAAAAGTGTGTGGCTCGTACCCATCTCGGAACGGAATGTCGCCCTCAGGAGAACTCCTAATTAGATCCTCCTGGCTTCTTCTGTTGAGAACCGTCCCCACTTCCTTTCTAGGTAAACAAAATTCCGCATCCCCCCCTTTCTCACAACCAAAAAAGTTACTCTTGAAATTGAAATGGCAAGTCCGGGTGGCAATGGCAATCATCTTGCTTGTCATTAATGTCAATCCTCTTGAGGAAAAAAATCCAACCTTCATCTATACTCATGGACTGTTTGGGGTAATCCGCTTTCCGTTAACTTGAGCAGTCGATTTCTTCACCATCATCATCATCCTCACCTTGTTTGTGTCCACTGCAAGACGAAAGCTTCTCCCAAACCTGTATTTCTATTGTCAGTCAGCCGAGCACATTCTTAACCCGCGATTTTTTTCTTAGTTCGTCGCTCCATCGAGCCCTTGCTCTTCCCCTAGATCATTGAGCGTCCTTTGTTAGTCATTTCCTTAAACGCACGGTCTGCCTTTTGTCTCCCATTCGTATTACATGTTCTGCCCATTTCTACTTCTTTCAATCAATTTGAACCAAACGTTTTCAGATTTTCATCCCCAATTCATTCTACGGGTTTTTATCGCTAAGTATTGTGCCTATAATTATTATTTTCATGGGTCGTTGTGCTGATCAAAGCTTTGTTTAAAATTGCACATTGAGATTCAAAATGTCCACCCCACATTTCACCATGAAAGTTTACATTGGCTCTTACCAATACAAAAGTGTCATCCGGAAATGTTAAGTGTCTGAAAGTATTTACTCAACACCTTCAACAATGCAGGAAACACTTGTTAAGCACCTATAAATGGCATATATAGAGGTTGATGACATTCTGATAACTTTTCAATTACTTTGTTGATTTCACGAATATGATCTACCATAGATAAACACTTCTTAAAGCCAGCCCGTTGCCGTGGTAGTTAGAAGTCGAGGGTGTCACTTACTCAATCAATTTTTTTTTCTAGGACATTGTACAAAACAAACAGTAGGCTCGTCGGGCTATAGTTCTTAAGCGCTCTCCGTCCTTGTCGTTTTTGTGAAATAAGAACCGGGCTCGTGCTTTTTTATTCCGTCGGCACCTCCGACACCCTGAGGGTTTGCGAGAATAATTTCGCTAGCTTTTCTACCACAGTGTAAAAAAATTGTCGGGGCCCTTCAAAACGCGTTTTCAATAAACGTACTTGGCCTGCGTGTGAAGTAGAGAGGACGGCGTCACTTCGGAGGGGGCGGCCATCTTCAACGACGGCCGTGGATTCTCTGAGCCTAGTGACTGGGCCGGCGCTGGAGGCTCAGCCGCCGGAGCATCCGGGAGTGGCGGGAGTGGCAGCTCTTTACTTTTGGACTTGGTCGAGCGCTGTCAGAAATGGGATGCAGCGCTGCATGTTTTTTTTTCTGCACTGGGCCTAATAACAACTTTTGTCATACTGCCCCAGTTATCAACGTGGGTGTATTCACGAGAAGCAAGTCCAAAATGGATATTTTGTTCGGATTCCTTCAGAAACATACAACAATGATCTTGGCTGGTTAGGAGATTATGTTAAACTTTTTTGAAATTCATTTTTGCTTTTTTGCGAACAGTTGTATCTAGAAGGGGTGACTATACGGCGAGGATGTAACAAAAGTCGGTTAAATAAAAAATAAGGTTGGTTTAAGTGTTCCAACATTCGAGCTGTTGCTCTCAAACCACCCAGACCTAATCATTATTTTTTTATGTAAATTCACTCTAAATATGTCGATAAAACTTTATGCTGGCAGGAAAAAAATATCAAAGAAAGCAATTCTTGTTGCCTCTGATCCTTAGTTCTTTCGGAACAAGTTGTTTCTGAAATAGTTGTTTCTGAACCTTAAAATGTTAAATTGCCTTGTACGGGCTTTGGGGAAGTTTTGAGTCTCCGCAGGTATAAACTTCAAGAAAACCCAGTTTTGATGGGTTAGAAAGGTAAGCACGCGAGCGCGAAGTGACTGCACACACAGAGAAGCTGCAAGCAATGCAAAATAGAATGATATTGGGAGGTAAATGACCGATGGATAGGTAGGAGTTGTGCGTGAATTCTCGTGAGGATTTACACAGCGACAGCTGAGTATGCAAAGCTCCAGCCGCTGGCGTTTCCCGCTGTTCGTAGCATGCAGCCTTATTCCCACTCCTCAATTTTCTTCCACAGCGCTAGTTGTATTGAGCACGTTGCGCTTGGTGAACCTCGTAGTCATCACAATTGGACGGATCGGCCTGTAAAGGGTGCACCACCGCACGGGCGGAATTAATGCGGTAAAGCAAACTTGAGTACGGCACCATCATCTGTATTCGGCGTGCTGCCCTGGGTAAACCCCGTATCCAACAAAAGATTCAAGCCATTCCGCTCTGTTATTAGGGATGGATTGAACGCGCCGACGCTACACAGGCGATGAGGCGTGCCGTAGTGGAGGGCTCCGGATTAGTTTTGACCACCTGAGGGGGATCTTTAACGTGCGCCGAAATCTCGAACACACGGGAGTTTGCTTTTCGCCTCCATCAGAAAAGCGACCACTGCGGCCTGGAATCGAACCCGCGTCCTTGTTCTCAGCAGCATAGTGCCATAGCTACTGATCCACCACGGCCGGTACTATTGTAGGTGGTCAGCGGAGTTGTGTAGAACCCGGGGGATACACACATCCGTGCTCGGTGCCACAGTTCCGTGCAGAAAAGAATCCTTGCACGTCATACCCGTTGGACGGAGCCACGTCAGTGTGGTTTTTTTTTAGTTTTTGTGCGCAAATTTTCGACTAACCCTACGACTATCCCTAACCTAAGCTCGATCCTAAGACACGAATTTGAAACTCTCTATACTTCTTAAATAATTGCATGTCGTATGTAAATAATTGAGGTTGAGTTTTTCTTCCGTATTTTTTCGGGAGTTGGTCTTCTGACATTTTCCTTCAAAAAAGCCCTAAACGTCGTACGCAGCGTATGGGCATGGAACAGTTGTGTTGGATTTCGCGCTTATTATCGCATTTGCCCCCTCCATTTTTTTAACGTTAGGATAAATTTGCTTCCCACTTTTAAAGGTGATGCGCACGATACGCCAGAAAATTAGTATAAATACAAGCTACGACAATATCGTTTCCAATGTAAAGGGCACGGAAACACTGGCGCGGAAATACGCAATAATTGAGGCTATTACAAATGAGTTTTCCTTCGAATTTCCAATTTTTATTAATGCAGCTTTTCTCTCTATAGATGCCCAAAATTTTGTCTTTCCTTCACGATTAGTTAAGGGTGCCTACTAGTGAGTTTAATTACGTTTTTTTAAGAATTTATCTCGAAAACTTGAAATAATGCGCTATCATGGTTGAAAATTTTCAGAGTGTTTTAACAACCATTGTGCACAGAAAGTTTTCCTAGCGTGTTCCGAGGTGTTTTGGGGTGCTTTGTTAACTTACCATTTAAAATTAATAGTGTAATCTACCGTTATTTTTTTGTCTTTTATCTCTTATTTAAATGGCATCATTTCTCTTTTTTTCTGCTAAGGGGAACTGTTGTCATTTCAATGTGTTCATGAGTAATATCTCAACTAGATTGGCGATATTTTGCAGAGGCTGCGCTACTGTTTGATTGTTACTGTACGTTATTTTCGGATCGCTATGATCTCCAGCTAAGGGTCTCCTCTGTCTGTAAGTAGTGATGTAGCCAATTCCTTTTCCTTTGCCGATGCTGCGGTCAAACCATCAAGGGCCCGGGAGCTAGTCAAGCTTTTTCTCCTTTTTCTCTACTCAAGCTAGTCAAGCTTTCTCTCCTGGTGTACTCTGCTTTCTAAGTTGAAATAAAGTCATTATTATTAACAGGCGTTCTTTGGGACATTAAATGAGCTTACATGGTTTGAAAGCGACAGCCTTGCGATAGCTAACAAAGAGTTTTTTGTTGCTACCTCGGTGTTCGCGCTTATTTGCAGGCTTTCGTTACTTCGTGTTCTGGTGGTAATTACAACGACAGGCCGACTGGCCACACTTAACGCGACAGCCCTCCAGAATCAGAGCTTTCCGTGGATGGCTCGAACTTGTTCTACTCACGTGCCTTCACGTTCACCTGTCTATCGGCACGCAATGCTTTAACTTTTCTACCGGTACTGACAACGTGTCGAGGTAGAACCGTTCTTAGGCATGCGGCTAGCTGCTACTCTAGGTACCCGGGTTCAATTCTGGATAGTTTTGAGGCACTGGCATGAAAACATTTACCATGCCTTCGTAAGGAAAGTTTAGAGAAACGTGAAATATAAAAGTGTGTACAACCTTCGGTGAAAGTGCGTCCAATCGATCGCTCAACCTCCAAAGACCAAAATCGGGAAGGAAGAACAAACCAATCCGACGATTTTTCGCGCATTTAGTAAACGCATCTACGAACGATCTAAATAGACACCAATACGTGGTTTGTAAGGTAAAGGTAAACTGTTGTACTCCTTCTTGATCGATGCATGTATTGTTTTATCCAGAACGGTTCCCTTTTCGCACTTTTAAGTAGCCGTTTTGACACGATGGGAGCCCAGTTTCACTGACGCGACGTGTGTCAGGAGATCTCATCAGAGATTTTCGGTCGACCAGTCTGTGCGACCGCCCGGAATTATGCGACCGCCCGGCTCAGTCACCCGCTTTTTTTTTTTGCTTCCGGATTAAGTAAACGACTGCTCAGTGCTGTTGCTCGGTAAAAGCCCGCGCCTGAAGGAAAGGATGCCCAAGAGCAATCCGGAGTAAACAACGGCTTTTCGTAAGCTCACACGCGCCCGCATCAAGGAACGTCTGTAGTGAAGGAGGTGTTTAACATTAGGGCGCACTGTAGTCAGGATTTCAGCAACACTTGTTGACTTCTTTTATGCGCTAAATTGTTTCAAAACATAGCCAACAAACACACTCATACTCAGAATAAGCGGCCACAAAGTAACTCAGCCAGAAATGTCTGCTCTACGCCCATCAAATAATTTGGAAAACTTGTTTGAAGGAATTTTCTCTCTTTATCGGTCTTTCCATTGTTCGAGCGCTCCAATTACGACACTACAGCGGTGTAGCGGCTATTGGCGGACCTTCTTTCAGTCGCAGCAATAAACACATTCGCGGGTCGCTTCTCCTTGGTTATTCTTGTTCCAGGCCAGACGCAGTACCATAAAAATTTCCAGCCAGTTTAGCCCCTTCACTGACGTCATCTGATCATATGAATTTTTTTAGTACACGTGTTTCTTTTTTTTTTTGTCTTGGAAGGGTGACGTTCGACGGCGCGAAGGAAATAAATGCGCTTTATTACTTAAAAATACCGCACAAGAAGTTATTCAAGGTCCATACTGTGCTGCCCTCTCCGCTGCCTCAAAATCAGGATAAAAGGAACAAAGGCCTTTTTTTATTTCCTATTTTTTTCTTTGTACTTGTGCGCACACCGCAGAGAAAAAAGTGGATGCTCCAAACAGAAGCGCAACCAACCCTGCCGATGCTCCAGTCTCGCTTGACTTGTTAAACACACTGTGTCACACGTTGACGTAAATTTGATTTCTATCTGCCTCCTGCGTTCAATCTCCCATTGCCATGTTAACGTCCATCATCCAGAGGTAGTCTTTGTGAAAATTTTTTATGTCACGGCGACCGTTATCGGAGCAGACGCGCGTCCGAGCAGGGGCGCTGTGGTTGTCGCTGTTGGCTAATAAGCGCGGCTAAACAGAGCGAAGGGAACTTTCGCTCTTACTTCTTTCGTGGTGTGGCTGACGCAATCAGTGCAGCGCGCGGCCGGTTTCTCTGCACAGCCACTTAGGAGGCACTTCGCGCTGTACTTATCGTTCCAGCCACGCTACGAAAGTAAGAGCGAAAGCTCCCTTCGCTCTTTTTAGCCGCGCAATCACTCAACAGCGGCAACCGCAACGCCCGTGCTTGGCCGCGCTCCTTCTCCGGCAGCGGTCTCCGTGACCTAGAAAATTTTTACAAAGACTGGACGTGCACTTTGTCGAGCTAACAAGTGTGACTGAATTATTCAGCGTTGTAGAATTACCGCAAGTTTGAAGTCACAACCAAGTTTTCCTATTTTTTTCGCATTTTTTTCTTAAATGAAAATTAAAGGATATGGAGATAGAAAATTTCTAGACTAATCTGTACATTCGAAACCGCAGAGCTCACTGCGCAGCGCACTAACTTGGAGAGCCGAGGCGTCTGTGTAACGGAGCCGACTGCCGCGACACTAGCGATTTGCGTCAGAATTGTCAGTTGGGCTAGATAATACGAACTTATCTTGGTGTAACAAGCGGCCAGGTAACATGGGCGAAGTAAGAATCGCCCTTTTAAAGCGAAAGCTTTCGTAGTGGGACCAATGGCGTCCTGTCAGGAAACTAACGCATTTCCCCATAGACCGATTGGTCGATCGAAAAGCTCTGATACCATCTCTGAACACACGGCGCGTGCGCGAAGCGCGGCTGCCATTGTGTCAAACCAGCTACTTGAAAAACGCAAAGAAAGACGGTTCTAGATAATACACGCGTCGATCATGAAAATGGAGTACTAAAGTGTACCTTTATTTTATAATCGCCACGTGTCGGTGTGCATTTAGATCGTTCGTAGATGCGTTTACTTAGCTCGCGAAAAATTGCCGCATGGATTCGTTCTTCGTTTGCGATTTGGGACTTTGAAGGCATAGAGTTTCATACTAATATACACTAGAGGGAAATCTGGCGCCACTGTCTATGGGAGCCCGCGCTTCAGCGAGCGTTCCGTCATGTACCGGGCAGGCACGTTACACTTGTCCGTGACATGGTTCATTAACAGGCTGAAAAGTTGGCTCTGGATACAAAAAACCGACACTATTACCAGAGTTCTTCAATGCCTTTCTGGTCAAGAAACTTCGCCATCACGCTATGGGAGAGCTTCGTACGCTGCCGCGCCGCGGCGCTGGTGTTGAACGGAGAGCAGCCGGGGGCGTGGTCAGAACGCGTTTGGCAGGGAACGGACCACGGAGTAAGATAAAACAGACGCTCGCCGCCTTATCAGCAGTGCGCTTTCGCTTTACGTGTCGTGGGCCGCTCAAATGGGCTTGTCATTTTGTGAGTGGCGAAAAAATTTGGTGCGAACGGGCATGCTGCTACTGCGTTCCTGCCTGCCGGTCTGGCTACAGAGCAGCGGTGGCCGCCCGATGCCCTCCGATCTGCGGTGGCGCCCCTCGCGGTAGCCTTTGTCCCCGTACAAAACTTGGCCGGGAGTTTCATGACCAGAGAAGCATTGAAGGACTATGCTATTACTGTAGAACGTTCATCAAAATTGCTTTGTTATTATAAAATTGAGCCTTTAAAGAGAATAATTTGTCAGGGATTATGTAGAAGCTTCATGCACGATGAACAAGAAAAAAATGTTACCCTTTTTGGTTGATTTTGACTCCGAGACAAAAAAAAAAAGCCATATGGCTAGCTAAGCCTAGTAGGCGAGGAACGTCGCTAGTGGCAATGGCGCCACCCACGGCGGCCCGTGACTCCAGCGACAGATTTCCCTCCAGTATATATTAGTATGAAACTCTATGCTTGAAGGTTTGACGATCGATTGGATCCGCACTTTCAACGAAGGTTGGATGCACCTTTAGCTTTCGTGCTTGCCTCAACTTTCTTTAAGAAGGGAAGGTCATTTTTTTGTCTGCTTCTTTCTTCTTCACAGTAGCTTTCACCAAGAAAACTATTTGCGTGGCTTTCAACGCGAGCGGGGAGTTTCGATACACCATTCGGCAGGTTATGCGTGCATCAACTCACCGGGTTTTTCCTAGCATTAAACCGTAAAGTAAATCTGCTTAATTTATCTCTGCTCACTTTCGGGTACAGGGGGATTAAAAGAAATACGAACAACGAAGAACACCATCTCTCCGACGCATGCCGCACCATCTGCCTGCACTGTCAGTTAACAGCGCGTGCGTAGTTCTTTCAGAGCGTTTCATAGTGTGGGCTATACTATTACGGGAAATGCTTGATAAAGAAGCGACGCCGGTCATTTATTTGAGGCATCTTTTTATGCTGTGTCGCCACTGGGCATCCTGTTATCTACTACATTCGGGAGCCAAGTGCGCAGCAGGCTGATTGCAGCTAGCATGATGCCCTTCAACGATCATCGTGCTCAGTGGCTACACAGCGGTAAAGGGCTTCTCAAATAAAACGACACGCGTCGCTTCTTGCATGAAGTTGGGCAAGTTGGTTATATGACTGCATTTTACTAGCGAAAAATAGACACGGACGAAGAAGAAGCTAGTGTCCTGTGTACTTCTTCGTCCGTGTCTATTTTTCGCTAGTATAATGCAGTCGCTTCTTGATCAAGAATTTCTCATAAATGTAGGCCACACTCTCAAACGCTCTTTAAGAAATGCGCATCCGTGCAGTTTTCTGACTTTGCAGCCTGACGGTGCGGCATGCGTCGGAGGCTGCGCGCTCCATTGTTCGCATTTCTTGCCCGCGGCACTGCGGTATTTGCTCATCGCAACAGAACTATCCGCCCTCCGGTTCTGCTTTGCTTTGTGGGGACTCTTCTAAACTGGCTATCGAATGCGCTTATCACTGCAACAGAGAGGGAGTGGCCAATAGCCGCTAAATTGCTCTAATGACGTCATTCGAGTACTCAACATCAATAGTATTGGGAAAGAAAAATTTCTTGAGCAGGTTCCCAAGTTATGTGATTCGCATAGAGCAGTAATTTTTCACTGAGGTACTTTGTGACCCTTTATTGTAAGTATACTGAATGTGGTTGTAGACTACGTTCTGAAAGCACATACGATTGAGAAAAAAAGTTGCGAAAGCGTTTCAGATTCCCTTGACATGCATATGGTCCTGTTAAAAAGGTGGTACCTTGGAAATATGCATAAGCGTATCCTTCTCTGGCTCTACAGCAGGTGCCAGCGGGGCGATCCTGTTTGTCTCCTTGTGGGGGCTCGTCCACGAATTTGTGGTTGTCACGTTCAAAGACGGGCTCGCAACAATTCCCGTGGTTTTGGGTGACGTTGTCGCACCGTGCGCCCGTTTCTTGCTGGAACGCGGGGACTTCTTTTTTCGCCGCGAAGATTTGTCGGTAGAGGCACTAGCGGCGATTCTTGAAGCAGCAGCTTTGCTCGCCTCTTCCTCCGGAGGCATCGCTGGAAAGAAAAGTTCGAGAGAGCTGAATTTTGTTTCAGGCCTGAGCAGGTGTGGTAGAGATGTTTGTCTGCTTGGTTTGGTCACGTTGCGGAAATCTTGGGTGCCATGCCTCATCGCAGGCCTTCCCCTGTTATAGGCCCACCTAGTCCGGAGCCCGCTCTTTTCGTTTTTACTTATAAAATCTATAGTATCACTTTATATAACTACAGCCTTGATAGGGACCTGCCGCGGTGGCTCAGTGTCTAGGGCGTTGTGCTACTGAGAACGAGGACGCGGGTTCGATTCCCGGCCGCGGCGGCCGCTTTTCTGATGGAGGCGAACGAAAAGCAAAAACACCCGTGCAAACGAGATTTCGGCGCAGGTTAAAGATACCCAGGTGGTCAAAATTAATCCGGAGCCCTCCACTACGGCGCGCCTCATCGCCTGCGTTGCGTTGGCACGTTAAACCTTGTAATCAATCAATCAATCAATCAATAAATCAATCAATCAATCAATCAATCAATCAATCAATCAATCAATCAATCAATCAATAAATAAATAAATAAATAAATAAATAAATAAATAAATAAATAAATAAATAAATAAATAAATAAATAAATAAATAAATCACTCAATCAATCAATCACTCAATCAATCAATCAATAAATCAATCAATCAATCAATCAATCAATCAATCAAAGCTCTAATAGGGGGCTTGAGTATGCAGTAAGGCAAGCATTCCTTGTTTTTTATTCCGCTAGATACGTTTGAACATGCGCAGTCACGACAGACAACTTCGTTATGAACCCGCGCTGATCGCGCCCATGCTTAACAAAAAGAAACAAAAAAAAAGCCTAAAGGCTTGCGTCAGAACAAACGTCGAAATACTTGCGCTAGTACTATCATTGTGGGTGCGAAAACATCAGTTTCACGGCGTTTCGAGGGGACTCGAAAACAATTCTTGAGGAGCTCTTCGCATGAAAGGACACATGTCTTATCAGTGGGTAGTGTAGTAGTGGCTACAGGATCGTTCGCGCAATAAGTAAAAACAGCCATGGAATGTGGCATCAAAACAACTACATTACGGCGGGAACAGTGGAAAGGTGAAGAAATGACAGCTCGCGCACACACGAGTGTGACTGTGGTGGTGCACCGTTTTGGAAGGAACCCACGAAAAGAGTCACGAAAGAAAATAAGCCGGGGGATGACAGTAAAGTGTGCAGCACGCTGCGAGTCCCATTTGTGGGGCCACCGCAGTTGAATGTGTAGCTTTTTCACTGAAATAGTAGCATAATCTATCAGCACCCACTCGGCAGTTTAATTGTCATGAAACTACCGCCTTTGTTGATAAACCAAGTTTACTTTAACAGCTTCCCAGGACCAAAAGGCACTAAGAAACCTTTTTTTATAACACTGCGCAAGTGTGTTACCGTAACTTACTATTTTAAATTTATGGGCGCGAATGGTATCTCCAGAAACTCATCTCATAAACTCAACAAATCATCTGACTATCCTTGAGTTCTACGTAAAGCCACAAGTTATATCCCGCTGATATCTATATAAAAAACATTCCCCAGTATTGCAGAAGGTATTTCAAAAACCTTTCCACCGCCTTCTAGCCGCAAATAGGCTGACCGTTTTGTGCAGTTTTTATCGCAGTTGCAAACGATTGAATTAAAATAAGGTGAATGAGAACGCAATTGTTTCTAAATTTGTGGGCGACAGGTTTACATACACTGTGCTGCACGGTTAGTTGCTCACTAAGGTGGCTGCATTATTCGTGCTGCGTTCTCCGTGGTATAGACAAATCTTGCCGTATTACCATCCGAGCAAACCAGTATCTGGAAATTTGTGGGCTCCCGTTCATTCCACTACGTTCAGGTTTGAAGTTGGATTCGCTGTACTTCTTTAAGAAAGTACAAACGCGGCGAAGGGGGAACAGTCGCCTCCTCCCTGAAACCTACTCCTAATCTAACGCAGCTTGAGAGGACGCCACCTGACCAAACAGGCTCTTTTTTTTTAAACCGGAGGATAAACCCGTCACCTCCAGTAGTTTTGGCAAACCACAGACAAGAAGCAAACTTCGCGGGTTAGCCTGTAATACTGGCACAAGATATGATGGTTATGGGTGTTCAAAAATGCGGAAGTGTACCTGTGGTGAGCTGGTCCTTGGGTTCAGGGAGGTCCAGGCGCGACCGGGAGTGGTTTAGAGAGGACATCTAGGAAAGCACCGAGAAGACGGTTCGGCGTGGAGAATGAAGCTGCACCAGAGGCCTTCTCCTTCCTCTTCTTCTTCACCTTGAGTTGATGGTTGGTTGGTTGGTTGGTTGGTTGGTTGGTTGGTTGGTTGGTTGGTTGGTTGGTTGGATGATTGGTTGCCTCAGAGCATGGCATTTCATTTGATGGCGTGCCACAACAGGCGAGTGCGGGCGTCTTCGTCCTTTTTTGACACTCGTTGGCATTCTCATCCCCCTAGTTTTAAGGCCTCAGATATGTACCTTCTATGTGTGCTACAGCAGGGGTCAGCGAACTTTTGAGGGGGAGGCCCGACTAGCATGAAGCGGACACGGCGTAGGGCCGGGCGGCAAATCGGGTAGGGGTGTGGCGGGGGCTTTGCAGGCGAAGAGAAAATGACCGAAGCTCACAGTAACGCTTAAGACTTGAAGGTAGCGAAGCTCTACGCAACCTTCACGACCACCACGACGATTGCAGCAATTTGTGATTGCCGCTCATTTGCTTCTTCGTTGCCACAGTGACGTTTACTGCATCATTGTTGCTATAAGTGTAAACTTCTTTCATTTTTTCGAAAGTGATAATCATTTGACGTCACCTTAAAAGGGCGTACACTATGGTGTTTCTTTGTCTTTTAGAGCAAGTGTGGCCACGATTACGGCGAACGCTGGAGTTTTCATTGGCGTTGGAGGGGGGGGGGGGGAGGCAATTTCGGCAAATCTTTCTATGTGGATATGCTCGGCTTGACAAATGTGTGCACGGCATGCCGGGCGGTCGCCGCGAGGCCCGCGTTCACATGCGCGCGCTCGGCAATTTCTTGGTATTTTTGACTGCGGACACGAAAAAGTACCATTTGCTAAACAGCTTCGCTGTTGACAATAATCTGGACAAGCGTGAAGATAGGGGACAATGCCAACTGGAAACAATGAATTCTCTGTTCTTGTCTCCCGTTTAACTCTATTTGAGGTCAAAACTGGCGCGTCGGCCATCAGATAGGAAGGGACAATGGGAGGGGTAGGGGCTCTGTCGACGTGCTGTGGGCAGCATAATAGTGCCTCACGGGCCGCAGGTTGCCGGCCGACCCCAGTGCTAAAGAATACGAACACACATTCCTGGTGTGATTTAAAGCGCATACGATGCGTACATGTCAACAGTGCGGGCTTGTTTGCTCACCTTACTCAAGAGCTTCGACTCCTTCATCAAGCTGAATGTCAATGCTGCGCCATGCATGCGTGGAAGTAGATATCACCAGGGAAGAAAGGGACAAGCGCTACAACTCTTCCTACCGATCCGGTCGTTTCTGCTCAAGCGGCAGGCGATTCCGTAAAAGCTGATGCACCTCTTCCGCGAGGTGCACTTCCTCATGCAGTGCCTAAAGTGAAGTGAAGGTTCGTCGAGCATTCCACCATCATCGCGTGAATACTTAACTCCTCAGGAGACACCCCACAGCTCCCAGCTCCTCAACTCTGGCTCCCGCGAGATCCTCAGCCCTCGGCCTGGGCTTTTTTTGCGTGTGTGGACTAAAGTAGGAACATTCGCTCTGACTGTTGGGGGATGCCCGCTAAGGAAACATCAAGATAAGCGCAGCGTAACATTGTGAGCTGGTTATATGTAAGGCCTTCAATGGGCTCAGTTTTTTTTATTCACCTAGATGTAAACAAATCGCAGCGCATTTATATGAAATCAACAGCCATAAAAATAATGAATGCCCTTGACTGTCATTGGATCGTCTCGGAATTCAAGTCGCACTGAAGCCTATTCGGCAGGGGTCACATGGCCAACAATGTTGTGACACCGTAACACCAACGAAAAGTAAAGGCTGGTTTTAAACTTATGAGGACAATCCAGTCGAAAATTTTAGTGCCCATTTGCCGAACTGCCTACAGACAGCACACCTAAAGGTGGCTGTAGATTGCAAAAAAAGTGTCTAGTTTATTTTAGGAACGCGAGGTGGACCTATTTTCTTCACGTGCACGCCCTGTAGCGCACGTAAGCCTATATATGACTTCCACAGGAGCGGCAGGCTTTAGACGATATTTCCTGCCCAGTCTCCAACTAAACGCTAGCGTGGACACAATTCAATATGCTCACTTAAAGGCAAAACGAAACTCATTGTTACGCATTTTCCATCGGGGTGAAACGTCTGTAACAGCCCTGAGGTGCCGCCTCCATAAATTAAACTTTAATTTCAACATGTCAGGATTGGCTCCAAAACACGCTTGCCTGACTTTTAACCCACGAAAGACCCTAGAGCACAATTTCTTTGAATATCGCCGCTATTGTAACAAGAGATGAATTTATCTTACTGCCCCATTTGAAAGCCGTCCGTCTTGATTTGAAAACTACCGTTCTTTCATTCGGCACAGCACCCTCGGCCAGACAAAAGAAGAAATTTACTCTTACTTGACAATTTTATCTCGTCCGCCAGACGACTTTCGCTAATAAGTGCATTTTTTTCTCGCCCCTACTCTTCTATCTTGTTCTTTTTCTATCGGTCTTTCTTTTTTTCCACTATTATGTTAACTAAGTAGCCTGTTCCAAAGCCCTGACCAATCTTTTTACGGTAATATCAGCCACTACTGCAAAATAGACGAAGAAGAGCAGCCTGGTGGAGCTGACGCCAAGTATTTCGGGGATTGAAACAATATTGTTAACCCAAGGTAAGAATCGGCACGCACAGTGCGCCAAGGGCAGTCCGTTCTCTTCTCTCCCACCCAACGTCTGAAAACCAGCGTTAGAGCCAAAGAGTAGTAAAGTGAAGCGGTTGACTGGACCGACCAACAGGAGCTGACATATATGAAGGATTTATGTCACAACGCATACTTGTCGCAATAAAAAAGAACTGTGTGTTGGTGGAGCGTCTCACGGGGTGGAGACGCGGTATAGCTAAGAGCCACTACCAGTTAGTCGGCCATGGGCACGACGTTCACGATACGGCCCAGGGGCTCTGTATTGGAGTCTTTGTGCCCTGCCGCCTTCAGAGCCTCGAACACCGAGCATACCGTATTCACTCGATTCTAAGCACTCCCCTTTTTCCACGATCGCGGTGCCAAAAGTAAGGGAAGGGGGGGGGGGGTGCTTAGATTCGAAAAGCCCATATTACACCCCCTCCCTTTTTTCTTGGCAGTCGCATCTTGACGAGGCGGGTGCAAGTAATATTGTTTTATTCGGCAAACATTCTGATAAAAAGTAGATACAGACAGTGAACCTACCGCTTACGTCTGATACTCAGTCACCCTCACTGCCATTCGAGTCCGTCGTGCCGGTTGGGATGCCGCTCTCAGTATCCCCCTGTTGGTCGTCTTCTGTTCCGCTGAAGTGGTTTGTAGTTGAAAGTCTTCATAAATTACTTGGCCACAACGTCAACTCGGGCCTGCTTCCACACGCCTAAAATGCATTTTCTGATGGTTGCTTAGAAAGGGGGTGCTTAGATTCGTATGCAAGCTTTATTTCCAATTTTTTCCTAGCAGTGGGGAAGGATGCTTAGAAAGGCAAAAATACGGTGTTTGCTGCTGTAGCAGGTTTCTGGTGAAGTGGCTCCCAGTAACATACTTGTGCCAATGAGCGCACTCCTGAACAAGGTGCGTAACCGCGACCGGTCCATGGCTTTGATATCTGCCATTACCAGAAGTTTGGGGAAACGCATTGCAAAGGCCACTGCCGTGGCGCGGACTTCGAACATCACTTTTACTGCCTGGCGTGAAAGTGGACATCCACAGAGAAGGAAGGTTCAACATGCGCATTAACTACCATAAACAGCTGCTGTCGATCTGGTCGTTTTTTCCCAATGGGCAGATGATGCAGAGCAAGCTGAGTCACCTCTTCCGCGAGGTTTGCACAGTTATACAGACTGGAATGAACGGAAGGTCCGTCAAAAATAGCGCCTCAGACTGTACAATCTTGTGAATATTTTCCTACTTATGAGATTTCCCCCTCTCTGCGTTGCATGGTTCAACTCTGTCCGCCGCCAGTTCCAGAGACTCCGGCTTGCAACCTTTTGCGTGTGTGGACTGCTCTCTTTGACTGTTAGCGGACGCTCCCTGGTCAAACGTTATAGAATTGGTGTAATGTAGCTATATGTACAATTTAAATGTGATGAAATGATCTACGTTCTTTTTCGCTTAGATGTAAACTGAAGGCGTAAACTGAAAATCTTATTTATTTTTGTCTGTTACGGAATTCTAGCCGCATTGGAACCAAATCTGCGCGGTGAATATGCGCAAAGCTATCATGACACCGAGGGACCAAAAAGAAAGTTAAAGGCGGGTATGAGAGTTACAAGGTTGCCTGATGAAATACTAACTGCGAAAGCGTTATTGTCTTCTTCTCGGAAGGTGTGCTGTCCGATTACCGTTATCCGTTGTCTTTATATTGCGTCTTTTTCATCTCCTCTCGGTAACTTTGACACGCACATACTTGTGTTCCTTAAGCCAGGTAAAGAGGACATTTAGCGGGCACCTATTTTTCTATTCAACTAACTGCTATTTCTGTAACGCGCATGTTTGGCTTAATCGTGTCAGCCTCTGTACATGTCTCACGTGTTTCTAAGTCAAACGCTACGACGCATTCCCTCGGTCCACTAGAGTAGTCGAGCTGTGGCGGCTTGGGGATACGTGCTTTTTTCGCGTCTTGGAAGCCCCTGATTCAAATTCCTAATTTACCCCATTGACCTAATCTACTCCACTACTTAACGTCGTCTACCGGAGAAGCCCTAAGAAAGTTTGCATAAGTCACAGCATTAATTCTTATACACGCTTTTCATTCCTTAAGTGGTCGGCCATTCTGCGTGCCGTTGGTGTGCCGAGAACGCTTGAGTGTTGACCCCTCTGTTAGCTGATGCTTCCGCATGGAAATGAAGTTCTACTTTCGTCGGACGCCAACCTACCACATTTGAAGGTGCTACAGAGTTCTCACCAGAAGCTGGATGGTGCAAGAATTTTGCACGCCCATTATAGGCACCCATCCGGTTATCATTTCGCAGATATGATGGATAGAATAGGCCGGTTGATTCGCATGGGAGAAGTAGACACCGAGCAGCGTACTATTTTTCCTCGCTTCAGAGTTACCGGCAGTTGTGAGGAGTACCAAACTCAAGCGGAAAACTCGGGCGTTTTATTCATGATAATAGGAGGTCAGGTGTCAGGACGTAAGATTGTCAAGACGATCCTGCAGGAACTGAAAAAAAAAAATCCAGGGCCATCTCCACTAACGTGAAACAGTGTATAAATGTATTCTTGGCACCGTGGCGTTTTTGCCCACGGAGATGAAACCGGTGGGGGGTAAAGGTATACAGCTTTGCTGTAAACGTCTCGTGTGTTTGAAGCACAGACCGTTAGAAAACGAGTGTCGCGGTGTGTTTTTTTTAGTACGCATTTTCAACTACGGAGGTAAAACGTTCTAGCGCGAGGCGTTGGAAAACGAGTGTCCCGGTGTTTTAGTACCGTGACTACATGATACGAGATGCGACGACGACGACAGGACACGCCGACAGTCCGAGCCCCTAAGGGGCCTCGCCCGTAAAATGAAACGATAACGAAGTCACGTCGCTGCCGTAGGACTTGTCACACGTAGAATGAGATGGCCGAAACGATTTTTTCCCCTTTGCTGTTCTTGTGGAGTTCTCAGATGTGTTACTAATGCAGATCAGCTTGCCATCGTTTATTTTGTTTGTGGGCATAACCGGTTATCAGGTTTTAGGTATAGTACGAGTTCCCATAGTGAGTTCCTGTACTAACAGTCAAACCTCGATATATCGAACACGGGTATATCGAATTATTGCCTTTATCGAACACTTTCTATATCACGCGGAAAATCACATACATTTTTAATTTTTTATGTCGAACTGGGACGGACATGAAATGGATATATCGAACTCCGCCACCCCAGACTGCCCAGACCGCTCTCGCTCTGTTGACAGGAGGCGAGCTATCCCGCAGTACCCTCGAGGATAGCGGTGGCGCGATGGGCGTTCCCGACTGCGGAGCATCCGTTGCACGGAAGCAGAATTTGACGGTGCAGAAGAAGAATGCGAGCTTGAAGAAACCTGGGGCCAGCTGGAGCGCTTTGTTGATGCTGAGCCACGAAGCATGTGCATTGATGACTTTGTTGGCGGTGACGACAGCACCGCAACGACGGCGGAGGCGACGGATGCGTGAGATCCTAGCGGAGGTTACTACTGTGCGCACAAACGAAGACGCTGCCGAGGTTGTACCCGCAAGCGCTGATAGTGCCCCGCTCCCGACTTCGACCAAGGCTTCAGCGGTTTTGGCCCTACCGCACAGCTACTGCAGCGCTACTGCGACGCTACTATAGGCCTGTCGCTTGTGGAACGTTTGGACTACGTTGAGGAAGTCGTGAATAACACGCCATGCTACCCTGCTGCAGTACTTTAAGCCACAAGAATAAATACTTTGAAGCATCAAGTGAGTATTTACTGCACAATTCGTTCATTTCTACCAGTTTATGATGACGCGTATTTACGTGATTTTATATATCGAATTCTGGTTATATCGAACTATTTTGCGGGCACCGCGCTGTTCGATATATCGAGGTTTCACTGTATATGTATGTCACTGATTAATATCTGACCATTCTGTTTTAATTTGATTTAGGGGTGCTCTTTTCTATCCAGTAGAACGTTCGATCTTCAGTTGGGCAGCGGATATTGGCGAACGATGCTGCAGATTGGGGCGTGCATGCACTACAGGGCTTAAGCGAAGCCAGATAAAGAATTTACCGTTTGACTGAGCCCTGCATACGCATGTCCACGAACACCGACAGCGCGCACTGATAATCTGTGATCCGAAAAAAACTACCAAAAGATTCTTAGGTGCCTATAGAGTTTTCGATTTATCTTCCAGCACATGTTGCTTTTCTCTCCCACGGCCTTCGTTCGAATCACTTGGAAGTCGTCCATACCGTAATAACTTTAGAAGAGCTTGTTTCGTGCATGAAATTCGGCTTTGAATGTGTTTGGGGTAATATGGGGATACCGTGGGGGGAGGGTTTGCTATCCCTCCAATTGCCTGGGCCGGATTGAGATATACCACATGACAACTACATGTGACATAGTCTAATAACATGAATTATAGCCAGGAGAAAAAAAACGACACGCAAAAAAGGGGACACGGACATGTCCCTCTCCTCTTTCTTGTGTGTCGTTTATTTAGTGCTACAATCATGTCCTTCGACCGTAACCAACAAGCCCAGCAACAAGTTGTCCTGATATATGTGACAGACACAATTCACCCGCAATAATCTGGTTTATTCCGCCAAGTATACCAATAGAAGACGCTCGTTTTTATTACATATTCTTTTATCATGACGAAATGGTATATCAATCTGTAATCCAAATCTTGACGGGAACTAGCGTTCTGTGGCTGCTGACTCCTCTGTCGCACCGGCATGGAATAATTTCGAGCTGAAAGACACGTGCGCTGGAAGCACGCATACCTTCTTCGCCGCCTCTTTGCAGTCACTGCCATACTGGCACTTTGGGGAGCAAGCTTCCTCTCTGTGAGTCTCGGTGGAGAGAGAGAGAGACAGTGAGACGGAGAGAGAGAGAGACAGTGAGACGAGAGAGAGAGAGAGAGAGAGAGAGAGAGAGAGAGAGAGAGAGAGAGAGAGAGAGAGAGAGAGAGAGAGGGAGGGAGAGAGAGCAAAACTTTTTGGATGCGCGCTTAGACGGGCTGGCAAAGACGAGTTGTTGGCGGGTCGCCTGCCGCCAGCTGGCGCCGCAGTAATTGCGGCGTGTTAAACTTCAGGCTTCCGCAAGCGTTGCGTCGCAGACCTTCCGCCTAGCGGAAGACTCTGCGCCGAATTCTGTCCCGAGGAAGAGCAACGACACTCGCGATGACGAGTCGACGACGACACCCGGGCCCCTGGCGGGCTGAGGAAACATACCCCCGCGGCGTACTTCTTCTTTCCCTTTTAGACCACTCCGTTTGGTACAGGAAGAAAAAGGGTGGGGCAGCGTTCTACACCGCCATTGGTTCGTCCCAAGAGTCTAAAGTGACCAGTTATACCTGCAGCACTGCTAACATTGGGCTGCTGTTATTCAACCCGATCAGCAAGCCCAAGTGCAATGCACGTGCAAAATTGTTTATCTAGGTAGTAGTTGTGAAACATTCCATCGTAAGACCGCAATGTTCCTACTCACGCATTGAAAAAAAAAAAACTTCAAATTTATTCCTCCACCATTTCCTTCTGTTCGGATCAAACATCGTCAGCTGCTCTAGAGACGTGAAGAAAAGATGACACAGTCGCCTCACCTTATCCAGAGTAACGATGATCGTTGTGCGGGTGTACATTTTTACTCGTGTGACGCCTCCCTGAAAATACGTTTGGCCTTTCACGAATAAAATGAGGAGGATTGGCCAGTGCTGCGTGGATTTTTGTACTTTGATTGTGCATAGCCGTTGCCATAGGGGTAATCTGCAAAGCTAAAATATTGTCCCCACATTTCAGCGACAAAATTTTGTTCAATAAGCGGAAATGAATGACTATGCCACGGGATCAAATGCCGCTATGTTTTCTGTTGTCTGTCTTCTGAAGCTGTTATTAGGAAGGGAAATGAAACGGTGTGAGTGAGCATATTTAAATTCGGAGTCCGGAGTGGCCAAACATGGCAGGGTAACAAATACTGGTGGCGTATCGAGGAGCTTGCGTGGAGTTTGCTATGGGTAATTGGATAGGTTCGACTTTTGGGTGTTCTTACACACAAAGGACAAAATTGGTTTTAATTTTACAGCGTCGTTAGCCACTAGAAATCAGGTATTTCTTCGCTTGTTGCAATTGAAGATTATAAGAATATCTTTTTGTTGCTTGGAACGAGAGGACTTACTGCTGCTGTGAGACCGATAGCAGCCTAATGTGTGCGAATAGCGGCGTCAAGATGATGCATCCAATCCCTCCCGAGTGTTTCGAGATATTCCAGGTTGAGGGTAAAGCTTAAAGGGACCCTGCAACACTCACCATCGACTACTCTGAATGTATTTTAAAATAAAGTCTATTGTCCCAGCAATCTCCTCCCGCAAGAATTATGAAAATCCGTTCCCTATCACCGAAACTACGCGCGATGAGAAATCACGCATAATTGTTCCCTCTCAACTCGACCGCGGACAACGCGACGAAGACTGCGCGCTCTCTCCCGGAGAGGGGGGCGGCTCGCAGCGCCTTCTCCGGCGGCCTACGATATATGACAGGCCGGGGAGTTCTCCCCATTTTTCCGAAACGTGGAGGGGTCTATTTCCGGTGTGGTGCCACAAAAAAGCAGGCATGGCTGCCTTCTCGCAAGCAAGCGCTCAGGCTGGTAGGGCGTTTTTCAAGCAATAAACGTTTGTTGTCGAGTGGTCTCCTTGAAAGGGGAGTATTGAGTTCATCACTCAAACTGCACGCGCAAACAAAACACAAAAGAAAAGTGAAAACTCTGCGTACAGGCTCAGACATAGAAGAAGTTGGTACAAGCGCCGACGACGGCGGATCGTCACAGGAAATGCGAGAAATAAGCCGTGAAGCTCACCAGCGACAGCCAATAGGCAGACATGGCCTCAATGACGTCGTTTAGGCCATGCCAGGGGTGCATAATGAGGAAAACTGGAGGGAGCGCGGTTGTTTTTTCTGCGTCTTTCACAGCGATTTGCGCGCTCACCGCTTCACGTGCACGTGTAATAGTATTCCTGGCAGTGTAATCTAAGCGTCGCGCACGTTTACTTGCACTGCTCAGAGTGTTGTAGGGTCCCTTTAAACCACACTAGTAAAGATGCTTTCTAATTCGAGGTGTGGGTTAGAACAGAACTTGCGAACCTTCCGCAAGCTTAAGATAGGGATGCACTATAGGCCAAGCCAGCCTTTAGCCGCTACTGTAAGTGATCGAAATTGTGCAAGCAGGCAGCCAGCAAGCATGGTGTAGTGGAGACTCAGTTTCTCGTGCCTATATAGGTAAACTCTAATCCATATTATACACTGTAAGCCAATCGCTCGGTTTTCTATTAACGAAAAACTTGTCGCCATTTCACGTTTCCAATGGGGCTTCTTCTACAGAGACACTATAAAGAGAACTTTACCACAAGGCATCCTTCATGCCTCAATTATATAGCGGCTGGTGGGCAAGAGGTCCTATACGCTCCACAACGTGCTACTATTTCGTACAGGACAAGCCTGGTGGATATCCCGATATTCTTCGGAAAAAGCAGTCCTGGTTTCAAAATGAAACGGTGTTTATCCAAAATGAATAATATTGCGTGTATGCTATTTCTTATTGGTTAGTTATTTATACATGGTGCATCCAAGTGGAGTGATGGCACAGTCGCAACGTCGTGTCGTCTCCCCTGTTTCTAGAGGTGCGCCACATTTGAAAGAAAGTAGACGAGAAATAAACACACAACGACACACTTCTTTTCTTTAACAAAACTGTTCGGAAAGGTGTTTATTGGCAACAGCGCACCAATAATACATAACCAGCCTCGCCGCAGAACAGTGGATGATTGAACCGTGAAAAACAATAATAATAATAATAATAATAATAATACGGCAAAAAAATAATAATAACGGATGAAGAGTGTAAAAGACAAAACAGGATGCCACCAGATCCCCTGATTGTTCCCCGAAGCGAACCACCGCAGAAAGACGTCCAGCCGCCCTTGCCGCACTGAGCTAAAACCCTCCGCTACCGAACAGGGTTGTCTCGTCAATTGCACTTGGCGTTAAGGCATGTTCACTCGGCAACTTCACCCCCCACTGGCGCTATGATGCTCACATTCGATAAGTAGAATGCGCCGATGCGTTCGTGTTCCTCTGTTTCGCTTTTTTTACATCTTGCGGGAACAGAACGTCGTCGTTGTAAAACCATAGCCCCCGTTGCTGGCAAACCACGAAGGCTTCGAATATCGTCACCAGTAAAAAATAGTACGCTGATGTGTGTTGCATGGCTCCACTTTTTAGGTACGCAACAATCATTGATCTGTTGAATCTAGAAGTGAAGCCGTACCCTCTGTCCCCCGCAGGCATGCCTAGAGTGCTCTCCGACGATGTTCGAATATTAACACTAGGCTAGCACCGTCCGAGGCGTCTGCCGTTGTAGAATAGAGGATCCGTCTTAGCTTCTGGATCCCAAGGATGGTGATTCGAGACTGTTTTTTTTTTCACCTTTAAATTGAACTATAATTTTATGGTTTCGGTTAGTTCTGGTGTTTTAAAGGACCTCTTTGGGCGCGTTAGGTCATGTTGTGTTATGTTTAGGTTAGGTTGCCTAGCTTTATGTTATCTTCTAGAGCGATGTAGTGCCAGACGCGGCAATTTTGTTACAACACGCCGGTGGACGCCGTAATAGTCGGGTGCTTATAATACGGCCGGACGGCACTCTAGGCACGGCCGACATTTAAATTGTGAGTTCCTCTTCGCGAGGTGACGAATTAGCCATGAATTAAGTGCAGGTGCTCTAAAGGTGAGATCTTTTGCATTAAGATGCCTTTCAGCGCTCCTTTCTCCGAGCAAGTAGGGACCTTTTTTTTCTTTTAGATGGGTGTACAAAACGGTGGTATCTATACTCTCCCCGTACTCTTGCTTTTCTCCTTTGTCACTCGGTGGACATCTGGCGTTTCATCTTTCTGCGATGCAGAAGTGTAGCTGCCACCAGACCGAGACGCACGGCTGCGTCTCGGTATTTCCCCGCCGTTGACCCCGGCACCCCCCAGCGTTTTATGTACAGTGGATGGACGACAGTCAGGGCGCCGATGATGTTTACATCACAGTACCCCTAGCGGGTGCGTGGCGCCACCCCAAGCTTTCGGATATTCCCAGTTGCGAAATCCCTCACACCTCTGCATGAGGTTTATGTTGTAAAACTTTAGGAGGATTAAGGCCGCCCCTGAGTTTCAGCTTCGAAAAAAATCTCTGCACCAGATAAGGCTTCACTGTTTGACCTGGTTTAGCAGGAAGTTGTGTAGTCATGGACACCGTCGTTGTGCTCCCCGTAGAAGTTAACTAAGAAACCCAGCACAAATTTAAACATATTATTGCGGTGGTTGTAGTCTGCGTTTATATTTTGGAGTGACATTTGCCGCCTCTAAGTAGACAACGTCGCTCCACTTTTAGTTCATGGGAGACTTCCTGAAAAATTCTACAGGGGCAACCTTGTCCGCGCAAAATCTGCGTTTACGGAGTTTCGCGATCGGGGATATCCAAGAGCCCAGGCGTCACCAGCTCAGCCATCTCAGTGAGAGCGCCCGGAGCGCCTCCTGTCCCTGTGAGGCTCGGAGCCATCGAGGTGCAAGTCGGGGATGCCACTCTTCACCAGCTGCACAATAGGGTCGTGTGTCTTGGCAGCCGTGGTGTCTTCCGACTTGGTGACATCTGTGCCACAAGGGTCGCCCTTGGCTGGGTGGTGGTCACCGTGCGAGGATCCAGCGTCCGAGCCGGCTGCCCCGCCGTCGGGATGGTCATCGTCGCCGGGGGACGGAGCCTGCGTGGTTGTGTACCGCGTCGGGAACGTGGTAGGCTTCGGGGATTCGGTAACCTCGTTGGTATTAGTGTCGTCCTCGTCTCCCGAAGCCGGAGACGATGGCGGAGTGGTCGTCTCTTCGTGAGTCTTCTCGGTTGTAGAATCACCGCCTTGGTCCTTGTGATCGTCGCCACTTCCAGAAGGTCCGTAGCCGTCGCTCCCTGCCCCCGCATCGCTGTCATGGCTAGGCGTGGTCGTCTCTGGTTGGCTGTCTCCCCCTGGTGTGGACGGAGTGGCGTGATCACCGTCTGTTGGCTCCTTGTGTTCAGCGTCGTCACCAGCTCCTTCCCCCGGAGAAGCAGGTGCCGGCTCCGCTGTGGGCGGCCTGGAGCCCAGAAAGTCGCTATCGGAGCCGGCTCCTTCTCCGTCAACTGCAGGAGGCTCTTCCGTCGTGGTCGTTGTCTGCTCATGCCCCGAGTCACCTTCGGTTGAACCCGGGACGCTCGGAGCATCGGTGTCAGTCGGCTTGTCACCCTCCCCGTCCCCGTGTGTGGCTCCAGCGTCGCCATTTGTCGGTACTTCGGGTCCGCTGGGATGGACGATGCCGTGGTCCAGCTCGTACTGCCTTCTCGTGTCGGGGCTCAGCTGAGCAAGCAGCTGCTCAATGGTGGGGGGAACCCTGCCTCCATGGTCGTGGTGAGGCTTGTGCTCGTGGCTGGGAGTAGCCCCTCCATTACTGCCACTTGGATGCGCTCCCGCGGATCCGCCATTGTCGGCGTGGGGTGTCGAGTCACCTCCGTTCGAATCTCCGCCCGAGGAGCCAAGGCCTGGAGTTGCCCCATTGTCATGGGCTGCGCCATCATCATGAGGAGCAGCGTCATCGTGTGGAGTGGTATCTTCGTGAGGTGCCTCGGTAGTAGCTTCGGGTTTTTCTCCTTCGTTATCAGGGGATACAGTGTGGGCCTCTTCGGGAACAATAGGCGTCTCACTCGCGGGTGTCCTACTGTCGTCGTCCTCATCATGATGCGGCGCTTCCGTGGTTGCGTCGGCTGGGGTGCTTGTGGTTTCAGGTGTTCCTTCGGGATGTTCTTCGCGCTCAACGTTTTCAGACTGTGTGCTGTCCTCACTTTTAGGCGCCGCAGCAGCGGTGCTATCGGCTCCACTACCAGCCGCGGAAGCGTCGGAAGCTGGCGCCTGCTCCGTTGTAACATCTGCGTCAACGTGACCAGCATTTCCAGAGGCATCGCTTGTTTTATCGTCAGAACCTGAGGTGTCGAATTCGTTGCTGTCTTTCTTTGGCACGGCTTCGTTTTCTTCGGTTTTGGCATCTGGTGAGGTCGCAGCGTCTCCTTGAGGCTTCTCGTCGTCCGAACCGGCGGCGCCAGCGTCGTGAGAAGGCTCCTCTTTCTTCGCAGAAGCGTCGGAACTGTCATCCCCACTTGCACCTTGATGGGGCTCGTCAGCGAGAGGTTGTTCGCCTGCCGTGGCAGAAGGAGCGCCTGTTTCGTCAGACCCAGAAACCGAGTTCTCGGCAGAGGATGGCGTCGACGATTCAACAGCTTGAGTTGTTGAGCTGGCATCAGACGCGGTCAGTCCAGCAGTGGTCGTTTTGTCGTCCGCTCCTTCGACTGATGGCTTCTCAGAAGTAGGCTCACTATCGCCACTGGGCTCAGGAGCTTTCTCCGTAGAAGCAGCAGCGTCAGGGCCGGAGGTGACTGGAGTAGCCGACGGTGTAGCTGGTTCGGCAGCAGCTGATTCGGAACCAGTTTTGCTGTCCTGATCAGAGCTTCCAGCTCCTGATGTCGTCGAACCGGTTTCTGTGCTAGAAACAGCACTACCGGCGTCGCCCTTGTTTGTGTCCGCGCTTTCGGTGCCCGTGGAACCCTGCGTAACAGCAGATGACGCTTCACTAGAATCAGATGCACCTGCAGTAGACGCTGGAGCGGCGTCGCTTTCGTGGGCTGCCCCTGTTGCTGTCGCTTGGTCGTCATTCGCAGCGGTTGAAAGGCCTCCTGTCGTTACGTCAGATCCACTTGTGTGGTCGGCGGTAGCCCCAACGGTTGCGTCCGTAGCAGGGTGTCCAGTTTCGGCGGCATCAGAAACGCCAGCTGTTGCGGCGCTAGAAGAATCAGTGCCGGTGGAGGTGGTAGCATCTGTGGAAGGAGGGAGGGGTCTTCCTTCCCCGGCGCTTTCTTCCGCAGCTTTACCGGAAGCCGCATCAGAAGTTGGTCCTGTCGCAGCGCTGCTGTCGCCTCCAGAACCCGGAGCGTTCGTTGTTTCCTTCGGGATAGTGTCATCCGTAGTGGCTAGGGTGTGAGCGGAAGTGGTCGTGTGGTCGACAGAATCAGCGTGGGCGTCGCCTGCTTGTGTGGATCCTGAAGCGTCGCTAGGGTGTGCGTCTGGTGTTGCGGTTGACTGACCTGCACCGGCGGATGTAGATTCAGGCTGCGCAGCAGGATCCGCCTGGCCCCCGGTCGCCACTGTCGTATCAACGTGGGCATCTGTGGTTCCGCCTCCGTTACTGGGAACTCCGGCAGCTTGGGTTGTCGCTTGTTTAGAGTCGGTAACTGTACCAGTGCTGGAAGCATCGCTGGGAAGCCCGGATGTTGCGGTGCCAGCGGGTGCTGACGCGCCATCGTGACTGGCTGTACTCAGAGTTGCGGCGTCACTTCCGCCAACCGTGACCGTACTGCCCCCAGTCGCTGAGCCAGTAGTGCCGTCTGTATGCGTAGCCCCGCCTAAAGAAGGTTGATCGGCCTGGGCAGCCTCAGAAGCTACTGAGTGTCCAGCTCCTGCCGGAACAAGTCCTGGTGGGGTTACGGCGCCAGCTCCTGCACCGGTTATCAAAGTTGGTGGCACCGTCGCACCGGTACTGATCGTGTGCACAGCAGAGCCGGTGTCAACTCCATCGGTAAATGACGTTGTGGCCACTGGATGAATTGGAATGGCGGGTACAACATGCGTAGTCACTACTGGTGCTACCGCCGGAACCGTAACGTCTGGAACAGCAACCGCTGGAACATGAACAGCTGGAACATGAACAGCTGGAACATGAACAGCTGGAACGGTGTCGGCTGGAACGGCGGCATCCGGAACAATGGGTACGAGGGCCGCGCCAATGATGGTGGAGGCGTCCGCTGTATCCTTACTTGGCGTAGCCTTCAGCTTGTCGTCAACGTTTTGAGTCTGCACCCCGGCATCCAGGGGTTTAACGGTGTCTGTTTCTGTCGCTCGTACGGGTGTGCCATCGGCGCTTCTGGCTTCTGTTTCATCTGGCAGCGGCAAATGAGTGGTAAATCGCTTCACCGGGTTGGTGATGTCGGGAACAGGTTGCGGGGAAGACAGGTCGTCGTACAATGAAGGTGGGAAGGCCGTCTGGTCAGTAGAGAACTGCTCGGTGTGGCGGGTTGGATCTGTGACGGCTGGGAATTTAGTACGCTGAACCCCAACCGTAGCTTTTCTGGGAACATTGGTGGAGAAGCCGGCACCAGGGATAACCGTGGGCTCGAACCGGGTGGTGAAGAACCTGCCAGTTGTGCGTGGGCTGCTGGCTCGAGACCAGGGAAGCCTGGCGGGAGTCGTTGTAAATGGGCCTTCTGCGAATGTATTAAAAGAAATTGCGCCACCAGTGTGAGGACAACTGGGTGCCAATATTCATACACTACATTCGCTGCAATAAACCCCAACATAATGTTTGCGCAAAGCTTCAAACGCACTCCTGGTGGTCAAGAAGCTAGAACTTTCCAAATGCTTATGAGGAGGCGTCGCGTTCAAGTCACGGTAAATGCACTAACGGCCTTGATCGACGTGAACGCCTGCTCGTACATTTCAATAATTAAAAAATAACCTTAAATTGGTCTCAAATAATTAGTGGAATTAAATTGTATGATGTATATTGCTAGGTGGGTGCTTTAGAAGCAGTAGGAAATTTTCCCGTGCAAGCATGGTTAAGTATTTTATTGCTGCGCAGTTTATACATTTTATGACAGCATTGGTTGATGTGCGTCGGACTCCCATAAAAGTTATTCTTTCGTGCGTACTGACATCATGGCAAGTGCATAGTCATCATTATTGTCACTACACATTCGCATCAGCAACAGAAAAATGATTGTGTACACACTGAGCAGACACTAGCGGAAGCAGAAGCAGAAAAGCTGGATCATGCGTCATCGCACTCCTGTTCCATCTTTTTATACGAATGACGTTTATTTAAACAACCCGAGAATAATGCGCCGGCCAATTTCCTTCAACTTGTAACGGAGCTTGTGGCGCCCGCGGCTTCTTAAAATGCGCCATGATTGAACCCCTTCCGTCGTGTATTGTGAACGATACAAAATGAACCTTGCAAACCGGGGCACTAGGTGGCCTTGCTCGCTTTCTTGGCCTAGACTGCGCTGGGGCGGCGCTTATCTCTCGGTGTCCTCCCGGTATTCTAAACCGACTCAGGGTCAGATTTAAACAGGTCTGCATCACTTTGTTCTTCTTTCGCGCGCGACGTAGCGAACACTTCCGCCGCAGTACACGATGCATCGCCTGCCCCGCGGCCTTTGTGTCCTTGATGAGAGGTGTTTATTCGATATGCGCTGTGCAATGGCCACCCGGCACGTGTCGAAGGAATCAGTGACCGTTAATATGCATGCACGTTAAGAACTCGCCCCGATCGATCGGAATAGCGCGCGTACACGTACCGGTGGGCGGACAGTGGTCGTAGCGCGGGCAGCACTCGCCGTCCACGTATCGCGGCTCGCAGTCACCCCGGAACTGGCAGGCCACGAGGGAGCAAGTGATGGAGCTTCCTTGGCAGTAGCACACGTAGCACGGGCTCTGCGGGCTTGGCACCACTTCGCCGTCCTTGTACAGCTTGCCTTCCTGCTCGCAGCCTGCGTAACAGGACGGAGGCGCGATTCTTAAGGAGTCCTTGTTGCCTCTCTATCTCTCTGCTATTCATGCGTATATTCTGTCCCGAGACCATGGGCTGCTCTTGCACCACATCCTCAGTTATCAAGACAAGAAGCTACCAGCCTGAGAAGAATACAAACCAACTCCTATCCTCATCGCACCATTCTTCACGCCATCTGCCCCACCATATACCCGGCCACCTGTAATTTCTGCCCCTTGCCCGGCACCCTACACTACACAGTATGGGAGTGCGGACAAACCCCAGGCCTACCCCCCAACCCGTCCCACTCTTACGAGCAGTGGGTGGCCTGCCTGAAAAGTCCGAACCCTGGGACCCAGCGCATACTGCTGAAGAGGGCCTGGACTGCCATCCAAGGTCAGGGCATCCCGGACTAGGGACGCCCCCCACCAGGCGGGTGCCCTAACAGCAGCACCAGCGCTCATGGAATAAACATTTATTCCTCCTCCTCCTCTTGCACCAACAGTTACCTTTTTCGCCCCGGAACGACGACCAACCCGTAGTGCGATAACTGTTCTTCTGTAGAAACTGTCTAGCATATTTTATTAGGATGTGTGGCCTACTTGGCACCAAGATCCCGTTTTTTGAAGATATTGAACGCCTAGATCAAGGGCCGGTAACTTTGAAGACTATCCTAGCACCATGGACTTGCCCCTCAAAGCAGCGTCAGGCTCTAAAAAGTTTGTTTTCTCTTTTGGAGGACATTGGTCACATTTCGAAATTGTGAATTCCGTGACAAAATCTACAAAATAGTCCGTCAAGCACGTCAAGCCACCCCAGTGTTTTTTTTTTTTTTTCTGACCACCTCTTTCTAGGGCCTCTTTTCCATACATCCCCGACCCCTAGCAGAGAAGCGTGTAGGCGATTGCAAACGCCGGCAAAACTCTCTGCTTTTTCAATAAAGAGCTTTCTCTCTCTTTCTATCTCTCTGTCTCCCTCTGCAAAGGAGTTTGGAGAAACTGAGCATACGTGGTCGGGATGCCTATACTTTGCCATGTTGACGCCACATCTGTTCTGACAGCATCCCCCGATGAAAGCACTCCGTCACCACATTTTTGTTACAGCACGCCGTGTAGCACATATAGGTTTAGTGGACGGAATACGTAGTAGTTATCTGCGACGACCTGTCACATCTAATGTGGACTGATATAACCACACAGCTTTGTCCATGCACAAAGCTATGGCAGTTGCAAGAAAACACCACTAATAGAAAGAATCAATACCAGTAGACAGAAAGGACCAGTAAACGCGATATTGTAACTTACTGGAAGTAAAAACATGTATGATGGAGCCTCCGGCGCTCATTTAAGACTTTCACGTTGTCTAAATTAAGAAATTGTTAATTGTCCTACTACAGCACGTCTCATAGCCCAGGCGTCGCTTCCCTCGTGAAACTTCAGCTTACATTGAAAAAAAAAAACTGGGAACAGCCTGTATGGCGTCACTTAGGCATCAAAATGTGCACCTTTTTGTAACAAAATAGCAGTGCGATTCAGGCGGCCGCACTGCGGCTTTCTATAAAAACTTTTTTTCACCACGACGCGAACTTCCTAGGCATGTTTTGTTGTCAGATCCTAAAATGCATTGGTTTCGGTTTTTCGTTTTGGAAGACACACGTTTGAGAACTGAGTTATTTTTCCGCGGCGTTTCATGCCATTACAAGTGTTCTGACATCTGTCTGACTCCGAACGCACAGCATAATAACTTATTTCTGGAACCACGAAAAGGCTTTATTCGGGGATAGGTGTTCAGGACAAATCCCCATTACCCCGACTAAATGACTGTAATGTCACCGATGGAAAGGCGTGTTTTGTTGCTTAACAATTATTTATCAGGTGTGTTAGCGTTATTGTATTCATGTGGTAGCAGCTTTTGTATAGACACATTTCTCTTCCGACATTTTGTAAAGTTCTTCGCATTATCTTCTATACAAAACGTTCATTTAATAAAGGTAAATTAATGTTTTTGTCATCTGCCGCTTACATAATGCTTTCAGTTGGCAATAGGCGAAGAGGTACACAACAGGTTTGCTTGCTAAGTCGAATATTAATTACAGACACAGTGACACTTGAACACTACCGCTAGCAGGGCCGGCCTCACCAGTTCCCATTAAGCATCTCTCTCTCTCTCTCTCTCTCTCTCTCTCTCTCTCTCTCTCTCTCTCTCTCTCTCTCTCTCTCTCTCTCTCTCTCTCTCTCTCTCTCTCTCTCTAATGCTGCCGGTCATTACTCTGAAACGTCATGCGTTCGTCTACTCTATATATCGACCAGTCCTCACGCTATCAAGCCGTACACCTGTTCCGAGAAAACGTATCAAGGTAATGGTGAGCGGTGGCACAAAGCAAATAGGAAAAAAAAAGCGCGTACAGCTATTGAACGCTGCCTTTCAGAAAAACGTTCGCAATGTTCAGCCTCGTATAGCATTGCTATTGCGTTTTTTTTTTTGTTTTTTTTTTGTGACGGTGTCCACGACGTATTTTTATTTTCATCTTCTCGGAGGCACGCCGCAGTTCACACTTTCGTATGCTTCCGCTTTCTAGGAAAATATACAAAAAAAAAACAGAGTTCGGGGAAAGCACGGCACTGAACAGGAGGAGAAAGGACAAGGCTCGATGGGGGCGTGTTTGCTTTTTCCGGTAGCAGCAGCAACAGCGACAGCGAGCAATTTTTCTTCCCGGTAAAGCTTACCGCAGTGGTATTCGGGGCAGCATTGACCCTCGCGGCGCACAGCTTTGCAGTGCGGCTTCACGTCACACTCCCGGAGCGTGCAGGCGAAGCCAGGTGGCCGGCACTTGCAGGTTTCGCACGGGTCCTCGGTCGGGATGGGATCCCCGCTCTGGTACAGCACGCCATCGACGTTGCACACTGCCCGATCGTCGTGCGTATTGGAGTACGAAGGGAAAGGGGGAAGGGTGGAGAGGAAAAACAAGCAAAACTTTGATTAGAATCACTGCACGCGCCAAGTTAGAGCGCCAATGGGGAATAAACGTCCCTGTGCCGTATGATTTCGATAGAGGAGGAGTGCTTAACGTGCTTCCCACACTTTCTGTGCTTCCTCACTTCAGGTGCAGACCCAAAAACATGCAAGAAATGATAGTGTGCTCTTCAAAGCCAAAATAATAGTTCATTGTAAAGCAACAATAAAGTTTTTACCACAATAAAGTTTTTACCAACCAACCAAATTGTAAAGCAAGGGCACTTTTGTAAAATTTGTTCGGAGTGCTTTTGTGGGCCATGATAACAAATATTGCCGAACGTTTACCAGTCATTCAGTAAAATTAGAATACCTGCTTGTAAGGTAGCTTAACTTGCTGTTACATAGGAGCTGCTTCTGTTGTACGCATTGCGTTGTAAAAAGAGAACAAACGCCACAGGGTCTAAGTTGGATAGGCCTAGAACTTGGGCCACTTGTGTATACTCGGGTACAACTTAACAACGACAACGGAAGTGGCCTCGCCTTGCCACCGCAGCCGGCTATTCCTCCGCGCAGCGCGAAGAGTGCATTACTGCGAGCGTTACTGCCGAGATTTTTCTGACTGAATCCGCTGGTGCACTACTGCAACGACGAGAAACAAACTAGGTTAGAAAACGCAGACGACGTCACACATTAAGCGCTATGTACTTTAAAAACGCGCGCGTTCGTTCACGTCAAGAGTCTGTCGTTTTGGGCGGAGTGATACACTACAGGGGGATGTACCGTTCTTACCTTGCTACCGAACGTAGAATCATGACTGTTCCGGATTTGTTATAAAAATTGGAGTGCACTAAGCACAACAACGGAGAATAAAAACGACGGGACGAGTACTCGCTGCGGGGTGCTTGTCCCGTCGTTTTTGTTATACGTCATTGTGTTTAGCGCGCAAATTTTTAGAACAAGCGCGCACCAACTTGCCGAACAACGTGTTTTACTGAGGAGCGGATTTCTTATCCAGCCCCGTGCGGAGTTCCTACGCCATTCTGTCAGCTCCACAGACGACAAGTTACGTGACTTAAGCTTCGCGAGAAAGACAGATATTTCAAGCTACGCCGAAACGTGTCCTCCTCGACACCCTTTTACTTACCAAAGAAAAATAACTGAATCGACATAACCGTTGCCATCGCCCTATTTATGCCATGAAAAACCCAAAACAGCGCGAACGAAACAGGACCGAGGAAAGAAACACGTAGAACACAAATGGGCGCTGCAGAAATATGACTTAGCAGGACCCTGGTGCGAGTTAGTTTGTTCATGTTCATGAAAAACCCAAAAAAGCGCGAACGATCCTCGGTCTTGCTTCGTTCGCGCTGTTTTGGGTTTTTCATGAACATGAACCAACTAACTCGCACCACAGTCCTTCTATATATGCCCCCTGCAGGATGATAGTGTTGACATTTGCAAAGCTTTCAAGTATATTTCCCTACTGGTGAGTTATCGCTTCATAAAAAAGCGATAGAAGTTCCAAATCAGCGTCGTTCAGTAAAGGCAAGAATATTAATTAAATATTCCTGGTTGTTTTTAACGCTCGTGGACGGTTACGGCTGGGTGAGCGGGAAAAGCTGTCTGAGCAAGGCTCTGCGTGGACACGACGTTGGTGCGCAAAGGATCTGCGCTGTTCATATGTGCTGATTTCACATATCGTTCAGATATTTCAGAAGAGCTGATTCCATCTGTGCTGTTCTTTTTTTATGGTTGCTTTATTACGCAAACACTTAGACGTGTTGCTAACATGCTATAGGTAGCAACTTGTTCATGCGCTCTTTATACTTCCTTCATTATGTTATTACCCATCCTTCAACGGGCAGCATCTTGACCGGCAGTATGAATAAATTACTGAAATGAAAGGAATGAATCTGTTTTCATTGTTATGGTTACTATTTGCAGTAGCCACGTTCTCCGGACCGCTGATCTCAAGAATCCTACGTAGTCTAAAAAAGGGGCACGATAAAGCTGAGGCTATATTAATTTTCATCCATGACAATCCAGCTGCACTGAGCTTTCTTCCTCGGGTCCAGCAAACAGTCGCTTCGAATACCGCAAAATAACACGTCCCCTTTTCGTTTTTTCACCTTCTGTAAGCAGCGCTGTCCCCGTTATTTGCTGCTGAGTACCAGCAACTCGGATACTCCGCAGATCTCGATACGTTTAACAGCTCACCGCATATGTTCAGTTAAGACATTTTCGGAGTAGAATTTCGCTCTTATTCTGCAACACAAAACTGTGAAATATATTATTGAAAATATACAGAAAAAAACAATTTTTTTTTTCAATATTACTTCACCAACGTTGTCCTGGTTTATGGCTGTTTTTCTTTCCAGTTTTATTATTTCACCCGTACAAGGCAATTCGTAGCATATCTATGGTCTCAATAAAGTGGTCGAGAAATTTTTCTTTTTATATTGTCGCATGAGAGTTTGGTCATGTTCCATTTCAGATCGTGTATGAATGCCTTGTAGACGCAAAAATAGTTTCGTTCAGCGGGCTGTTTATTTCTATTCAAATGCCAATACAAAAACATTGAAATGGTTTTTCGGCACGTAAATACGCACGTGGCTATTCTTATAATTCTTTGTTTAACCGACAAAACCCAAAATATCAAAGAGGAACAAAGCACTAGCGCTGACTAAATAATAAACCACACTCGCTCACGTCCGCAGCAGACCACTTAGCAGTCGCGTGCCTTCCATACATCTTCGTTAAGGCATGAGTTTATTCGCTTTCTCCTACCTTTTTGGGAGCAACAAGAAGTCTGAACGATGTGGTGGCCTCTCGTGAGCGGAGTCGCCGACAACTCTCGAAATAATCAAACTGGGATGCGCCGGTGGCACGCGTGGCGCACCTTTCAGCGGGGCGTATTAATGGTCCCCGCTAACGAAGAATAACGACCCCGCAAATTGAGATTAAGGACGGCCCGCTTCTTCGAAACAGTGTGACGCGGTCATCGTGCAATCCATTAATAGCCAGGGCCGATCTGTTAACCTCGCGTGGGAGTAAAATAATGTCCGCATATAGCAGCTGAAGCGCGTGCTTGAACTCTGTCCTTCTATTCTCAACGGGGGGATGAACCTGCCGGCGAAGTTCACGCATAAACCCGCCGCGGTGGCTCAGTGGCTAAGGCGTTGCGCTGCTGAGCACAAGGTCGCGGGTTCGATTCCCGGCCGCGGCGGCCGCTTTTCTGATGGAGGCGAAAAGCAAAAACGCCCGTGTGTACGAGATTTCGGCGCACGTTAAAGATCCCCAGGTGGTCAAAATTAACCCGGAGCCCTCCACTACGGCGCGCCTCATCGCCTGCGTTGCGTCGGCGCGTTAAACCCTACAATCAATCAAGTTCACGCATAAGCGTGAAGTGTACGTGAAGTTTACACGTGAAGTGTACACGTGAAGTGTACACGTGAAGTGTACGTGAAGTGTACACGTGAAGTGTACACGTGAAGTGTACGTGAAGTGTACACGTGAAGTGTACACGTGAAGTGTTCACGTGACGTGTACACGCATAAACTTTTATCCTAGCTCAGGAATTTTCGTATTTCGCTTTTTTGCTGTTGTTGCTCGAGCGTTGTTGTGTATGAGGTTACTGAAGGTAGAATACGGTTCGGAAAAAGAAACGTATTGAAGAATTGCTTTTGTTCATCACAGGCTTTGCCGACATTTCCTCTCGGCCGTTTACTCGTCTTGAATTGTTCATACAGTGTTGTCAGAGTTTGGTTCGTGTTTACGCAGATGACGTTTGCTGCCTAATAAGGCTTACCTCCAGCATTTGGAGACACCACATTATCATCCCGGTTGAGCGCTCTGAAGTTACTCGGTGTTTGGCGAACTTGTCTTGTCCAGTTAGCCTAACAGGTTGAACGCTGCCTCCTGATCGCTTTCTCTTAAAAGATCGCTCTTCTGTGTTCTTGAGAGATTAGACATCAGGCTTAAACGTAGGAGCAGCAACTTTCTTTTACTATAACTTACGTAAACTTCACGCGGATGCGTACAAGGTTTTCTCGCTAACCGAATATTTAAGGTAGAAGCTAGTTGTATTCGAGATATTGTCTGTACAGAAGAACTACATGCCAGGCTCCTTAAAAGGGGAGCTAAACGCCAGGAATGGCTTAGTGCTTTGGGGCCCTGAATTTTAACCCCTCTTCCCTCTTACCGATTCCTTTTTTACAGTTTGCTTCCGGTACTTTGAGAATGAACGGGGCTAACATGACGTGACTGATGTTTGCCCAGTCGAACAAAATAACTTTCTCTTTCTCACCAACAACTACGTTTTACTGCACGAAGCCAAACAAAAAAGAGTAAGTGGGGCTGGAATAAAGTTGCAGCGGAGAATAGAGGAGTGACCGTGATGAGTGTCACAGTAGAGGTAAATGCGCTAAAAATTACGTCCAACGAAAATAGCATCATCACAGGAGCATCGGCTTCGTACTGTGCTCACGCCTCCCCATCCCTTCAAATGTTCGAAGCTCGCCACACTCGGCTGAAAAGGGAATTGCTGCGAACTTAGATACGCCGTGTGCTATGCGTCGGGCCCTATAGATAGTCCCATCTGTATGTGCATGAGTGCACCTGCTATACCTGGATTTCACATGCGAAGTTAGGATAACGTATCGCAAAGAGGTAGCACTTTTCTTAGAACAAAATTGCACAAGGTCGCCGGTCGGGTTTTGCTTTTCGGCGGCATAATTATTGTCTGCGGCAAAACGCGTTCATGTCCTGCCGCTATTGCGCGTTTTACGTACGCTCCCAGGTGGCCCCAACCTTTCCGAGTCATCGACATCGATTTTCCATCAGAAACTTCATTTGGTCCGGTACATGCGCATGCGAGAATACTTGAATTTTTATATTCGTTGATAAACGACACTAACCAGATTTATTTTAATTCCAGTTGTTTCAAAACAACGGGAATATATGTATATATGCATGTGAGTTTTCCACGAGGGGGAGGTCGAGGCAAAAAACCAAAAGATAGCGCTATTGCGCTTTCAGTTTTCGCGCGGAACACTTCGTTAAAAATGGCACGTTAAGGTAGTTTGCTTGAAGCACACGTTGTCTCACGACGTCATGAGTTCAATTTAATTCCCCTTCGTCGGGCTTGCCGTTAAAAAACGGAAATCTGCTTCGCCGGAAGAGCGAGAAATTGGAGATAACGCAGAGTGCGCTGAAGCGCGAGGAATCTAGACGAGATAAAATGGGAACGAAATGCAGACTGACAGTTTCTTTTGTTCGGGTTTTTCTTTTCTGTAGATTTGCATGCGTAAGTCTTCCGTGCTAAGCGTAGTGAATAAAAAAAACGCTTAGTCCTCGAAACTATTAGCGCATCGTGTTCCGTCGTATCGATTGAAAGCCTCTTACTTTTTATCGTTCCTACAACGGCTTTCAAAACTCCGCCGCGGTCGACATCGCGCGACACCACAGTCAGGCGCAAAGTTTCGCAAAAACTCGGTTCCATGCTTTTTGAAGCCCGCAACAACAACAAAAAAACTGGATATGGAGGGAGAGTGATAAAACGAATAATGTTCTACAACAAAAACATCTTCACAAGATGGTGAAAGATTCTCATCACGTTGACCTCCGGGGCGGCTCCGTTGTCTGTTTTTGTTTAAAGTAAAACCTCATCTCAAATGCAAATCCTACTTCCGTTTTATGCGTCAACCGCCGACACAGCCATTGGTATATAAGGACATGTACAGTGCCCGCCGCGGTAAACGTGTTTGTGTACCTACATTCGTGCACCGCCTAAAGCTCGCTTTCTCTCCCTATTTCGTAAGAAACGAATTATAGTACGTAAGCGAATAGGGAGGCACGTTGTTGCCTGTTTTTCTTAAAAAACGTATGTATTTATAAGCTGCATTCGGGACTGCTGTTTCGAGAAACGTAAACCCTTGCTCCTACCACTCGCGGTTGCGTGAATCTTTTACGGCCTTTGAAAGGAGATTCTCGCGAAAGCAGGCATGCGGGAAAGTTGCGTTGGAATATACGGAACCGTGAGGGAAATTTCCACCGCGTTGGCATTGGTGCCACGAACGGAGACGGGGGTACATGGAGCGCCAAGCATGGGTCGTTTGCCTCCTGTGCGAACATCCGGGTGGGAAGTTGCAACGCCCAAGCCCCAGCGTAAGCGGTGCGAACAAGCACTTGCGGATCCTTTGCTGAGCTTTATTATATGGGTGAATTTCTCGGGATAGCTTGTCGCAACTCGTTGCGGCAGCAATCAAGAGAAATGGGAAGGTATCTCCTGCCCCCCCCCCCCCCTTTTTTTTTTCTCGCTTTAACGATCTCTTGCAATTGCACAATTCGTGTAAGTTTGCCGAACAAAAAACAGATTCGGAATGGGACATACCGTTGAACTTGTATGCAGTCTAACTGTGTACGCTTAGACGTTTGCTACAGAGTTGCTTCAATAAGATTTAGCAAAGAAAGAATAAACCAATATTACGGGCGTGCAGTATGAGTAGCGGTGCCGCATACTGCACTGAGGCCTACTGCGTACATGCGAGCGTTCATGGAGCAGTTGCCACCTCACTCGGTTATCATTGCAACGAAGCATGAAATTTAAGTTCAGTTTTCTCGCATACTAACTTTCTCGTTTTATGCCAATCGGCAACACGCCTGTGGCGCATCCGGACATTTTTTGTGCATTGTAGTTGGACCGAATCAAGGTTTTTGGAAGACCCAGAATGGTCCCAAGATGGGATTAGGGGACTGGTGCAGAGGGGTACGGAGCGGTTTATTGGGCGAATGCTGCGCTGTGGCGGGGCCGGGAATGGAAACGAGCCATCAAGGGATCTTACTAGTGCTGCTGCAATTGCGAATCTTTCTTGAAACGAGGGGGAAGGGGGGGGGGGGGAGCAGCACCTACGCGCTCCTTACCTCTGGATTCATCACTCCTTCTGCGTGAGTCACCATTAGATGTCAATCACCAAAGTAGTAAAATGAAAATACGCGCATTTAAGCACGTTTGTTTATTCAATAGAAATTAGCGTCCTTCCATTCAGTGGAGATGGATGACCTGCGAAGCTGGACGCAGTCGACGGGCTGGATGAACTAGACCACGTTTGTTTGTCACTTGTGATTGAGCATACTTCCTATCCATTTAGCTGATTGAAACAAGCAAGGACTCGATCTTTATTTTAGCGAACAAACATGAGGCTTCCTGTTTCCGCACCCCGCGTCTACTGTCTGTGTAACACACAACCCAACCCGCTCGACCAGTGAAGACACCAGAGAGGTCGCATTCGGCGCCAGCACAACGGATCACTGAAGGCATGAACCTATAGCTTAGCGTCAAATAACAGTTTTGAAAGAGGGGTCGGCGATGGCGAAAATGAACGCGGGAGCGGCGCTGAGTTAATCGGCTTCACCGGGGTGGAAAGGGGGAGGGGGGTAGACATATACTGCTTCGAAGCAAGAATGCCTGACGCAAGTATATTTCAAGTCAAGTCAGTTTGTCAACAAATTCACGCGGCGACGTCGGTTTCCCTGAAAAAGCCGTCGAGACAGCTCTCGATTTCTGTAGTTAGAGGGGCCATAGAGACAAAATACAAGTTTGTTTTTTTTTCGAAAGATTTCGTGTTTTATAGTGCCACTAGCGCTTGTCCAGCAGCTAATGGTGCTGTGTTCATTGAGAAATCGACCAATTTAGGTTAAAATTTTGATTCTCACGCCAAATCATGTGTTTTCGTGACGTCTACCACGAAGTCATATGCTTGGGTATTGAAATGAACTTTCACTGCATCATTTGGCTCTGCAGCCTCGCTTACCGTCAGTCCTCCCAGATAGAGCTACCATACTATGCCACGGACCATAGTCCGCCGTTGCTTTGTTTTCGCCGTATTTGCGCCTGGCTTGTTTTTGTTACTGTGGAAAGTAATTGTTCGTGAAGCATGGGGTATCCTGGACAAACAGGGTCATGTAAAAAAACGTCGCTTATTCCAATCGATCAGTGTCGTGTAAGACAACTCCAAAGCGGCGGACTGCTGTGCAGTTAAAACGTGTATAGTGCTCCCAGTACCAACAGCAGCGCGCATCGGTACTTCTATGTTTACGAGTATTTTCGTAACTTGCATTGTTTACCCCACCATTCTGACTGCTGCAAATTGAATATGCATTACATTTATGCGCGAAATACCTTGTTCGGCAAACTTATAAGCCCTGCCTAATTCGCGTTTGCTTTGGCCGGCCTCAACCAATCACACAGCTGAGCATATGACATCGTAGGTTTTGTCTCGGGAAATGAGCTAGTGGGTCGCATGGCCATTTCCTTTTTTCTATTTATATAGGTTATTTGAGCGCAGTTCGCGTTAATGTAAGTATGATTCTAACGAGCCAATCTTTCAAATGAACCAGACTTGTGTTTTGTCTGCATGGCCCCTTCATGGCTGGTTACCCGGACGGAAAGACCGGTGAAGGCTGGTCAGTGTGCTTACCTTAAAGCATCGCCATCGCCATTGCAGACAGGGAAGGAAGCAGGAGGGTTGTTTGTGTGACGTGAGGGAGACGGAGTCACTCGCCGAGAGAAAGCGAAGGTGGAAAGGGAGCAGTGGCTCATGGGAGAAGGCGTTGTTGTTACTCGGTCACGGGAACAGAGAAAGAGAACACAAAATAGAACAGAAAAGTTACGGTGTGGGAGAGTGTTGACACAACCTTAGGTTCTTCTCATTCTCTCTTCTAATTTTGGTTATCTTCGTGAGGGTGTTTGTTGCTTTGAGCGGAGTTGCAAGATATTTTTATAATATACGGTATTCAATTATTCGTTGTGTCACACAAATACTGTAGATTTATAAAACACAGGGTGACTTTGGTAGTTGAGGCTATGTAGTTTTATGATCTACTCTGCGCAAATCAAGGCCACTTCAAGGTCATCCAAAGTAATAATGTTCAGCAATGAATTAGGTAATATGTATTGCAATCGATGTTTTTGTTTACGCCTTGCCAGGTCCTCTTTTCTGCAACGTGTGATGTATAAGTTCTTATTAGTTCTCTAAACTCAGGTAGAGGGAATAAATTTTAAGCACATATAGGCATAATTTCAATTCCGGCTAAGATCTCCTTCTCGGTTTTTGTTCACGCCTTTTGTTCATTTTTGTTCACGTCTTGCCAAGTCCTGTTTAGGGTAAGGTGCGATGTATAAGTTACTATTACTTGTTTAAATTCAGGAAATGTAAATACGGGTTTATGCACATATAAACACAACTTAAAGTTTATGTGGATTATCGTCGGTCTTAGTTTGCTGTGCAAGTCTTGTTAAAAAAGCAGGCTACGGAATTCCGAAGGCCACACTGCAAGCTTAATTGGGTTCAGAAGCTTGCACGCGCGGAATTCTCGTTCGGAAGTCTATCGTACATCTTGAACTACGGAAAATAAGCACTAAAAATATTATCATCGTCAACCGCTTTATTGTCGAAACAGGTACAAGGGTCATAGTAAAACAAAAAATCAACAATGGGCCCGCCACGAGCTCGTGGTATTCAACTTCAAGCTGCTACAGACTCTTTCACTGTGATCAATACTTGAGTTCCAAACATAAGGACCTCAAACATGGCTTGAGACCGCTTCCCGTTCTGCTAACTAACGCCTTAAGAAATACAGGTGCTTCCAGGTTTTCCTGGCTACAACTACCGACATTACGGCTGACGTCTGACTTAGTTCAAGAAGGAGCCATGACGAGCATAGCAAGTTTGGAAATTGACTCCATCAGCCGGCTGTGTTTGCGAAAATAAAAACAAACGTACTAGAGAGATATGACCCCGTATTCCTAAATGACTCTACATTGCAAACGTCTTAGCTTAAAAAAAGAGAAAAAAAAACGGTAGAGTAGCTTCAGCCAGAAATGTTGTGGGCTGTCAAAATCACGCTGATGGCCCAATTTTTCGAAGCTTTGGCGCGGAAACACCGTTATGTCTCCCTTATTCGTCGCTGGGGGGAATTTTCCCATGATCTCGTTCGTACTGCCTCCTAGTGTCGGGGCTAAGTCCGGCAAGAAGTTGCTCAATCGACGGGGGCACCCGGCCGCCAAAGTCAGGATGCGAGTGGCCGCCGCCATTTCCATGACCTCCGTCACCATGACCTCCGTCACCATGACCTCCGTCATCTCCATGACCTCCGTTGTCACCATGACCACCGTCGTCACCATGACCACCGTCGTCGTGACCTCCGGCATCACCAGAGTCACCCCCGTCGTCGTGGCCTCCAGAACCGCCGGAGTCCCCGTCGTCGTGACCGCCGCCGCTAGATTCTGTCGTTGTGGGGACACCTTCGCCATTGCCATCGCTGCCGCTTCCACCTAAGTCGTGGTCTTCTGACGGAGTGGTTTCCTCGTGGGGAGACGACGTCGTAGTAGTCTCCTCGCCATGGCCGTTGCTGTCGTCTGGCGGTGGAGTCGTTGTTTCCGCTGGGTGGCCTCCATCGTCGTCCCCTCCGTGGAAGGACGGCTCAGTCGTCGTGGTCGTCTTGTCCTCGCGCTCAATGTTGCCCGTCTTGTCCTCCGGAGCGTTCGTGCTGCTATCTGGGCCACTGAACTGATTGCTGCCTCCCGAGGCGTCCGCGCCCTCATCCCCGTGTCCAGAGGATGCTTCGGTGGTGGTCGCGTGGTCGCCGTTGTCGCACGGTTCGTCATGCTCGCATGAAGTACCATCGGGTTTGGACGGGGTCTTGGATCTTCCGGATACGCCATCGTCATCGTCGCCCTTCGGGATGGCCTCGTTGTCCTCATCGTGGCCCACAGGGCTGTCGGCTTGAGGAAGTTCGTTGTCTAACTCGTTCTTGTCCTTGTCCTCGCTGGCCCCTTCCGTGGGTGCAGCTGTCGTCGTCGTTGCAGCCGAGGACTCGGTCGTAGTCGTTGTCGCAGCGCTGTCATCGGCAGGTGCAGCCGAGGACTCGGTCGTAGTCGTTGTCACAGCACCGTCATCGGCAGGCGCTGCCGGCGACTCAGTCGTAGTCGTTGTTGTCGCAGCGCTGTCACCACCAGGTGCGGCTGGAGACTCAGTCGTAGTCGTTGTTGTCGCAGCGCTGTCATCAGCAGGGGCGGCTGGAGACTCAGTCGTAGTCGTTGTTGTCGCAGCGCTGTCATCAGCAGGGGCGGCTGGCGCCTCCGTCGTAGTCGTTGTCGTCCCAGCGCTGTCATCAGCAGGGGCGGCTGGCGCCTCCGTCGTAGTCGTTGTCGTCCCAGCGCTGTCGTCGGCAGGAGCAGCTGGGGACTCAGTCGTAGTCGTAGTTGTGGCAGCGCTATCATCGGCAGGAGCCGCAGCGCTCGTCGTGGCCTCCTCGCTGCCGCCACTTGTCGGGTTGGCAGTTGTGGTTGTTGTAGCGGACTCGCCAGCTTCCGTAGTGGCGCTGCTTTCGGCAGTGGCGGTGGTGGTGGTAGGGTCGTCGCCTCCGCCGCCTGCAATCACACACCAGGGCGACAAGTGTATTCGCGTGGCGTCCTCGACAAGGGATCGGGCGTGATGCGCAGCAAAGCGTCCCGGTGAAGCCTTCTGCGGGTGCAGCCGTCGCGGTAAAGCAGAGCCGCCATTCCGAGTCCAGCACCACCACCGTAGCACAAAGCGGCACCGCTGCTGCGTGACCCACGGATTTAAGCATCCATATATGCGGTTAGTGCGACCACTTAGCACGTTTGTGGGGACCGACTCAGCAGTGATGGAAGCGTCGAAGATGCTCAGCAGCAGAGAACGGATGAATGAGAACGGCAAAAACCGATTGCGGGATTTACAATAAAGGTATAAAAAACACTCAAAAACTACGTAAAATATGTTGCTCGATGATTGCACTATTGACCAGACATTGCAGGGCGGTAACAGGCACAAAAGCGGTTTTTACACAAGCAAAATATAGATCACATTTGCATGCACGCGCGCAGGCATGCACACACAGGAATACATACAGTATACGCAGATTAACACAGCCTAACTCCAGTCGAAACCTTTGTAAAATGGGAAAATTCGCATAATCGAGAAATGTGAGAATGCCGACTGAAAAGGAAATGTCAATTCTTCACTGGCAAAAAAAGTGTTATTACGCCTTCCGTGACGTTCAGAAACACCACTGTTAGGCTCTCCTTAAAAGGTGCGATGTCTATGACTGCAGTAGTTATGGTATGTGGCAGATAACTTAAAAAGATCGCCGGTATACATTGTCACACTAGCTCTTGGAAGTGGAACACACTCGGCAGTGCCTGTATAGACTGTATTCAATAGCGAGGCACGCATGCAGGCAACCGTGTGAGTTCGCCGTCACTGGTTACGTCGGGCTCCGCGGGATGGCGGTACTTGTCCGTGGTAAGCGCATGATACGGGTTGGACATTCCAAGCTCTAGCCCGCCGAACGCAAAGTAATGCCTCGACTCCATTGTGAGTGCGATTAATAACAACTCGGTTGACACCACCGTAGAGAATCGGGTTGAAACGGAACAGGTGACGCACGCCGGTGTTATATTTTTCTTCGGCGTGCGGCCGCAGCGGCACAAGCCGCGCCATGTCCGTGGCACTTAGCCATGTCCGTGGCCATTTCAGTGTTGCAAAACGAAACAATTGACAGCTAAACTTTTCAATGAATACCGGCTATAAGCATCTTGCGTTCAATTCACTACCTGGGTATACGGACTCACAATTCATGCATCTTCATGCGCCTCGGTCCCGTCAAGGTCACCACTTGCATTATCGCATAAATAGTCAGTCATTCTCTACTCCGGCGGAATGGCATCATTTCTGTTATTTTTTTATTGTCTATACTTACATCCCACCCATTTTGTTTTGAAAAGCTTCGTAAAATCTGTTCAGGTGGTCAGTTTTGTTTGCACTCTCCAGTAAACAAAGGCCTTAAACCCACATTAAAACTTCTGTAAATCAGAGTGTGTTCGCAAAATCAGGGAATTCTTTAGTGAAATGGAGTCTCGCAAACTTGCGCTTCTACTCTGATTGCAGCAACCAATTGGCCGCAGATATGTTTGTGTAGTAGTCTGATCGCTACGTCATAGGTTTTCTTCAGTGGGTGAATGGGCTTTAATTTTGCGTACGTATACATATACTCTCCGTCGTAATGCATTTTCGAAGTGGCCCCACGTCCCCTCTGCGTTTTTATTCTGAAGATAGAAAAGGCTGGGACTCAGTTTCTGTAGTGCGACCTAACTGTTCATGTAAAAAAAGCCAGCTGCTGGTAATGCAGCTATAGCAATGTAACACAGCCGAGGCATGGTTACAATTCATATATATATATATATATATATATATATATATATATATATATATATATATATATATATATATATATATATATATATATATATATATATATATATATATATCCGTCAACTGACTGTCAGCTGTTTGGTGTAAACCCTGGTCATAGTCAAACCGGTTTATTCCGAACTCACTTTATTCGAACTGTTTCATGGTCCCAACTTCAGTGCATTCCAACACATTATTTCCCTTTTTAATAAAGTATCACCTATTACTAAGCTAGTTTACTGTCCCCAAGCCTTCGTTATCATGAAGGTTTACTACTTGTTTTTCAGTGCTGTTGTCAGCCGTTTGCGCGACGCTCCTCACTGTAGCAGTAACCTCGGCGTTAGCCCAATCTTTACGTTCTCCCTTACGTAACCGTCGCAGTATAAAATCGGGCGCGGCGGATCGGTAACTTTCGAACGCACTCGCATGCGGCTCGGGTCTCATTAATGCGTGGAGGTTATCGCGAGATTGCAGTGCGCAGTGCCATCTCCGAGCTTCGGAGCGTGCATACAGGCCGCCGTACCTGCAGGCAGGACCGTTTTTGCATAAATCCTATTTGAAACGCAGCTGCCGCACGCCGCATTCGACAGTCATGGCACACTTTTGTTCAAGCACCCGCCTCGCCCCATCTTTATTGCCTCTGCGTCTTGCCTGGCCACAGGATACATTGCGTGTGGTGGTCTGACCTCGCCGGCCGCTCGCAGCAGCGCAAGCTGCGATTAAAGCGCGTCTAAACGTAGAAACCTTGCTCCCAATGCGGCCTTTCATCTGATATGTATCTCGCTTCTTCTTTCCCAAACCGGTATGCACCGTTCGTCCGGGGAGCCTCTGCGCTGGGATCGAGAGAAAAGTCGCGATGGCGCGAACCGATCACGCTCCATGTCGCGAATGCCAATGTACAGGGTAAGTTCGCTGAGAGAGAGAGAGAGAGAGAGAGAGAGAGAGAGAGAGAGAGAGAGTAATCGAAGTTTTAGAACTGTGTGTGGCGTTGGCACGCTGTGCGGAACGTCACCTCGTGGCGTTGTCGACGCTAGCACCCTCCTAGTGGTGACTCATCCCAGGGTGTCGTTCTGGGGACTTCCGCTTTAAGGAAGTCACGTGACCTCTTCGATTTTTCTCGCCACTTGGAGGCAGCTTTCACATCATTCCATCCGGGAACGGTGCACTAGATCGCACGCACCTGTCGACGGGGGCATATGGAAGCGGTGCAGTTTTGCTTTCTTACCGCCATTCCTTCGGCGTTATCGAGTGCTATATACCATGCGCGGCTTAATACATGTAAATTAGGTTCGTGTATGCTAAAAGAGTAGCGGTACTTTACTTAAACCTATCTGGTGCGCGCTTTCTATCAGCACTGCGAACCCAGAAAAAAAGGAAAACTGCCGAGACGTTGATCTTATTACCGCACGTATCTATCTGCCCTTATAGCGGGAACCTTGATGAAAAAAAAAACGAATAGAAGGTTGCTTTCTAAGGTTAGTAGAGTGCTAAACTTACGATCATGTACAGTACATGCGGATCGTTCACTTTGTGTAACTTGCCGGTATAAGTTGCGAGCTCCACCGGTAGTACCTCACTGCCATCCACGAGCAGACGCAAAGTGCTTTGGCCTGGCACTGTTCCTTTCTTGAATTCAACACCAGCCAGGGAATTTTTCGGGGCGTCTTTTCGTTGAAACATGAAGTGCTTGAAGCGGAATGATCCCCCTTCAAAAATTCTTGTGCCTCTGGACCATTTTGTCTGGGAATGTCAACTAAACCCAGATCTTTCCCTCATCCCCACACCCTCACGCGAGCAGTGGGAGAGTACGCTGGGTAGCTCCTGCTCTTAAACGCAGCGTTTGCTAGCGGAAAGTGCGAAGGCAGCTGACCGTACCAGCGGAGTCTTGCACTGAAGACGCCAGCCACAAATATGCTCACTTCAACTCTGATTAAAGTTTTCTCTCTCTCTCTCTCTCTCTCTCTCTCTCTCTCTCTCTCTCTCTCTCTCTCTCTCTCTCTCTCTCTCTCTCTCTGTGGGGGGTGTGTGCGTGCGTGCGTGCGTGCGTGCGTGCGTGCGTGTGTGTGTGTGTGTGTGTGTGTGTGTGTGTGTGTGTGTGTGTGTGTGTGTGTGTGTGTGTGTGTGTGTGTGTGTGTGTGTGTGTGTGTGTGTGTGTGTGTGTGTGTGTGTGGCATAGTGTACGCAGACTTACAAGCAAGAAGTTCAAAATAAAAAAAAATACTCCTGCGCAATGCTGGAGTCGCTTGAAACTAAACGCAGCAGTGATCGTGATGTTGAAAGATACAACCCTCAGACGCATGCTATAATAAACGCCGCGCAGATGGTGCGACGGTCATCATCATCATCATAGTCAGCCTGTCTACGCCCACTGCAGGGCAAAGCCTCTTCTATAGATATCTAATTAGCCCGGTGCTGCGCTAACTGCGACCAATTTATTCCCGCAAATTTCTTGATCTCATCTGCCAATCTAAATTTCTGCCGCCCCCTGCCACACTTGCCTTCTCTAGGGATTCACTGTGTTATCATTGATGACAACCGATTATCTTGCCTTCACATCACATGCCCTGCCCACACCCATTTCTTCTTCTTAATTTCTACTAATACGCCCTTAACACGCGTTTGTTCCCTGACCCACTCCGCTCTCTGCTTGTCCCTTAAGGAAAGGAAAATATTCCTAATTTACGACTGCGACAGTAACGTCACCTTACTTCCACTGCTCTACCTTCGCCTTCTTGGTTCATGAGTGAACGGCCCAGTCAAACGGCAGTTCTCCGTCCAAATTCATGCCGCAACTAACAGCTTCCTGACAAAACATGTCATAGGTATCTGTACATTTATATTAGATAGTCCATTTTAAGGATGATGGTTTATTCCGAGAGCCGAGGACCAGGGAAGACCCCCTTCATGGTCAGGAAGCGATGATGATGATTCGGGAAGCTGGGAAAATGAAGATGAGGCGATGATGATAGTGTGTCTTAAAAGAGGAGGGCGATTTCCCCAGCACTGCAGTTTTTCTGGCTCTCACAATATAAAAAGCACTTCTGGAGACATCTCTTTCGTTCCTGTCACACGTAATCTTGTGTGTTCACACAGAATTCTGCAAAACTGCAGAATTTCGCCCCACTCGCAAGTCTTCTCGAGCATATACACCTCCGTAATCGCCGCAAATTGCTACTCCTCCCTTATTATCCCATATTCTGTCACCATTTATCTTAATTTCAACCTGATTGCTGCGCATTCAAACGCAACCTTCCAAAACAGACGTACTGATCGTTGTAGGCATGGACCTGCCCGTTGTTATGCTCCCAGGAGAGCTTTTCCAATACAGGCGTGTTTGTTAAACCACTTTTTTCTGTCCTGGTGGCTGCGATCATAAGAGCGATTTAATTACAACATCCACTCTCGTTTCAATCTCTCTTCGGTGGCAGAATTCGCTGTAATTCGGCACAGCGCATCGCTCTTTCACTGCGCTTCAATATTGTGGCGAATGACGTCACCAGGACAGGACGCGATGTCACAGCAATTTGCACGCCTATCTCCCACTGTATCACTGACGAGCCAATCTGTGTTGTTACATTGTTTACAGTCGTGACACCATGTTTGCGGTTAGAGGTTCCATTTAGCTTCTTCTGCCGTAAGAAAAACATCTTGTGCCAGTGACCTTGAGCGCGCTATCGATGACCTTGCGTGGAATCTTTATCTGCGCTGCTCAACATGGTCACGTGGCGGACTGGACGATGTTGATTACCAGTGCATAGACAAGGAGATGTAAGCTGCGTCAGCTTTCCCAGAGTCGCTCATCACTTGTTTTGCTTTGAGCGAAGCCCTGGATATGCAGCTTCTCTTCAAAACGCTGCGATACTGCGCGAAGCCACACAGTGCGTGACAGCATTTCCGTTTCACGAAACTGGGCCCACACCTTTTTGCCTAACGCGGGTTTTAATGCATAGGCATAATTTCTTGGGCTACCGATCATCCCGAAATCTGCCCGTCCAATGATATTTTCTCCCCTGCCATCAATAGTTCGGAACGGCATATACCAAGAATCCCCATACCGCTTCGCTTTAAGTCGAGACGTACAGTTGTACGATTAACGTAAAAATAACCTGCTGGAAGTGGGTATTTTAAACTCCGAGTACTTCACCTTCTTACGAGTGCAGCAAATCATAGCTGACGCAGGGTGATTTGCATTGTGACGTAGTATCCTCGAACGTGTGAATGTTGCTTGAATATTTTTGTTCCCAGCGGAATATTATTCGGTCACGGGTTGCATTCTAACACGAAAGTCATATATATATTCCGAGCGGCGACCTTATTTGTCGTGACCAGCGCCTACCTGAACCAGTGCGTGCGCTAGAATTTCGTCGGGCAATTTTGAGTCCCGCGGCGACGTGACGCCTATGCACGACAGCAAAGAATTTAAATTTCTGCTGTTTTTCTATTCAACGTGTGTCGGAGGCTCCGCATGTATATTAAGATTTTAACCTGTGCAGCACTGCACGGCATGGCACGAAGGAAAATTTATCACAAGGGTTTCTTCTCATTTCCAAGTTTTCCCGTCTCAGCGTATCATTTTCTCCCGAGGAAAGTGTTTTTTTTTTGTCTTGCTATCATTATTTGTGGTAGTATATTACCGCGTCCCGGCGCCATCGTTTTGATTCTGCATCGATTGAGGCCGTTGGAGGGACGTTAATAATACCCTGTCCAAGTGTCGGTTCTGACGTGGATTGATTGTTTTAATAGGCCGCTCCATAAGCGTAACTAGAAAGAACAGTGACCGCATTCGACGTCACGAAACAACCGCTCATTTTCTTTAAAATCCTGTCGTATCAATCAAAATTGCTGGGTACAGGGCGTGGTCGTATTACATTAAATAAAAGCGCAAACAATAGAACAAGAAAATGACGGTTATGCTTATATATACAAATACAGGCAACGGCGAAACCCAGGAAATGGCGGAAAAACAAGACAAATAATTTTGGACGAGGTAGCGGCCTCAGTCCCGTGCCGTGTCAACGTTTCAATAGGACATGCCATCGTCATATATATATATATATATATATATATATATATATATATATATATATATATATATATATATATATATATCTGTGTGTGTGTGTGTGTGTGTGTGTGTGTGTGTACGACAGAAATTAAGGGTTGGCAGTCAAGAAAACCTCAGAAAGGAATGGGGAGGTTGTGGTGGGTCATAGAAACAGATGAACAGATGAAGAATTTTTTGAGACAGAAAGAAGTTGGTGAAACGGTGAAAAGCTCATTTCCCATTTTCTGATTCGCTATATATATATATATATATATATATATATATATATATATATATATATATATATATATATATATATATATATATATATATATATATATATATATATATATATATATATATATATATATATATATATATATATATATATATATATATATATATATATATATATATACACACATGGTCGAGGAATTAAGGTTTCCAATGGTCCAAAAGAAATGTCAAAAAGTAGAGTCCGACGCCAGTTCCAAAAAATAAAAACAAAAAGGTTTACTAACGGTTCGACTGGAGGACCAGTCTTCATCGGAGTAACAAGTACTTTACACTGCAGCACGCTTTTAAAGGTGCGTGTGGAGAGAGGAAGTTGCGCTACAGTGCTACTTCCTCTCTCTACACGCACCTTTAAAAGCGTGCTGCAATGTACTATACTTGTTACTCCGATGAAGACTGGTCCTCCAGTCGAACCGTTAGTAAACTTCTTGTTTCCATTTTTTGAGACGGGCGTAAGACTTCACTTCCTGATATATATATATATATATATATATATATATATACATATATATATATATATATATATATATATATATATATATATATATATATATATATGTATGTATATATATATATATATATATATATATATATATATATATATATATATATATATATATATACCTGCGACATTGTACACTTTCGCAGCTACAGTTATCATTTAGAGCCTTGGCCTGCGCTACTGCGCGGCATAGCTTACAAAAACATCATAATATAAGAAGTTTGACCTGTAGCGACGAATTAGACGCCTGCAGCGTCCATCTGCAGCCCACACGTTTACGCATTCCTATACAAAATACACTGGTCCCCGATTGAGAAACATGTCACGTAACAAACGTAAGCGACGACCTCAAATATTTGAACGCACACCCAAGAAGGAAAAACAAAGATAATGAAAACAAGAGAACAAGAGGGAACAAGACGTTCGCAAGGCACACATTGGGCTCGCGACTGATGAGAAATTCCAGTATCGCAAACCCGCTGAAATTATGGGAATAGGAAAAATTCCTCATTTACCACCGACGTTCCAGGGGCGCCCCATCGCACGGGTTATTACGTCTCCTTCTCGCAGGCTGCAAACGTGTTCTTCTTATTCAGGGCGACGTTTCTATACCTACAGGCTTATTTTCCTATTTCGTTTCGCTACTGGAGTCCCGAGATTGCGTGACGTAATAAGGGAATTTTCCGAGCAAACACGCGTGCACCGTTTCTTATTTTACCTTTCGTATTCATAGCTTACTCTTCAGTTTTCCAAATAGTTTTGGCAGACGTATAGAGGAGAAGGAGGCGACTATCGATGGCTTGTACTTGTGTTTTTCATTTCATTGATTACAGTAATTTAACATGTCTGAGTCTTCCAGAAACAAACACATGTAAAACAAACGCCACAAAGCGCAAGCACTACGAATAAAAATGTGGCCGGAATGACAACGGGCGTGACCAGACCTCGCTCTCTGGACCCTTATTATCGAAATTAAAGGAAACGTAGACGGAAGGCAAATGTATTTTTCCTACTGAACCCTAACCGTTGTTCTGACCACACACAGATATTTCGCCCTTTGATGATGTCATGACCTAAGTGCGACGTAAAACCAGAGCACGACCACCCCTGTCCGTCGTTTGCGTAGGGAAGGATAAGAGACGTCCAAAGTAGACCGCAATAATTCTAAATTTAAATAAAATTTGTCCATCAGATACTAGGCCAAGCACAGACCTGAAACCCGACGTTACAGGCGAAGACAATTCTGAATTTCGGTTAAGATAAATAAAGGCGCCATCGTGGCACGAGCTGTCGTTGGCCCACATATTCGTGGTTTTAGTGCACAATGCGTTGATTGTGCGCAGGCGTGAAGGACTGGTCCTTTATATAAATTACTTGTTTCCTCAACAAATAATCCGTTATCACTAAGCGCTGTGACCTTTGTTTTATGTGCCCGTGACTTTGTCTTCGTTGTATTCGCACTGAAATAAAATTAACTCGTTCATCCAGTCCACAGTACTCCTAAAGGCGATTGACTCCATGATTTTCAAATTAGGTATGACTAGTTTACCAAGAATTGAAGGTATATTTGTGCTTTAAATACACTAGAGATGAATCGTACGCACAAGTGATGATATAAAAATCAACATAAACCATGCTGAATGCATCGTTTTTAAATGCAGAGCATTTCAGTAACTCACGATGTCACCCGCGTTGGCGTCCGTAGTCCGCACGCTCACTGCGCATGCGCGTCGAGTCGAGGCGAAAGCGAACACATCTCTCGCGAGGGGCATTGGATTGGATTCGAACACTCTCTCGCGAGGGGCATTGGATTGGATTCGATTGGATTGGCTTGGATTGGATTGGATTGGCTTGGCTTGGCTTGGATTGGATTTGGATTGGATTGGATTAAAGTGGATTGTGTTGGATTGTGTTGCGTCATAGCCGCGGCACGTTGCGTCATAGCCGCGGCAGACGCGCTTGGGCCGGCGCATGTGCAGTACTCTCTCTTCCGCGGTTCCCTCTCCTTCGGGCGCGCTGCGCATATAACCGCTGTGCCGTTCTCCGGCCAAGCAACATCCGCGGTTGGCTCAAACACCTAGAGTCCACGCCGCTTTACAAGTACGCCAACGTCGTCGACTGGGACCGGCTTACGCAGTCCCCTCAACGTATATAAGCGGCGGAGCGCGCGTTCGGAATTCAGTCAAGGGCGTCTTTGCATGGCTTACGCTTGACGTGACGCTTTGCTTGACTGGAGTAGATGCGACGCATTTACTCGAGTTCCCCCCGTGGGAAGATGCGGGCGGCTTTTTTAGATAGAGATTGATGGTTCATATGAATCATTAGCGTCAAGTTACTGTTACGGTGAAGTATTCAAAATATATAGAGCATCATAACTTTCGTTTTATTTACTCCTTCAGATGAGCTTCATTCCGAGGGTACACGAAATACCATCATCCGTAGGTACACTGATGAGGCGAAAAGTTCTTTAAAATGCTAATTTTCCTATGTGCCTTCCCGCTCGTAAGAAAACCGTGAATTCCTCTACGTAGAACTACTATGCACTTATAATTGGCACGTTTCGTGGATATCTTCCCTACAGCGGTAAGAGCCGTGCCACCGCACGAATTTCGGCGACAAGGGAAACGAGGCGAAAGATTACTTAAGAATTGAAAAGTCGTAAGCGCTGGCGATGAAGTAACAGGATTGCCGACCATTTTTAGCGAACGTGCACCTGGTCGTATTTAAATTTAGTAGGCATCCCTGCATCCTGTAAAATGAGTAACCGGATAATCGGAAAAAAAGTTATTATGGTCATCTCGCAACGTTATATCCATTCAATGGCTGCTACTTACATTTTAAGCACGTATATAGAGTACATATGACGGTTCCGGGATCCCAAGAAGCATAATTTCACCGAACGAGCAGACAGCGAACTGTACCTCACGTCACCCTCCCGGATCTCCATCTATGACTTATCCTTTCAGCCGATGTTTCAACCTAATACAAAGTCCCATCACGGGACGTTAATGGAGCCTGGACAACCTCGACACATACCCGCAAGGCTCGTTTCAATCTCCTAACCTAACCGTCTCCACAAGCAGCTATAGCCAGATATCGAGAATTGTCGCAGCCGACGACACGTATACGTATGCCCCTCGGCGTCCTTCGGCTCACTCGCTTCATTTTTTTTTTTGTCACCTTCAATTCTCTCGGCAAATTCTACCATTTCCAATTCCAGACACGCGTCGTTCGCCCAGCTGCAAAGCGAAAGAATTTCGTCGGCGCCACCAACGATTTTTCCCGGGGCTTCAATTTATAGGATCTTCCGGTCCCGCGTGTCAGGAGGGACTGCGACGTGCTGTCGCAATGAATACGTGGCGTACGTTCCACACGTCTCGCGTGCCAATGCGCAACTGATAAAGATATAATAGGCGAGAAGGGGCGCAAAGTTGATTGATCAAAAGGAAAGGGAAGCGTATCGATTTGATCGCGCGGAGGGGAAAAAAAGAAGAGTCGGTGGATGGGGGGTAGCTGTGGCAAGGCGTGCCGCTTCTGGAATAGAAACAAAGGGTCTGACAAGAAGTACTAATCCGAAGCGACGCACGCACAGGCAGGCAGGCACACACACACACACACACACACACACACACACACACACACACACACACACACACACACGTATATATATATATATATATATATATATATATATATATATATATATATATATATATAGCAGAACAGAGAGATACGGGACGAGGGACTCGGTAAAGATACATATCAAGGTTGCAGTCGTCATTGCCAGTGCTATTCGGCTTTTTTTTTTCGAAATATTTAATAGGGCCGAATGACGTGTGCTTGTCACGTTTCTTTGATTCATTGATAAATAAGCGAAAATATAAGTCGAAAAAAAATCCGCCGTTTTCCGGCGGATATATATATATATATATATATATATATATATATATATATATATATATATATATATATATATATATATATATATATATTGCGTGTGGGGAATAGTGGGAACCGAGGGGAATGGGCGGGGCTGGGAATGGGGGATTGGATATAGAAAAGCATCTGCTGCCTTATTCCGACCTCGTCGCGTTTGGCATCGGCGAGTCCTTGGGGAGCAGGCACGCGTTGTCCTCGACGAGAAACAGAAAAGACTGAAAGGAATCGTCCTGTAGCTAAAAACGCGGCCTGAATTTCAAGAGGAGTGCGTCCGCTTCTTGTCGCTTTAAAATCGCCGGGTGTTCGGTAATTCGAGAGATCCGGCCTGACTCCTGCAGCCTGCTGGAGGAGACAAATTTGAAGGAGGCTGAAGGAATAAGAAGAGAGAGAGAAAGAGAGAAACGGAGAAGAAGCGGATTAACGTGTCTTAAAGAATTCAGCAAGATGAGCAAATCTTATATCTGGTCCATCATGTACGACCGTACGTGTGCGATCCTAAATCTCTCAATCTATCCAGTACCATAGTTGCAACGCCCGTATATATATATATAAAAAAGGCGTCACTTCAAAGAATTAAAAATCAGCCGTCTCCTTTAATAAAACTCTCCGAACTGCATCGACAGCAGTCTTCCTTTTTATGTGGCGCGAATTATTAACGAGAAGGGGTGACTGCATAGCTCTGATCAAACGACGTGCGTGACGGGCGAACTTGGTATTCGAAAACAACGAACCACGAAACGTGACATCTATGCGGAATTCGGGTGCTAATGAAGGGGAGATGTAGAGAAATGTGTTTTTTTTTTTTTGTCGCCCGCAACACACTGTACCGGTTATTCGTCCCTGCCTGCCTAATTGGCTCTCAGTCAGGCTTAACTCAAGCCACTAACCCAGCCATTTCGAGAGCACTACTGTACAGTGTTAATTTGAATTCACTTTCCCGCCACTCTCGCGCTGCTCACGCTCGAAGCCTCGGGCGCGAAAACCGCGAAATGGGCATTCAGACTGCGACAGGCGATTTTTCGCGCCTTTCATTTTATACATGTACTTCGCGGTTATCTCGCGATCGTATTTCGATTATTATTCCACAGGGTCTATCGAGAGCGGGGTCTTCACTCGCCCCGATCGCTCCTTATATAGGCGCGTGTGGTGGTGGTGGTGGGGGTAATAGCTGTGAAGTCCGGTATTAGCTGCGAAAATTACTGGCATTACGTAGGACAGCACGCCCATCGCCAGGGGACCCCATTTCGCGCAGTCCGCGGACTAAAGTGTCTCCGCCCCGTTTAATGCGGCGCTCAATCAGAGGCGCTGCGACGACGTCTCCGTTCGCCAGCCAAGCCTTGTCTGCGTACGCTCGAAGAGCCGCGAAACGCATTATCGCACATTTCGACATCGTATAACGCCTCAATTTCTATCTCTCGTCTTGCCGTTTAGATTTGCCGGACGATTCAGACCCGTTCAATTTGTTTCCTTCCTTTCTTTGGTTTTATTTTTTCTTTGATTCGTTGTTGTTAGCGTACGTGTCCCTTTTGGGAACTAGACCCGCCTTTTTCACATGAGCTAGTTAATTGATGCCTTCAGTTGGTACATGCCAATTTTCTACAGTTAGATACATTTAGGCAGCTCATTTTTTAGTCATTCAGTGTAGGTTGGAGTCTCAATAAGTGCCCGTTTTATGTGCATGGCGCCGACACGTTGCAGTTTGTAATCAAGTCTAAATTTATGGACGCAATCAATATTGTTGCAAGCAGCGCTTGTCTGCAATTACGGTTGAATAAGAACGTTAAAAACCGATAGCTGACCAATCTGAGCCGTCATGAAGAACAAAAAACAAAAGCGCATTGGGTTATAACGTGTAAAATTTTGCATGGGCTTAAACCGTGCAATAAAGCAGTGAACAAAGATGCGAAAAAGGAATCCATGCAGTCAAAAGCACCGCCATCAGGAACAATTAAATTTTGGTTGGAGCTAAACTCTCCAATAAATATTTATTCCTCTCTATCTTCAGGGGGAATGAAAACATGAATACAGTACTTTGTTTGGAATCTGGCCCGGTCGCAGTATGCTTAAAAAAAACTTTCTGTGACGTCAAAACCTTTCAGCGAGGAGCGTTCTGTATTAAACCTGTCTTTAACGTTGGAAAAAAAAATTATTGTTTTTTCGGCCATGGTCCAATTATTCCCATAAATTTTCTGCTCGAAACAAATGCGCAAAGCAATACTTAATTGCTCATAAAGATAACCATCTCTCCCAAGCATTGCGGACAACTAAAAAGCGCAAAAAAATGATAGCTAAAATAAATGGAGGGAAGTGAGACCTCCCTACAAGACGGCGGGAAAAGTTGCGATGTATTGAACAAGTAGTTTATACAAGCTTACACTTGGTAAAATGGATTAGGTAACGTTTGGAAAGATGTAACTAAAGGGCACCGTTAGCTTGGATACCATTCCTTCCGTTATTTTGCATGCATGATTTAGCTTACTAGTATTCTTCGTGCACTTTGGTGCGCCGTTAACTGCCCGACATGTCCCTAAAAATCGAGCACTAGCTCTGCTTTAAGCATACTCGTTTCGAGTACTAGCAAGAGTATCGCGCACACCGCATAGCGGTCGCAACTTTCTTTCGAAATTCCTGGCAGGTATATACGGCAGGACCGGAACTGCGCTCAATCACCACACTCGTGGCGCAATAACTTCATAATCGAGCGTGGGCGCCAGCTTTAATGTGGCTTAATAAATACAAGAAGGAAAGCGATTTCTGGCTACCGGAGCACTGTAAACCCTCTCGAAGTTTCCTTTTTTTCTTAAAAAAAAAAACCGTGGAGCTAAAGAGAAGCTAAAACAGTTTCTTATTAGCTGTCTGCCCACGTTTCAACGCGGCTTGCCACCGCACTTGGGCGTTGGAAGTGCCGCTGATGGGCAGCATCCCAAAAAGAAAAAGAATGAAGAAAGAGGCTTTCGAAAACTCCGAAGCGGGGGACTAATCCCCGATTTTCTCGCTGGCATTTTTGTTGTTTGATTTCATGCTATAACTTTCAGGTGCCGCCGATTCTTTCGGATTCAGTTTTTTTTCAACGCCGGAAGCCGCCGCCCCAACGTCCAACTAAGCTCACCGGGCGATTCTTGCGGCACGCCCGTAGGTTTATAATTTGTAACTAACTTCCATGAGCAGAGATGTCGTTTCCGCCTTGGCTCTCAAGAGCTTGGGGACAGTGTTTGTTGATTTTATTATCCTTCGAAGTCTTCGAGCTGTTCAACCTGCTCAAGGCTGGCCTGCTGCGTTTGAGTACTGGGTTTCGAAATCCCGCATAGCTCGCATTTGATGAAATCACGGTGAATAGGCATGTTTGTTATGCGAGTGAAGTCCGGCAGTAGAATTCACATCCCCTACAGAATTCACGTGGCATAGCCGGACTTTATTTCTAATCTTTATGCGTATTCGAAACTCGTTAATTAAATGAATTGAATGACACTTTTTGCAGGAACTAATATCGGAGTTTCAATGATAAACTGGCCGCTTGCCACTGGCGTAGGTATAGTAAAACTATAACACTTGAAAATGTTTGAGCATCTAGCATATGGCATTAGCGCTGGGACATTTAGAAATGATAACGGTGCCGTCACTCATGTGTACAATACTGTAAAACAAACGGAGAAAATTGAGCTTATAAACTTGTATTCCCCACACGTATTGGTTTCGATGCGACTGCGGCAATGTGATGGAATGTGTAGGGATTGGCGGGGTGGTTCGAAGTGTAAAAGAGTATTAGAGGCGGCTTAGAGGCCTTATTTTAGTCCTAAACATAGTGCACGTTCCTCACAATTTATACGAACAAAAAATACACGCACGCGAATACTGGAGTTTTCGTATATTTTTACATGATTAACTAACTGATAACAAGTCTGAAAGAACAATAGGAGTGATTCGAAGCAAGGCCTGCCCTGTCACCTACAAGTCTACCTCCCTTCCGTGCCCAGTATGTTTATTTCTCCCATCATGACGTGAGTAAATTTCCCAAGAACAGCAAACATTGGTTATAGCGAAATCAGCGCGACAGCGTTTGGGCTCCGTTATAGGGGACATTTCGTTAAAAACCGGGATGATTTGCTCCTTATCACAGAAGTGTGGGCCGCAAAAAAAACTTCGAATAAAGCAGCAATTCGGGTAAAGCGATTACCTTATAACGAGGGTTTAGCTGTATATCAGACATATTCATACTCTTTCTCGTCCGGGAAGCGCCACCTACTGGTACAAAACTATGCAAGAAAACCTTCTTGTAACAACATCCTCCGGAGAGCGAACTGACTTCGTTATAAGCGATACGTCGTCCAAGGCGGGGATTATTTGCTGTCAGTGTAGTGCAGTGGGGACAACAGAACATTACGAATAAAGCGGTTTTATTTTAACGAGGTCGCAGTTTAAACGTTTCATTCCTGCACGTAGGCGGGACTGTCGATCGCGATTAAGTCTTTCAAGCCCGTTGCTTTTACTGCCCCCATGAGCGATGTTCAACGGAAAAGAGACGTCGAGAGCCAAATCCGTCTACACGTGCCAATGCAATACAGGTAAAAAAAAAAAAAAGGCACAGACACCCACACCCATGCAGAAACCTTGAAGCCGCCCCTTGTACATCCCTGCCAGTTCAAAGCTTTCTTTCCTCTTTTAGCGACATCTTTCGTTTTTTAGCGTTTCGCAGCGTTTTCTTTTTTTACGAAAGTGAAAATATTTTTGTGCTTGTTTGGTTTTGGCATCTGTGGAATTTTGTGCCCCGAGCGATGGAGACGCTCCGTTTCTCACTAAAGATTCCTTTCTTTCTAGTTTTTTTTTTCGTTTCAATAACAAAAAAATAAAGGTGGATGCCAAAAGATTTAAGGCAGCAACGTTGACCAAGTACGTACCTTTCTCTACCTTGAAGTGTTACGATGTGGCTTGCTTGTGAGTGTCGTTAGTACTCACTCGCCTGCGTTGTCCGGGTCATTTTGAGTCCCCACATACCAGAGCTCTTTCTTTTGGACAACTACGCCAGCTATGTTACCCGCTGGGGAATTTGTTATATAAATACTCATGTGTTCGCTGACACGCACGTGACCCACTCGTCGGCGTTATTTGCTGGCATTTGGCGTAAAACTTTAATGTCGGCGCATAACGTTAGTGCTGTCGTACAAACTAAAAGAAAGTGATGAATTTGCGCTTAAATCCATGTAAGACTTTGGTATCCCTTTCCTTCTGTTTGTTTTCTACACTACGTTTATTTCCATTGCGTTCTTTTTTTTTATTAAATGGTGCACTACGTTAACGCACCTGGCAGCAGGTATGCCAAATAGAGAATACGAAGTTCATTTTGAGCCGAAGGCTGCATAAACACAACATGGTTCCTCCGTGCAAACGGTCGTTTTCCCAAACCACCTCTTGCTGCAGACTGCCTAAATGCGCCCTGAATGCACGCTGACAATGCGCCGTCTTACAAAATGCGCTTGAGCTGTCGACCTAGCTGCTAGCTGCTCCCCCCCTCCTTAATGAGCAAGGAGAAGGACGGGAACGTAGCGGAATAATGGAATGATCCCCACTAATGAGTAACAAAGAGAAATGCGTGACGAAATAAGACAGGGCAGCGATGCTCCAGCGCACAGAAAGCGCTGTGAAAGCCAGGGAAATACAGGGTTGTACGACGATAATTGTAACACTTTAAAATTTTTTTCCCTGAGCGGACCGCTGTTCCGTTCGCGCTCAAACTTCACACGAAGGTCGAATTCTCTGGTCTATTTTGTTTGACACCAGGCAAAACGACGTACTTCGCTGTTTATTCAGAAAAGAAATAAAAACGGTTTCGCCTATGGGGAAACGGCGCCCCATTTGGGCATACGAGCCAGTGCTAGCTAATCTTAGAACAAGGGCGCCACCTGGGGTATGCAGAGCGAAACGGATCATGGGGTTTCACGCTCCTTCCACGGCAAGAATTAGGAAACCAAATGGGGTAGCAAATGACAAGAAAATTGAGAGTATGTTTTCTGATGGTCTGCTACCGCATTTGGCTCCTTCCACGGCGGGAAGGATCCAAATGACGTAGCAGACGATCAGAAAATGTGAAAGTAGGTGAGATACAAATCCAACGTTTATTGGCAACGATAAACCGTGTGAATATTTTATTACGATTGATATCAGCTGTTATGAAACTATTCGTGATCATCGTAAACTAGGGACGAAAGAGATGTTCTGGTCGCCTGCCACCTCATTAGGTTCCTTCCTACCGTGCATCCCCATCGTCCGTTTCGCTCTGCATATCCCAGGTGGCGCCGTCGTTCCAAGATCAGCTTGCACTGGCTCGCATATCCAAATCGGTCACCATTTTCCCATTGGCGAAAATTGTTTTTATTTATTTTCAGAAGAAACAGGTAAGTGCCGTCGTTGTTTCGGGTGCCAAACAAAATAGACAACAAAATTCGACCTTTATGTGAAGTTTGAGCGCGTATCGAGCAGCGGTGCGCTCAGGAAAAAATTTTGAAGTTGTCCAATTATCGTCGTAACACCCTGTAGTCCACTACCTTGTACGAACACCTTGTAAAAATGGCGAATTGTGTCGATTCTAAAACCGACCTCTCATGAGTGATGCTAAAAATGAACGTCGGGGTAGAGGGGAGAGGAAGTGAGGAGGGGGTCATGTTAAAAAAAATGGCGGGGGTTATATAGTCAAACCCGGCTATAACGAACCCGGATACAGCGAATTATGCTATATATCGAACAAAAATAATTCAGTTACGGAAATACATGGGAAACATATTCCTTATAACGAAGTTCACATCCGGTATATCGAACTCTGGGCGCCTAGAATGGCCGCCGAAATGCATGATCTCGGAGCGGCGATTGAGATGTGGATTAGCCGCGACCACGGAGCAAGAGCCGCAACTTAGACATTGCGCCTCGCACAGAGCGACGGGACGCCCAATACTTTCCATAACTGTTTCCGACGGGCGGGACTCGCGACGGAACCCGCCCAGTCGTCCAGTCCGGACCAAGACAGCAGCATCTGTGAACTGTGGGAAGAGCTAGCCAACGTTCCCGATGATGTCGCGAGTGAAATCCGTCCGACGCTTATAATGAAGCGCTTTCACAGTCGATGTGCTCCGCCAATGCGTCCTAGATTTTTAAGAACGCGGACTTGAACTGGTGCAAACAATGTTTTGTGTAGAGAATTCTAGGGTTGTTGAAGCCGGCAAAACGAAAGTGAAAAATAAAATCACCGCTTTTTTTGCAACGCGGGCAGTTAAGGGGGAAAGTAGCTTTATTACTTCCAATAAATGGATTATTATGGTAATGGCTACTGTACTGTGTTCGTTTCTGCATACGCGGAAGGCAGAGTTGGGGAGGGACGGGGGGGGGGGGGGGGGGGGGGTCTTGCGGATTGCGAACTCGTAACAATAAGCTTGTTATAGGCGGGTTCTGCTATATCGAACTATTGGATATATCGAAATAATCGCGGTGCATATTGCAGTTCGCTATAAACGGGTTTGAATTGGCTACTGTACTGTGTTCGTTTCTGCATACGCGGAAGGCAGAGTTGGGGAGGGACGGGGGGGTCTTGCGGATTGCGAACTCGTAACAATAAGCTTGTTATAGGCGGGTTCTGCTATATCGAACTATTGGATATATCGAAATAATCGCGGTGCATATTGCAGTTCGCTATAAACGGGTTTGACTGTAAGTACTTGCATTGGGTAGATGAACGTTTCCATCGGAATGTTAGTTTTCTTTCTTGAAATTGGCTGATAGTAAAACAGTGAGTGATACGTTGAAAAAAATAAAAATAAAAGGCGGCCAATGTAATATTGGCCAGCATGGAAAAAAATAATGTAAAATTCGCTTGCACAAATCGCCTGGCAAGAAAGGCATTTAGCGCAAATTTATTCGTTGATTGTTTCCGGCACTAGTTTCTTCTCCCCAGGGTATTACAGTAAGGAGCGCGAGGTTGCAATTATTACCAACCTTCTTCATTCCACGTCACGGTGAGAAAGATGACAGCAAAAAGAAAGCATAAAATGTGGTAAAAAGCAGAACAAAAGTTAGAACAAGAACACTATGCATATAAACTTCACGTTGCGCATATTCGTGACTGACACTCGTCAGGGCCGCAAAAGAAGTCATCGGCAGCCTGAACAGCATCCCCCCCTTTACTGCAGAACCCTTTATCCCTCTTCCATTTTCTTGCTTCGTCTTGTCACGCACGGGCGATCCTAAGCCTTCCGTGTTATTATAGGCACGCCCGACGTGTGAGGCAGAGGGCGAGAGGTGGCGTGCACCCTTCCTTCCCTTCCGGCTCATTATTCGCCGGCGCTCAGCTCTTAGAGCTCCAGTAATGGCGCCTGCGCTCTACACAGTATCCTTCCTTGTAGTCACGCCCTTAGCGCGGCCCTTGTCCGGTCCCTCGCGGAGAAAACACCTTCTCTGAGAGAGGAACCTTTCTGCACAAGTAATGCCCGAAAGTTTGGTGTTGAGCACTACTGTTCCCCGACAACTTGCTTTCTGTTTCTTGTTTTATCCCAAAAGAACAGGACGAAAAGAAATTGGCGTGTAGGCGATTTATTCCTACCTTTCCCTTTGAAGACTGAACGCTCCTTACGGTACTGCTTATTGTTGCTGTCGAATGACTGGTTCATATATACAGAAGTAGCTTGAAGGCATCGGGAAACGATATCGGCGTGTTCTCGCGCGTAATGTCGTTGTGTACAGCAATGAAACGCTACAAAGTAAATTCAGGTAACGATACTTTCACATTTCCCTTCGTTAGTGTGCTTTCAAACGCTCGCCGCAGGCTGCGTTGTTCATAATTCTTTTGCGTATTTTATCTCAGCAACGCCTTCCACTTCCCCGGTGGGCGACACTGCAGTCATGTGAAGCTGGTTCTATAGGGTGTGAATTTCGCGTGCGAATTCGCAGCTGCGGCGCCGCTCCTGCGACAAAACGATATACGCTCGTTGCTGCGACAAATTGTGAAATCTTTGGAACAGTCGAACTTCTGTGAACACCGTTGGCATTTGTGGATTCGTAGCAGCCGGCAAAATAGGAAAATAGATCGTTTTGCCGCCCGAGCGACGCCGCAGTTGGGAATTCGCGGACAAAATTCGCACCATGTGGAACAAGCTTTAGAAGGGGTTTATGTCGTTGACGAATTTATTAACATTCGGATTTCGCGGCTCCCAAGAGCTTGGGAATTGGCTAAGAAGATGGCTACGCGTTGTGATAGCAAAATGCGAGCACCTTGATTAGCCCTTATTGTAGCACCTGCTTCGCTCCCTGTTCACCTTCCATATCCCGCGCTTTTCTTTTTAATTTCCGGATGAATTCATCTCGTTTTTTTATAACCCTATACTGTTAGCACCGTGGTAAACTTGTTTTACAGCTGATGGCACGACGTCTGTCGTCATCAACGTTTCTTTTTCATTGCGTCATGTTTGGGGTAGTGGCATCCCTTCATTTTCGCGGTTTGAGATAATCACAACTGAACGATGGAGGGGGGGATAATTTCGATTGTCTGGGCTAACAGTGCAATTTCGGTGGTGGGACAGATTTCTATTTTCCAAATTCGTTTCTTCGTCTATAGCGCTAAGTTGGGCGAGTTGGTTACTAACGAAGGAATTCATCGTACTAGCGAGCATTAAGACATTAACATTAAGAACCTGTCTTTGAATGTTCGCTAGTACGATGAATTCCTTAGTTCCTTCATCCACCCTCCCCCTCCGCTGCGTCTAAACATCCTCACGCTCCTTTCAACCTACTCGCGAATCTGTATTCGTGTTTACTTCCAAGGAGGCTTAACACGTACAGACAACAACGCCGACACCGGATTTTTGCGAAATGGCGTCAGTGTACTGCTTACGTAGTAAAAGAGTTCTCGTGACTTTCCGATGGAGGAAATATTTAACGTCTTCTTCCATTTAAACCCGAGCGCTCCATGTCAAAGCAAGCTGCTTTTAATGCTTTACAGCTGTTACGGGCCAGTCAGTGTACTAATTAAGGGCCGGCAGTTCGGAAAGTCGACGCAAAGCTCATTGCGTAGAATATGTATGTCATGTGTTAAATGTGTGTGCCGAGCAGCAAGACCGCAATAAACGCACAAAAGCGAACGGCCAAACAAGCAGAATCATGCAGAACAAATACGACGATTGCAAAACAAACACAAAACAAGTACCGCCAGCGCATGCTTACAGGGAGGTAAGTGCATCAAGATGTAAGCTGCAGACACCGTAATGCGAACACTACAGCCCTCACGTTTGCGTTGCCCGCTTCAACAAAAGCGAATTAAACGTCACGGCGAACTAAAACAGGATAGCCTTCAGCAAATTTAATGGCAAATTATTTCTTCCGCGTTCCTGAATTTAAGAAAGAAAAAAAAAAACAAATAAAACGAGACTGACAGAACAGCACTGCATAAACTAAAATTAACAGCGTTCCATGATTGTAGATACCTACTTAAAGCCGCCATTTCTCGAAAATACCTCGCTCGATCAAAGTCGGCTCAGGTTGCAAAGTTGTATATTTATTATCCCAGGGACGCGTACTCTTTCGGCGGTCGTACACGGGAAATGTATACGTATTTATACCTCTTTTTTTTTTGTCCTACACTCTGGGCCGGAAGAGCCCTTTCCGTCATTTAACGAGAGCTTAGCGATTTGTCCCCGTTCTATCTATCTCCAGGACGGCGGTAATCTGGCCCAGAGCTGAGCCGAGGGAAACCACTTACCGGTGTCGTTGGCGATGTAAAAGGCAGCCCTCTTCCTTATCGTCAAAGCCCCTGGACGAAAAAGAGAAAGGAGAACACGGAGTTAATCGCTGGCAACCGCTACGTCTTTCGGTGATTGGCTGCGTAATAGCGTTTGCAACAGCGCCAACAAGAGCAAGATGCAGGCTACTGCAGGGAAGTCGTTTGTCTGAGCACGCTTATTGAATGCACGTGATTCAAAAATTCCAAATAGGACATATTGTGCAGCATTTCTGCTGTTATGATAAAGGGAACAACCTGACCGTTTTAAGACCATTTGTTCATGCGCAGTTTCCGTTATTAATGAGGTGTGGTATCTTTAATAAGCGGCATAGCTTTTCTGGAGACGCAGTTCTCTAGATACACAAAATTCATTATGGCCCGTGTCATTCATTGCCATATATGCGTTCTTGTTTCATCCGGTTTAATGTGAAGTGTAAGTACTCACTTCGGGAGTATCAGGCTAGCCGACTTTGCTGGGCTAGCTCCGCCAGTTTCATTAAAGATTGTTCGTTTCCTGTAAATATTCACGGCGTTGATTCTATGCTCACGTCTCAGGTTTGTGTATTTTAGGAAGGGTGCACAGGCACCGAGAGCCCTATCGCCTGAAATTTCATCCTTAAAGGGAAGCTTTGTTTGCCTCTCTCGCGACATTTAGAGGGGCTGCTGCTGTTGTCTCCCTGGCTAAATGCGCCGCTCGTACCCGACGCCTCCTGCTCGCCGAACGGTATGGTGAGAAGGAGCAACCCGCGGTTCTCACAAAAGCACCAGATGGCGCGCTGGTACCCGCATTCATTCATTCATTCATTCATTCATTCATTCATTCATTCATTCATTCATTCATTCCGCCATCACCAATGCATCCGAAGAGGTGCCAGCAGAATAGCTCAGTCACGCAGAACAGAAACGTCTTCGCTAACAACGAAACGTGGAGCGTACCGCAAATGTATGCTGGCTCGAATACGTGAGTCAAAGCAACAAAGCGTGGCTGCAATTAAAGGACGACGAGCGTCCCGAGAACTACGCCCACAAGCGACTAGTGAACAAAAATGCCACACGTACTTTCGTCTCAACCCGGTTTTGCCATGACGCCCCCACGATCCTTTTCAAACGGTGCTTCCAGAACTCCATTGTGCAGTTCAGAACAGTGACCTTAGCTAAATCATTGGAAGCTTCGCTTTACATCGATCCCAGCGCATGCGTGGGTTCGCCAATTTCCTAATCATCATACTAGAAATAAACATTGCGTCTTGTTTCAGTTTGTCGTGATATATATGATAAAGCGCGGTCACAAAACCATGATTTAAATTTAATGTAGCGTTATAAAGCGAAACGTTCAAACATAGACGCTGCATGGGCAAATAAATTACGTTCAGAAGAAAAAAACCTTGCGGAAACCTTGATTCACAACATACTCCGTGAAACGCACTATAGCTTGTGTAAGCCGATATTTCTTTATCCCTGATGCTACTGACGCCCGCGCCATGGGCACACTTTGTAGCGTAAATAATTACTGACATACGAAAACCGTCGACTATTAATTGGGACCTGCGCCGAAAAGGTGTGAAAACTAGGCAGCGCTCGATCAATACAAACTTGATATCGTTAACCCCTGCAGCCTACTCTAAAAAAGCTTGATAGAACGGCGATGAACTCTACGGTATAATTAGGCTCGAGATTAGCGGGACCTCACTAAAAACTGGACATGACAGACTAAGAGGATTATTTACGTTTAAAAAGTAAGACTCGAAGGGCTAGTCAAATCTAGTTTGGGACGGTCCGCGCATTCAGTTAGACCTCGTGTTCTACGAGAATAGTGACCTAGCCAAACTGGCAGAAAACATCGTTAATGCCGCCTGGGCGATGTCATCGAGCGACACAGTGTCGGTCATCAAAGGTCAGATAAAAGTGCGTTTTAATTTACGGTAATGAAGGAAGTTGGCTCATTAAATTTCGAGCGCTACAGCCATGCCGTCCTGTGGGCTTATCCTATTTGACATTGCTATCACATTCGCCCCCCCCCTTTCCCGCCCAGGGCAATTTATCCTACCTCTTTGCTCGCTCCTGGGATAACCTTTCTGGCGATGCAGTAATATGATTGGTCGCGATAATTGTCTCTCTGGAATCTGAATGTATAGTGAAGTTACGAAAACCTACGCGTGCAACACTGCGCTACGGAAATCGGCGCTCGGACCAAGGAAATGCTAAGACTTCGACGAAACTTTTCCACGTGCTGGTGCGACAATAAATCTCGGGCAATATGCATAAGGAGAATAGGCGCAACTTTGAGCAGTCACGGAGGCATTCGGATCGGTGGGGGCGTAGAAATTTGGGATTATGCGTCATACAAGGGATCTCCGCTCGCATAAAGCAGCTTAAATTAGCTCAGCGTGCGCTGCTCGCCGTTCGCTTCGGTCATTTATATACGGGCCGGGCGTAAATGAAGTTCTCTGCAAATTGCATGAGGAAACGTACCGTTACTATTTTAAAGCGAAACCTTTGTTAGTGTGATTGATGCCGTTCTGTGGAGAAAGTGTATTTCCCCGTAGACTGGTTGGTCGACCGGAAAGCTCTGATAAGATCTCTTGACACACGGCGCGTGCGTGATTAAACCGGGCTTCCGTTGTGTCCAAATGGTTGCTTCAAAATCGCGAAAAAGGAACGGTGCTAGATAAGACAATGCACGCATCGATCACGAAGAAGGTGTACAATAGTATACCTGTATCTCATAAATCACGTATAGGTACGCATTCAGATTGTTCGTTGATGCGTTTACTTAGTGCGCGAAAAATTGTCGCATGGGTTCATTCTTCGTTTGCAATTTGGGTCTTAAGACCTTACAATTGTAAGGTTTGACGATAAATTGTAACCTAACAATTGTACAATTTGTCGATTGTAACCTTACAAATTTTACAATTGTAAAGTTTGACGATCAATTGTAACCTTACAATTGTACAATTTGTCGATTGTAACCTTACAAACCTTACAAATGTAAGGTTTGACCATCAATTGTAACCTAACAATTGTACAATTTGTCGATTGTAACCTTACAAACCTTACAAATGTAAGATTTGACGATCGATTGGACGCACTTTCAGCGAAGCTTTCGCGTTTCTCTCAACTTTCTTTAGGAAGTAATGGTGATTTTTGTATCCTTAAATATTGTTAATGCCTGCTTTAAAGATAATGTTTTCCCAGTCTTACGTGCGTACCTCAAGAGATTGCAATTGCCATCGGGGTCGTCACGATCAACCACTCCCCGCAAAGAAACCCAGAAAGACAAATACATCTTAGTTTTCATCGAAACATTAGACCGCGCATTACTCATTACAATTTTCCCGCAAGCGAAATGATATTTTCATTACACGTGAATTCGCACCGTTTAAAAGCGAATATTTCTGGAGCTGTGAACAGAGCTTGCGGCTAAAATGGCCACTTTCAGCACAGACTCGTCGCGCGTTTACGTCGTGCTACGAAACGAGCATAAAAGTCCTACATTTTGGATGGCTGTGGAACTTACCAAGCAAGCTGCTCGTCAATATACTACTGACGTCGATATAATGCTGTTATGCTGTTTGCTGTTATAATTCAAAGTTTGCAAATCTCGTAATGCGTTTTTCGGCTGCGAATCCATTCTCAGCCGCTTAGGAGCAATAAAACGCAATAAATACGCTATTTTTTATATGCGCTTTCACTCAGGGTTAGAGATTCACAAAGAACAGTTTCCCACACTAGTTGGACTTACATAACAAACGGAGCAGTAAGGCGTTCAGCGGCATGGAAGATTTAAAAAACCCTCTCTCGGCAGACTTGCATATTTAACTTCAAAAATCTCTTTAACGACGCTGCCGGTCGACGAGGCAAATAATTCGATTACCAAAGAGCCTGTTCCTCTTTATTCATTTTCATTTTGTCTTCCGCTGTTATTTTGCGTGATTCCCCCCTAAGCGTTACTTCTCCGCGATGCCGCCAAGCGCGCCGCAATGAGAAAGCCGCTCCAGCGCTTCCGAAGCTGGCCGCGCCGGTCATCGAGAGCGTCATCAAAAATAGAGCCAGAGCAGGCATCCTCCTTACGAACACCGCGACAGCTCTCCAGCCACCACTTTTCCCGAAAAAAACAAAGTTCCGTGCACTGATATTCCCCAAAGCCGCCGCCGTCATAGCTCGTTGGGTCAGGAAACAGGTCGGGATAGTTCCGCCGCCGCGTGTCGTAAATCCCGGGGACGAGAGTTTCTGGTTGTCACAAACGCGATACGCTGTTCGCTTCAATACGGAGGTGCCAGTGGTTCGGCGGAAGGTATACGAGGAAGCCTTTTGGCACGCCCACAGCCTCGGCAAACGCTGCACGCAAACCACGAAGCGGTGGGACGCTGAAGCGGAATGGCGACGGTCGCACGCTCGTCCTAGTCGTGGTGGTCGTCGTCGTCGTCGTTCTCTCGGACGCATTGCTATAACAAGTCGGCCTTCCCTCCTCCCCTTCCTCCGGGCTTCCAAGTCGTCGGGAGATGCGGGGCGGCTCATTACCGGAACCGCCTCGCGCGACCGCTAATGAGATCTAGGGGCACCGTGATGTGGAAAGAGCAGCGCCGCGCTCTTCCCTCCATCCTCCCCTCCTCTTCCATCCCTGTCTCCTCCGCGGCTTCCCCAATCTCCAGAGTCTTGCCAGAGTCCGTTCGGCCTGGGCTGCAGCGGCGGCGCAGTAATCACGTGCCGTTTGCAATTAGGGATGAAACGCCGCCGGAGGGTGCGTCGGCGGGAAGGCACGGCCCGCCACGGCTAAGGCCAGCACTGGGCCGCCGCTGTCCGTCGCTAGTAGTTAGGGATATGGGTCGGAACGGAGCCGATCCTCCGCGAGTGACACTTATCGGGATGCAGATAAGAAGCTGGAAGGCCCGCGCGCGCCCGGGCTCTAGCTGCCCTTTGGACCTTCTTCCTCCCTTGTGCATGCATAAGTGCGGTGCTGGGAATGCTCTGCTTGCACCCTGATTGCGTGCCCTCCTCGTTTTCTGCGCTATTTCGCGTTTTCCTCCGCACTTAATGGGTGGAGAAATACTCGATGCTAGTACAGCTAAATTAAACATAAAAGAAGGGGAGCTTGAACATCTCAAGCTATTATGGGCGTCTTTGCGGCGAAGAAGCGCGTAAGTAACTAAAGCGAATAATTTATGAGTTAAATAATGCACGTTTAATTTGAAAAGGAAACGTAAGATAGCCGCCCCGAGCATGCTGTTGTTGTCTTCCCAAACAAAACAAAATGTCTGCTTTCTTTTGCCATTCCGAAGGTCGGTTTACACGCTTTTAACACGTTGCTACTAGCAGAAACCAAGGTTCGTTGTAGGGGGCATTGATTAAACATGGTGTTATTATTAGAAACTATTTTCTGGTGTTCAGACGGTACATAATAAATTAAAGTCCAGGAATCAAAGCCTAGGAAGTTCATTAAAGGCAATCTACCAAAATCTGAATTCGGCGTATAGGCTTTTACTTTTATGCTGCACGCTCAGAAACAAAACGCAAAAGTTACAAATTTCAATAGACAAACTTTGCGGGCCCTTTCAAGTGAGGAAAGTGGTCTTAAGTCGGTTCTTAACTCCGTCGCAGGTCGACTTGCCGGCACCTATATCAAACTCTTGTCTCCCTCCCTCCCTCCCTCCCTCCCTTCCTCCCTCCCTCCCTCCCTCCCTCCCTCCCTCTCTTGTTTACTCGCACCGCATTTTTTAGAAGCTATATGATAAAGGCAGGGGTCAGAATATATTTTTTTGGGGGGGTCGCAGAATGTTTTTGTATACCCTTTGGTCCAGGGTAAATCTTACGGCACCCATGTTACGTTAAGTACCTTCGATTATATTTCCCCTCTGGATGTAACCAAGTGCAACATGCATATCTTGTGCCCTAATTGTTAGCACCAGTCGAAAACCCAGTTTAAATTCCGTACTTTTTCGACCCTTCGACTGCTTCACTGCAGGGATCGCCCTGTGGTGTAGCGGGCAGAAATCGCCGCCACAAAGTGGTATAAGTGGGGAGTACTGGGCAAACATCGTCGCTACACACGTATGTACGTACGTATGCGTTGCGGCAGGAATGGGACACTAAACCGCAATTGTTGTGCACATGACTGCTAACACGGCAGAATTTTACGATACGATCCCGTAATATTTGCGAAAATTACACACGTTGCCCCAGGCAGAATAGTTAAACGGTCACTTTCGTTGCTCGTTTGCCATTTCTGTGCTATCGGTGTGACCCCCATATCGCGTATTCTTGCGTCAGATCGCCCCGATTACGCTACAGAGGCCAACGCGCTTAAGCAACTGCCTACCAGTCGAATTATTTTAACGTCTCCGACGTTAGTGCAATGACACGCGTCCCCAATCTCCTTACCTCACCGTCTGTAGAACCCTCTTACAGCGCTAGCGAGCAAGGCTCTTCTCGCAATCCCCTCCGAGTCTCGCTCGCCGAAATCAAAAGGGATTTCCTATCTCGTGTAGTCGCTTCTGCCGGCCAGGCGACAGCCGCTCTAATTAGCGCTCGTGCCGAATGCACGCCACCATCCCGAGGAGAACCGGCAAAGACGCCCGGTACGGTTCTTTTTCGATAAACAAAGTTTCACCTCTCAAAAAAAAAAAAAAAAGAAGAAGAAGAAGAAGAAGAAGAAGAAGAAGAAGAAGAAGAAGAAGAAGAAGAAGAAGAAGCCAGGAGAGTGGAACAAGATTGTGGAGTAGCACGCAGGAGTTAGTGGAGATCCAGTAACACAGAGGCGTGTGTCTGTTTGATATACACCTGCGAGCCGCCGGGCACAAAAGAGAGTCGAGTGTCCTATAATTAGAAACTTCTGCCCCGCTGCCTCTCTCGACACGGCGCGCTCCACTCAAGGAGGGGTAATCTGGAAGCCATCGACGGTGACCCGCTGCTGCTGCTGCGGACCAAGTGGCTCGCACTCAACGGTGTATGCCTGAGTCTGGTCACGGCGGCAGAAGAGCAGCGAAAAGGCCGTGTAAGAGCGATGGATAGAGAGCATCAAAGCTATGCGCTACGCTACGCAAGAGGCTCCTCATACGCAGGCAAAAGCAACGGTATACTGCACACGCAGCCAGACAACCTGAAGGCGAGCAGGACGGTAACGTGGCTGGCACCGTTCGAAGACGCAGAGCACGATCCGTTTTCTTTCAAAACTGGCCGCTGCAGCAGGAGGCCTTGAGCGAGATGGTACGATTCGCAGCGACTGTATTATAGGAAGCGACACGGAGAGTCGTCGCATTGGCGAGTTAATTTCCTCTCCGTCTTCTCTCCTCCTCTCTCCCTTGTCTTGCTATTGCGACTTGATAATGGAGCGTTTCAGGTCGGCTTCCTTGAGGCCACACCGGCTTCAAGGTCGCACGGTATCGTCTGAGCTCGTCGCCTAAGCACTGCACTGGCGTGAGCAAGCGAGCCAGTGTATTGGAGATGGAGGCTGCAGATAACGAAGAAGAAAGCGAACGAATATTTCGTTCGCGGCGTCACAATCCCGTTCGATTTCTCTCCCCCTTCGTGCGCCGTGAAAGGGCGCCGACTTTCGTTCGCCCACTTTTTTACTGGTTTATACTTCACTTTTTCGGTTCACTTTCTGGGTTTTCATCGCCCACAACTCCTCTGCAAGCCACGACACAACGCGCATCAGCCTCGGCGCACATGAATGGCGTCCTCTTTGTGCACACGGTTCAAACGCCCACCCACGAATGGGCGTTTGAGCGCGGAATTCAGCTGCTCGACTTGCGCTAGCAGAACTGTCGCACCGCGCCCACGCCTTTTGCCCCATGCACAGTTCTTTCTCTCCTTATTTTTTTTTACATTGTTTCCTATTGCTCGCAATTGATCGGAGATGGTATGCGCTTCATGTGTGTGTCTTCGCGCGGTTATTCGGGCCTCTCGGTTCGTTTTCTCGCTCACTTCAGCAACAGTCTCGGGACGATTGAAAGGAATGGGAGTCCGCGCTATGGCGCTTTTTCCTCGTCTATAGCGAGGGGCCGCCGAGTCATTTGCGTGGAGCTGCCGTACGAGAGGAGTCCGATAAAGTTGGCAGGCAGCAGAGACTCCGACTCCGACTGCGCGAACTGTGACCGGCCGTTCGTCGACGTCGTCGCCGGTATCGCAACCGTTCCTTCTGCGCTAAGATGGGGGCTCGCTAGGCAGACGCGAAAGAATGACTCGAAATGCGTCGCTCTTTCAACGCCAAGCTCTCTCATTTCGGGCTGCCGCGGCTTCCATTTGTGTTGTTACTGTTCGCCATTGCCGCCTGCCGCGAGTATGCTCGATGAAAGAACGCAGAGACGGCGAGGAAACAATTCTTGACCGCCATAAAACGCTCCCGGTGTTATTGTAGCCAGGACTTTGCGGGCCGAAGCGACGGGCAGTAAATCTTTTCCTTCATATATAGAGCGCGGCTTAGGGACTGCGGCGACGGCAGGCTTGACGGCGGGGAAAGTAAACCGACGACTATAATTCCGCTGTTTCCGTCGCCACCGTCGCCGCACGAAGCCAATTTCTCGCTTGTGGGTTTCGATTAAGTGATACGTTGGATTGGCAAACATCGCTGGGATAATGAATGGTTTGTTCTTTTCTTATGTCGACCGCTATGTTTATTTTCTTTATTTCTCCCTTCCAACGGTGGCGGATGTTATGTGTAACAACGAACGCCGTTAATCCTGACTGAAGTTGTTTGACCATGTTTTGTTTTGTACAGCGTCCGTGTGTACTATGTGACAAGTTTTGTCCTTGAAGTCCGCTTGACGTCCCCTCGGGCATCACTGAACTTTGGCCTATAACATCACGCTCATTCTTCTCAAACGCGAAAGCATCCCGGACTAAGGATGCTCAGCCCTCCTGAATGAGAAAAATTTTTCATCAATGAATTGATCGATCTACCGAAGCTAAGGCTCAACCAAACTGAAGACAATATCACGAGGGTTAACCTGTAAAGATGGAAAAAAAACGACAGAAGAGGCACCTGTCCAATATTCATCAAGGCGTAGCTTGATGTTAGACTTGCGACCTCGGTTTGAGCTTAACGTTACGTAACCTTCATGTTGAGTCTTTAGACGTGCCAAGCAACGTCACACTCATTGTACTTTCGGGATGCGGGTACCGGTTGAAGACTTCAGAGCTCAAAGCTTTACGTTAGGCTGGACGTCGCATACCCACCTTGCCCCCTCCTACAACGCAACAGCCCTTGCTCAAGCGAGTTAAAAACCCTAAATACGAGAGGCTCCGCCGAGTGAACGGTTTTATTTCTCCATCCGTGAAATTCTTCACGCTGTTTCACTGGACGTTCGTTTACAAAAGAGCTAAGTTTTTTGTCAGTTTCTTATTTTTTCTTTCTGTTTTTTCACACTTGTTTGACTGTTTTCAGAAATATGTACCAATTTACCATGCGGATTGATGCTTTTTTATGTAATTAATCCCTGCCCACCTGCTTGGTCTTCGGACTGCAGTATGTCTTAAATAATAATAATATTAATAAAAATATTCCCGTAGATCTTCACCATGTTTCAGTATTGAAGAGCGCCGGTATCGAATTTGGCCATGTTGCACAGCAATTTAGCATATTAGTAAAATCAAGTGAGGTTATCGAAGCCTGTGCAAAGGCTCAAAAATGCAGTCAAAATCCGGCCTGCTCTTTTCTTTCCTTTTTTTTTTTTGGGGGGGGGGGGTCAGGGGGTGAGGGGGTATACATGAACGGGAGAAGGTGATGGTCTTTTTTCCTCTCGGTTGGACAGAGCGCCGACCGTTTCGGAGATATTGCTTCTCCACCCTATAGCGCTGCAACATGTGCTTTGTTTTCTTTTTTTTTTTTTTTGGTCTGTGCAATTTTTTTTGTGGGAAAGGGACCAGTTGCCAATACGTTATTAATTTCGTACCGACACGCTCATACCACGCGTAGCTTTCTCTCCGAGAATAAAAACAATGAAACAGTGAATTTACGAAATAAAAACTGCAGGAGCTTGAAAACCGGACTGTTGCCGATGATTAATGAATCTGAATAAAATATCGCGAGGGTGCTTAATATCCCCTGCCTTATCCATTAGCAAAATCCTCTGTACTGGGTTTTAATTTCCATCGTCTGCAAAAATATTCGCCTCAAGCTCCTATCGAGAACGGGAACAAGAAAGTAAAAGAAACTAGCGAGGGTGAACTAAAATATTTCTGTTTTCCGCCGCGCGGCCGTAATTTGCGTACTTTTGGGAACGACCACATTTACAGAGGCTGCGTGCTTGCATCTACAGGCGAGAAAGAGACGTGTTGTTCGCCATAGCGGATTTTTTTAATACACCCGACGATATTGCGTTGCCCACGCGACGCATAATAATTCAGCGATTTGGAATTGCATCACAAGCAGCACGAGATGGGCGGGGGGTGGGGTAACGGTAAAAACAGCAACAAAAGCTACAAAAACTCGCCTTCGTCGGCTTGTCCGAAGCTGTGGCAGGGCGCATTTCATTCGTGTTTTGTTTTGTTTTTTAATACTGTGAGCACCCTTTGTCATTTCTCCGGTGCTCGTTGGCGTATACACTCTCGGTGTGGTAACTCTGGACTGCTTGCCGTGCCTCCTATTCATCTGTGCATTATCATAGCCGTTAGCTTAAGCACCAGTATTTCGTGAATACGCATCATTAAAGTATCTGCTCATTGGTTCTTCGATCGGCCTTTCGAGGGTATTTTGGCCTCTCAATGCAGTATTTTTTAACGCTGAAACCACACCACACGCGTCTCGAAAAAGCTCGAGGAACCAGGCTATTATAATGAAGTTTAATTTAGATATTGACGCTGATGGCGCGAGCGAGCGTTTTCTTTTTGCACTTTCAGTAGAATGCACAACGTTTTTAACACTTATTTAAACCACTGCACAGGGCACAAACTGACAAAGACGAAGCAATTCGACACGCACAAAAGCGCTGGTGGGTGTCGAATTTCAACACGGGATTTATATAGCCTTGGCCAATCCCCCTTGTGGGTATGTGCCAAAACCTTTGAGGGCATCATCATCATCATTATAACTTTTCTTCGTCTTTGCCACTTTCTGCGGTGTGTAGCGGTATGGATTACCAACTATCCGGAACCCTTAATCACTTAGTTAAAACTATGACCCGAAGAGTAAATTTTTTGTCACAAAAAGGAAATCTCTGTTTTAGAGGCTGTGTTTGAGTAAACGGTTCGCCGCCTCTCGTGCTGCCATTGCTAATTGAGTTTGCATTGGAAAAACAGCTCATTGGTGGGCCAGTCAATATATGCGCAACAATGCCGTCGGTCTTGATTTACAAACGTGTTGTGTACCATCTAAATAACCGTAGGCGTTACGGGTGCGTGCCCGTTTGAAGCATGTTGCTCGGCCCTCTTGTTCCTAACGCATGTTCGGCAAAAATCCCACTGAAATGCTCCGGTAATGTGCGGGCGACAAGTGTTTCCGGTCATCTTGTCGAAAACCATTTTTTTCTTGCTCGTTGTTGTAGCGGTGCAGTTCCTTCATACTGGTGTTTCCTTACGCGTTAAGACGTCCCTCTTCGTCTCCCTTGCTCCCACACTCACTCATTCAATCCACCACTATCCCAACCTTGCTCAGGTATTTTCGCCCTGTTTGCTGTGTAGGCGAAAATGATATAAAAATTGGTGAATCCCACGTAACGCGAAGCTTTCATCGCAGCATACACATTGGCTAAAATGAACTTGCGTGTTACATTTCTTAAGCGTTGCTGTCATTGATGTAGTTGCTGATTTTTCAGGACTGTGAGCAGTGGCGAGTGCCTCGAGCAATACGTGACGTAACGGGAAACGTTCAACGTCTGAATCGCCGTGCCCATGGCGCCACCAGCCCAAATCCCAGAGAACGGGTTACACGCATGAACAGGGCACTTCCCCAGGTATCCCCTACCCCGGCGGGTCGCTTCCCCGGCCGGCCCTTCACGTGCGATACGCAGAAGGCAGAGTTATGTTGTCTAAGGCAAAACACAGCGGCGCATCCGGCAAGAAAGCAGCAGCAGCAGCAGCTCCCCATAAAACCGGGAGGAGAACCAAAGAAAGCTTCGCTCTCTCACTCACTCACTCACTCACTCACTCACTCACTCACTCACTCACTCACTCACTCACTCACTCACTCACTCACTCTTCCCCGTGGTCCGATTTCTCCTCATCCTCATCCCTGTGCGCGAAAACGTCGAAACAAAGCGATTGCGCAAGCGATTAAGAGAGGTAGAGGGGAAAGGAGGATCCCGGATGGGGAACTCACTGCTCTCGGCCTGTGGGATGAGCAGCACCGCCGCCGCCGTCACGGCCAAAATGAGCGCGACAGGGCACGCCAGTCTCCGGGGGCTCGCCTGCAAGGCAGAGGGGGAGAAAGCATTGTCAGCACCCGGGCCAGCTCAGCACCGGGAAGAATGCCTCAATTTGCGAAGCGCGTGCCGATACACGCGGCACAGACACCAAACAAAAGGACGCAACGAGCGTGGAAACGCGCTCCGGCGGGTAAAGGGGCACGAGAGAGGGCGGCGCGGTGTACAAATGACACTCCCATTTCCCGCCACCCGGCGAAACTTAACGGCCCGCCGCCCGGCGGGCAAATTCTTTCCGTATACACGGACGCGCGTGTGCGCGCGTAGTTTACTATCTCGTTTGGGAACAATATAAAACCGAAAGCGTGGCGCGCAGTTTTCTTTGCGACATCTTTCTTCTCCCGGCTCGCGCACCAACGACATTGAGTTTGTGATGGCTGGGGGAAGAAACAATTTTAAGGCACCTGCGTTCCTGGCGCGTGCAGGTAATCTGGCGTTCCCGTGCGCGGCACAATACTGATGCTAGTCGTTAAGCGAGCTTTTTTCTCTCTGTTTCTTTTCTCGTTTCGTTCGGCTCCCGATTCGATGGTTTAAACGAGCGAATCGAGCAGAAGTTTCCGCTCGGTGTCGCTCGCATATCCGCCTTGCATTCGCGCATTAGTCGCTTCCGTTCCCGTCTGTTGTCCTCGCGCAAACTGAACGATTCGTGTTATAATTTTAAGCGAGTGTATCGGAGGCTAACCATCTTCCGCGCTGAAGCAAACTGCTGCTGTCTGACGTCCTCCATTTTCGTTTGCCCGATGTGAGGAGTCTGTTAAAACGACATCTTCTCCTTATTGCTACGGACGCGATCAAAACAAATTGGCACGAAGAGAAAACGTGGGTTCGGTTTTATTTGCTCCTGGAGATTCCCCCGGGGCGTGGAATTTAAAAAGCAAACACCGCACACCAATTCATTTCTCGTAGCCCAGAGAAAGTACGTGTTTCACCGGAAGCAATTTACGGGAAAACGGCAATCAACCCTGGGTCCGTTTCTCCTTCGAAACACCCAATATCGTTGCGTTAGTCTGTGTCCCTCGCATTGTAAACGAGCATCGAGTTAACGAGTAAACAGTGAAGCAGCTGGTGCACGGAATTCATTTCCCATGAAACGCAGCAAACGTGTTTGCGCGTTGAAAAGGCTACGTTGCTTAAGACATACTGGGCTGCATCAAAGTGCACTTTGTACGCACGCGTTCCATTTCTTACAACGCTGTAAATATGGCCGGGACGCAGAAACTATTAAAGCAGCCCTCGTGCTGGACTCGTCTCGAAAAGTGTAATAAGCATTTCAACAAAGATTCGTTCAATATGAGCGTAAGATATAACCGGCCGTGTTATTCTCCAATTGATTCCGTGACCCCTTCTCCTCCTGGTTTTGTTCCAGTTTGAGCCGTTAAAGTTTACGTCCTGCGCGAAACGTCGGGCCTTGTACATTTGTCGTGCATGAATTTTAATACTTGCTCTCTTTGCGCAGTGCTTCAAAACTAGCGTTCGTACCGTCCTGCACACTACGTAATGAAACAACTATACACTTGTTACGAATTTCATAATTTAGGCACCAATACTGTTTTAGTGTAAGAGTTGAACCAAATTTGAGCTGTGAGTGTTTCGAAGAGTTGCGACTTGAAGCGAGCTTCCACAAATTTGTTATGATCGGCTTGTGGCACTTAGACAAAAGCCGACAGTGCATAAACCACAGGGGACTAAAATTACCAAAAGAAAAGAACCAATCAAGAGGGCGTCATAATCGGTTTTTCCCTATCTCGTCGGTGCCTAAATGTTTGGAGCGTTTTGCATCGTCTCATCCTACAGAAAACTTGGGCGACGCGAGCCCCTTAGGCTGCATGAGCTTTAATATATTGCAGCATTTGTTTTGTGACTCGCGTAAATTACAAAACTTATCTGCGGATAAGCGTGAGCCACAGTGTGACCTTATTTAGCATCCTGTAAAGTATCGCTATGCGCGGGCAACTCCTATCCCTTTTTCCACACACGGCTTCCTACTTAGCTAACCCCTTGATGCATCGGCCAACTTTCCGTTGGGGAAGCTGCAGAGAGAATCGGAAACTGGGGAAGCGTGGAAACAGACGACGAACGTTGGAACTACAGTAAACCCTCGTTTTAACGAACTAGTTTGGCCAAAAAATTGACTTCGTTAAAAGCGATCCTTCTTTCTAAGTTGGATTAGTTTGCCCTCCACGCAGTGTAGTTATGACCGTGAAATACTTCTAGTGAAGCGAAAATTTGAATGACTCGATTTTATCATAACGACGACTTTACTGTACTTCTTTTTGCGCATTACTGCCAGAACCAGTTCGCCCGTCGCAGCTTCTATACCACAGCGCGGGTGTAGTCAAGAGTTTGACGGTGTATACCGTCTAGTCAGGACACATGGTTGAGGTAGTTCAGTGATCACTGACCAAAGTAAAAAATATACAAATGACGTTTCGGGAGCACTACGACTCCCTTGTTCACCCCTGAAGCGACCAGCTGGACGTCCCCAGTTTATGTAATACTCAGCAGCGTTTTTAGTGATTTTGCATAGGTAGTAGGTCCAAGGCGTCATCGGTCCTGTTAGGCGTGCTAGGAATTGTCTGGATGATGAGGCACTCAGTTTCAGCGGGTTGATGCATCCTTTTTGTTGTTATTATCTGAGGTTCATCCCAGTTAATCTTTTGTATATTTCTGAGCTTTTTACGCTTTGACTTTTTTACATTTTTGAATTTGGTCAGCGACCTGTAAACTACTTCAACCACTGCGCGAAGTTAACGAATCAGGTAAAAGTTAATGAAAGCCGAACGTCGAGCTGCGAGACCCTGCAATAGGCATGGGTTTTTAGCGGCGGCGTTGTAAGTCACTGTTCCTGCCATGATCATCCTCGAACCGTAACAGTCTTGGTCCAGTAAAAGGCAAGCGCTGTTTGAGATATCCTTTGTGCGAACAGGGATGACTCGGGGCGACAGCGTTGTGACGTTAATGTCTTCTTTGAAGCAATGCACTTGCGCGATTTTTTTTTTCTTTTTTGCTGTGGCACCATGAGTGCGCCACTTTTTGGTGAAACATGGTGATGCATGCGCAAGAAAATGATTATCATCATTCTTGTTGCCTGTATTGGCAGAGATGACAAATGAGTCCTTATTGGCGAAAACCATGCCCCGTTCGTAAAACTCAAGGCTCACAATCCCTCCCCAAGCAAAAACGCCTGTGTGTTCGAGATTTCGGCGCACGTTGAAGATCCCCAGGTGGTCGAGATTAATCCGGAGCCCTCTATAACCTGTGTAGTCTCGGCACGTTAAACCCTACAATCAATCAATCAATCAATCAATCAATCAATCAATCCCCCCGTATTACGACATCGACTTGAGGGAGTCTTCAAGCGAAAACTCGACAGTGCTGTCTTCAGTAAACAAAACATGCATCGGGGCAGGCTATGCGGGTGATTGGCAAAAATATTAAATCTTCCTTCACTTTCGGAAGCATATTCCAATCCTCTGGAGCTCATCTCCTATTTACTTACCTTTTTTTAATGACATCTATCAACAAAACGGTCACTGTCGTAGCTCCCTCCTCCCCCCCCCCCTCTCTCCACTGTTTAGCTACGCGAAATTGAGAAGGTCAGGATACTGCAATGATCCTCTAATTCTCCGCAGCGCGCATAATTTATACTGCGTGTCCGCCACGAAACAACGGCAGCCCCCGCAACAGGCAATCACGCGCGTTTGAACCGATGCTCGCTGGAGAAAGTTGCCTTAATACATCGGCCACTATACATCCGGGTGGTGGAAAGGAAGACCACCCAAGCGGCTTTGTTTGCGCCCGACACTATTCCCGGTATGATACCAAGAAAAGAAGTGAAAAAAAAAGTGCGGTGAACGCAAATCGGGTTCATGCATGAGCTTTTTATCCTCCGCACGGGGTCCCGTGATAAAGAGAAGCAGAAAAGGGGCGCCTCAGGTAGGCACAAGAGAATTGGTTCTGTGCTGCAGAAGCGAAATGCAAATTAACCTGCTGTAGTCGGGAAAGAAAAATATTGTTTTTTTTTCTTGATCTCAGCTTCGCACTAAATTATTCCACCCGCTTGTTTCTGGGGAGAAATGAAGCGGCCGCGATAAAAGCTGCCTCGGTGTTTTCGTTCTTGTTTTGCTTCGCTTTTCTCTGGATTTTATGGGTGGGTGTAACCACGCTGTAACGAGTCGGGGACCGCTAAGCTTTCGTTACTTTTGCTTTTTCTTTATTTTCGTTCCGCTTTGTGCACCGCTAGTTCAGTTCAATCGCGCTATTAACTAACTTGTTACTAACCCACAGGCTGTGCCGATGGGCATAACCTGCTCACGGAAAATAAAAGGTAACTCATACTAAGGTTATTCGCGCAAATCTGTCTGTGATCTATGACGGATAAGATACATATAAGAAGAAAGGAAAGAAAGCATCAATGGCTCGGGGAAAGTGGCGAGAAACATTAAAAAGCAGCACGAGAGATGAAAGGGTTAACGCAGGTTGGCGAAGTAGGGCAGCCGCTGCTTTGGGAGCGACAAGCTTCCGCGGTTACAATATATACATTTTTTTAACAGCGTAGTTGTGTTAGCTTAGGTTCCAACTGTGCTGTGCGTCGCTCAAAACCCGGCGTAGCAAAGCGGAGAGGGCGAATATGCTAGACCAAGACGTTTGAGGGGAAGTGGCGAGGAGGCAAGGAGCCGACGAGCAGGTGTGGGGAGTTCGCGTAGCGGCGCAGATGTTCGGGTGGGGAGGCACGCGTCGGGGATTGGCTGCGCCTAGTGATGACGTAAGCTCTGATGTGCACGTGTTTTCCTAGTTGAGAGAGACGGCGTGCGCTCGGCGTCAGTGATCGATCTACAGATAAGGTGGGCAGACCTAAGAAAATGCTCTCTCCCGAGGAAGAAGCCGAGCGTCGGCAAAGGAAGCGGGAAGTTAAAGCTATGTAGAAAAGCCAAGTAAAGCTTGTGAAGATCACCAGCTGAGCTGTTTCTTCAGTTTTCGCATCTCAATTGCGAAGGTGACCGAATTTTTTAACACGAAAGTGTTCTATTCCCGGATACACAAAGATTTCGGTGACGTCATATCCGTCACGGAAGTGGCGCCGTTACAACGAAGCAAGCGGACTGTAAAGGGTGCACCCCTGCACACAGGGTCTTCTTGTGAGGAAGCAACCTTTAGTGCTAATGGGTACCTTATTCTTACGGTTGTGCGCTTTTTGGTTTCATATTTTAACGCGAAAGTGTTTTATGCCGGAATACACCAAGATTTCGCTGACGTCATACCAGTCACGGAAACGACGCCAGTACACCTTCGCCGAGGCGACCCGCCAGCAGGATGTTGCTCGCCAAGCACAGACACAAGACAGCAGCCGACCCGCAATTCATGCTCGGCTGCAGATTTCGCTGCACATTTCACCTTCCTGTTTTAGCGATTGCTATGACAGAGGAACCAACCAAAGTTTTTCAACTTTTCTGCAGGCACTTTTAAGACATCTGGTGATTCTGAAAAAAGATACTGCTGCGCTTTATTGCAACATATGTGGCGTTCGATCGCCATGAATATAATAAAGGACCCCCAGGACATTAAGCGGACAAACAACCGCGCTTCAGATAGCCTCCTCTTCCAAACAGAAAAGGGTATAAAATAAAAAGAAGAAAGCTGTACTGCTATTATGTCGTTCCCCTATCGACTGACACCATCTCGGCCGCGGGGAAAGGAGTGACGACCATTTCTTATGCCTATCCCTTCCTCGACTGTTTGCTCCCCCACTTTGGCGTCCGTTTCTCCTTAGCCCGAGTCCGAGACGACAATGGGGTCCCTCGCGTCGTCGCACTGAATGGTGCGCGTCCGGGGGCCACTTTGCGGAACCGCGTCGAGATCCGAGAGGCGCGTGCCCTGGCGACACAATCGCAGCAGGCTCTGTACACGGGCTCGCCAGTGTGTTTTCGATAGGGATCGCGCCCGTGTGCGTTTGTCTTGGACGGAGACGGGAGCGGGCGCGAGCATTGTGCTCCGAGTGCCCGCGTGTCAAGACGACGCGTCGGTGTCGAGCTACGAGGAAGCCGGAAGGAAGAGGAAGCGCCGTCCTCGTCGCTTGAGCGGTTTGCTCGCTTCTCTCGGGCGAATGGCGCTGCTGTCGGATCAAGTTGCAGCGCCCGATCTGTAGTTGCTACGAGGTAGAGTAACCCGGTTCGGTAGAGCGACTCCTCCCGTAAGTGCGTTCTCATGCTCCCTCCCAAAAGGGGTGCGGTTTTTTCGCGGAGCAAGAGTGTAGGAATGGGCGTAAGTTGCTACAGTGATGACGATGGCATTTATTTCGCCGCAGAGGAGTTTACCGCTGGCTTTCTTTGTGAAAGACTCCGCTCTCATCGAGATCATTATTTTCTTTCCCCTGAGTAGTGGTAGATACTGTTGACTAGCGGTCGCCTCGAGGACAAAGCATTCCTTGTAATCCGGGTTAAGACGGTGCGGTAACATATGGCTTCCTGAACTAAGGATCCACTCGCACCTTTAGAGCTCAGTAACTGTTTTATCTCTCTCTCTCTCATTATTTTCTCACGCTGTGAGCGAAGCAACGATCCTACTCCCTGTGCAATATTTGTCTTGCCCTCTCCTGACCCCGTAGTTTAATTTCGAAGCCGTTTGTTACTGCCGGGAGACTGTATCAGAGTATCCGGTGCCTGCCTCTGGACGCTCCCATGGCTTCTGCAAGCATGCGCGCCGAGAGATCTCTGAACATTCCTTTCCCCTCCCGCCCATCCTTTTCCTTTGTTTCAAACGTTCGGTTCGCAGACTTTGTATAGGCGTTCACAAACGTGTTCCAAGCCCACGAGATGTTTATGATAAATGAGAAGCAGCCCGACTCGCATTGTGGGAAGATTCGGCATAGTAATTAGGGGTTCGCGAGAGAGAACGAGCTCTTCAATTTGAACTGGGGAGGTCAGCCCAGCTTGCGGCAGGGCTTGCTACGTTAGGTGGAGTTAATGTGCGCTCGTAGCATCTCTTTATACGGCGCCTTGACGGTCCGGCTACATGCCTCCCAGAGGAAATACATCGGCGAAAGAATTCCAGGTTAAACTTCTTTCTCTGTCTTGTTGGTAATCCGCGCGCACCTTCTTCCAACGGGCCGGAGACCGGCCAAGTTCGCTCCGGTCCAGTCCATTTCGAACTCGAAGGCAAACAGCGCATTGTTCTTGCGAACGCAACCGTCCCTCAGCTCAGCGCGCCTCACAACGCCCACACATTGTCTTCGCGGCTCTTATCAAAACAGCGACAAAAAATGCCGAGTTCAAAGCAGCTACGTTGTAAACGCGATTGGCACGCAGTAAATAGCGGCGTGACGCGAAAAAATAAATCTCCCTTTAGGCTCTGTCCGAATTTGGTGTTCCTGCTGAAATTCGAGTTCTTGGCTCCCCCCTTCAGCTTGCTTCCTCTGGGAGGGTGTGGGAGAAGAGGAGGGGAGGGGGAAGCTTTCAGCTTACGATTATACAGCGTTCAGAAAGCGGGACGCGTGCGTGCGAAACACGAAACCAGCCAAGCAAGCACGCGCCAACAACGACGGTGGTGGAAGGCATTTGTTGGCGCGGAAAAAAAAAACCTCCGGAGTTCGCGAGCAGCAAAATTCTCGCGCACTCTCTAGCAAACCCTCTGGGTCAAACTGCGAGAGCTTTGGCGCGAAATTTGAACGAGAAGAAGACAATAACAGGGACAAGTAAGGTGACCAACGCTTACGCAAAGCCCGGCCCACCAATCACAACACACCAAACGACTCGCTTCCTTCCTTACTTCCCGCCTTTCTCGGTTCCTTTCGCGACAGTCGTTTATTCTAGTTTGTTTCCCTACATTGGACCAACAAAGAAACAAAGAATAATAAAATGGACATAAGCGTACACCCTTTGCTCCCGGCAAAATGCTATCTTCTCCCCTCCCCCCGCGCAAAGTTCGCCACCCGACGACGGGAAAAATAAATTGGTTTTTACTTCTCGAGGACCTACGTTGCAGTAGTGTCCCCACAGGAACGTTTTTCCTATGATAAATAGCCCGGCCTGTGACACGTGGGGCCGAAGGCCGCCGGGAACGTCTGCGCGGCCGAAGTACACGCTCCGCTGCTGTTCCCCGCTACCGCACTTTTTGCACGTTCACTTTACTCGGACAACAAGGAAAACAAAGAGGGGGACGGAAATAACGGCTGGCGTTAAAGTAAGGGTTCGCTTTGTATTAATGTGCTTCGCTTTGTTGTGCGTGACAGTCTGTATTGCGAAAAGGGACGACTCGGCGGGGAGCTTGTATAAAGAGCTAGCAAGCATGAATGGCTGGCCCTTCACAGCACCACGCGTGAAAGAATGCGCCTTCTTCACACACTGTTGAATACGATGTAATGCACGCGGAGCGCCGCTGCGGTATCGGAAAACGCTCTGCGTCACCCCTTATCGCGATCTTATATCCAGCGCCTCTGACCTTTTGTTTGCCTTCTTGGGATGGAACAACAGAAACCTGTGAAACAACCACGCGCACAAAACAAACGCTTTGCAAGACGCAGAAAACGACGCTTGTCCGCAGTTTTTGTTGTATTGTGGTGTAGTGTTTGTCTTTCGCGCACATTTTTTCACGAAGTATCTTTTTGGTACCAAGGGCAGTGGCTGACCCGATAGTTTCAAATTTCGGTAGCGTGTCGCGTGTCCGCGGCACTAATAATGACGATTGTCACAATTTAAACATCCTTAAGCAGGATAAGAGAATCTTGCGGTTCAGCTTCACCACTAGTGCCACTACAAAAAATAAACGTCGCTGTGGCACGCAAGTGAGCAACGACGGCCATTTTGTTGTTTATGAGTGTTGCAAGATTGCCGCTTCTGCGGTTTCACCGCTAACTTGGACGAGGTCACTTGTAAACAACACTGCCGAAGAAGCTGCAAAACGGCATCTTCGGGCGCAATTTTTCAGGTGAAATGCTGCGAAACGCGTTATCTTTGACTCGCATTCTGAACGACACCAGTCGCGCGCAGCCGCAGAGTAGGGAGGACAAGGTGAAGCTGCCCCAGTTGACCGACACAAAACGCATAAACAACAAAATGGCGGCGCCCATGAACCGTCGCAGTGTAAACAAGTGTCACGTGGTGCGAACTGACCAATGATCACGGCGGCGGCACGGTACAATAGGAGAAAAGATATACTCTGTAACCTTATCTAGCGACACTATTCACCACTATGCGCTCGATTGACCAATCCATCCAGCCAGCAGCCAAATTTTGGTGAATGACGGCGTCGAGCATGCGGCTTGACTCATAAGTTCGGTTTGTGGTGTCGCATCACGCAAAGCAATCTTGTAGTTGTGCATTGCGCAGTGCGTCAGCGCAGACATTGTTTTTTTTTAAACACGAAAGTGTTTTATTCCCGGATACACCAAGGTTTCACTGCCGTAATATCCGTCAGGGAAATGAGGCCTGTACAACGTAGCAGGCGACCTCTAAAGGGTGCACCCCTGCACACAGGGTCTTCTTGCGGAGAAGCAACTTTTAGTACTAAAGAGCATGTTATACTTAGGGTTGTTCGTTTTCGGGTTTTATGTTTTAACCCGAAAGGGTTTTATGCCGGGATACACCAAGATTTCACTGACGTCAAATCCGTCATGGAAATGGCGCCAGTACACCTTTGCCAAAGCGACCCGCCAGCAGGACGTCGCTCGCCCAGCACACCCACAAGACAGCCGCCGGGCCGTGAATCATGCTCAACTGCAGATTTCGCTGCACATTTCACTTCCGTGTTTTACCGATTCATATGATAGAGGAATCAACCACACTTTTTTTGAGTCAATGGTTAGCACGTTGCCTTCATTCCCTGAATTTGTTTTGTTGGCAGCATTGACTGATCACTCGAGGGCATTGGGGTGAAGCTGAACCACGGGATCGCCTTCGTGTAGACATAAGCTTTTTCTTTCCAGAATTTTACATCTAAAGAAAATGGACATAGCATTCAGAAGTTGCATGCCCTGATCCACAAATACGGCCTCGTAAGTCGATTCCGAACCTCAAATAAAAAAAGGGCCACGATATTGCGTGTTAACGGTTCGTCAACACGCAATATTGACGGAAGTATTTCAGCGTATGCAATACACACGTGCGCAACTTTCACGTATGCACTTACCGAGTGCTAATGGCGGAAGTTGCTAAAGGCGTACATCCTTTATTTGCTGTTTTATCTCTTGCCATTACGGAACGGTGGGCTGTGCATACGATGGTGGCCTAGCTAGCGGTTTCAGATAACCCAAAGGATATGTATGGCCCTTGTATTTACACTGACTCCTAAGAGCTCTACCCATAGTGGCCAGCAGAAGCAAAGATAGGTGTGCGTGTTAGTGCGGTTCTTTTATTTACATTATCTCGTGAGAGCTCTAGCGCAGAAGGCCTGGCAGACATAAAGCTACGCGTGCGAGGGAGTATGCTCTCACATTAAGCGGTTTCTTCGTCCTTCGCCAGCGTCAGTTCGCGCTCTTCGGTCCATTAAACATTAGGAGCGACTTCTTTCTATTGCGGCTTACACTCGTCGTTTGGAAAGTCGGCTCCAATGGGGCCGAAAATTCAGTAATAATATTAAGTCACTCGGTAGCAACTAGCACAGTGGACTTTCTTTTTCCCATGAGATGTTTCATACGCATTCCTTTGCATTTCCATAAGAGCACTTCCATGTACACCTAGTGTGCATGGAAGTAGGGAATTTCGCACGGAACATTGCAAGAACAAAAGCCTTATTAGGTGCACCTCGCGCGAAAATGTAGTGAAATCAGCAAACGAACTCAGTGCAACACAGCCCCTATGTTTATTGAAGGTTACGAGAGAGAAGGAATTATGCAGCCTTTCTGTGCGACGTGTTTTTATTAGGCCAATGTTAACCTGGTCTATTTCGCGCTTTTCGAGCACAACGTTCATCCAGGGGCGTCTGAACAGGTTGACATATACGCCCTTCTGTAAATTTTGCTTTTTTTGTCTTTCATACAACTCTCTTCACGAAAAAACAAGAGGTGAAACCGAGCTGTGCATATATGGCCGGTATTATATGTAAACGGTGGTCGAACTCGGGGATATCAAACTAAAATGAAATTAGGAAATAGTTCGATATAACTTATAAGCCGATATGCGGAACGCCCACGCACTAACTAAAAAAATGTTCACGGGAGAAGTTCATATTCTTCATTACAAGCAGCAATTTGAAATTTTCTGCTTCGACGTAGGCGGGTTCGACTTTATCATAATCAACTAAGGAGCCGTCTGGCGGCGAAGGGAGCGAATGTAAACACATAAGCGTATAGGGATTTTACTGTATCGGAAATCAAATCAGTATACCTTAACCGTTAGGCCTTAATATGTAAGTCCTCCGCGCCCAAAAATAACATTCGAGAAATAAAAACGATCTCATGGGTCCAAACATGGAAAGCACAGCGCCAGGAGAGGGGTGTGAGGCGACGCCTCTCCGTGTCGTCGATCGATTTCGCCAGAGCGGAAACTCCAGCCGGTGAGATTGATAACGTCGCCGAGAAAAATGACCCGCTCCAGTCAATCGGCCGGCCCCCCGTGTCCGCACGCGTCGGCCGCTGTGTATTCACGGCGCGTTAAGGCACCTACGAAATTGATCGCCGCCGTTGTTTAACAACGCCACGGAGTCAAAGTCCGCGCACCAAACAAGCTCCTTCCTCCTCCTCCATCCCTTCGATATTGTATCCAAGTTCCTGCGCGCTTGTTAGAAGTTTCAAAAAGAAAAAAAAAAAAAAAGAAAGGCGGAAGTGTTCATGCTTCTATTTCGCGTATCGAGGAGAGTGCTTTGAAGAAACGAAGTTTTCTATAAAGGTAAAGTCTGCGCTAGTAGCTTGCGCCATCTCTGAGGAGGGGCCTTGTTTTTTTGTTGCAAAAGTTTTCGGAACGCAAGAAAAAAAAAAGGACCCGATCGTCGCAAGATCCCATCAAAGTTTACCCAAGAATAAAGAGAGAGAGAGGGGGAAAAAACGCGAGAAGGAACGCACAACGCTATAACGTTTCCCCGGAAACGTCGTCACCTTGGAGAAAGCTCTCCTTTTCTTAACGTTTTATACGACAGAGGCGCGTGCCGGCACAAGGCCCCGTAGGCAATAAAACGAGCCAGTGTAAACAGAGTGAAATTGGACGTAACGAAAACCGCCCCACGGAAGACTCAGCAAAATTCGAAACAACAAAAAATATAACGATAAGGCGCTGCTGAGGAAGAACTCGGTCGGCGGCGGTTCACGACAGGAAAAGAACGCCCGCCGCCGCCGCCGCCGCCGAGGTCTCTCGTATACGCTACACCGGCGAGTGCGCGATAGATATTAGCATACGTAGCGCTTGCTGCTGGCGAATGTCGCGGCTTCGTTGGGGAAATGGTCCGGAAGGACGAGCTTACAGCGAGCGCCGCTTCTCTTGCGAGCACTGTCGCGCGCAGCTACTCTCCGACCGACGTTTTGGGTCACAATTCAGAAGGAAAATGCGTTAGCGGGGGAGGCAGTGAGGTTTTATTGGCATTGCGAAGGCCGGAAACGCCTACTCTGTCTGTCTGCTCTGTTTGGAAGGAGATATGGAGGGGGGGAGACATTTTTTTAAAACACAGTAGGAGTTCGCAGTGTTACAACCGCAGGCGGTACCTCCAGTTCTGATAAAGAATAAATCTAAACCAAGATCGCACTCATTGAAAACAATGACCCAGAACAGAAAGATAGAAGATAAAGGAAAGAAAAAAAAAACAAATAATGATGATACAAATGCTGTATTAACCCGATGGAAATGGTATTATGCTCTTACTGGTAAATGAAATACAACAATACGCACAACAAAATACATTTTTGGAAATGTTGAGTATAAATACACTATTAATTAGACAAATAAACACAAGAAACTGAAAATGGAACGTCGGTCATAATGGAATTTCGCAACGTGCAAATGCCGGTTTTGAGAAGAAATAAATGCGCTACTGAAATTAAATAGCTCATTTCCCCAGGACACTTGTCAAACTATGCTTGGGGACGAAGCACTTGAAAAGGCAGCTCACTACAAAGCTCGTTTCCCCAGGACACCTGTCAAGCTATGGTTGCGGAGGAAGCACTTGAAAAGGCAGCTCAGTACACAGTACAGCTTTAATTAAACTGTACACTTTCTTATTTCGGCGTAGGAGGCTGTCTTAACTGCCGGCCTCTGGGGGCTGGGATGGATACTAGGCATCTGATGCGGATATACCATGGTACAAAGGCAGCTAGGGACAAAGCGCTCAGACGCGCTGGTCTTCGGTTGGATAAACCGGATGACTGAAGCCACGGGGTGCAAGGCAACAAATATTGCAAGTGGCTACTGGACTTTCTGCGCAAAGCTGGACTGGATGCATTCCTATGTATCTGCCTTCCCACCCGAACAGTCTTCTTGCTTTCCTTACTATATATCTAATTTTCATACCCCCTCTTTCTCTCACTTTACACGTAACACGTACCAACAACAACAAAAAACAATTTTGAAGGTTACCAAAACAGGAGTATCGAAGTTTATTCGCTATACCTTTACATTTCTGATCAGAAGATTCTGTAGAGCATTATTTTCCTGGAGCTAAATGAATAAAGAGCAGTAATATTTGCTCCGATAGTAGTCACGACAATAGTGGCGTGAAATTAAGGTGCAAGTAAGATTTTGCGAGCAAGATCCGCTCCTCGAAAATTAAAGCCACCTCAAGTTGTTTAACGTGCGCCTCGGTCTCGCATAAAAGTCTTTGTTTTTCGCCGTCATCAAACAAACACACCACCACGTCTTAGAATGGTGTCCAACCCGCCTCGGTGGTTCAGTAACTAAGGCATTGTGCTGCTGAGCACGAGGACGCGGCTTCGATTACCGGCCGCGGCGGCCGCTTTTCCGATGGAGGCGAACAGCAAAAACACCCGTGTGTATTTCGGCGCATGTTAAAGGTCCCCAGGTGGCCAAAATTAATCCGGAGCCCTCCACTACGGCGCGTCTCATCGCCTGCGTTGCTTCGGCGCGTTAAACCCTACAATCAATCGAGAATGGCGTCCACGGCCACGGTCTTGTGCCCAGCAGCGCAACGTCCTTAGCCACTCACCCAGATCGTAGAGCATTATTAGTAATACTAGCGATAGCAGTGTCACCAAGGACAGGGGAAGTAGTTCTTCCTCTCGTTATGTTTTGATCACGACGGTGTTGACGGAAGTCAGTGGCAGCTCCGTACTAAACGTGACGGTGACTAAAAAGGAGAGAAGTGAAGACTTGCGTGCGGATAAAAAGTAATGCAAACAACACTCAAATCCCACCAGGCTCCAGCAGTGGAACACCCCTGGGAATTAATTTTGGAGTGCCGATAAAAAAAAAAACTAAAATGACAGTACCCAGGCACCGTTCCAATTACCAGAGTCGATGTCACGCCGAGAAGCCCGCAGGGGCATCGCCCGACGGGCACTTGCCGGGCCTCTATGGTAAGCGCCGATTTAAAAACAAAAATAAACAGTGAAGGTAATGGTGGAAGACCGGAGGAGGAGAGCTGGAAAAATAATGTCATTGCGTAGAATAATATTACAAAAAAGAAGTCCCAAGTCGCGCCTGCCAAGGCATGGTGTGGGCGCGTTCCTTGACACGCAATTTCGCTCATGGAGAACGTGATGAGAAAGAAAGACAGCATGGATAATGAAAAAGAAAAAAAAAAGGATCCCCAAGATAAGGCGTGAAATGAAGAAACGTCGTCGTTTCTATCTTTTGCTTCTTCATCCTCTGCTGCTGGGTGCTCCCGCTGATGATGATGATGATTACGCCGAACAACGGCGCGGAGAAGACAGCCGCAGCTTCCGAACTGTCCCTCCCATCGTTCTTCCGGATTAATTAAGCGCGAAACGGAAGCTTCCATCCTTACTTCCTTTCTTATAGGCGTTCCGCGATCCCCTCCTCTTCCCGCACACCCCACCCACCTCCATATGGCGTGCGGGCGTCTGCGGACGTCAGCGAGTATTATGTGCCCCCGCTATGCATGCGTGCGCATACGAGCCTCAACCACTGCGACTCTCGGCCCGAGCGGAGACTATACTTTGATCCTGCGTGTCTCTGGAGCGCCTCCACCATCCTCCAACGCCCCTTCTTTGGGCTTCCAACGCGCTTTTTGTTTCACTCTCGGCTTGTTTTCATCGATTCGTGTTTGTGCCTCCCAAGAATTTTCCCGATAAAGCATATGCGAAACCTTTAGCTAGCGCAGACATTTAATTTTTTTTCCCTTTTGTCTCCACGCGTCGGAGATTCGCGGAGGAATTCTTTGACGCTTCGTCGAGCTTCCTAACTTTCTTATCTGTTTCTTACGAATGTTTCTTTGTTTTTTTTTTCTTTTCTTTTCTTCTAGGGATTGCTTTGTTATTCCTTTTGGCGGCACTGCGCTGTAGTCACAGCAAGAGTTGGAAACTACGCTCAGTAATTTAGTTAGGGCTTGGGGAAGAGGCGGGAAAGAGTGGATGTCTAACACCAACAACCAAAAAATATTGAAATAGTCCGTCGAGGACGGGTGGCCTTTCAAGACTATTTTTTTTTCTTTTAATACCAGCACAGCCTTGTACCGACGTTCCCGTTTAACCACGCCCGGTTGAAGAACTTGCTGAATCTTACTCTTTGCTTTCGTCTATACTGTTTGGGTTTTTCAATGAGCTCCATGTAATAAAAACAAAAAAACAAAACGAAAAATGGCGCTAAAAGACAGCGCATATCAGCCGCAATATTAAGTTTTAACTTTTCTCTCACTGTGGAACGCCTTAAACTTATGCCCGTGCGCCCACGACGTTCTTGTTGGATTTCCTGTGCCTCAATGTTCGGCGGATTCATACCGTCTTTTTACTTTTTTCGTACCCTCGTAATCTTTCTCACCAGCGTGGCACGAAGCGTTGGTTATCGTGCAAGTGTGCATCTTACTTTTGTATTACTTCGCAGACCCTTAATTTGTAATATTTCTGCAATTGAAGTGAACTAGATATGCTGTAATCATCGATAAGGGCTTTCATTTCTTTTAATTTTTGTGATTCATGAGCGTAGGTATTGCAGTAACATAAGCTGCCGTGTTTCTAGTGTCACCGGTAATTCTTCAAACCACTTGCTGTTTATCTTTCAAACTTTAATCAAGTAAATGTTTCTTCTCATTGCTCCCCTACTCTTCCCTACTGTTTCTTTTTCCGCGATGAAGGGCTGTCGTCATTCGCGGGCATGTATGCCTCAATGCGCCAGCTAACCCAGCGCAGAATGGACCTTGTGGGGGTTCGGTTTCCTATGCTGCAGTCATCTCCGGTGTTTGTAGAACACATACATGTCAACTTATTTGTGGCGTGCTTCGGCAGGTACGGCGTCCGTCCTGGGTGAGTTAGCAAAGCACCAGGATGCCACTAGACCCGTAAGCGAGGCGAGGGATCACATCATCATCGTTGTCGCCATCACCCTCATCACCATCATCATCATAATAGCAATCACCATTTCAAATCATTTTTTAGCAACAATCATCGGCAGGGACGCGTGAAAAAATGCACTTGGCTGCAAAACCTACCGCACTGAGTTCCCCCTAATAATCAGGACTTTAACGCATCGCTAGCTCCGCACGTTCTTTGAGTTTGTATACGCAGCTTTGAATGAATGCTATCTTTTATTAGTGCTTTGATTTCTGGAAGCTTTGAGTTCATTTCTACCACCCCTCCTCCCCCTGATCCGCCATCTCTTGCCGCTGGCAATCCGTTCACCTACATAGCCTCCCATCCTGCCCAATAAAAAAAAAACAGTACAAACGGCCGTCTACGAAATCTTTTCCTAATCTGCGCGAGAATCGCCTGAGCACGCTATTTCTCGATTATGATTTTCCTTCACCGCAATGGGTAGTGTCTTCGAGACTGCCCAAGACGACACAGGCACGCTAAGGGACACAGCCCTCATGACAATGAACGTTGAGTTTTAATAGACCCCCTATTATGTTTCTATAGAGTCAATAAAAAGTCAGTTACAACTCATCGCTTGTAGACTGTGCTCGTTAGAAAGTCAACAAACTTTTTATTGCACAAACTCAACCAACATTTCATTGCCTTCAAGTCATTGAGTTTTAATACACTTCATTTTGCGTTTCTATAGAATGAACCAAATCTCCCTTCTTAAACACTGTAGCCAATATAAAATCAATTAACTTTTTATTGCAAAAATGCAACACGCATTTTATTGCCTTCACTATATTCAGTTTTAACAGACTTTGTATTGCCTTTCTCTGGGGTTGATCGAACTCATTATGTGTGGGTTGTGGTCATTAGACAGGCAATAAACATCTTATTACGAACACGCAGCAAGCATCTTATTGCCTTCATCGTGTTGACTTTCAATAGACTCTGTATTGCGTTTCTATAGCCCACCCACGGAGGTCTGGTAGTTTATCCGCGCATATATGTGGGGTGCCATTGCGCCGCCTGCCTCGCCGCATCAACAGAGATCGCGCGATGGACGTCCCATCACTTCGTCTTGAGAGCACTTGGGAGCAATGGCGCCTGGGATGACGGACATCACCGCCGGACAGTCCGAGCCCCTACAAAGCTCCTCTGTTAAAACTTGCCAGAAAACCTGACTCACAGACAACAGGATATTACGACTCTACTCAATAAGAATTTTATAGAAAGCTGATACAGATAAATTTATAAAAACTCACCAGAAAATCAATTCAGACTTAGCTTATATGCAACAGGTTCTGATGACTGGCCCAATAAGAATTTTACAGAAATCTAATAGAGATAAATTTAACAGAAACCTGTCAGAAACTGCATTCAAAGCTGACTCACTCGCAACAGGATGTTACGACGATTCTGAATGATAATTCTAAAAAAGCTAATTCAGTCACATTTAATAAAAACTCATCAAAAAGTTTATTCAAAGTTTATTCACAAGCAACAGGATGTTACGGCTGTACTCAATAACAATTTTATAAAAAAACAATTGCCATAAATTTAATAAAAATCCGCCAGAAACTATATTCAAACCTGACTCACACGCAACAGGCTGTTGCGACTATACTCAGCAAGAATTTGATAGAAAGCTTATTGAATTTTTTTATTAAAACCCGATAGGAAACTCATAAAAAACTACCTTCGAAAGCGATAACGTCTATTGACTTGGCTCTATAATTAAAGCGAGCTGGCCAATTTGTAATGGAAACTCAATATAAATATTTCATAAAATGTTGACAAAATGTTTGTAGGATTCTTTCGAGCAATCTCTATAACAAGTTTACTAAATCTCGTTAAACATTTTTATGAGGGAGGCTTATATTTTATCTATTTTTATCGTGATTATTGCCCCTGAAGACAGTACCACATTATAGACAATTCGTAACTCAGCACACATGCATCGCCGCTGAAGACGTAACTTTATTTCGCCTCCTCTTCTCCTAATAATACACCTCAATGCAAGAGAACGAGGTCCAACATGAAACAGCGAACCTTATACATCGCTTTCACTTAGTCTATTTCCTAGAAGCGCCGCCCATCTATTGAAACGAGCTAACCAGGCAGCGCACAGAAGAATCGCGAAGCGAAGGGAGCCGAAGAACAGGAGGAGTTATCTCTACAGATGCAGACAGGCAGGCGCAATTTCCGTGTCGCATTAAGCCACGCGTCGTCGAAACAAAATGGAATCTCGCAGAGGGGAAAAATGGGAGGTCTTATGGGGAAGGTGCGCTCTTCTAAAGCCCCCGTATACCAGAGGATTCTCCTTTCGCGCATTTGCAAATCTCCTCTCGTTTCAAACAGGGATGGGAGGGGAGGGGGAGGCTGCGAACGAGCGGAAGACCGGAAACTGTTCATTTGGGTCGTAGAGTCTCCTTTCTCGATGCCATAGGAAAAGCCGCGTAGCACTCTGAGGAGAAGAAGAAGAAGAAGAAGAGGCCGGTGAAACAAAGGGGGCGGACAAAAAGATGGGAGGAACCTCGGGTAATTCGATAGAGACTCCTCGACCACAGCCGTTTTCAACTTGCGCACGCGCGGATCTCGCTTTAAGACGCGCCGGGCGTATATAAAAAGAGCGGGGTGGACCGGTCGGATTTTTGTCCCGAATCCCCGAAACGAACCGCCGCGTATATACACTTACCACTTGGCGAATGGTAAATTTTTGTTTGCTTCTCTGGCTACTGTAGCCTCGACGAGTGTAACAACGAGTGCAGAAAAGAAACATGGAGCTTGGAAGAAAAGGAAGAAAGGGGACTGACCGACGTCGCCTGTCATTCGATGAAAGAAAGTTAGCTGCTTCAATAGATATATACGAACTTGTCCGTTGTTCGTTTTTTTTTTCTTTTTTTTTTTTCTTAGCGGACCGATGGCCGGTCACCGTGTATCGAACCGCTCACTGCTCGCCGGCGGATGCTCGTACGAGAACGCGAGCTTGCTACGCGGGGGGCTGAGACAATAAAAAGAGGAAAAGAAAACGGAGATCACTGTGGGCGAAAGAAAAACGCGGGAAAGAAGGAGCGGTGAATTGGATAAGACAAAGGCTACACGGTGGCCGCATGGCTACAATCGACGACAACCAGAGCCGACTTGCGGAGCCTAGGAGAAAACTGAGAAAAGGAGCAAAGAAGGGGAACACTGGGCCGTGGTCGAGCAAAAGGTGGGTTGCTCGAGTTTGACCGATCCTGCCGCCGAAGAATCGGTGAAGGGAGAAGGAGAGGGAGGAGAGCTGTATCGAATTCTTTCGCCGTCACCGCATTGCGTACACGGCTATTTTGCGCCGGCTGCGGTGCGGAAATGCAGGTATACGGCAGGACGCACTGGCCCTGAAGGTACACATAGACCAGCCGGAATGCTTTGTGTTGGTTTCGAAGCTTTTATTTACTGGCGCATTTTGGGTTAATGCAATTGCGCGCTACGGACATTGCCGATGAAAAACACTTTTTTAAGCCATACTTGTTGTTGAAAAAACAAAACTTCTAACATATCTTGACGAACAAGAATGGCGATTTTTGCAGCCACAGGCAACTTTTGAGCTTGTTCGCGAGCCGTTCTTGGTAAAAATGGAATGCTTTTCAGTGGTTCATAACGCCACACTCATTGAAGCTCGGCTCGCCTATAGCCACTAGCGCCACATTTTTCCCTAGTCTCTAAAAGTTTACTGCCTAAAAATGAAAAAAATAAGTTCAGCCACAGATTAACAGAGAGAGACGGGGAGCTAGAGGGGCCAGACAAGCGGGGGCATTCGCGATCGATAACGGATAGTTTTCCTGAGCCCTCTTTGGGTCCTGCATTGTAAACGCCACCAAGTGAGGGACGAAATTGGTCAGCAGCCATCGCCACTGGAACTTCGTGACCGGGCACGCTCTTTTCAGCCCCGAAACGTGCTCCGGGTCACCACCGGTGCGATAAGCAGCGGGCAGTGAATGCCTCATCACGCGGCGAAACTAATTTGCGTCCGCGCCGGATGGAACACTCATTCATCAATCGCGCGCACCATCGTCAGCGGAGAAATGGCCCCGTCCGCCCTTCGCAGGGATTTGGATGCGAGGATTAAACGAGCCCGGGCGGCATCTGAATTGATCAGGCGTGGGTTCGACGACAGCATCCAGGATAGAGGTGATTTATTAAGTATTTTGGCCAGTCCTACGACATATCGTTAAGGTATGCGCTTTTGCCACCTGACGGCGAAAGAAAGCGCGAAACTTTTTGTCCTACATATAGTATACTCCTAAAATTGTTTTTGATCACTCCAAGGTGTGATTTTTATCGCGTTTTAATTGCAGAAGTTTTCTTTCCTCTTTATTTCTTCGTAACGATATTTTTCTCTGCGTCACCTCAGGGCGACACGTCGTCTGCGCGAACCGTTATAACGCTGTCCCGCCCGAGCGAAAGTCTAATCACTCACCCGGAATTATGTAGGATATCCGTTCGTTCTATTGGTCGCTTGATTTTTTTTTTCTTCAAGCTGTGCGTCTGCATTCGAAGCTCGTATTTCCAGCCTGTTATTACCGCGTCCTACGACAGGACCCAACGAGGGAGACCATTATCTGAACGGAGCGGTAAAATAAAGAAAGAAGAAAGAGCGAAAATAGAAAGACAAGGGCAGCCTTTTTCTCGCTTTGGGCACCAGCCAGGTTTTATTAAGCTCGACACGACGGAGGGCGAAGGAAAGAGCGAGAACCCTTTGTGGACGGTGGACGACGAAGACAAAAAAAGAACAAAGCAAACTACTAGCCCCGCAGGAAACAAAGAATTGACTCGATCCGGGGTGAGTAACACGACCGCACCGTATTAGACTTTCTCCTTGCAAACGAACTTTTTCACAACCGTTTCATTTGGCTTCTCCGTCTGGCGGATGGCCCGCGGTCTTCGTCACTCCAGGAGTGATGGTAGCTGCCGCTGCCTTCGGGACTTCATTTACCTCCTTGCCACCTCATTTTTGGGTGTTTTCATGTTTCTGCTAAGCGAGAAGTAGAAATTTTTCTTTCTTTAAGCCCTGATAAGATTTCCGCATGCGCAGGCGTGTGACCCTGTCGAGTGCGCCGATAATTATACTGCTGCTCGTACGAGGAAGTTGAAAAGGCCTATTTCTGCTGCTGTGCCAGACACTATGTCACCGGGCGGCGTTTTTTTCCCGCCCCCTTTCGCGCAATGCTTCGTATTTGCAGCAAGTTTTGATTTCCCTGAGCGCGTTTATTAAGCAAACGGAGAGTTGTAAAAGAAATAAATTGAGTGTTTGTAGTCGCTTGCCTTGTGTGTTCCCAGTATCGCCTCGGACGTGTAGCTTATCGTATCTCTAGCGTGCACATGGCGCGGTTTCTGAGATCAGTGTTGGAATTGAGATTTCACATGTCCAAGAAGTGATCCGGCCCATCATGCGAATCATAGTGGAGACTTATCATCATCATCATCATCGTGATCATCACGACTGGTTGTGTCTAGTGCCGGACGAAAGCCTCTCCCAGAGACTGGCAGCCACTTCTATCGAGTGCTAGCTGAGTCCACCGTTCGCCCCGAATTTCTGCAGTTCGTACGTCCATCCATTGAGGACTACGCAGGCCTAATTTGAATCGTCTAATACACTTTTCAGTTTTTGTTTCGACATTTCGCCATAAAAAGTGGCCTCCTCTGTCGGGAACCAAACTCGTCACCCTACCTCAGTAACGGACCGCCTTAATAACTCCGCCGCTGCGGTAAGCTCAATTATGATGATAAACGATTACATCGGTAACAATAATGGCTATTCGCTTGGTTTCAATGCGTAGTATTCAGATCTTACAAATGGAACCCTTAACAAGGCACCGTTTGCCTGCACTGATTGTCCTTACGATACAATAACGCAGTGTGTATGGCACTGATGTAAGCAAACAATCGAGGTTGTGCAAAGATTAAGCCGACATCTCTAAAACGTGATCGCGTGACGGCGTTTGAATCCTAAAGATTCCTTCATTTTAGCTTACATCCAAGTAAATGTAAAGGCCTCCCTATGCACTTATGCAGATAGGGTTCTACCACAAACCTCCCCGTGTGGTACACACGTGTATAGGTGCAGTGTAGTGCCACATCTGTTTTTTTCTTCCCTGCCTTTTTTTCTGCCTGCATAGATTACAGGGAGGAGTGGAGACAGGCAAGGGACTTTTATTGCAAAGTGGCGCAAAAAAAAAGGGCGCGCCCTTACTCGGTTTACGGCCTCCCTTCCCGGAAGCACGCGGAGAGTTCACGTTATTGACGCCTTCTCTTCCGCGTGCGCGGGAATTACACGTTACTAAGTCGGAGCTGAGGGGCATTGCAGGGCTTCGGAGGAACTTCCTGCTCCAGCAGGAACAAGCATCGATCGTACTTCCGGCTGTGCTCGTCATACGTCAGTAACGCGTTCCAGTCCACTCTTGTTACGGTTCCTGTATACTGACAGACCACCCTCGGATAATAGTGGCGCCGCCTTGCAGATTTCCGTGTATGGTGCATGGGCCTTTGTAACTGCGCAGCCGAGGGCGAAATTTCCAAGTCATAGATGCGGAATTAACGATCTTTTCTGCTTAAAAGTTTTAAAATCAGTGCCCTAGTTGCTGTGCGTTCCCTGGGAATAACACTGAATTCGCTGAATTGCATGAAGGGCGACGATTAAAATGAGAACCGAGACTAAGGTTTGGGTCTGCTTAATCTTTGAATTGCATGATGTTTGAAAAAGCCTAGGCCAGGTGCAATCTTCTCTGGAATTCTAATGGTATCGTGTTGAGGAGGAAACAAAATTCACGCATCTCCACGAAGTGAATCATGATGAGTGGGTGAAGCACTGGAGATCGTTCTTACCGTAAATCACCAGTGAGAGGGCTTACTGCTGCTAAAACGATTTCCAATCCAATCCAATCCAATACAATTCAATTTAATCCAATCCAATCCAATGCTCCTCGTGCATACGCAGCACGGCTCTCCAGGAGCTCTCTCTCTCTCTCTCTCTCTCTCTCTCTCTCTCTCTCTCTCTCTCTCTCTCTCTCTCTCTCTCTATCTATCTCTCTCTCTCTCGCCCTATATATTTAATATATATATATATATATATATATATATATATATATAACCTTTTGTGAACCTTTTGTTCACAGATGTTTCGATTTACACGGTGCTGTGACGTGAGCCTGGACGCCGGACAAGCCTTAGCCTTAAAGTGTTTCGCCCCTAAAATTCAAAGGAGAGCACAAACACGACTAATGAATAACAAACTAGCTGCTGCATGTGTCTTGATGAGCTTAGTTTTCACAAATGATTGTCCTTTCGAGACACTTGCTCCGGGCTAAGGATCTCGCCTTTAAAAAAGGAGGGGTTTTCACCTCGCGTGCCCTATACCGTTTCGTTGAACTCTGTTTTAATTAGTTTTCTCGTTATATAAAATTCAGCACTTGCAGACTTTACGATTCCTTATCGTTACGATTGGCGCTTAATTCTGTCATCTCGCTTGAACAAAGGGCGTTTGCGGGCGTGCGGAAGGTCGAAACCGTGAGGTGAATTTGCGAACCAAAAAGAGCGCCTATTGACTCAACGACTAAAACGTGGAGGGGCCACAACGCACTCCCAGCCGTCATCCTTTGTTTTACCGTAGATTTTATGGCACGATTACGTCGGGTGGTAATGAGTTCCGCCGTCCTTTCTCGTCCGAGTTTATTAGTCAGGCGGTTTACGCACCTTTCATTTCTTTTCCTGGTTCCTCGCCTCCCAGTGTTCCCAATGCTATCACGGAACAACAAGAAGCGCACGAAAATCCGGGAAACCAAGAGCAAACGGTCTTTCCTACCAGCTCACGCCGCGGCAGCAGCATTCCCTCCGTTTCTCGTCCTACTCGTTCGACTCGCAGGCACGTTACGCGGCTCAGCGGTTTCATGTTTATTCTGGCCGGCGCGGGGGGAGGTACGAACGCTCAGCTTTCGTCTGGTTCGGGTCAAACTACCGGGTCTCCGTTAACGCCTCGCTCAGGCGAGCCGTGAATGCTGGCTTATACTTCGACACGCCCTCTTCGCCCCCTTATTTCTCCCTCGTCCTCGCGGCTAGGCCCCCGTGAGGCGCCTGCCTGACCGGTGGCAGCTTCAGGCCGATCCGAGCCTAATTTGGAGGGACTTTACGTGCCGCTCGTCCTCTTCTCTCTCCGACCCCGGACCCGAATTCGATTCACGTTTGATACGGCGCGTCCGCCAAGTATGTGCCGTGCCGCTTTAGCTTTTCCCGCCGTGCACACGCGCGTATACGTATACGAAAGCGCGGCGGCCGGCGCTGCCTGACCAATTGATCGTCCTTCTTCGTACGCGCGTCCTTGCGCGAACTTCCGATTTTTTTCTCCGTTTTTTTTTTTTTTCGTTCGCGTGAGAGAGTGTTAAAGACAGGAGGGTGTGTGTACGCGGGCCTGGCCTGGACGGTCGGGGAGTTGAGCTGAAGAGCTTCGATTCTTCGCTACACTGGGGTTTTACTACTTTGCTTTGTTTCGTCTTCTCCGTCTTTTTTTTCTTCTTGCTATTTTTTTACCGTTCGAGCGGCTTCCTGGAGGACTCCTCTGTGTACGGTCGAATGCCTCTCTGTTCGTGTTCCGAATCTGTGTTTTTATGCGCGGGACTTAGTTAAAGGACGAGGTTCATTAGCCGCCGGCGTAAATCAGGCCTGAAGCCCCGTGGGGGAATGAAGCAACAAAGCGTGAAGTGGAAGTGCAAGACGAATAGGAAAAAAAAAACTAATAATGAGGGTGATAATGCGTAACAGAAATAATGATGAAGGCAGGAAGATAACAAAGAAAGCGAATGATAATTCCTTGCACACCTCGTCGTACGCCTGGGGTAGAGCAGCGGTAATAAAAATTGTTCCTTGGTGTAAATAGACATAAACTGCGTTCGTTGGGTGGAGAAGAAGATCCACGTTACACGTATTCGCTACTCCTTGGAGGGCGTCTTAAAACGTGTTATCATTTGTTTTTAATGCGTCAGCTCCGCGCGTTACTTGCATTAGTTGGAAGAAAACGCAGCGCATCCGCTTCCGCCTAACCGAACAGTGGGCCCAAAACCTGTCGACAGAAACTGTGTCCGGAACATGGCAGCAAAATAACGGTGCTGTGGTGATTAAAAAAATATCCTGGTGCCTTATATATTACAGCTGCTTTTATTTCCCATGAAAAGGTATTTTTAGCAATGCAATAATGTAAAATTGTAACGCTAACTATAACAGTGCAAAGCTTGGCGTAAACTGTGTAAAGCTGCCTTTTTCACGTGCAGTATTGTTGTGAAACTCACTCTTGAGAAAATGTTCAGAATTCTCGTGTTTCGCGATGTCGTATACATTCACGCAACACAATGCTCAGCAGCCCAGAACTCAGAGACACTAAACGCAGTGACGTAACTCATCGAGAAGTGATGGTCAACATCACAAGAGTAAGATGCGGTGCTCCCATGCCATATCCTTTAACTAAGGATTGAAATGGGGCTGCAGTATTGGATACCAGAAGGCGGCCAGTTTTAACCTTGGGAAGTAATTCTACCTTACTTTTACATTGAATGTCCTGCTCTATCTCTTGAAGGTTATATGAAACGAGCGGGGGAAGCAACACGATATCACTGCGCTATAAATGCAAGTAATGTCTATCAAACAGGAAATCAATGAGGGTGGACTCCGGACGACAAGGTAAGCTGTATTAGGGGCGCACTTTGTATCTTCGCAGAATGCACGGCTGCGACGTTTGCATTTTGGTGAGTCTTTGTATTGATGAACTCACTTTCTCGTGCAATAAACAAATTCTCATACTGCATGCCTGCGGGTCAGTTTGCGGCCGTTGAACAAGCAGTAAATGTTGCAAGGAGCAATTTATCTTCGACAACTGCGACTTCTGGTTTTTTGGCACATTGGCAGTGGCGAGGCCCTGGCAATTTCGTTATCAGAAGTGTATGTACAATATGAACACTTTTTGCAACCCACGCCAAAGTGTCGGGAGGAAAATACGGCCCTCTACAGACCACCTTGTGCGATACTAGGTAAAGTTCGGCTCTCTTTTGTTAATATTTTAACGCCGAAGCGTTTTATTCCCGGATACACAAAGATTTGAATGACGTCATATCCGTCACGGAAACGAAGCTAGTACAACGAAGCAAGCGGCCTGTAAAGGGTGCACCCTTTCACAGCAACCTTTAGCTCTAGAGAGTACGTTATACTTAGGGTTGTTTGTTTTCGGGTTTTATATTTTAACACGAAAAGGTTTTATGCCGGGATACACCAAGATTTCACTGATGTTATATCGGTCACAGAAATGACGGCAGTACGCCTTTGCCGAAGAGACCTGCCAGCAGGACGTCGCTCACCAAGCACACCCACAAGACAGCCGCCGACCCGCAAATCATGCTCAGCTGCAGATTTCGCTTCGCATTTCACTTTCATGTTGTACTGATTCCTATGACAGAGGAATCAGCCACAGATTTTGTGTTGTTTTCCAACCACAAACGCGTTTTTCTATTCTTTTTCATTTTCGTATTGTACTTGCAGCCTGAACACACTTGTTTCGAGGAGGGGGAGGTAGCGCATTCAAAGACCCACCAGGAAGAGCTATTGATCGACTCATCTCCAGAGGCTCGTCCTATCAGAGCATATTCACGGGCGGGCATAATCTAGGGCATAATCTAGTTCTTTCCAGCCTCCCTTCAGTCTTTGTTGCTCGAACAAAGCACCGAACTCCTCTTCCCTTCACATAAGCTCTGCCCGACACGAATAACCAAACGCTGCGCGTTCCGATGTCGCGTCTAAGTCCCACCGTGACATTGCTTCGAATCTCGCGCTCGAAGGGGAAACTTCGATAGCGAGCGGAACAGGGACTAAAACAGGATAAGAACAAACAAAAGCAGCTGAATCGCGATTCTGGATTACCCAGGGCGAGGATGTACGCTCGACTCGAATAAACGCTTCGTTAATTCGTTTTCCCTTCGTTATTTGACATCGCTGGCGCATATTTCCGGGTATAGAGTGTATATTTTTTTAATCGGGGCTCGAATTGTAGTTCCAGTCGGCCGGTGTCTCATCAAGGCTGCACGAGCACTCATTTGGGGAAGCTCCACCCTAGCTCGTCTCTTTCGTTGCGTTTCTCGTAATCTCCGCGTGTCGGGTCCGCTTACTAGCGTGAGCGCGCCGCTTCGCTTAGAAGGTGCGCACGCTGTTCCGCCAACAGCGCGGAAGGGAGTTGTTCTGGTTGGCCGAACTCGTGTCGTTCGCGATCCCGCTACCGCATCGCTTCGCTACAGTTCGCACCGTGCTCGCTCTCCCGACCGGTAAAAAACGAAGAGAGACGTCCGAAGGGAAAGAAGAAACACGCGAGTGCGAAATGGAAACATCGGAGTGTCGCTGTCAGAATTGTTCTCGTTAACGCATGGCGTAGCTGTCGCCCCGCACATGCCTAACGTGGTTCGATACGCTGGCGTAGTGGCTTTGTTTCTTTTACTTTATTTTTGTGTGTGTTCTTTCGTATTCCGTTCCTCTTCACAGGTGCCGGACGTTATTTCTACGCGTGTCGCCTTTGTCGTCGGTTGAGCTGAGAAGCGCCATTACTGACAGGATTCGACTGGCGCTTTCATAAGTACGGTTGTCTTCGCGGATAGAGACGTCATTACGCTCGGCGATTATGTAAAGCGGGATTGGCGGAACGCTGTCATAGGCAGCCCACGTTATGTAAGTAGCAAATGCGTTGGTGATTGTTCGTTGAGATCGTGCTCACAAGTTCAATGACCATGCCGTCTCCAAAATGCTCTCCCTGTACTCACAGCACCAAAGCTGCACATCTCCAGCTTTCTTGATCAAAATTCCGAACTCTCTGGAACCTGTGGCACCACTGCAGGAAATTGATATTTCACATGGAGCAGAGAGTCGACTTGGAAATGAGCACTGTGAAAGAACTTTCCACAACTCTAAATAGTTTTTGCTTGACTCTCTGTCGATGGTTAGCGCCCATACATTTCAATGGGATAGTTTCTTTGACTCTGGGACGTAGTAGAGTTAAGCGCAGAACTCAAACGTCACACGTTGCAATCTGTCGCCCTCAGTATTAGCAGTGCAAAAATTCTTTAAATTACGCTAAATAACTGCAGAGTAATTAATTCTGAAAGAATTGCGATGAGCCGGAAAGCTGCACATGTCTTGGCTACGTGTAACGTGCGTTGTATGTGGAAGGCTCCGAATTAAATTTATGACTACGGATTACATTAGCCAACATGGTGCACTACTTAGTACCCAGTAACGCGCACAGTAATGTTTAGTTTTTTTTTTTTTTGCGTTTCGCCCACGCAAAATAAATATATCCTCTGGAGCCAGAAGTGGTCATTAGTAGATTCCTTAGCGCTGGGTATTAGCCAAACTACCATGGCAAGTACGATGCCATTATATGACACCCCCCACATCCCGGTGAAACGGTCCTACCCGTTGATTTGCTACACTGGTTATTATAACAGTACAAAAATCGCTATTAAGGCCGTTAACAAATCTTCCGAGACCTATATAGTAGTGCACTGAAAACTGAAAGTGGTAGACCAATAACGAAAGTTATGTCCGAAAAACGTTTCGCCTAAATGTAAAAAAAATAATGCTAATAAAATAAGCTTTCAATTATTTACTACTGCAGTTTAGACTGTCTCGGAGATTCCAGTTAGCGGCGTTATGTCACGCAGGAACGTGCTTCCCAGATTCCCGTCAGACACTGCGTCTGCAGATCGTATATTGTCCCTCCAGTAAACGCGAAAGACGCATCAAGTCAGCTTCTCGTAGGTAATTACTCTTCCGACAAAGAGAAGTCAACTCCCAAACTACTCAACTAATAAGTACGCTGCACGGAAATACTCTGTGCATAGAAGTTGCGCATCATTAAAGTTTAAAGAACGCGTGAAGTGCACGGAACAACGGAGCGTGCCGGTTCCTAGGCTCCGCATCCAGCGTGCGTACGACAAGCCTTAAAGTCTACAAGAGCCGGGCGGTTATCGCTGTTTACCGGCTACTTCCGCTCCACCTTAGACCTCGATCGGAAGACAGCGTGTGTACAGCCGCGCAGAGAAACAGTGCGGGGCAGGGTAGGCACATTTAACGGGGGCGGCGACCCGGTTCAGAGAACGCTTACGGAAAATGTACACGCTGTGTTTGAGCAGCCGTCGGGAGCCGCTAAGCAGCACGCGCACACAGAGCTGGAGATACACGAGCGCGCCCATTGCATCGCGAATGACCGACGACCAGCTTATGCTGACCTTTTGTCTCCTGTCCGACATCCAAGGGTCACTGAGCAAATTTCTCATTTCTTCATTTGTCGCTGGCTTCAGCGGTGACAGTTCGCGACTATATCTGGGGCTTAGATCTTTATTTTGAAGCAAAGCTTTCTACCTCTAGCAGCCAATGGTCTCGTCATGGCGTGCGCCGGAAGAAACACCCAACCAGGCTAAATGAAAACTACTGGCACCGCCAGGGATCGAACCTGCACCCTATGTGAAGCGGAGCGTCGCCTTAGCGAGTAAGCTACACCCACATGAGGAGACGGGGAGACAGACGGTGGTTTTGATTCAGCGTCTGAGGAGGAGGAGGACGCTTTTTGAAGGCGACACATGAAACAAGAGTGAGGGGGAGGCAGTGAGAAAGATGGCAGCCGCGCGCGCCGCCCTCCTCCTCACCCTTCGAAAGACGCTGCTCTCCGTTTTCTTCCGGCCGGGATGTAGCGGCGGTGTCCGCCCCTCTAGCCCGGCCGTAGCCGACGCTGTTACGTTCGGGACGCCGCCCCCGCGGATCCCAGGTAACGGCTGGCAGAATTTCTGGTTTCACTCTTTGTAGAGCCACGTGTGTGAATTCAAGGGACGTCGCATGGGCAATTGTTGTGGGTGTTGTTTACAGCTTTGCTTTCCAACCACCTTCACAGTTTGGATGGGCCCGCATGTTTTATTTTTATTTTCTGCAGCGAGGTGAAATAGCGGTAGTAAGAGAGAAAGAGAGAGAGAGAGAATAAATGCTTATTCGTCGAGCCGAGGAATGCACACTCTATTCCTTTAACTTCACTAAGCCTGCTCAAATGTAAGTTACTTTGTCACGAGTAAAGGTATAGAAAAAAAGAGCACTTCGTTGGTACGGCTTTATCATTTTCGCTTCAGTGATGATCATGGTGCGACCAATCCTTTCTCAGAGTTATACTTGGTTTCTATCGCAAATCTCGCGAGTTATGTGTTTCGCTTTATTTTTTTCTTCAGTTAAGCAAGTTGCTTTACCGGTGGGGGATTTGGAGGTCGAAGATACCACAGTAGTCTACCCAAGCTAAAAAGTCCCCCCCGCAGAAGGCAGCGAGAGATTTTAAAATCAGATGGAAATCCCCATCCCCGAAGATAAAGTTACGGCAGTAACCTTATCATGTTAAGGTCCCCGATGGGCCAAGTATGGTTGAATTGAACAAAAAAAAAAAAAAAACGAAGCGCAACCTCTGGGTTCTTCTAGTGAACGGGAAAGAAAAAACAAGATGGAAACGGGGGGTGGACGTGAGCTCGGTGCTATTTGGAAATATATGAACTCCTGATTCGCTTAAGTCAGAGATCGGGGATTATTATTATTTTTTTTTTTTGAAAAAAGAAAAGAAAATACGGTCCTTTCGTTCTCTCGAGGAGAGCACGGAAAGAACAGGCCGTGCCTAAAATGGAGAACATCTATAAGGTATATCGAATGTAGAATTACCCGATTCTGCAAAAAGTTCATGACATTATAGCGAGCGAGTAATGTACAGCTATTAGTATACTTAATCCCTTTACGCATGGTTGCTTCTATCAAAACTCCTCAGTTGAAGAGAAGCAACAAATCTGTAGCACTCAGAAATTCTGTTACCAAAAAATCGAGCTTCCCAGGTCGTTCTAAGGAAAATAAAACCTTTTGAGCTTTTATAGGAGGTATCCTAATTTCGTTGACCAAATGCAAGTCATATATCGCACCCTCCATTTCTTTCTGTATAGATTTTGTTCTCCATTTTCGCGAAACCTAATGAGGTTATTACAAATTAATGCATATGGCCTCTGCAGGAGGAAGAACTGGCCGTAGGTTCAGTCTTAAAACTACGAAATTGTTGGCTACGCTCCGCTTGAAGTTCCATCATCGATCGATGAATGCGACGCTGAGTAAGGGAAGCCTAAAAAATTGCAGCATGGGGAAAGCACCGTCATTGCATTGACGCGAGTAGAAAGCTCGCAACGAGACGGGAGTCGCATTCGCAGAGCGCATTTACTGCACATGGAGGAAACAGGCTGTTACGGCCGCCATTTTTCCTCTCTGAAGATAGCTCAAAACGTAGTGTGGCGCTGTTCACTCGAATTGCGCAAGCCGGGACACGTTCGCGCTCTGCCCGATACGCTCGAGCGTAATCCTTACAAATACGCCGCTTTTGCGACTTCGCGTTCCATCTTCAGGGAATCAAAGGTTGTAGGCGTATAGGATTTCCCGTGTTGTCGAATGGTAGACGGGTTGCGCCAGTGCTTCAAAAACATCAGCTTGCAGGCTCATCTCCCTTGGTAAAGCTTTGTGCTTTTTTTTTTCTTTAGTACCAGAGCAAACCTCTAAAAGCCTCTTTCTTTATTGTTTCCAGAGTTACGTATAGATATGTTGCCCGAAAGGATGCACTGGACTTGCATTTTTTTTATTTTGCAGGATGTACTATGCGAGTGTCCGTATGTGTTTTTTTTTTGTATTCCTAAACTTCGCGAACTTTTATTTCTTTCGCGTATAGGCACATCCAGAGCATTCTTGTTTGATTGCTTCGGCAAGGCGGACACCTGGAGCTTTCATCAACGACGAATTTTATGTTGCAACGAAAATTCCAACACGACGCTTTTGAATGTAACACTATCGGAATGCTTCGGTTCGCACAAACTAACTGTGCTAACGAGTAATCTACACACGCGAATTTTAACCTGCCAGTAATCTGCCTGTCGCGGAACGTATAGGAATTACATAAAGTATGAGTAACGTTCTATTCTCAGAATAGTTCATCTTCCCGCTAAACTCGTCACCGCTTAGCCATGATCCTACCCCAAAACAGACGCCGTAAAATCAAAGTTCTTCTGTTTGCCAAAATGAGCTAGACGCTTGAGTTTAAGAAATGAAGACTACTTGTTTTGAAATCACTGAATCGTTGCGTCTGGTTTAGGGACGGAGATTCCAGAGCATGTTTATTCCTCGTGCACCTCCTGGCGGAATTGTGCGAGGAAAGCCTACTCAGTGCCTTGATAATTGCATTTTCATTAGGCTATAGCTCGAATTATTAAACATCGTGTATGCCGCATGCGAGCCCCCCACTGTCCTTAATCGGATAACAATATATGCCTAGCCGTCGATCGTTTCCGCACACTAGGATGCGGAACGGGGCTAACCAAATCAGCATACATGGTTAATAAGGGCGTTGTATTATTCAGGGATCGTAAATAGCCCGTTCTCTTCTCCCCTAAAGACTGGAGTTCGCATCGCCGTCAGGCGCGTGGTACTGGTAATCAATAAACCGAGTAACTCACACTGCTTCGAATTGGTCCGGTTTCCGAAGACTGAACGAATGAACTTCTTGTGAAGCTTACATTGTGCCGTCATTCCCCCCGTTGTGCGATCAAAACGGAGGGGGGGGGGGGGGGGGGAGCGTGGATTGGAGAAGTCCCATTGTACCCGCTGGGAACCGCGCGAACAATGTTTCATTGCAAGCGAAACTTGAAGAATTAGTTGAGGCTAGTATAATATGCGTTGGTATGCGGGCCAGCGTGCAAGGCCTTCGTTTCGCAAAACAATGGGGCCTTCTTTTAAACAATGGCATGTAACCATCCGCAGGCATTATAGGAGGAAGGATAACAGTCGGCCTTGTCGACAGTAGAGGCATTTTTTTTACCTGAACTGGTGCAGATTAGTGCAGTGTCGTGCAGACCAGTGCAGAGTGCTACTGGGGATATCAATTAGTAAAAAAAAATGAACATATGCTGCACTGCTTGCACCAGTGCAGCCAGTTCAGGTAAAAAAAATGCCTCTAGTGGAAGGTATGTATGTATGTATGTATGTATGTATGTATGTATGTATGTATGTATGCATGTATGTATGTATGTATATGCATGTATGTATGTATGTATGTATATGTATGTATGTATGTAACAATCGTGGTTTCTACCTGGTTCTTAGTTTTCTTATATATATATATATATATATATATATATAGAGAGAGAGAGAGAGAGAGAGAGAGAGAGCAATGCAATTTGGAATATGGTAGGGAACACAAGAAAAGAAAACTTCGGACAAGGGCGCGACCACAATTGTTGCCAACGTTTTTCAGCAAACAGACAAAGGCAAGGCTCCTTGCTTGAACGTTGGGAACAATTGTGGCCGCTACCTGTTCGAAGTTTTCTTTATATCGAAGCTTTCTTAACAATCCCTGTTAACTCGAACTCGGATATCTCAAACTGTCGGTTAAGTCGAGACTTTTTTTTTATTTACCTGCCATAGGTGCCATGTGCTTGCTCCCCTTTATCTCGAAACGTTTTTTAAATGCAGAGCATTTCAGTAACTCACGATGTCACCCGCGTTGACGTCCGTAGTCCGCACCGCACCCCTCCCTACTATATAAAAAAAAATACTATCCGGCGTCCGGTTTCGATCCCTCGACCCTGCGGGCGGAACGCAATGTACATGGTGCTCTACCCACTGCGCCACAAAGCCGACACAGATTGGAACGCTACGAACGCGCTTTATATCGTTGACTCATTCAAATTACTGCTGACGAGCGCTCTCTCGTCATCAATTGCCACAAGTACAACAACATTAACGTAACGCAAACTACTTAACGTCGTGCGCCCCCGGAAATGCTCTGCATTTGATCGTGCCCCTCGCGAGGGGGATGTTTCTGGGACCCCGGATATCTCGAAACGTTGACAGAGCGGACACAAGACGAATTCCGCTAAGACAGCTGATAAGTTCTCTGTTCTAGCGCTTAGCTCCCATTACTCTCCGAAGGCAGTCGTAAACGGAAAATTAACGTTGTCCGAGGTCAGTTTTCCCATTACGGAAATTTTCTGGCCGTCGCCTAGATCGTTGAGCGATCTGTGAACAATGCAGCTGATCATGAGGATGAAGACGAGCCTCTATAGTTCATCTCACAAGCTAGCTGCAGCACTGTGGAGGCTACATTGTTATCAATAGTGCGTCCACTGAGGGCGCCTAATCCGCCGTGAAGGGGGTCCTGAAAGGACACTCCCTTCTCCCCTCTCGGCAAGTGGCACCGCACGGCCCCGGCGCCTTTTGTCGCTTCCTTTGTGGTGAGTTAGGCGCCCTGAGGGGGACAACAATGTAGCCTCCACAGTGCTGCAGCTAGCTTGTGAGATGAACTATAGAAGTGCGTACAACGACAGAAACAACAAAGTTGCTGCGCCTGCTTAGCAGCAAGGTCAAACGTAGAGGCGGCGACCAACAACGGATGCGATGCAGTGAGCAGCTCGAGAACGCTTTTTTGGGATCAGACGCGAACGCGAAACGGGCGAGCATCACGCAGTTATTTCTTCCGCAGTTATAAAAATCCGTTTTACAGACGAACTTTCTTCGCCTTTATTACGAAAGCTCCTCTGTGCGTGGAGCTTTTATTACTAGCACTAGATCTGATTTTAGTGATCTGGCCACAAATTTTCGGCATTTCGCTTAAAGGGACCCTGCAACACTTGCCATCGACTACTAGTACTGTATTTTGGGATAAAGTCTATTGTCCCAGAAATCTCCTCCCGCAAGAATTATGAAAATCCGTTCACAATTAACGAAACTACGCGCGATGAGAAATCGCGCATAATCGTTCCCTCTCAACTCGAGCGCGGACAAGGCGACGAAAGCTGCGCGCTCTCTCCCGGAGAGGGGGGCGGCACGCGGCGTTCTCTTCGGCGGCCTTTGATATATCACATGCCGGGTAGTTTTCTCCTTTTCTCCGCAACGCGGAGGGGCCTATTTCCGGTCTGGTGCCACAAAAAAGCAGGCATGGGTGCCTGCTCGCAAGTGAGCGCTTGGGCTGGTAGGGCGTTTTTGAAGCAATAAACGTTTGTAGTCGAGTGGTCCCGTTGAAAGGGAAGTATTGAGCTCATCACTCAAACTCCGCGCGCACTCAAAACACAAAATAAACGGCAAAACTGCCTACAGGTTCAGGCATAGAAGAGGTTCGTACACAGCGATGACGACGACGGAAATGGGAGAATCTAGCCGCGAAGTTGACCAGTGACAGCCGATCGGGCAGCCATGGCCTATGTGACGTCCCTTAGGCCATGCATAATGAGGACAACTGAAGAGAGAGCGGTTTGTTTTTCCGCGTCTTTCACATCGATTTGCGCGCTCACCGCTTCACGTGCAAGTGTAATATTTGGCTCAGGTATTCCTGGCAGTGTAATCTAAACGTCGCGCAGGTTTACTTGTACTGCTCAAAGAGTGTTGCAGGGTCCCTTTAACTCGAAACTCCGTTTATCTAGAAATTTTTAGCGGATTTTACGGCTTCGAGTTAACGAAGGATTACTGCGTATGAGTCAAACAGTCAAACCCTGATCGCACAAAACTTTGTTATCGACCCTGCCTTGCTCCGGGCAATACCTACGCCAACCTCAAGCACCTAACTGTACACAACCGACTTCCGTTTATCCCAGTTTGTCTTTTTGTTACACTACTTTTTGGAGCACAGCCCGAGTCTAAAGCAAAAACAAATAATTAGGTGAAAGTATTGCCGAAATTTATAAACTTTTGTTATCATAAACCATTGCTGATTTCCTTAAATAAATCGTGAGGATCACCTCAACCTTTCCTTCCACAACGCCTTTATGCGCTGTGAACTGGTACCCTTAGCAACCGTGAATTGATGGCGGCTCATTTCACCGGCTTTACCGAGTCTGCTCGACAAGCACCCTCCGCATATTTCCGGACCTTTGTGCCTAACCCTGTGCCGGTTTAGTGTGCAACTGATCGGAACTATTAACGCCCGGTGGACCTTGTTAAGCGAACGCGGCGCGCCATCTGTTATCTTCCCCGGAAAGCAGCGTTTGCCCCAGATACTTATATCGCCGTACTTAAAACAAAAGGTAGATAAACCGGATGCGGATGGGTCTGAGGGAGCTGTATAAGGCTTTTAAAGGGACCTTGTAAAACTTTCGATAAACGCTTGCAGTCTTTCCTTCGCGAATAGAAGCAGTGCGAAAGCTATAGTTATCACCAGCTCGGAGCCGCACTGCGTGATGTGCGCGTCGCACCAGAAACGCCTTCCGTTTCTGCTTTGTTTTTGTGTTGTTGTTGTTTTTTTTTTTGCAATAGTTTCTATCGAAAAGCATTCATTGCTGCAACTGAAGGAAAACCGGCCAACAGCCGCTACACGGCCTTAATGACGTAATTCGAGCGGTCGAAGGACGTCAACACCGGGAAAGAGAGAAAAATCTTTTGAGCGAGTTTCCAAGTTATCTTATGGGCATAGAGGAGTAATTTTTGGCTGAGGAACTTTGCGACCCGCTAATCTAAGTACGAAGTGTGTTGGGTGACTACGTTCTGCAAGCATTTAAGATTTAAAAAGAAGCTGAAAAAAAGTGCTGCAGGGTCCCTTTAAACATTCACATCTCTCGTTCACTAAACCGCTGTAATTTCCTCGTCCATTCCTTCTCGAGCATTTTCTAGTGTCATGTATTTCACTTCCGTTATGTACTTGGCACCTTGGGGCGTATATTTAGTCAACGTCAGCTTTACGGGCTTCTGTTTCTAACTGTGTGGAGTTCTGCATGAGAGGTACCAATGTTTGTATATATAGAAAGTGATGAGATTCAATCCTTGTTTGTCTATAGCAAACACAGGGGCAGTATTTTTGCTTTGGAGGCCGGTATGCAGAGGATAGAAGAAAGAAAAGGGTACCTCTCCTGCCAGCCTCGCTAGAAGAGATTCCTACGCAGCCGCTTTTCTGCAGCAACTGCGTGTGCTTTACCGTATCACCTAACGCTATCGCACATGGTTCTGCTCTGATATTTTCTAAGAGCACTGACGACTGTTGTTTGTGGTGTGTGTGTATCAGTGCGGGAAGGAAGGCGGCGGAAATATATTATTGAATGAGTAATTTTTCATCTCGGGGTCCTACATTTGCCCTAAGGTTACTCTTCTAGGCAATGCGAATTGTGAGCCCAGCTTTTAAGATATTTTTTTTTATTGTGACGATATACGTTTCACACCAACCCGTAACCCCCGGCAGTCACGGCGATAGTTTGGAAATATTGGAAAATAATGGATTGCCAAACGCGTTATTGAATCGACAATTTCTCCCGAACTTTTGGCGACTAATTCATGGCGCTCACGCTGAAACCTATCACCAACGGTGCGCTCTAGTGGACCGTTTTCGCAAGCGAGTCACTCGGTGTTACCGTGACAGCAGAACTTCTCCATTCTCGCTTTAATAGCAGCGTGCGTTTTCTTCATAGCCGCAGTGGTAACATCGGTCAAGCGGTCGGCTCCGCAATCGAACGAACTGGATGGAGTGAACAGATGACTGCACGCTCCTCACCCGCTTTTCGCTTCTTTATGCCGCTGTTTTCCTCCTCAGCTACCTTCCTGATCACGCTTTACGGTACTCCCTTGTTTTGCCTTTTTAAGTCATAGTTCATGCACTATTGCCGTACCCTGGTCCTACGATGAGCTGTGTTGGCTCTCCTATACAGACATCTTAATATACGGACAAAAGGCGGTTCTATAAAGCAGGACGGTGTGCTACAGCCGCTGGAGAAGCTTCGACATGCAGAAGTCTGCTTCGTTGCATTACCCACAAGCTTGGCTAGAAAGCTGACCTTGTTCCTTTTGTTGTACTTTGTTGCAGCACCGCAGCCATTACAACCGCATTCAGATGTCAGCAGCTAGCCCAGTTAACACCCTAAAAATCTTATACATGGTGTTGCAATCATAAATGAACGCACTTGAATATGTTTTCGTGTGCATACGGCTCGTTTCTTGGGCTCAAACATTGTAAAACGGACAATCGCACAAACAGTCCATTTTGTTTAACATCAGCATCGACGACTGAACTTATCTGGTTATTTCTTGAACGAAATGGAACCTATTACCCCTTGTGGGAATGGTGCCGGCCGTTATAGTAAAATTACCACCGTGGAACGTCGACGCCACCTGTCTTATTCAAAGTCTTTCCCATGGGCCTTGCTCTCGTTCATGTGCGTGGTTATTCTTGTTGTTTCTGACTCCAAAACCGTTCGACGCGTACGGTGAGTTTGGGCGGCACACTGACTGAAACGGGCTTAACAAAACACTTTTGTGAGGTTTGTTTTTTTTTAACGAGGAGAGTGGCGGAACGGTTCCACGGCGATCTTTTTCCATAACAGCCGCCACCATTCCCATAGACGGAAGTCGTTTTCATTCTATGTAGTGTTAAAAAGTTATTTTCATTACCGGGCCTGGTGTTAAAACAAAATGAACCGTAATTTCGACCTTTGGGCACAGTTTGAGCGAGCAAGCCGTTTGCCAAAGAAAAGTTTTAAAGACACCCAATTACCCAGTGAAGAGTAAATAGGAGAGTAAAGAACCAGAGCTTTTATATATATTATATTTATTTATTTATATATAGTATAAGTAAAGAGTCGGATACATAGCAAGGAGAATAACAAAGGAAGTTTACTCACGTAGCGGCAACGGCACCTTCTAAATTATTGTTCTTGCTGTGTATCCGACTCTTTACTTATACGATATATATATATATATATATATATATATATATATATATATATATATATATATATATATATATATATATATATATATATATATATATATATATATATATATATATATATATATATATATATATATATATATATATATATATATATATATAGCGAATCAGAATAGGAAATGAGGGGCTCGTAGAAATAACACAGAAATAAGGGTTGGCAGTCAAGAAAACCTCGGAAAGCAAAGGGGAGGCTGTGGTAGGTCATTGAAACAGATAAAGAATTTGGAAAGAAAGAAAGAAAGCGAAGAAAAAATGCCCGCCAGGTGGGATCCGAACCCACGACCTCCAGAATACCGGTCTGGTGCGATAACCCCTACGCTACCGGCGGGGCGATTTTCCTCCCCGCTTTCTGGGGTATTTATGTCAATGTAATTTTGTTCCTGTGCTTGGGGGTGGTAGCCAGCGCCACTCTGACTTCTCGGGGTGAAGGGGACCTTCTTTTTAATCCCCGCGCCGTGACTCGAGTGTCTACGACATGTCGAGAGTGGTCAACCAGCGCTGAACCCTCTTAAGCTCCCTATGGCACCAAGACTGCCAGAACAGAGGCCCTCGCTATGCATGTAGCGAATCAGAATAGGAAATAAGGGGCTCGTAGAAATAACACAGAAATAAGGGTTGGCAGTCAAGAAAACCTCGGAAAGCAAAGGGGAGGCTGTGGTAGGTCATTGAAACAAAGAAAGATAAAGAATATATATATTTGCGTGTGTGTGTGTGCATGCAGAACTCCTAAGGAGCTCGTTTGCGTGCGACAAAACGCAAAAGTACAGCCGATGCCCCCGAACATGATGCGAGTAATGCTCCATCATTTCGACTGTTCCACCCGTGGGAAAGACACCATACGGTGCGCAGAGTTTCCGTCCTTGCGCTAAGAGTGCAGGGGGTGGTTCTTTCTTTAATAGGGGCATTCTTAAAGCAACAACAAAAATTACGATCGAAATCCGCGCGTTTCGGGTTTCCTCTGTCTGTTTGCTGCAAAAGCACAACTAGAAAGAATAAGAAATTTTTTGCGTTCAAGAGAGAGAGAGAGAGAGAGAGAGAGAGAGAGAGAGAGAGAGAGAGAGAGAGAGAGGCTGGATTACGGAACCTGCAACGATTCTTCGCCGTGGCAGGAAATTCCCGTTGTTTGTTGAACCCTACACGAAGCGCCTCGTTACGCTCTTTTCCGGTATTGCCTTCCCGAAGAGAAACGAACCATTTCTTTTCTTTCGGGATGCGGGTCGGCATTACCTCGGGAGAACTTTCGTATCTGCCGGCTGTACTCGCTTTGCGAAAGGGTTTGATTGGTAGTACCCCCCTAGAACGTACACAAGAGCTGCTTTTGGAAGCAACATTGTTTGGAAGGTTAAGGCGAAGCATGTTAATCACAAGCAGCATTGCCGTGGCAACAAGCGAACATAGCCGTTAAAAGACAGGCTGATAATTGGTGGGAATAGTTCTGAAATAACGGTTGGTTTAAATGCATACGTAGCCATTCAAAGAAGGGTTGGTAATTGGTGAGAATATTTCGGAGATAACAGTGGGTTTGGACAAGCAAGTTGCTTCGTCTTCTCCTAAGCAACGAAACTCGGAAGCTTAAATCGTAACTGCTCGATTCACGAGTCGTTAAAGGGACCCTGCAACACTTTTTTCACATCTTTTTTGACATCTTAAATGCTTGCAGAACGTGGTCAACCACCACATCCAGTACCTATATATTAGGGGGCGCAAGGTACCGCAGCCAAAAATTACTGATTTATTCCGATCAGATAACTTCAAGCTGCTCAAAAGATTTTTCTCTCTTTCCCGGTTTTGGCGTTCTTGTACGGCTGAAGTTACGTCATTACAGCAGTGTAGCGGCTATTGGCCGGCATTCTTTCAGTTGCAGCAATGAACGCATTCGATAGCAACTTTAAAAAGAAAGCTACAAAGCAGAGTCAACAGAAGACGTATCTGCTGCGGCCAGCAAATCACGCAGTGCCGCTTAGAGCTGGCGATACCTATAGGTTTCGCAGTGCTTGTAGACGCAAAGGAAACAGTGAAAGCGTTTATCTTAAGTGTTGCACAGTCCCTTTAAGAACAAGCAACAGACTAGCTCTGCCAGCATAGGCTGGCTTGCCCGCACGACACCCGCGCTTGCAGGTCGGCGGCGGAACGCATGTGTAAACCGAGGAAAAGCATGTGCGCCTTCGGTTTCTGCTTCAGTAACATGGAACTCGTCAACAAGCATGAAGAATGTGCTCATCTATGCATTCCGAATTTTGTGGAAACATCGCGCGAAGACGGTCAAGACACAAAGGTGAAATTTGAACATATTTCTCTCGTTCATGATCGTGCTTAGCAGAAAAGCCACCTTGCGCTTTCCCAAACCAGCGCGCTACGTTTCATCGCGTTTTTTGAACTTTTTTTTTTAACCAATTCAGCAAAGTTTTGCTTGAACAAACTTCCTTCGAACGAAAAATTCAATATTTGAAGATTTTCTGATATTTGCTGCCTGAAATGTTCTTGCACAATAAGTTCGCTTCAGAAAAATTCCTTTTTAACTAACTCGTTAAAAACTCGTCACTGGCACCGTTCGATTTAACCTCTACCCTTTTAGTGCGTTATATCTTTATTTTGGTTTTTTTCCTCATAGGAATATCTAAATTAGTATTGAAGACTGCAGCAAACCTTTGTTGTAAAAATTTCCACGTAAGAAAAAATGACTTCGTAATAAGCGGCATTTCGTTACAAGCGGTCATAATTTGCTCTTACTATACTACTTCTGGGACCATTCAAAACTAAAAATAAAGCGAAAATTCTAATACAGATATTTCATTACAACAAGTGCTTACCGTATATCGACCCAGCCGAGCACGCTTAGCGTTACAGAACTTGTTTAATTTATTTTCCAGTTTGAGTGAACTTAGCGATAAGTTATCGGTAGTACGGAATTACTCCGCTTTCCTTTACATTCACTTTTTTCCTACCGACGTGACTATGTTGTTAGATGTCAGGACGGAAAAAACTATAGCCGGCTCTTAGCACTGCGTAATATGACTACGCTGCTTGCGAAGCTAGGTTGTCACGGGGATATTAAATGGTTGACGCAAATGGTAACTTGAGAACGCAAATTTTACTGGCGTTGAGCTTAAGTTACTTACGAAGTGCGCTTCGAGTGAGGCAGTATACTGAGCGCAACTGCAGTGAAAACCGTTCGACAACTCTCACAGACGTTCTTCCCAGGTAGAGATACACATGTTACCCGAGAATGCGTGAGACACAAAAGAGTGCATTGGAAGTGATGTCACAGCGATCTTTTAAGTGGAAATCTGTTGAGTCAAGCTAGAGTTTTGTCACGAATTTTGCCATTTTGACTTGCAAACATTGCATTTTTGTATTGTTTTTACCCTTCACACTGGACGTTTAGTCTGGTCCAATTACTGCGAAAAAAGGACAGGTCTTGCGCACTTTACTGAAGTGACATTCTCTGTTCGAACTTCGCGGCACCGCTATTATATCCGCGTGCACAAGGCACCTATTTCGATCAGACCAAAGTGCAACTTACCATGTTGTTCTTGCGAACCTGGCGAGAGCACGCTCAGTTGTCAGCCGCGGAATGGACGAAGGAGAATGCAGGGGTGGAACGGTGGCGAACTTCTTTCAACACCGCGTTGTGGTGTCGGGGTGCGCAGGGTGAACGTCGAAACAAAACAATAACCAAAACAAAAAAACTGCCGAAAAAGATGTCGACGTCAACAGAATCGGTCGTCTGCCACCAGCTCAGCCATAGAGCTAAAGAAAACCGTCCTTCTTCCCCGTGCCGTACACGGTCGCCGCTTCGCTCTCCCGAGTCCTCCGGTATCCCAGTGGCGGTTCTCCACAAGACTGGTCGCCGACGGCGCGAGCTGCTCTCCTTTGCCCGCTGAGCGTCGATTGACCAGCATCCGCCGAGGTCCACCTGTTTTTAAGAGGTGTCGTCTGCTAGCTTCCGCGCCTGAACGCCGAAACCGCGCATGCGCGCTGGCGGCGGACAGCGCTCCCTCCTCTACCACTCCAACTCGCTCACCCACCTCGCGCCCCCCATCTCCGAGCGAAACACTACGCACCACCTCGCCCCACCCCCTCTCTCTCCCGTCCTCTCTCCCCGAGAGCGCGGCAGCGGCGGCGGCCCAATCGAAACTGAGCCTTAGCAGACGACACTCCTCGCCCAAGCCTCCCTGTCTCGTATTATCCCGCCGATGAGGCGCACACACTGCCTAAATTGTAAAAACTAAAACGAAAGTAAATCCCAAGACAAAAGGGTGATATTGCTTTCACCTCCCCCCGATCCTCACGAACATCTCCCGTCCGAAATGAACCCTCAAACAAAGAAGCTTCGCGTTCCGAAAGAAGAAAAAAAATCTCGACCGTGTGGCAGACGACCGAGCGAGCAGGCAGCGCGGCAATTGCGGCTCGCCAGAAAACACCAGCAAAACGTCGACCCGCTCTCGCACCCGCGAGATCACTGTTGCCCGCTTCGTTGTTCCGTAACTTGCGCTATTGCTCTTCTTTTCCCTTTCTGCCGCACTTCTTGGGCCTTCCCTTCCCCCACCTCCTCGCAGACAAGCGTACCTCGGGGCACGCCAGGGCCGTTGTTTTCCCAGCGAGTCCGCCTCGCTTTTCGTCCCACTTCGATTCACGGACATTGTAGGGAGAGACCGGTTGACTTATCGTCTCTGCAAGCAACGAAAACACGCCGGTCGAAATGTGGTAGCAACAAACGAAGTACACCACCACCACGATGCCGAGACGACGACGGAGGGTAACTGGCATGGGAGCGGTTTAAAAAACAACAAAACAAAAAGTGGCTTGGAAGAGAGAAAGGAAGGGGAAAGCGATGTGCGGTGTTTCAGTTGCTTTCATACACGGATGCCGCGAGCGCCGCTGTATTGTTTAGTGTACACCACTTTCAAGAAGTTGAAGGGGGTGGGTGGGGGGGAGTGACCTAGCCGCAGCTATGGCGCGCTGCTCTGGGCACTGAGTTATCGTCCCGAAGAGAGAAACGTTTTCTGCGCCGAAAGTAGGAGGGAAGGAAAGGAAGCAAGCGGCTAGGGAAGGCAAGATGGAAGTTTACGGAAAAGGGTTGTGAGGAAGGGGGAGGTCTGAACGGCGGAACGGAATTGAAATCTGACGTAGACGCCGAGAGGGGATGAAAAAAAAAAAAGCAGGAACTACAAAGGGAAACAAATTAAGCGCGAGAAAAAGAGAGCAGAAAGTGAAGGCACGGCGTCTCCGATTGTGCTTGCTACGTCGTTCTATACAGGCTATTTCGAGGACGAAGGCCAAACAAGGGAAACAAGAATAAACGTATGAAGGTTGCGCGAAGGGACAACGTAACGAAATATTTGGAAGCTGCCGCTGCAGCTCCGAATGAACGTGGGCCAAAGTAAAGTTATAAGCGCGCGCGCCAGGTTCTCTAGTCGTAGAAGAAGTCGTTCTTGTTTTATTAACATTATTTTTTCTCTTACCTGGCCGTTCTTTTTTCGCATTTGTGTCAGGTTTCATCGGAGGCGACGCCGAATAAGAAAGGCGCGGGAGCAGCGGGGGGAATTCTTAAATCAGAATTCGAATCAAGCCTCGCCGTCGCCTCCTGTGCTCCGGCACGTCGGAGATGCTCCGCAAATTCCTGGGGTCCTTTTTCGACGGCGCCTCGCCTTTTTATTTTTCCGTACGCGTTTTCTTTATCGAGTTAAAAGCTCGTCTTTATAATCAACGTGTTTTTTTTTCCCTTTTTGTATTTTCCCGCCACCGCTGCTTAAATCTCCTTCATGGTTCGCGGCGTTTTCTGGAGTCGTGCTTGGCGTATAATACATATAGTGTCTTCCTAGTTCCCCGGACGGAGCGCAAAACGTCGGTGGGGACATGTTTATTAATGAGCCCTCCTGCCGGGTTACCGTAACCGTCTTGTAACGTTCACGCACGAGTTGTTCTTTTAGGTTAGGCCTTATCACCATAAGAAACGGGGAGATAGCGAAAAAAAGATGCACGGGTTGATGTTCTTGCTCTTGTAGCATAAATTACAAACAAAAGGCGAAAAGCAACAAGACAGTAAAAAAAAAGAAAATAAAAAGAGGGGAGGCGGAGCGTTGAGAGGGATCTTTATGCCGACGTCTGAACTGCGCAGTTGACTTTGGTCCCGCCGTGCATTTATTTAGATTACGGTAAGTGAACAAAATCACAACACGGCCATTCTGTTCTGAGTGAACATATTTCGTCGCCTACTGAAGGTAGTTGAGTTGGAAGATTCGCGCATAAATCAAGCCTGGAGGCTTCGCTTCAGGGCTTAAGCCTAAATTTTAAAGTGAAAAATGAACGGGTGGATTAGGTTAGCCTTTCCATTATTTTTCCCCCAAAATCTCATTAGCCCACGTTCCGATCAATTTGCCCGAGGGAAGGCGCAAAGCCGTGCGAAGTTTCCAGTTACTTGACTCTCGTTGTTTCTCTCTCTTTTTGCCAGCTTAGTGCCGAGTTCAGCGGCGAAACTGCCGACTACGTGGCGTGCCGGACCATTCCCAGTTCTCACGCGTTTGAAATGTCGCCGTTATTTCTCGTGTATTTGTTGATTTTTCCGTATGCTCTGGAGCCGCGCGTAAAGCGGGTCGTCATCAAAGACGTCCATTTAGGACCTAGAGTTTTGTACAGTGGTGAATCATGGGCGCAAATTTCGCCCTCCCTTCCCCTCCCCCGTCCCCTTTCACCCCCGCGCATTACCCAGCCTAGAATCCGTATCCTCCCCTCCTCCACCACGGATGTGTGCCATGGTATCTACCCTACCAATCCGCACCCCCCCCCCCCCCTCGTTAATCCTGTATCCGGCTCTAGTTTCGCTTCTAGGGGCGAAGCCCCTTAGAGGCTTGGGCTGTCGGTGTCTCATGTCGTCGTATTCTCATGTGGTCACGGTACTAAAACACCGGTACACTCGCTTTCCAATGCCTCGCGCTACAACGTAAGGCGCCCTAAAAGCGTATAATGAATGAAACCTGTTCAAAATAAGCCAGCATGATTAATTATTTGTGTAACGCTCCCTGTACGCTTCAGAAATCGCCAAGCACAAGAAAAGCTGTTTGCAGACGGGCTATAGTTTATGTTACACTCAAGTACCTCCCGGCTCGATGGAAACAAGAAAAGGCATACTTACCTGGTGCCAGGGTCTCGTTGATGAGCCTCCAGGACGGGAGATGCACTGCGCTCGCGTTGACACCCGCCAATACCCCAAACTGGGGCTGATGGGGCATACAAATTGCATGAATCCGGTTCAACGCGAGAGGGCGCCACCGCCTCAGCGAGCGCGCGATTCCTCCTCTCACCTGTGTTTCTCCGGCGCCCAATCAGAGCGCGCCGTATGGCAAGGGAGAGACTTACAATCTGAATATACACTGACCACTGCATGCTTCGCCTTTCCCCAGGTTTCTCGTTAGTGGAGATGGCCCGGGATTTGTTGTCGTTATTGGTGGTGGTGGTGGTTCAAGCAATCGGAGGCCTCTGTATATGCTCGCTCACTCACCGCATCTGTCAACAACAATGCGCTGATAGAACGTACTGCGTCAAGTTCGGAAGGGCTGGGACTATCCTCGCCTAGTGACAACTATCTTTTAATGGTTTTTCACAGCTCACATGAATGAACATGCATTTGCACGCACGTACGCGCACTGCATGCTCGTCACGCGGTAAAAAGGTATTATCAGCACATACGCGTGCGGACCCAGGGAGTGTTTGAAACCACAACTTAACCCGATATTTTCAAAGCGGTTTTCAAGGTTGTTCGGTTCAACAGCTATATCGCTTAGCTGCGAAACACAACGGCGCGTGTTACTCTTCTCCGGGACAGAACGTTCACTCTAAACGGTTTGTAGACTGAAATAAATGCGCAACTTCTTGCCTTCTTAAACTCCTGGTTAGAAAGAAATTGATTTAGATCGTGTTAATGTCTTCTCTACAGAATAACAGTGACAAGTTGGTTGTTGTATACGACCTATTATTAATAGCGTAAAAATAAAATAGAGCGGAATTAGAGAGACGGGAAAACCACGAGGCGGGAATTTTTCTCGAAGCTGGGTAGATGAAAGAGAATATGCAAGAAAGCATTGGGATCGAAAGAGGAATAAAAAGGGAAGATTCAGGACAGTACGTCTAGCATACATCATCAAGTTTATCAAGGTACATAGACACACGCCGCCCAGCTGCAGCGTTTATTCGATTATCTCCACCCGCGGTTCGTTTCACCGAGGAGAGGCGTAGCACGCCGGCTGCATCAGTACACACTAGACCATTTTCTGTTTGTTTGCTGCGGTTGTTGTTTCTTTACTTCGTTCCGCACACTATCCCAAAAGCCTGAGGCTGTATACGATGCCCCGGAGCGAACGGGGCACTGTTGTTGCTTCCTCATACGTTGTGCGATTTGCCTGCGTTCAAGCTGAAAAGCTTGAAGGGCAGAAGTTTCCTTCTTATTTGTGTTTCGAGAAATTTGCCGTTGAAGACTGGCGAACAGCTGCGCTTTTGTTCACGGCACGGCGAGTTCGGAGAGCCGACGCGAGAAGTTTCGCTTGACTTTCGGTTTACACTCGAAATCGAATCAATGAACAGAAAGGACAAACTGTCGACGCTGACGTGAATCGACAGCCTTCGCGGCAGCTGTTGCGTCGCGGAAGCCGTAAAAGCGGGCTCGTGCTTAAATTTGCCCTCCTGAAAAACATATGCTAGGAGTACTTTGTTTACTTATGTTTTGGCTTTTTCTTAGAGGGAGGCACGTTAAAGTGGTGTGACTTCGCGATTGTTGTTTGAATTCAGTGCTGACTTCGTGCTTCCGCTCATTGGTCTAAACATTTTGTAGGTGTCTGTTAAAGCTCCTGGAATAATGTGACGTCGTGCATTTTCTTTGACTCCTTGACAGCCCCCCTCGCTTCACCTTTAACCAAGTGTTTTTTTTTATGTGCTTTCAAAACGATATCTGGACGTCGGAAGAACTGCGGAAAACTCTGCTTCCTCTGTCCTTCTAATTGTCCCACAAATCACCAGATAAAAGGAAACAAATGCCGTGTATGAAATCCGATTTTCAGTAGTGAATAAAACTGCGAGAACTTTCGTATAATCTAGCTTTCCGCAACGTCGGCAACGGGTTAAACGCGCATAATAACCGTGGGGAAAATAAGAATGTTTAGTAAAATAGCTGTACTAGAAAACAACAATAACAACAACAACCAAAACAAAAACAACAACAACGACAACCACATCAAAAACAATGACAACGAGAACAAAACAGCAACAGCAAAAATCGCCGGCGATAACGTTACGGAGGAGGCGCCCCCAGATACAGGAGCTGACGTGTGGCTGTGTGTTTGTAATAATGCTCCAGGAATAATATTATAAATGGTATGTTTTAGTTAATGGTATAAAGCAAAAAACTGGCCGCGTATCTGCTCCTTTCCTTGCAAAGTCCGTCAAAAGACGATAGTCTTTATCGGCTTTTGCGAAGTAAATGCCTCCCTTCGCTTTCCCGCTCACCTCTCATGTTTTGAAGCGCTGGCTTTGAAGACATAAGCCACGTGTTTGAAGACATAAGCCACGTGTGTAGGCGGGGATCTCGAGCAAAAACATTTTACCGCATTTACTTTTTTTCGTTGGCGTATTCATCTGCTGCGAAATATGCGAGCCCCGTTGAATTCTCCTTCTGAGTACCACGCCAGTAAACAGGCCAGAAGACTTCAATGCAAATGAAGTAATCATACCATTGTTATGAGCGAGCAGTCGGACTGAACAGTTATGATTGCCGGTTCAGAAACAGAGGAGCGTCTGATCGACCCCTAAAAAACTTTTTAAACTGTCAAACGCACTTGTTTTTTTATGCCTGCGCTGAGTTGCACATGCGTTGTGATACTGGTGTTCGACACACGCCGACAGAAGCGGGTACAATACACCTCACCGAAAGGGGATAACGCTCATAATAAAACATTTTAATTTTACACTTTAAAATAAGCGGTGCCGTAGTTGTGCCTGTCGTATCCATGTATCACGTGATGCACATAAAAAAAGAAGGGGGGAAGGGGAATATACGCGGTAGATTCTGTCTGCCGTGTTTGACGGAATGGTGAAGCGTTGAAGAGAGGAGGGTAAAATCGCGGTGAAAAAAGAAAGTGGCGCAAAATGGCTTAACGACGTCGTGCGGTACAGATTCTGGAGCAGAGAGACAGCGTCAAGCAAAAATAGTCAGGGTATCTGCATTAATACAGACGCATGAAAGAACTACCACGCACACTTTGGGTACGAACACCCTACAGCGCTCGTGTTGTGCGTTTCCACCTTCACTTAATCCTCGTTACGCCCGCTATTTTCTTAACACTGAAAACAGACCCCTTTTGCTTTGACGTCACCTCCACTTAGTTTTTTTTCGCCCAACTAAACTTCAGCCCATCATTGATGTGGCGGCCTCCTTAGACCACCAGCTCACCTCAGCAATAGCCGGCCGTAATAAAACATTAGGCAGTTTTAGCATATCGTTACCGTGTTTACGTTACCGTTTACCGTATTTGCGGGAGTAGGCTTCGCAGCGCGAGAGTTACCGCGAACGGTAACTTACCGGCACAGGCTTCACCGTCGCCGGCGCTTCCGGTAACACGGTAAACGGTAACGCAAACACGGTAACGATATGCTAAAACTGCCTACTACCCGAACCTTCGCGTTAAACTTGACACAACTTGAAGCCAACCTCAATCGTAAACAGTTTTCCCTACTAATTTCAGGTTCATCTAGAGCTTTTTTCTCAACATGTAGTGCACATCATGGCATGTGGAACTGTCATATGCATGATTTTAGGTACGATTGGTACTAACGTTTGCAAAAGCCCATTAGCAATTGCCAGTTGAATGCAGTGCGAGGAAAATTTGCTAAATAATGTTTCTGTGCTTTTTGTCAAGCGTTCTGCAGCAATTCTACAGCAAGAGTTAAGCAACAAAATTTTCACCGATGCGTAAGTGTCCCGTCTATGATATCGGGGAGACCACGTCGGGAGCCTCTGAGCTGGGAGTGGATAGAGAGCGGCATAGGGGGAGGGCGATTGTAGGGGAAGAGGAGGAGTGCGTGGTGCAGCGGGTGGTCAGGCTAACCCGCTGCTTCCCTTTTCGGGAGAAGCTCACGTGGACTCTTCAAGATTACATATTCAAAGCCACGTGGACAGCCAGCTGCCGATCGCGCGCACACCACGGGGCACACCTCAGCAGGCGCCGGACGCGACTTCAGCAAGACCGACTAAAGGCGTGGCCTGTCGTGCACATGAGACTTGCTCGTAACCCGCGTTCACGAAATAGAACGTCACTAGAATTTGCTCGGATACTTTCTAAATAAATTATTGGATGAGCACATTAGGCTAATAGACGCATAGCGAGTCACTATAGTGTAGGTGCCCGTATAAGGAACTCCGCAATTGCGCGTTTTCTATAAAAAGGCATTAGCCGATAGACAAATAGGCGAAGCCGGCAACAGTTGAAAACTGATTCGACCATGGTAAGCTACGAGACATATTCTTTAGGAAAGATGACGCTGCCACTAAACATCCAACTAGCAGATACAATAGCGCCACCTCTGAACGAGTACATCTCGCCAAGTCGGGCAGATTTTATTGTGTGTAGAGCAGCGTGAGGTCGTGTAAAGGCTACGCATTTAAAATGCTTTTTGGGAGGCACCAAGTAGCCAGCCAATTTCTGTTTCCCGCGTATTGCGAACGCTCATGAAGTCGATTTCGACTTGAGATGTGCTCCGTGAGATCTAGTTCTCAAATATATGTAAACCCATGGCTTGCAGTTGGCGAATGTAACCATAGAGTTAATACTACTGACTCTAGAGGAAAAGCTGCCCGGCCAGCCCGTGCATTGAAACCGTGCTACACCCGGGCGCTGACATGATGCCACCCTCACAGCGTTGCCCGCTGCCTTTTTGCCTACCAGAGTTGGCGGCAGTAGTCGGTATTCACCTAGTAACCAACGCATTCCATCATGGCAGCCACCGTTGCTGTGAGTGCGCCGTGAAAACTTTGCTGTGCAAAAACGTTGTGTGAAGTTTTTCCTGTGGTAGGTAGCGAACTTTTGTGCCATGCTGCCGCGTTAGATGCAGTTTTGCATTCTCCGCAACTGAGAAGAGTAGCGCGTAGATTAGTGGGTACTTCGTACGCTCGGAGAGGTAGCTTTTGCGGGTACGTCAGGGGAGTTCGGTCGTCGCTTCGGAGTTGAGCGGAGGTGTTTTTTCGTGCTCCTGTGCTTCGGAGAGTCTTCATTTCGGCGGCCTGTTGCAAGCGCGGGCCGTTGGACGTCGCCCGGCTTTCGCTCTGCTGGTGTGGGCGGTCGAGTGCCAGCTCCCGCCGCCCCCAGTACCCGTCTCCAAAGCGGTCGGGACCACCGCAGACTTCGCTCTTCGTCGCACCATGCTTGCCTCCGCGCTTCACCGTTCCCTTCGAGGCTTGTCTCCCGGACGCAGCATTACGCCAGCCAACAGTGTTCGTGGTGTGTTGTGTGCGACGGAATCGACCACAGTGGAACTACTCTTCTCTACTCTTTCCTCACCTTTCTAATCTTTACTTTTCTATCTCCTATCCTATTTCCCAAACTATTCCCGCTTCCGGACTGTGTTAAATGCAGGTGAGCTCCCATGAGAGCTTAATAATATCCCCAGTTCATTTATTTTCCTTCTTCCTTTAAAAAGAAATCACTTCCCCCTGATTGCTTTTTTTCCCCTGATTTTTTTCCTGGTGCCTTCCCCCGTATTCGCGCATGTGCTGTTTGTGTATGTATCCTTTTGTGTGTGGCAAAAGAGTTCAGTTGATATGCAGCGCTCGTCCTGTATAGTATTTTCTTGGTTGTCCCCCGTCTGTACAGCGCTAATTTAACATGTTTCACACGCCTCCCCCCCCCCCCCTGAATGCGTCAGCTGATTGTTTTCGCAATCTATTGAGGTGCTCTTTACAACTACTTGCTTTTCTAGCGAATGGAAGTTCGAACTGGATAGAGCTTCCAAGAAATGCTTGTAAATGGAAATCGTATTTGTGACTGTACTTTATGCTACACAAACACGCTTTCTGTGCCGGTGCCTGTCTACGAGGCCTTTGCAGCACCTGTGTCAACTTTTTTCTCCAGTTGAAATGCTTTTAGGTAGTGGCCCTTGCATTAGCTTAGATTCAATAACCGTGAAATACCCAAGCCTAATATTACTAAGTTATGTGCATCAAGAAACTCTCTCAAGAGATTTTCCGTTTTTCTAGGTACGCTTAGAAGATTTGTCATTAATTGTATGCTTGGGGACGTCACACAGGTACATGATTAATGTTGTCAGGTTACATTACGTCGCAATAATTCTATTTAATAGCAGCTTAAACAAAATCTCGACAAAAGCAAACCAGAGACTAGAAGATATCATGTAGAACGCGCATTTCCATTCTGGGTTTGTGGAACTATAGCTTTCAGTACTTCCAACTACAAAGAAAGTAGTGCAAGTGTTCATTAGTCGCTGCAGGGCTCTTTACCTTTTAAAATTTCATGCCTCCTCTCCCAGAAAAAAGAAAGAGGAAAATTGTGTGAGGAACTATTTCCAGCAAAGCTATGGCAGGTTTAAAGCCAATAAACCGACAGGGTTAAAAGCCAAAAAACATTTTTGAAGAAAAAACAATTCCATGATAAAATACTTAAGCACTGGAGAAGAGGAGAAGAATGAAATAAACAAATACAAGCAGAGTCAGCATAAAAGAGCAAAAAATGAACAAAGCAAATGCATTTCTACGAGGCAGTTAGTCACGAAAGCTTCCACGAAGGAGCAGACACTTCAGGAGAAATTTTTAAAAAATTAGAAATTATGTACCCTATTTACATTATGTACACAGAAAATAAGACATATTTCAGTGGTTTTAGACCAGATGGAGCTGAAGTAGCAAAATCAGTTCTTGCCTTAAAGAAGCAGATTGCAGTGATTAAGAGAGAAAAACAGTCACAGGGGTGTTACCAACATGCAGCATCCTTCGTTTGCCCATTTTGTCATTTTTCCTGCTTCTTTTATGCCTATCTTTTGTTTTGCCCATGGTGCTGCCTTTGTACTGGCCATTTCCATGCCATGTTTTTTTTTTCTCCCAAATTTTTTATCCTTTATTTTATGCCAGTCCTTTCCTTTCCTTTCAAGTTTCCTGTTCCCATTTACACATGTAGCACAGTCAGATGGACAGTTCTTCGTCTTTCCTTGGTTAACCTCCCTAGCTTTCTTCTACAGTTTCTTCCTTTCTTTGAAGTCGCACATTAGGTCATCTTAGCCTTGCTCTTACCATCACAAACTTCCCTAGAGGTCTGGTGGTATTACTGGTGGTGAAATAAAATTTGTTGGATAAGAATTGTTGTGCAGATGACCCTCTTGCTTTTTCTGTGTTTATTTTTGCTTCTGATACACGGACGGATGGCATTGCGATGGCCCATTATTTGTGATGAAAATAAGAATGCTGATGACCACAATCAGAATGAGCATTAGCCAGAACTTTCATAATCAGCTACAGCATTACTGGAACCCAGCTTCGGTAATGCAACTTCGTCATCATCCTTGTTGCTGTGAGCACGCTGGAATGGAAGCGCGGAAATTCTACAAGGTCTGGTGTGGCACCTTTGTGGCCACCGGTTTTATGTTGGCATAAATGAGAAGGCTGTGCTACTCATATCGAATTCCTTCGTTCTATCGCGTATCGCATTCGCATATCGCATTCCTTCCTTTTATCTAGTGTATATCGCTGAAGAACGTCTCCAGATGGCCCTGGCTGAACCGATACGTGCAGATGTAACTGTCGCAAATAATAAAATTGAGAGTTCAATTTATTGTCGGCTTTCTTAATGACTGCCATATGCGATGCACATTAAGTGTCTGAATACTCTATATTAGCGATTGATAGTCTCATGCTTGGCAGTCTGATTCACCTGCTATAGTTATGTTTGGCAGCTGTTTCAAAATTAACCACTATGATTGAACTAATGAGCGGCAATAACAATTTATAGGTGCACTCAAATTAATTTACTTTTCAAGGGAGACGTATATCCATCGTCGACTTCGCCTTGCACAAAATACATGACGGTCCCATCGCGACCCAAGAAAGCGCATATGTGTGTTACCTCAACATGCTTCCTAGGCGGTTTCTGTTGACAGACAGATTTCCGGCCGAACCCGCAGGCATTTCAGGCAAAACCGCCTGCAGGCGGGGTGGTCCTGATAATTGGGTGTGAACAGAAGTGGCCGTTTCCGTTCATTGGCGAAGGCACCCAGGGAAGGACAGAATAATTTTTCTTAACGCCCCACCACACGGGTGCCCATCTCACATGAACGAAGTTTGCTCCTCCCCCACCTCCTCTGTGCAGGTATATACATGGGCCATATCAGAGCAGAGGTGCAAGTATACGTAATTAAACAACGTCGCTGATCCACCGAATTTAAGAAATGTGTCATGCAAAGCATCAAATATATTCTCGAAAATTTCAGATTGCGTGTTTCAGCGATCGAAGGAGTATGCACCAATCACACACACCTATACAGGAGATTTCTGCACCTACATTCGGGATTACCTTTCGGCTTCGCCTTGTCCTCCTCTAGAAAACCACCTTATCGTGCAAATAATGTTACCATTATTATTATTAGTTGGCGGTTGTTTTATCTCTGACTCAAGTAAAACACCGTTCAGTGAAAGTATAACAGCACCCGTAAACAAGAGCCTAGTTATACGCTAGGCATGGTAAAATGGTTCGTACATTTGTTTGTTTTTAATTTACGAATCATATACGATTAAAAGGAGCCGATCTGCCCAGACATGTTTCGCGTAACATGATATGACCGGCTGACGGCGAGTTCAAATCGGCAGCAGCCACTACGGACATGTAGAGAAGGTGTCCTTGAAGATAGGTGGCGGCGGCTTTATTCGTATCGCCGGCAGTCTTCGCAAGCTTGTCTTCGCAAGCAACGAAGTGACACAGCAGACACTAAGGCGTGTTAGAGTGAACCTTTGTAAATTAGCCCCACACGACTGACGCTCCTCACAATATACCGAAACTGAATTTGGCGCCTCAACCCGACGGCTTCTTTTTGCTTAAAATTTCATTTATTTTTGTTCGTCAAGCATAAATACTTCAAGAAAACTAATAAAAAGCATACAAACTCGTAAAAAAACTCAGTTATTGCCATAAAAGTTGCTTAATTTTAGCTTAGGACCCTAAATTTGTGCCTCATTTTCAAGAAAAATTGTTAGCCATATCTTCAACTACTGATCTGGCAACTACAGCGTGGCATCATGGCGGCATTCATGTTTAGACACATTTTTGAGCCAGCTTTACCCGCCTGAATGTAACTATGTTGGTGAAATCAAAAAGTTCGAATAACCGGTTTCAGCCATATACATTGCCCGTATTTATGCACTAATCCACTCAGCAGGCATACATCTCATTAAATGTCGTACGATGTTTTTTTTATCTTTCGCTACTAATTTATACATATTTGATCCTTGTGGCCTTAGGGGTCAATTTGCGAACTCGTGAAGTCGGCTACACAAAGCAGCAAATTTTCTGGGGAAGCCAGCTTAAGCGAAAGCGTCCTGTGCTAATGATGTTATTTCATAACCGAATTTGAAGAAGTTCGGCATCGAATATCTTTCATGTGAGTTGCCGCTGCTGTGAACGCCGGTGGCTTTGAAGGCGGCGGGCGATTTTCTTTGAAGTCCACCTTGCAGGAGCACAGGTAGATTTAGGATACATTCATTCATTTTTTGCTACTGGCCTCACCGAGTTTGACAACATATGTAGTTACACATTCTCTTGCGTCATGGCACCTCGCATGAAAATGGAAATCTAGAACTGGATATTCCGGCTCCCAGGCATGGTTTCAGACGTTATCCGAATGCACTGTGTGATTGAATTTCGGATACACAGTTTCTTTTCATCCTTCGGGGTTGGTGCATCGCTGGATTTGCTTTCTTCCTGAAGTCAGGACTTTCGTGCCTTCTATGGTTTTTTCATTTTACTTTATGCAGAGATACCAAAAATCAGTAAATCACATTAGGCTGCGCGGTGTGCGCTTTCAGTGCAAAGACGGAGTTCCATTAACACACTGATTTATTTTCTGAATGATTCGGAAATGTAATTCAACAGCCAGTTGATATCTACGACCTCTGATGCAGAAAAGGTAAAAAAATTGGGTGGACACTTAAGTCTGCACTTTAGAGGCGAAAGCTTGCTGATATTTGTGGACGACCTTTTTACTGTACGTCGTATTTCCATGAACTCTTTCTTCGCTCTTGCTTCATCCTTCTTTGGCTCCAATTACTTCGACAGGCTTCCTAACCTGCACACCGTGCTTGCGTCCATTTCTTTGTTGTCGTTTCTTTTTCGCCTTACAGCCCGAATTACTTCAGTAAGCGGGCCACACGTTGCGGCTTCCACAGGGTTCCGTATCGCTGGTGTGCGCCTATTCTAGACCCATGCCAGCAGGTTAGAGGGTCAGGCGCATGCACTACCCGACAACATTCTAGTTTCTAATCCATAGTTTTCTGAAGCGGGCACATTGGGCCCTCAGAGTTCCTGATTCCGGGTCAATCCCCCAATTTTTCATGTGCCTTGAAGGAAAGAACAACAACGACAACCTTTATTGCACCGCTGGCAGTGTGAGGAGACAGCCTGAGGGGTAGTAGCAGCGCACTGGGCTCCTATTGTGGAGACACGGGTTGTAATTCCACGCAAACTCAAATGCGTCTTTCCCTTCCTCTTTACAGCAGCAAAACCAACAGAATGTCGTATTTTCGCACACACGAAATTCGTTTTCTTTTTAGGGCTTTCGCCTCAAAAATAAAACTTGAACTGCAGTCGCATGTATGGTCGGTATTTTGTCTTTGCAGCAGCGGTGAGTGAGCGGAACATCACACGTTTCGTAAGAGGCTGCCCAGTTATAGGAGCCTCACGGGGGGTTCAAAAAATTGCACCATCTTCCAGTGGGGGAACCCTGAGTAGTATGCGAAGGAGCCATGGGGTCGACTGAAGTTCCCATTAGTTTTCAGTTCGTCGTTTCCGTTGACGTTCAGCTTCGCGTGCCTTCGTTGTATCAGAAGCTTCTTGACGTAGTTTGAATGAGTGGAGGACATAAGGCGCGTTCGTAGCACATGCTGCCGTCTCGGTTTGTAGCGCAGTGGGAAGAGCGCCACGTACCTCCCGTTGCGGCCACAGAGTCGTGGGATCGAAACCGGGCGCCGCCTAACTATTTCTTTTTATAGTGGACAGCGCTGACGTCAGGCCAAATGCTAACGGGGCTGAAGAGACGCGCATGCGCAGTAGAGTGCGGACGGCGGACAACGACAACGAGAGAGGGAGGGACACAGCCCCGAGCATGAGATGCTTCGCATCTAAAAGGGGGCGGTGAAGGAGGTGCAAGAAGCTTATCTTTTTCTCTATTTTTCTCTCCCACTCTCTCAAACTTCCTTGATATCACTCCTTCTGTCTTCCTATGTCATCACCCTCCCACCCCCTCTTCTCCCCTAACTCTCTGTTGATGTCCCTATAAAAGTTACAGCCACACAGCCGCACGACAATAACATGGCGTCAAAAGATTTTTTGAAGAATATGCAGCGACTTGAAGTCACCTACGTCTGTTGGATCGGGCTACGCCGGCAGCGCGATCAACCGGAGTCGTGGAGTAAGGACTCCTCCCACTGCGCGCTTTGTGTATGTCTACGATACGATAAAAGTAGTCTCCTTCTTATCTTCCTGCGTGTCTTAAACGCTGCTTCGTGCGGAATCGTGTCCCCTCGCGCCATTTTGCTCTTATCAGCCGATTAGTTCCAACACAGGCAGCTCGGACAGACATGACACCACGGAGAGAGAGCGAGTTTGTGCTGCTCATGATATTCATTTTATAGACTAACCTAGCAAAGGCGTGCACGTATCAGTCCCACGTCGCGCTGTTCCTAGTTCTAACATTTCTCTTCGGTAATGCCAGTTGTTATCCGATAATCAATCCTCAATGAATCTCGTTGATATTTCTTGGCCGCTATTGCACCTTCGGGGCAAATTATAATACGAACAATAAGCACAAGTTTTTTTTTTTATGACATATATGCGTACTTTGGTGAGAAATCGTTTCACGCCAGCTCGCTTATAGCAAACAGATGCAAACTGAACTAACGAACTGAAGCACGTTGCATTCGTACCGAAGGATCAACTAGTGAAAATGACCCACTTTTGCGTGACCTATCACAATGAAAGAAAAAAATTTCCTGCCGTACAAAAATTTGAGACGCACTTAAATAAAGGTCTAACAAAAAAAAATTCCAACACTCGTGGCTCTCAAAAAGATTTCGACTTTCCAGAAGCGAAGAAATATGCCATATTTTTTCGTAGAAGTATGCAATGTCTCAAGAAAACAACAATAATGGCAAGCATAAAGTATGGGAGGAAACAAAATAGAGATGAAGCGACAAGTTTTTTTTTTTTGTGCCTAGACTGTGTAGACCAGAATGTCAGTATTTTAACGGGAGATATCAACGTGATATTTTCCACAGTGAGGCAGCATTGTTTATCTGCCATGACTCGTGAGAATTTGCAAAAAAACTCGAATACGGTGAGTGCGCCAAATTCGATTTTTGGAGGGCAAACTTCATTTGGAGAAGGAAAAGAATAACAGCTACAAGCCCGAAGTATTTTCTGAGCTCTGAACACCCTTGTAGTGAATTGCGCGGTAATGATTTGGGCCGCCTGGTGTACGTGTAATGGGTAGAGTTCTCCCATGTAGCTTTGCTATGGCACGCAAACGGACGCTATCTGCGTGCATTTCCGCTCAATTGAAATTCTGTTTCACAACTGAAGTAGAACCCGATGGTTAAATCTCGGCAGCAAACGCTTTAGTCACTGAACGGCTGCTCCTAAGGTGGTGGTGTGCAAAATAGTACCGTCCATATCGATGACAATATTTTTGAAAGTTTGAGGCCGCATTTGTACGTCTGCGCATCCGTTGTTCTGGCGTCAATCCGTAACTAACTGGAAAGTGTGCTGGTTGTGAATAAAGGCGGAAAGATGGGATCAGAAAAAATTATTTCCTACGCACACTCATCTCCAGTCTAATTATATCCGTGGTTCCTGAGGATAATTGTTTCTGCGGTTTGGTGTCTTGCTTAATTGGGATCGTAATTGTGGTAGCACAAAAATATTTGGTCCCGTTGCCGTGCTTTTATTTGGCTAAACGCAATCGGCCGACGTGTAATAGAGAACAGACGTTGTGTGCGTCGCCGTAGCCTGAAACTTCATGTGAGAGAACTACGCGCATCCGTTACGCATGAACGCTAGGCTCGAACACCTGTTCGGTAAATTCATCAGCTTGAACTAAGCCAGTTTAAATTATTGAGATTGCGCTGAATTAGGTAGTGGGGAGCCGAAGCGCATTGCAAAACCAATTTCGACCTGCATTAGAGAAGGAAATAATTTATTCCACCGCTCTCGCTCCGCGTAGTTATGCTCTGTCTGCGGCGTAGGATAGTGAAACTCGTGTTTGCTTCCCGCGGAGAGCAGCCCTGGGATACCTTTTAAGTGCTTCATGCCTAACTGTTCTTCTCTTTTTCAACCCACGCAATCGACAGACGAGACACCGGCGAGTTGTTGGAGCGATTATAATCGCGCTGCCAGTGCCTCGCTGTTGATTTAACCAAATATTTCCGAAAGTGCCGTCTTCCCGCGCTATCAATCGCTATTGAGCTCCAGGTGCTTGAAACCGCTACGCTGGGTATCTCGAGCGCTCTTATTCATCGAGTAAAATTAATTTACTGCGTGCTTCTATTTTCCGAAAAGGCGTTATAGCTGGACTCATCTGCAGGGAACGGTTTATATAGCGCTCCGATTCTTCCTTTGTGCACTCACGTTCCGCGTATAAATGCGGGACGCAAGCTTGTCGTCGTTTATGCTGATTTTCCGCGTCTTAATTACATTGCTGAATAAACAGGCTCCAATGTGCAGACGGCTCAGCGCGCTACAGCATCATTCTTGCTTGCGAAGCGCATTGCTCCGGTGCTATTCCCCGCACCGTGACGAGTAGCGTAGCTATAGGGACCCTTGCTGAGTGGGTGGTTTTCCAAATAAAGCTTTATTAAGTGCAGAGCACTTAAGGGCCAGCCTTATCGTTGTAGCTCGTTCGCTGTCACAATTTCTAGCCAGCGGGGGAACCAGGCGGCGCAGCGACAAAATGAACCCAAGTAGAGCCCCACGGCGTTACGGAGTAACGGACTTACACAAAGGCTTCGAAAAACAAACGGTTTATATAGTGATAACCATTCGAAACTCCCGAACCGCTGCCGCTTGTCATATATGTTTCCGTTGCTTAGCGCAAAGAAAACGGTCGGTACATTTGGGGCAAAATCTGCGGACATAACCGGCAGCCCCCCGCGCCCATTTAGTTAGGAACGCCCGTTTGGTTGGTTTCTTACGATAGTAAGCGAAAAAAGTGGCCGCCAAAAATGACGCGTTCCGAACTGCGCAGTAAGGCGCCGGCACGTGCTATAGATGAAAGCAAGCTGAAAAAAATTCCCCGCATTTCCCCGAGGGGAAGAATGTGAAAGTGCGAATGCACGAGTTGAATTTGCGCGGTTCGGTAATGTTCGCGAAAGAGAGATCCCACACACACACACACACAACTACAAAGAAAGAAAGATGCATTTATTCACAGACACCTATTTGTGTTGTCGTTGTACTTGATTGCTAGAGCGGATCTCAGCTTTGAAATTTCGTGTCAGTACTCCTTTAAGCGGGTGCATTAGCCCTTCTCACGCCCGATTCCTGGCCAATCCCCCACGTGGGTATGTGCCATGTCAGCGGCCAGGCAGCGCGCGCCCATCTCCCCCCATTGCCAAGGAAGACGAGGAGATTCCTGGCCAATCCCCCACGTGGGTATGCTATGCGGACATCGCCGGTGGACGCCGGTTCAGGGTCGCTTAAGAAGTGCATCGCACTTAAAAATTAAAGCCGTTCCACTCAACGTCAAAGCTGTCGAAAGTGCAGAGCAGTGATTCTCCATAATTTGCTGTGGCGCCGTTATCCGCTCACTGCTACCACCCGTCACTTTCTTCGCTTCCCCATCTAACTCCTCTCTCGATGAATTGAACGGAGGTTTGTCCAATTCAATGCAAATTTCCCGCTTTCGAAGTGCTCGCGCGACCCTGCCTGGAGCGCAGGGGAGAGCCTCATCCACCCCTGGTTTTGTGCAGCTCCTAACGAACTATTCTGTCCCACTCAGGTTTTTTCATTTTTCTGTTATTTGCTCACTAGCTATGGAATGTGAAATTTACAGTAAGTTTATAGAACCTGTCTTTATATTCTTACGGCGAATACATGTGTTCCTACATTCCTGTGCGCAATATTGCCTTGAAAAGAAAGTATTGCCAGCTTCCCCATACCGTTGATGTTTTTTTTTTCTTGCGCGCTGTTTTACTGCGTCGTGTACCACCATCCCTTCCTCTCTCATTTCTTTTTTTTTTTCCTAACCCAGGCGACGGGGCCAGGAAATTCCAAAGGATCAAGGGGAACGTTGGTACGACAGCCGCGTTATTCTGTTCAGCAACCACGAGACGAAGCAGTGAGACATTCCCTAAGCGACAAAAACACCATCGGAAAGCATATTCTGGCTGAGACATGCCTGGAATGAGAACGACTGAAAAAAGAAAATTCGAGGCACGTGGACATGGTTCGTACCAATAGCCATTTTCAATCTATTGGCCGTGATAACACCTTGGCATGTTCTGGACTGTGCAGCGCATGCGCACTGAGATTATCCTGCCGAGTAAGACAATCGTAGGGCCGCCAGCACAGTACACTGATAAAATGGCTGCCTTTATGGCGAATAAATTGAAAAAAAAAAGTCTATAGAAACCGTTCCTCATTATGCAAAATTTAAGATAAAGTCCTTCGAAAGACGCAATGAGCCGCTCATGAACATGAATAGTTCTCTTTCAGCTTAATTTCCACCTAAACTTGCGCATCATGATTTGGAAGGCAGGGCACACAGGCTCATCCTTTCGAGCCTATTGCCCGGCCCTGCAATTCTGATCGGGTAAGATTGAAAACACTCGGTGCTTCAAGCGTCGTCAAGCCACTGCTTTGATGGAAACACTTGAGAACAAGAAGCCGCTCGACATTAATAAATAGATAGAAGGGCCTGAAAGCAGTCATTTACAACCCCTTCTTAAAGCTCTGAGACTGCCTCTCTCCGATAATACAAAACACACACATCGTTCCGTATCTCTTTCTTCCTCTATAAATCTCTCTCTCTCTCTGTCTCTCCCTCCTTAAGAAGACAATTTATAACTGAAGGCGCACTCGACGACAGAATGGAACTCCCAAAGCACACGTATAACGACGTTCTCCAGTGTGTTTATCGAGGGCCCATCTAAATTGTCGTGGGCGGACAGTTCGAAGCGACTGAATTAATATCTCCTCGCTTCCACGTCGGCATTATCGCGCTGGCCAGTCTCAGTGAAAGGAAGCACGTATAGGACTGGCAAGCTTGCGGGAAATTATGCCGCATCACCGGAAATCCCTGAACTCATCGCGTTGCACTGTGGCCTGAATATTCCGGGCGCGTAGGGCGCACACTGTGTGCGTGAGTTGATTCAGGCCGTCCAGCAACTCGTTATAGCTTCCCCTTTGTCTTACTAATGCGTGTTGCGCCAGTATCGTTGAAACATGAAGCGAAAAGAAGTGTTGCGCAAACCACTAATAGCGATCGATACTGCCCCAGTTTTTTTTTGTTTGTTTCTTGCTTTTAAGGTTAGAGCAACTCGCTTCTTGCTCTTTATGTCTTTTTTTTTTTCACTTGAGTTAAAGCACTGCGGCAGACCTACCATCAAATCCGTTCGTTTCTGTTTCATCCATGGCGTTAATTTCGGCGACTTCCCGGGTTCGCTTGAGAGCGATGAAATTTCCGCGGTTGCCTGAAATGAGAACTTTCAAGGCGGAGGCTGTTTTATGAAGTAGTCCGGGAATTGAAAATGAAATGAGCTCATTTGTTCTATAGGAAACATAGAAATATTGCGATTGAACCTAGAATATTCTGAACCCTCTCGGGGGAATTTGGGGAAGAAGGAAGCCTTGAAGGGTCTAACATATTCCGTTTATGGTTTTTATTTCAGATAGTAGCATTAAGTATAGGCCGAAAAGGTGTTTGTGGGATGAAAATATTTGTCATCTCTAAAAATAAAGGCAACAATAAAGATGGAGAAGAAACGCGCGAAGGCATGGTTCGCTGTGTGTGTATGATGTACATTTGTGTGTGCAAATGCACGCACGCACCCATCCGCCCACCCACCTACCCAGACACACGCACACACACACACACACACACACACACACACACACACACACACACACACACACACACACACACACACACACACACACACACACACACACACACACACACACACACACACACACACACACACACACACACACACACACACACACTAGCACACGTGTGCTAGTGTGTGTGTGTTTGTGTGTGTGTGTTTGTGTGTGTGTGTGTTTGTGCTTATTTTTTGTACATTTATTCTTGCGATGCACAAAACAGTTTCAATAAATATTCGTTTCCCGAGCAAACGCCACGGCCATCAAAGTAAAGTCCCGCTCAATTTACATATAAATAGGGGCCATCTCCCGCCGCTATCTCGTTTGTTTGTTCCTTTATTTACATCGCGGCCATTTCTTTTCCCTTGATCCCGCACACGGCGTTTCTTCGCTCCTCTCGCAACGGTGCCGTTGGTCGTCGCGAGAGTGCTCGGGCGAGCGAACGTATATCGAGAAACGGCCGGCAGCAGTGGCAGCGTCGCCGTCGGAGCGGCCAGCGTTTGATGACCACGGTTATAGGGTGAGACGAAGCGATCGTCGCGCAAAAGGGCGGCCGAACTACCAGAGCGTGGCGGAAACGGTCCCGCAGCCACGTCCCTTAAAGCTTAGCGCTCGCCCCTCTCTTCTTCATTTTTTTTTCTCTCTCTCCGCATCTCGCACGCCTTTTCTCCTCCCTCCAACGGTGGCAGCAGTTCCGCGAAGGAAAGTTCGTCTCCTGCATTACACTTCTTTTTTTTTTTTTTTCGCTCTTCGTGTCTTCTTCTTGTTTCTCTTTTTCTAACCCTTCTGGAGAGGGACCACGTACTTGCACCGAGATACCGGAAATAATAAAAAAATGTCAAGAGACGGGTCGAAAAAAAGATCGTGCGAAATTGGCGAGGAGCGATGTGGCTGAAGGTGGCAGCTTGTTTCTCTTTTGCTCTCCACGCAGCTCCGCCCGGCGCCGGCGACTTAACGTCATCGTCGTCGCCGTCGTTGTCGCCGAAGCCCTTACGGCCTCGCTAATCATTTGCATGACTGGTCGGGGGAAGTGGCTCTCGGAGAGCGGAAAAGGTTGCGCGGAGGATAGGCGTAGCGGGGGCGATGCGAGCGTACAGCGAGGGTGTGCGCCGATTCGAGCATCGCGGGTTAACGTGTCGCCAGACGGGGCGCGGTAAGGCACGCGGACACGGGGCGACGGTGTCACTGTACAAGTGCGTACGCGCTCGTAAACTTGACGCTGCCGTGTTCGGGCGCCGCTGAATGATGTTTTTTTTTTTTTTTTCCTCTCCACTGGAACGTCGCTCCTGTTATTGCGGAGATCCGGAACTTTGGGACGTCGAGGAAGGCGGAAAGCGGGGTGCGGCTGACGGGGGAAGATGTTGCGCGTGTGCAGTACAGGCGGTAGCAGCGATTAGGAAGCTCGTTTTTGAATGCGATAATTGTTTGTTTCCCTGTAGAAACGGCGAGGGCGAAGGGACGCGGCTTGTTCGTTTGCTCAGTATACTTACTGTCCGGGAGTTTTTTTCTATCTGCTCCAAAAGTGGGGCGGATGAATTATTCCTTAACGACCCGTGGAAAATAGTCTCTCCGAAAATTGGATTTACATCTACAGCTATACTGGATCTAATAGTCGGCAGTGCATTTTATCAGTGAATGGAGTCGAATAAATTGAATAAAACCGGGGAACAGCGAGTTTCCCCCACGTTGTTGCTATACGGCAAACTACTGTGTATGGGGAAAGACGAGGAACAGGCGGTGTTGTGGAAGTGGATCATAGAGCAGGAGCGCAAATATTTGTGTGCTGCTCGCCGTGTCCCGCCTGACGCGCTGTCGCTTTTTTTTTTTTTTTTTGTCAATGAGGAGAATGCACGTTTGCCTAATGCTCAAGTCCAGACCCGCTTACAGGTTGCAGTGCATGAAAACTTGCCCTGTAGTATTAAAAGCTGCCACTAACAGGCAGGCACGGGTCTTTGGAATGCCTGCCTTCCCACGTGGTTCACTCCGCTTACACATTGTACCGATCAGTTTCATGTTTGCGGTTTCTCACATATGGAAAGGCTGCACTGTGCTTTCTCTGACAGGCGACAATATAGCAGGCGAACGTATGAGGACAAGGTTAGAACAAAAGAAGGGATGCTAGATATGGCTGGGAATATGCTAACGCTGAACCTCGTTATAACGAACACTGATATGCCGAATTATCGTCTATAGCGAACTAAATACGAGCTTTTGTTGGTCACGCTTTATTTCAGTGGCACTTATTCTTTTATATAGCGAAGCTGAAACAGTGAAAGCCACGCGCGATATCGGATAAAACGAAGAAATATTTGACCAGGAGGCTGAGGAGCTACTTGTGAAAACCCCCTGTTGTCCGAAACTGCAGTAGTATAAAGGCCCTTTTGTTCGTGGACACTGCGGAAAACTCCATCCTGGTCAGTGCTGTGAGTATCCACCAGACGAAGGTCCCAGCCTCTATCAAATAAATAAGGACGCAAGCCTGTTTTGTGAAGGAAACTTTGTTGCGTCGTAATTTCACGTACTCATGTTTCACGTACTTATGTTTCAACTCATGAGGTTGAAATTCAACAAGGAGAAAGGTAAGGGCTACCTTGTTTAAATTGGATTCGAAGCCTAAACAAATGCATTTTTGTATGAAGTGTCTTTGCGCGAGCCAGATTTTTTATTAGTTTGAGCCGATTTTTACCTCTACTGTTACAACGAATATCGGATATAACGAACTAATTTGTTGTCCCGATACTACTTCGTTATAACGAGGTTCGACTTGTATGAACAAAAATAGTTGTCATCATATCGGGCCTTTTACAAAATGTGGGGCTCTTGAGCGCGGGCCCAGTTCGCCGCAATGGTCGAGGTTTAACTGGAGAGAGGGGGCAGCCCCAACCACCAAGGAGCGACTAGTATAGAACACATTTGCTTGCCCATTGAAGATGTTTGTTTGGGCAGTGTATTGCTTCCGTCGCCCTTACCGTCTCGCAATATTTTCAGGAAGTGTACGGGCGAAGTACATCGGCCGATATGACGAGCGTCGCGCTCGTCGAACAGTGCAAGAGCGTAAACGTCGCCAGCGTCAACGGGAGTCCGCTTAAGCGCACGTGGGGGCTAAGCTACAAGTTTTTCCCTTAAAAAGAAACAAAAGATAATTCAGAATGTGAACAATGATAAAAATGTAGAAACAAGCAAGAGAAAACAAGAAACCAAATAAGCGAGACCAACGAAGCCGCGATTTCCACGGTCGAGTGCTGCCACTCCGGTTCACCTCAGTGGAACGCCTCTAAACGTATTTGGAGGGCAGGCATATCGCGTGAAGCTCGGTTTGCAATGTCGTAAACGAAAGGAAAGAGACCATGTAAAAGTAAAACCAAAAAAGTTCTACTCGTGCCCTCTGATCACGCTGATACTCAACTGTGGCCACTACAACATCTGCATTCGAGTCGCCAAATGGTCCTTCAGCAGCCCCGCTAAAAGGCTCGAGAGAAGCACTTCGCCGTTGCTAAAAACAATGTCGTCAAACGCCAAACGATCGGAGAGGACCTGACAGAGCATCGGCAAGGCTGCCTTAAGACCACTGTCGAGCGAAGATGGTGATCTCAAAGCGCAAACACATAACGCCGAGGCCACGAAGTGCTAAAAAACAAGGCATACGGAGCCCCCGCCTATGATAGATATCTTCACAGTGGGGAGGAATTCTTCAAGAATTTCAACACTGTCGAATCATGGATACAATGCGGTAAACACAGCAATCGAGCCTTTTAATAGAGAATGTTAATTGCCGCTAGGGCTGGACATCGGTTAAAAATGTTAACCGATTAATCGGCTCGCTTTACTCGGTTAATTGATCTATTAATACATTGCATTGATTTATAAATCAAAATGGCCAAAAATAATATTTTATTAATATTGATGATAATATAGCAATAAAAAATAAGATCAATATGTTCGTCGGCCTGTTCACAGACATTCCAGCTGAGCCAAGGAGGTTATTATCACGGCGGTAATGCGGGAGAGATGCTTATCACCGCGTTCGTCACTCCCAGCTTTCTAGATTGAAAAAACGACGAAAACAACGCAGAGGGCGTCGATTAATCCTAGTTTGCTTACGATAAGGTTAGTTTACACAACGGCAAAGTGTAAGCTAACGTTGTGAGTGCTCATCGCCGTTCTTTGTACCGTGTATATTTGTATTACGAGTCGCCATTTTCCCGTCTGTCTTGGCTATCAGCTTGCGGTTTAAATCACGATAATCTCCGAGCATATATACTTGCATCGTTTTCTGTTGTGACGCGAGGCGGGTATTTTGAACGCGAATATGACCTCAACGCCCTTGCGGACAATTTCAACGTGACATTTTTGTTTCAGTTTGCTCACATAAATTCAACCGATGACCCGGTTAAAAAAATTAATCGGGACTAAAGCCTTAATCGATTAATCGGAAGGTCAGTCGATCAATTGACCATCCCTAATTGCCGCATACCTCAGCCTGCCGAATCCCAATCTCCGGGCATGTCACTTCAGTAATAAGACGATGCTGTTTTGCATGCTGCTGTACTACCCCCCCCCCCCCCCCCCCGCCCCACCAAAAGATAATAAAAACGCGGCTCAAGTCCACAATGGGGCTCACGCACCCATAGAAAATAAACATTAAGATGTCTGCCCACATACCGAATTTTCTGTTGCTGACATCACGCACAATGGTGACCAACCCCGTTTCCCTTTGGTGGTATTTGGTGATACTTGATGGCTGCAATGAAGTGTTATGTAATTGATAAGAGCCAAGTATTTTTCAGGTGTGAAATCTGTCATCCCCCTGTTGATACCTCAATGGGAGGGTAAGACTAAGTGGCTCCCTGAGTTTGAGAACCGTGCACTTCGGGACACAAACCGACAAGTATAATTGTGGAGTCGAGAAGCGAAAACACCGGTGTGTTAGAGATCTCGGCGCACGTTAAAGATCCCCAGGTGGTCAAAATTAATCCGGAGCCTTCCACTACAGCGCGCCTCACCGCCTGAGTAGCGTCGGCGCGTTAACGTCCACAATCAATGAATCAATTAATCAGTCAATCAATTCTCTTAGCTACCTTTCAAAGACACACAAATATGGCTGTAACGCCTGATACAGCGGATGGATGTACCGCGAGATCATAAAAAGGCTAAATTGTCAATATGCGAATAAGCGAGTACTTAGGACTGACTGGAATAGAGATCTTCAAATACGGAATAGAAAAGGGGAAAGCAGTGGCCCTGGGGAAACGCCCTTGCTCTGACATAAACTCAGGAATGAAAACAGTTTTAGGAGTAGAAATTAAAAAAATGACGACCAATAATAAACGCTGGACTAACAAAACTGTGAGGTAACGGCGAAGTTCTGTTGTATGTGCCTTCGGGGTCTGACACAATTATAAACTTAAACTGACGATTTTCAAATCGTTTTATATTATTCATTACCCCAGCGCTCAATATTTAAAGTGCTATTTCAGGATTGCTGGGTCTTTATGCATCCGCAAAAGGAATAGAAAGAGGACATTGTAAATTGGTGTCAGTATTCCCCTAGCAGATGTATAGGAACCCTTACCCTCACCGATATTGCGCTTACAAATTAGTAAACTTTACAACAGGTCGGGCTTAGAGTTAGTATAAACGTAAAATCCCCGCCCCGACGTACGAACATCGTACTCGCTTTCGCAAGCGACCCACCGCGGTGGCTCAGTGGCTAAGGCGTTGCGCTGCTGAGCCCGAGGTCGCGGGTTCGACTACCGGCCGCAGCGGCCGCTTTTCTAATGGCGGCGAAAAGCAAAAACGCCCGTGTGCACGAGATTTCGGCGCACGTTAAAGATCCCCAGGTGGTCAAAATTAATGCGGAGCCCTCCACTACGACACGCCTCATAGCCTGCGTTGCGTCGGGGCGTTGAATCCTACAATCAATCAATCAATCAATCAATCAATCAATCAATCAATCAATCAATCAATCAATCAATCAATCAATCAATCAATCAATCAATCAATCAATCAATCAATCAATCAATCAATCAATCAATCAATCGCTTTCGCAAGCTGTGCTTTGTCTGTGCTGACACCAGCCGCTTAGCTGGGTGCCTTACGCCCTTTTTGCTCCTTCCAGACCTTTAGCTCCCCCGTTCTCTCTCGCATCCTTTTCTTCCAGCCTGTTCTCGGAAGCTCCAAAGTTACCAAAATAAACTAACTCAGTCTGCGTAATCGGAGCCAACTACCGACTTTATTTCCCATGTGTTTTTCCCCTGCTCGCCGGGCATCAACACTGCAAGAGTACGCAAGACTGACTCTGTGCAAACCATTATTAGCTCATGAACCCAAAGGGGCACTGTACTGAGGACGTAACGAGCGGAGGAGAGTGACCAGCACAAAGTCGAAGCAATTACATCGCGACCCGAGCTTCTCCTACGTGCTTCTTACAACGCATCCGGGCCTCGGGCGTCAGGCAGGCAGGCAGCTGCAAGGCGGCAAACGTTTTATGTCCTTGGCCGGCCGGCTCCAGAGGGACTTCCGCGCCCTTCTGCAAGAGTCCTCCACAGTCCGCTGCGTTCGCCACAACATTCGTTCACACACCCGCGCGGTCACTCACAGCCCGTAACGACCATTTACAGCGCGACTCTCTCGAGACAAGGGGGTTTTCCCGGCCCACATTGCGAGAGAATGCATACAGACTCCTGCACGTCACGTGCGAAGGAAATGTCTGGGGCATCCCCGACCCAAATTGGCTCCTCCTCCTCCTCCTCCTCCTCCTGTCTCCGTGTTCCGGAGAACCGCCTGCGTGGAGGCTCAAGTTCCGACTAGAGCGTTTTATTGACGTTCCGTGTGCTCCGACGCTGGTCGTTGACTTTCTCCCCGCTGTAAGTGTACCGAACGGAGAGGGCGGCGCGCTGCGGAGGAGGCTGCGTATAGGAGGAACGAGGAACAAACCTTGACCTTGGCCGCCTGTGGAGTTGGTTGTCCCCGCCACGATGTTTGGTGTTTCTTTTTTGAGCGGTCTCTGCCTCGTTGAGTTGTACGGGAACTTGTGCGTTTCGTTCCGCAATTCGCGTCCTGGACTGGCTGGTAGGTCGGCGTCAATCGGAGTCAGCGAGGTCCCTGAGCCCCCTTTGAAAAACAAGGCACTTTGCTGCCTGCGTGGTGAGGCACTCGTTCTCCCCGGAGTGATGCGGGACGTAATTGGGGCCCTCCGGAGTCGTTCGTGTCCCGACGCGGTGAAAGGGGTAGTAATGGCTCCTAATGGGTGGCTTTAGCATAGGTTAGATGAGGTCGGTGAGGCCTTCGCTCCATATGTGCCGCCATTTTACTTTTGTTTGTACCCGGCGAAAGAAACGGATTAGATGCCCATGAGCTGCCGCTGATCCGAAGGTCGCTTGTAATTAGATTTTTATTTTTGCCCTGAGCAACATGGTTTCAACTGCGCAGAAAAGGACACCGGACGCAAGCGAAGAAGAGACAGGTCCCCAGCACAGATTAACAACTGTAACCGCACTAGACTAACTATAACCACCCTGTTAAACTCGCATTTATTCTCTCCTGCAAATTAAGCAGCGCAGAACTACACAGATGAAACAAAATACATCATCATCATCAACAGCCTACTCAGGTCCACTGCAGGGCCTCTGTCATTGACCTCCAACCGCTCCTGTCCTGCGCTGCTCAATTCCATTCTCTGACGCCGAATTTCCTTATTTTGTGCCTTCATCGAGTTATTGGCCTTCCTATTCTCTTGGATTCGCCCCGCGGTATCGCCACTTCGTTACACCGCTGGTGCGCCGGTTGTCATTTCGTCTAACTGCGTGTCCAGTTCAAGTCCACTTTTCTTTCTTTGTTTGAACTATGATATCTTCTACTCGAGTTTGTTTTTTGAACCAGGAAGCTCGTTCCCTGTCCCTAAGTTTTACTCTTATCATTCTTCGTTCCATGGCTCGTTGAGCCGATCTAAGTTCGCTTTCCAGTTGTTTAGTAAGGCTTCATAAGGCTGAAAGCTCCCGCTCCATATGTCATCACCGACAGGATGCACTTGGTTGTATATTTTTCTTTTGAGTGATAGAGGTATCTTACTTTCCATTATTTGGGAGTGGTTGCAGAGTTCGCCCCAGCCAAGGCTGCAAGGTCTGGCGATTTGGCGCCAAACTGGCGACATTTCGAGACTCGTGGCGACGGAAATTTCAGTGTGGCGACTTGGCTACTTTCTGGGTCCTCACTCGTGACGACTGAAATTTTAGTGTGGCGACTTGGCTACTTTGTGGGTCCTCACTCGTGGCGACGGAAATTTTAGTGTGGCGACTTGGCTACTTTCTGGGTCCTCACTCGTGGCGACGGAAATTTTAGTGTGGCGACTTGGCTACTTTCTGGGTCCTCTGAGCAGTGGCAATTTTATATATTTCCGGGACCTTCCGATGCCCCACATTACTCATAACGGGGCTTATATGACCTTTCAGTGCATTTCACTCGTTGATACAAACGGAACAAACAGAACGGAAGAAACTTTTAGCCAGACGACGGTAATATCCCAAAGTCGAGGGTAGGTCCCCACAAATCAATCACTCACACACCACTGTACAGCGCTACTTACCGGCATAAATCGAAGTTTGCAGCGCTCTTTTTAATATTCTGCACCTGGTGTCATATGAATAGCGCCAATCCCCTCAAGCAGTGCCATCGGTTTAGAGTGTAATGCTTCAGTAGTTAACGGGAGCTTGAGATGTCATGGAGAGTGGTGGAAAGTGTGAATGACGATCTGTAATAGGCACGGGAATCTAAAGAGGCAGCGAAAGTGGTAAAACATGGTGTGCAGCAAATGCCCATTCCAAGTCATTCATATTCTTTGAATGCTTTACCTAAACATGCATACTTTAGCTTTCTTGTATGCAGTCGTCAACCGCTGTCGCTTTCGCGCCCCGCAGCAAACGAATAAAATTTGTAATACGGTTTCCTACTCGTCGGAATTTCTGAATTGTTTTCCGCGAAGGTAATCAAAAAGTGCTTGCTAGCATAGCCTTGCTGAAAATAGCGACTTTTTTGTCAGCTAACACGGCAGCGATATCCTTGTCACTGGGTCATTAATTTGGATGAGCACTTGTCAGCATTTCCCTTGTTCAAAAAACCCTGCAGGAGGTCCCGCCTGAGTTTTCCAAAGTTGGGACGTCCTCTTCAGATCTGATTATGGGGTTTAACGCGCCGACTCTACACAGGCGATGAGGAACGCCGTAGTGGAGGCCTCCGGATTAATTCTGGCCACCTGGGAATCTTCGACGTGCGCCGAAATGCCGAACACACGGGCATCTTCGCTGAGACTTCCTCTAGTATACTTACACGTATAACACAGTACGTTGTACTATCGAAGAAAAAAAAAACACTTCAAAATTTAGAACCTTCGAAACTTTGAAACATTAAAGCTTTAAAACTTTGAAGCTTTGAAACTTCGTCCTTACACCATGCACAAACCTTAGCAGACGCCTTTCAGTTGTCCCCGAAGGCAACTTCTAAAACAGGGCCAGAAGCTAAAACAACGACGTGGAAGAGCAAAGAGTGACACACGCGACTCGCTAGATTTCAGCCTGAAGTATTTACTTGTCACACGTGAAATATAAAGGGGTAACAACTTACAAGGATTCATTACGCGTTCATTACAATTGCAGACCCGCCAAGCTGTGTAGGAAACTCTTCCTGCAATGAGGGTTAAGGGCATGTTCGCACTCTCTATTAATCTCCCGAACCCCCATTGACATGCTGAAAGTAGAAAAGCATTGCGTGTCACTGCCGAACAGGGTAACGGGTTCGATGTGAGGTACTTCAAGTTATATCAATATTGGGCATAGTTGTGCCTCTCAACGCTCCCACTCCGCAGTCTTATCTTTAAATTTACATGCGACTCTCTCTCTCTCTCTCTCTCTCCCCCCCCCCCCCCCCCGGTCAACCCCTTCCTAGGCTCTTTCAGGATGATATAACCTCGTCGTTGTCTGTGTTGAAGTCACACATAACGAATGACGGCCTCTGAGCGGCCTGATTTTTTCCATCTCATTAAAAAAATGCGAGAAGGTTCCTATGGCGCTGGAGGAGGACCCGATGTAAAGGAGAAATACTTTGTTCTTTTCTTCTCACTGACGATGACTCGTAATAGAAAAAGGTCCCGTTTTGTGCAGTAACGCTTTGTCTGTAAACGTATGAGCGATGTAATTTGGCGTCATTAGGACGGCGGGGGAGGGGAGGACTCTGGGATTTCTAAGTTCAAGTTCTGGACGATATTTCGACACCTGAGGACAGTCTAAGAAAACATGTTCGGGGTCTGCTGGGGGGATAGTTTTACAGAATGTACACTCGAAATTAGGACGAAGATTGATGCACTTGTTAAATTATAATGTGCGTAGGTGACTATTCATGAAGAGCATATTTAGCGACGGGTGGAAGTGGGAAAGATCTGCGAGTACTCATCGTGGGTACGGAGTCTTGACTTCTTTCAACTGTATATAAAATTGATCTGGAAGAGGAGATATCGTGGGGGCGGGCGGGAGATGGAAAGGTGGAGTAATCCTTTGAGCCACTGTATGAGCGGCTGGGTTGTCCAGGCAGAGAGCCTCGTGATCAGGGGCCCAGTCTATTTGCAGAGTCACTACGTGGCGTTGAAAAAATCTCGTTTTCGTAAATATGTGAAGGACCAGAGGGTTGAAGCGAAACTGGTCGACGCAATTCTTGAATTGTTGGTATAAGACCTCCATGAGGAGACGTATATGAGTCTGTGGAGTCGAAGCTGAATCGATTGAGGACAGAGCACTCAAGGCGACGTCAAAGGTGAGTGAAGTGGCAGTAAGTCGCATGAAAGAACGGTATATTTTGTTCGCGGGTGTAAGTGGTACCGTGCGAGAAATAAACTGTGTTCGAAAATTCACATTCAGAACGTTTATGAAAATCTCCGTGAAGAACTCAGAATTCTTTTTCTGCCCTGTCATTCTCCCCACGCAGAGACTGAGCGTAGTGATAATTTTGCTGTTATTTTTCTAGGGAATTAATAAATTAATGAGTGAGTGAGTGAGTGAGTGAGTGAGTGAGTGAGTGAGTGAGTGAGTGAGTGAGTGAGTGAGTGAGTGAGTGAGTGAGTGAGTGAGTGAGTGAGTGAGTGAGTGAGTGAGTGAGTGAGTGAGTGAGTGAGTGTGGGTGTGTCTGTGCATGGACGTGTGTGTGAGTGAGTGAGTGAGTGAGTGAGTGAGTGAGTGAGTGAGTGAGTGAGTGAGTGAGTGAGTGAGTGAGTGAGTGAGTGAGTGAGTGAGTGAATACCCCCTGAATCACCTTAATTTCCCTACTTTCAAATTTCAGTCCAGCAAGGTCCACGAAGCGTTCATACCTTTTTTGTTTGCCTCTTCCGCTTTCTTTTTGTCGCTATAAGTACTGGCTGGCTTTTATTCCACATACCCGCGGTGGTGGCTCAGTGGCTAAGGCGTTGCTCTGCTGAGCACGATGTCGCGGGTTCGATTCCCGGTCGCGGCGGCCGCTTTTCTGATGGAGGCGAAAAGCGAAAACGCCCGTGTGTAAGAGATTTCGGCGCACGTTAAAGATCCCCAGGTCGTCAAAATCAATCGGAAGCCCTCCACTACGGCGCGCCTCATCGCCTGCGTTGCTTCGGCGCGCTAAACCGTACAATCAATCAGTCAGTTTCATTCCACACGTAGTAAAGTCAATGCAGGCAAATAAGTGGAGTCTAGGACCCTAATGCACTGCAAAGTTCGCATGTAGAATGTTGTTGTCTTTCTGCTATTGTTGTGGAATAACATTTATTACAGCAAAGGAAATAAAAGCAGGCGTTATTTCTTGCGCTGGCCTCATCCCGCGTCCGGTGACTGGCCTCAGCGTCCCGGTATCGCATTGAGAAACGTATTAAACTCATAAAAAGCGAGAAGGCACGCGCATCAGCGTACGAGTCGGAACCGGACATCGCCGTCGTCTCAGGGTCGGCGGTGTACATTGTCCTGCGTGCCGTCAACAACGGTGCAAAACAGGCTGTGTTTACGGACGCGCGAGCCCGCGCGCGGTCGCTGCCTCCTCGACGACGCAGGTAATCGTCTTTCCGTGCAGGCAGTGATGGTCAACGTAGACCGCCGGCAGTTGTGCACGGTCAACGCCACCAAGGAAGGACAGGGGAGCCGCAGAACGCTGATGGGTCCAACACCCCCGGCGAAAGCGATGGCCGCGGGTGGGCTTCTTTCTCGTTATCGCAGGGCACTTTTTCTCTCGTTGCCTGGTGGGCTTACAAAGAGAGTGCGGGACGACGTCCTCGGGACGTTGGACCGAGATGCACGTCATTGTACGCGATGGCGGACGATGTCCGCCAGGCCGCGAGTTTGTGGTTCCGCGGCGATATATTTTTCTCCTTGTTGCGCGGCGAAATTTGAAGGATTTTGTTAGTGGTGGGGCTGCGGAGGCGGAAGAGTAGGATGACCGCCAGCACTGCCTCTTACGATCTCCATCTTCATCCCGGTCTTCAATCCACACCTTTACGTCAACAGGGAGCGGGTCGCTTCCTGGTTAGGATAGGAAAGGCCTTTGTTCTGCAGTAGACATAAAAAGAACGATTATGATGATTATGATGATGATGTTGGTGTAAAAGTAGAGTGCCGTGTTGATGCTTACAACAGCGCATCGAGAGTAACGTACATAAACGGAGGGTATAATTCTTTGAACAGGCATGCATCCTCATCCAAGATAAAGTCTTTACCAGAGCAACGTACATTAGTGCCATAAGGGATGTCCGCAAGACAAGCAGCAGCATAAGTTCTCAACAGTATCTAATTTTTGCCCCACTTTAGGGGCTGCTTATCATCTGTTGGCTGAATCGAGCTGGATAAAGTTGTTCAGGGATTCATAAAATACTTACATAAATACGCATAGACAGACATGTTTTTCTCTGGAGCCAGACATGCGACCCATGTAGAGCTTGTCTTCAAACCACCACGGAGTCCCACTCCCATCCCACCACCCCTCCCTCCAAATGAGGCTAGAGCTTTCCCTTCTATTAAAAGTGCTCAATAACCTCCCTTTGTGGTCTGAAATTGGCAAACCCATTGCGTTATGCGGAATGGCGAAAGCAGATGAAGTCGCTTCAAGTTGAACTTCGTCCTAAGGGACCCGCTTTTGTTGACGGATGCAAATTACACTCGAAGCGTAATATACGCCTGCACCATACTAGCTGAACTTTCAAAAAAAAAAAAACAGTGTATGCAGTTATATTGTATGATGAATGTACGTGCTAGGGAACCTTAAACAAGTACATTTATGCCAGAGAAAGGGATAATGAAAGAAAAGAAGAATAAACTGGATATTAGGTTCCTTTTTTGGACAGCGGGCTAAGCAGTCTCAAGGGATTTCTCGATAGCAGTGCAAATACGCTTTCGTGGATCTAGTATGCGAAGTCTAAATACTGTCACTGACACGATGAGTACCAAGCAAATCTAACCTAAAACTGGTGGTGGAAAGAAAAACTATAATAAAAATAAAGGAAAAAGAAACCATAAAATACGCAAGTAGTGCCAGATCTCTGTAAGACTTCTTGAAAATGTCATTGGCTTCCCTGCGATTCGCGACCGGTATGAATGGTAGCGTGGCTCGTTGCTCAAAGCAAAAACAATCGTCTTAGAGAAAAAACTGCGGGCATACAAACACGTATTTTGAAAATACATGTTGCCATGCTATGCACCCGAAATTTCCATTCCTTTGTAAGCCGCTCAAGCAAGCATACCACACTGAAGCGTACGCTGGGCCGAAAGGCCGGCTTTATACATTTCGCAACGGGTACACATTAGGGTTTTACACAATCCCAGCCAGCGCTCCACATTTCGGCGTGGTTGGTTTCTGTCTGTACTCACATTTCGTAATAGCGTTTTTTTTCCCCTCGGTATTCTTGGGAAACGCTTTTGAAGGGAGGTAACTAGAACTCCGGGATTGTGGAAACCTTATACTGACGATGCGCTGAAAAAAATGCGTGGCAGGAATTGGAACTGCATAATCAAATAGCGCCACAAATCTGGGACAAAATTCTTCGCTAGGAGAACTATAGGAGATGTGATGCGGTATATTATAAAGGTGTATAGCCACCCCTTCCCAAACCTTTGCTTCTAGCTCCGTTGTACGAGAACAGGAGAGGGGGAGGGGTGCTGACCTCGGAGCAATTTAAAGCGAAGCTTTAGGGTGCGTTCCAATTTACCGTTTAGACAGCTTCGTTGCCGTCTTCGCGGACAGTACGCTATGTTAAGCCCCGTTCCAATTCGAACGAAGCAGTCAACGAAGACTGCTTCGAGGAGAGAGCATCGAAGTCAGCAACGATGCAGGCTACCTTCCTGTCTAAACTGAAAATCGACGCCAGCGCCACCTTTTTGCGTTTTTATGTTAAACCAAAAGCACTTGTTCCTTTATTTAAACATTTAGTATAATTTATTAAGTATAATTTATTAGGGGTGAAGATGACTTTGCCTAATTTTTAAATGGCGTAACGTTTGTAATAACAGCGGTAATATTAGTTACGAAACTTGCGGCTTGCTCAAGCAACATGTCTGCTACGACGCTGTCGTCTGCGCTGGTGTTGCGTTTGCGACCGCGGCGCCGTTCCAATTGCATTCCTTTAGACGTCTAGTTAGACTGCTTCGTAGACTGTCTACCAAGCTGTACGCGAATTGGAACGCAGCAATAGTGTCCTCACCGATGTGGTTGTACGCCAATACGCCCTGCAGGAAAGCCAACTTTTCATGACGATAGGGATGAATGATCGTGGGTGAACGGAAAGAAAAAAAAAACTCTTCCCGTGACAGGAATTGAATCTGGATTCCTCGCGTTATGAAGCCGGCGTCTATACCATCGCTCCATTTTGACATTGGTCGAAGCTAACGCCAAGCAGCCGTACACTGCAAACCCGAACATTAAGCCTACGGAATGAACACCCTAGAGGTACTGTGGGTATTCTAGAAAAGAAGTACGTACCTCCAGAGAGGCCAACCAAAGAATCCATCCCTAGAAAGCCTCGCGTTGAGCCATCACCGTCGTTAGACGAAGGGCCGGGTGCATCTTTTTTTTTTTTTTTTTTTTTTGTTTCCGCATCACTTTGTTCCCTCTTACTTTTAATAAGAAAAATTACTGGGGGTACTCAAGTCTGCTTTCGTGGTTTATGGTTCCTATATTATTTAAGTGAATTATGTGCAGTTAGTATATGTCCTATAACCTGAGTCGGTGTATGTGTATTTGCGAATTGCGTGGCCCATTACTAACCACTTTGCTAACCGCCCGGATGTTTTTGACACCTATGTTTTTTTCTGTACAAATGCGTTAAATAGAATAATTTTAATTGAAATTGAAATGCGAAAGCGTGGGAATTGGTGAATCGAGCGTGTGCCTCTGACGGCTGCTGTCGTCTCTATTTCCCCTGACTGGATATATGGGAAGTGAAGATGGCATTGCTGACGCCCCAGCCAAATGGGAGAGAATATTGGCGGGAGCTTGTGACGGCAGCTGTCATCATTATTGGGCAATCCTTTTAAGTGCGTATGTGAACAGTTTGGACCCTACACGAAACTCCATATTGAGGAGCTACGAATCTGCATTATGGTAGTTTCGCGGAACCAGCGGGACACACTGGCGACGACGTAGCAGTACATTGTCGCCACGGGAAGCCATAAAGGTTTCGTATTCAAGGCGCATAAGCAGACTTAAGTGCACATCGAAATCCGTATTACGTGTGGTGTAGGTATAAGGTAGTGGTTAATCCACTTGCCTGTCCCCGCGTGTTCCTGGCTTCCTTCCCATTCCGGCGACAATTTTTTCTACTGAAGACACGTGAGAGTTTGGGGCCATCCACTGCTCAGAATGCCGGTTCTGTCGCGTCGTGGGGCCCACAAAGCCTTCGTATTAAAATTGTTTGTGCCGTGAATTTACAACAGAGCCAATAACATGGCGGGTAAAGCCGACTTTTTCAAATATTGGAACTCAAAAGGGGTGAGGTATTCATACCCAGATTTCTCGCTAAAAATTACGACCTTTCAGGAACCTAGTAAAACCACTTCCGGAAAATGATATTTGGCATAAAGCAAGAAGTCAACGTGACGATCAAAACACTAAAATAACTTTCCAGGATTCTGAATATTTTGTGTGTAATGTGGTGTCAAATCTTACTCCCCACGCGTTTCTATGGGATAGTTTCCATGGCTCAGGAACCTAGTCACGCAACGTGCAAGACTTGAAACTGTGCACAAAGCAAGTTGTCACCTCCAATATTAGCTGCGCTCAAAAGGTTTAGATTTCGCTAAATAACTACAGAGTAATCACTGTTGAAAGGACTGCCATGAGCGGGAAAGCTGCACATGTGAATAGGACTGTTTCTTGATCTACCAGTCCACATAGGCTGGATTTTGACGCTCCGAAAAACCACTACCGTACGAAACGCAGTGAATGGCTTTGAGCGAATTTGAACCACACGGAGAGTTGGAGCGTGAGCAGAAATTTTGTAAGTCGCGACAAACAGCCGTCTGTTTTTGTTTGCGGGTGCCCTATCGCGTCCGTGTGGATATACTGCCGGCGAAGCCGGTAATGGAATTCGTGACCTCGCGTATAGCAGCTGATCGGCTCGGCCACAGGGCAACCACGGCGTTGTTCAATCGCGAACAGAGACCTCAGGCACACCACTGATGACACTGTACAGTATGCCCATCACATGTACGCGTTCTTGAGCTTCTTTTTTTTTTTAAGTGCAGAGAACATAAGGACCGCGCCTTGTCGTCGTAGCTCGTTCCCTGGACCCAAGTAGAGCCGGCGTTCCGTCGTAGCCGCTGTCATCGCGGCGTAACCCAGAGGCTTTGAAAGCCAAGCGGTTTATATAGTCGTAAGCATTTGAAACTCGCGAACTGCTGGCGCTTGTCATACATCTCTCCGTTGTTTAGCGCAAAGGAAACTGCAGGTACATTTGAGGCTTAATTAACCGGCAGCGCCCGCGTTCATTTAGTGAGGAACGCTCGTTGGGTTGGTTTTTACCATAGCAAGCGAAAAAACGTGGCCTTGCAACGCCGGCAGGCACGGGAGGAATGTCAAGTACAAAAAGAACAGAACTCCCGCTGGCGCAGATTCAGGCAGGGGGCGTGCGAGCACTGCGAAGGCGGGAAATGTGAATTGCATTGGGTGGTAGCCGTGAGCGGACGACGGTGCTACAGCCCATTATGGCGAATCACTGTTCTGCACTTCTGACAGCTTTCACATTGAGTGGAACAGCTTTAATTTTTTTTTATTCTCATCAATTATGGCAATTTTGTGGAGTTTGTATATACATGAATATACGTTTACTGCATGACGTTCCCGAGATTAGAGATGCATACAGGCTATGGCCTTTATGTTTCTCTATGTAGGTGCATATATTGTACATAGCATATTTTTCACTCAGCACACGTGGCATCTTTGGAAATTTGTCGTTGCTAATGTGATTTGTGTTATCTTGTGGTTTATTAAGGCAGTAACTACACATTTTAATAACTCTAGTGTTTGGAGTTGCCAGCTCCTTTTGTGGTTGGACCTAATCGCTCCATTAAATCGGTACTCCTCCCTTTATCATTTCTTGAAGGAAAAAAAACGAAACAATACGGTGGATATTCCTTCGGAAGTTGCTCAAAAGCGGCGAATCGTGTACCCTTGCTCACTTAAGAATGCCGGCCTTGAGAGATCGTTGCTTCACCTTGTTTTCTGCAGACTGATAATGCACAGTACACATATAGCAGACGTTTATTTCCGCAGCCTCCCGGAGTGGAGCGCTGTGATGTATGACCTCGTCTGACAGCGTTTTACCGCGAAAGGAAACGACCTTTTGAAATGGCAGCGGTGAGAGCAATTTCTACCTCAGTAAGCGTAATGAAATTCTGAGTGCTTGCCGAATATCTCCTTTGGGAAGACGTCTCGTAGTATGCTGTGGGGTACAGCGTAGAACGAGGGTTACAATTGCCAGTGGCACGCGTACGGGCCATTAGTTTCATTTTTTATCTCTTTAAGGCCACGACGATTACGGCACTGCTCCACTATAACCCTGACCATATAATTATGCGGTTTACTCAAAATATTTCCAGAGCCCATTGCGGTACCGTCGTAAACGGCTCTCTTGAGCTACCATCCTCTTACAACACAGTGGGCTGGCGTCTTTTCCCCACTTTTATTTCGTTCAACGACCGCGGCAGGCTTGTCGTTAAAACGCTGAAATGCCCTAACGCAAGACATAAATAAAAAGACTCGGTCCACCTCTATTAGGCGGCAATATTGCACCTAACCATGCAAAAAAAGTTTTTAATCGAAATGATGTGGCGTGTAGGAACCTCATCACCGATGCTTGTGAGTTTGGCCACTTATAGCTCTATGTCGAAATGATGGTTGTTGCTAAGGTGCTTTTTGGAACTATGAGGTCTCCAAGACCTAAAATTTACATCAATAAAGCGGCGCATCGAAGAAAAGCGGTGCCAATGTATAAACTACGCCAAGAAAAGTGGACGGAGAGGGGTTCATCACAGCAATGTCTGTCTCGCGTACCACCTCTCCAACAGGTGGAGAAGGCAAAAATAAAAGAAAAGTCCAGGCACCCGATTTCAACGG